>NW_011495032.1:37136555-37156137 GCF_000754665.1 Bison bison bison
TCCAGTTGAGCTATTTCAAATCCTAAAAGATGATGCTATGAAAGTGCTGCACTCAATATGCCAGCAAATTTAGAAAACTCATCACTGGCCACAGGACTGGAAAAGGTCAGTTTTCATTCCAATCCCAAAGAAAGGCAATGCCAAAGAATGCTCAAACTACTGCACAGTTTCACTCATCTCACACACTAGTAAAATAATGCTCAAAATTCTCCAAGCCAGGCTTCAACAGATGTGAGCCATGAAATTCCAGATGTTCAAGCTGGTTTTAGAAAAGGCAGAGGAATCCGAGATCAAACTGCCAACATCCGCTGGATCATGGAAAAAGCAAAAGAGTTCCAGAAAAGCATCTATTTCTGCTTTATTGACTATGCTAAAGCCTTTGACTATGTGGATCACAATAAACTGTGGAAAATTCTGAAAGAGATGGGAATACCAGACCACCTGACCTGTCTCCTGAGAAATCCATATGCAGGTCAGGAAGCAACAGTTAGAACTACACATGGAACAACAGACTGGTTCCAAATAAGAAAAGGAGTATATTGTCACCCTGCTTATTTAACTTATATGCAGAATATATCATGAGAAATGCTGGACTGGAGGAAGCACAAGCTGAAATCAAGATTGCTGGGAAAAATATCAATAACCTCAGATATGCAGATGACACCATCCTTATGGCAGAAAGCCAAGAAGAACTAAAGAGCCTCTTGATGAAAGTGAAAGAGGAGAGTGAAAAAGTTAGCTTAAAGCTCAACATTCAGAAAACTAAGATCATGGCATCCACTCCCATCACTTCATGGGAAATAGATGGGGAAACAGTGGAAACAATGACCAACTTTATTTTCTTGGGCTCCAAAATCACTGCAGATGGTGACTGCAGCCATGAAATTAAAAGACGCTTGCTCCTTGGAAGAAAAACTATGACCAACCTAGATAGCATATGAAAAAGCAGAGACATCATTTTGCCAACAAAGGTCCGTCTAGTAAAGGCTATGGTTTTTCCAATAGTCATGTATGGATGTGAGAGTTGGACTATAAAGAAAGCTGAGCACCAAAGAATTGATGCTTTTGAACTGAGGTGTTGGAAAAGACTCTTGAGAGTCCCTTGGACTGCAAAGAGATCCATGCAGTCCATCCTAAAGATCAGTCCTGGGTGTTCATTTGAAGGACTGATGTTGAAGCTGAAACTCCAATATTTTGGCCACCTGATGCGAAGAACTGACTCATTTGAAAACACCCTGATGCTGGGAAAGACTGAAGACAGGAGGAGAAGGGGGAAACAGAGGATGAGATGGTTGGATGGCATCACCGACTCAATGGACATAAGTTTAATTAAGCTCCGGGAGTTGGTGATGGACAGGGAGGCCTGGCATGCTGCAGTCCATGGGGTTGCAAAGAGTCAGACATGACTGAGTGACTGAATTGAACTGAACTAAAGGAGGTTTAAAAAATTATATATTACTGTGAGATGCCTGAGGAAAAATAGGTTGTAAAACCACTAGACCATGGTAACTGCCATGTCTTTCTTCCAAACAATCTCTATGGAAACTGCAAACATCCTCTGTCCATTTACTCTCCCTCTCTGAAGCTTTCAAATTCATGACAAAATAAATGACAGACATCAAATTATGGTAGAAGAATCCTGAATTGTGGGTCTCTCATTCACTAAAGAATTCACATACTCATAAATTTAAGTTTCTCTTGCATCCCCTCACCTGCTTTGCTCCAATCAGACAAATTTCATCTTGATTTTTCCTTTGTGTTTCTCTCATTTTTACTTGCTTCTGTATCTATTCCTACACCGAAATTATTTTTCCCTTCCTTTCTTCCAAAGAGAAGAAACTTTCTCATGCAAGAAGTCAATAAACATATAACGATGCTTGGACAGTTTTCTCAAATTTAACCCACCTTCCTCTTCACCCTCAGCATTTAGCAATTCTTTTAGTCTTGTATACAGCTGTAACTGATAATGAAAAAGATTTCATAAATGTCGATATTCTTCCTTGAATTTATCATATTCCTCAAATGTAGCAATTTAGTGAACTTCATAGTCAAAACTATTGTTTTTCCAGTGGTCATGTATGGATGTGAGGGTTGGACCATAAAGAAGGCTGAGTATCAAAGAATTGATGCTTTCGAATTGTGGTGCTGGAGAAGAATCTTGAGAGTCCCTTAGACTGCAAAGAGATCAAATCAGTCAGTCCTGAAGGAAATCAACCCAAGTATCCATTGAAAGGACTGATACTGAAGCTGAGACTCCATTACTTTGGTCACGTGATGCAAAGAGTCAACTCATTGGAAAAGCCCCTGATGCTGGGGAAGATTGAAGGCGGGAGGAGAAGGGGATGATGGAGGATGAGATGGTTGGATGGCATCACCGACTCAATGGACATGGATTTGAATAAACTCCGGGAGTTGGTGATGGACAGGGAGGCCTGGTGTGCTGCAGTCCATGGGGTTGCAAAGAGTTGGACACAACTGAGTGACTGAACAACAAATAGAATAAGAGATACACATGAAAATTTTTTTCTTTTCCCTCCTCACCGATAACTCAAGTTAAGTACCTAATTAATGCAAATTTCAATAAATTGGCAATCATGGGTTTCTCTGGTCAAAATTTAGTTAGGTACAAAATCTAATTACTTTCAACTAGAAAGCAACCTCTTGAAATTGTTAATATTAACATGAACTAGTATTATTTGTATTAGTATTATTGTGTTAAAAAAATGAATACATACATTACATGAGGTTGAAATAATACTGTAAGAAGTGGCAGGTAAAGATGATAGAAAAGAGAAAAATAGAATAAATGTCCTTAATTGTCACAGTGGTAAAAAATATATATACACTTAATATAAATTGAGTCTGGCTGAGTCTATATTTTTCAAATCTTTGTATTATTTAATCTATTCTTTTTATTATTTTGTTTTTTATTTAAATTTACCAAAATAGTAGCATGAGACATAGTTAATGTTTTCAATTTAAATTGAATTAGATTTATACATTAATTTATATTTAATTTGTAATTTTGTTGATTTTATATTTTATTTAAATATTTATTTTAGTTTATAAGAGCTATTAGCTTAAGAAATTAGTCTTACCTTTGTATGTATATATGTAAGTAAACCTCAGTATGAGAAACATTTTTTTTCCATTTAAAAGCTACTATTTTAAAATACATTGTAAAAGCTACTTGACTCAAAAACATTATTTGAAGTCTCTATAAGGCTTAGCTAGTCAATAGCTTTCTATTCTTCCCAATTCTCCAACAAACTTGCAGGAATAGAGTATATCTCTCAAAGCCTGAGAGACTACAACACGCATGCACATGTTCACCTTATGGTTAAAGATATTCCAGATACATTTGCTCTGGGATGTCATTTGCTAATGCAATCTTTATGAGTTAAGCATAGTTTTCAGAATAACTGCATACCCACTCTGATTGGAACTCTCGTGGTTTGAATATACAAAGTTTCAGTTAAGATCAATATTGGTTTTCAGATGAAAGTTTACATGACATAAATTCCTCAAGTAAAAAACAAACAGAGTTAATAGACGGTGATGATAGATGTCAGAAATGTAAACTCTTAAGGTCTTACTCATCTCTGAAAACTCAGCTACTTTGTCATTTCCTCCAGGAAGACTTCTTGGGCCCCCAGGCTCCAACGGTGGGCCTGGTGCTGCTCCTCTAGACTCTCAGAGTACGAGTCCTTATTGTGTTCTTTCTCATTAATCAGATGGAAAAGGAAAGGGTATAGGTGTTGGTCTTTTAATTTCTATATCAGATAAAAGGCCTGTCTCAAAGTCTCATACCCAATGCCTAGTGTATAGTAGACCCTCAATGTTTATTGAATAGGTCTAGCTCCTGCAAATCTTATTTTCCAGGAGGAAGAACACTTTTAATAAGAGGCTCTTTCTCACGGGTTACTCAGCAAATGTCAAGTCTTTTAAACTATTGCCTAGGAAAATCTTACACTGGAAACTTTAACCTTTAGAAGCCACATTAGCATTTACTTAAATGCTATGTTGTGCAATGAATAACCGGCTACATCTAAAGTTAGCTAACTTGTACTCCAATAACACAGATTTAATAAAAATGTAATGTGGATAGTAAAATTATCAAAAAGCGTAAACTCCCAGCTTATTACTCTCTAGCAAAGAACATATTCTCTACTTAATCTTCTATTTCCTAATGATCTATGTCCACTTAGTCATTCTTAGAATCCAGTCAAATCAATTACAGTATCAGTTCTTACAGCTTTCAGGCAGGAATATCCTTCATTTGCCCACATCTGCATGTTTCCCTGTGGATGAAGATTTCATTGTATGCCAGGTGAAAGTATAGCTCAGTTGGTAAAGAATCCACCTGCAATGCAAGAGACCCAGGTTCGATTCCTGGGTTGGGAATCCCCTGGAGAAGGAAATGACAATCCACTCCAGTATTCTTGCCTAGAAAATCCCATGGACCGATGAGCCTGGTAGGTTGCAGTCCATGAACTCACAAGATTTGGACACGACTTAGCAACTAAACCACCACCACCACAGGTGAAAGCTGATTTTTAAAATGACATGTTCTTTGAGTAATTTTCCTTATTTGAAAAAAGTAAAACTGAAAAGATAGGGGCTTTGGAATAAGCAACAGTACAACTGCACTTAATGTGTGTCCACTCAGGCTTTCTCTATGCTCACTACTTTACCTTTTGTTGTTCAGTCGCTCAGTCGTGTCCGACTTTTTGTGGCCCCATGGAGAGCAGCACACCAGGCTTCCCTGTCCTTCACCATTTCCTGGAGCTTGCTCAAACTTACGTCCATTGAGCCAGTGATGCTATCCAACCACCTCTTCCTCTATTGTTCCCTTCTCCTCCTGCCTTCAATCTTTCCCAGCATCAGGGTCTTTTCCAATGAGTCAGTTCTTCGCATCATGTGGCCAAAGTATTGGAGCTTCAGCTTCAGTATCAGTACTTTCATTGAATATTCAGGTTTGATTTCCTTTAGGATTGGCTTGTTTGAGCTCCTTGCAGTAAGGGATTCTCAAGAGTCTTCTCCAACACTACAGCTCAAAAGCATCAATTATCTCAGTCTTCTTTATGGCCCAGCTCTCACATCCATATATGACTATTGGAAAAACCACAGCTTTGACTATATGGACCTTTGTCAGCAGAGTGAAGTCTCTGCTTTTTAATACACTGTCTAGGTTTGTCATAGCTTTTCTAAATACATCTATAAATAGTTTATGATTCTTCCTCTAGTTTTCCATGAGCACATGTACTCATAATTATTTTATATTTTATATGTATTTGCATTCATTCCACAAGTATTTCTTGAGCATGTATTATACATCAGGTACCTGTATAGTTCTATAATATATGTATATTTCTTATAGCAAAATATTTCTAACCTATAGGAGGAAATTAGATATATCAGTGTTTTGTAAAACTGTGAATCTATGTGTTCTGCACCTAAGCACAATTACAGCTCTCCCAAGCTAGAACCCATGAAATTATTTGTGCCCATTGGTTAGTCTTCAAAGCATAAGAAAGAGACCATGTTTGGAAGAACCATGTGTCATTCCCCTCTAATTATAGTTCTGGTACTGTTGACTGATTTATTTTTGGTCTCAGTCAGTTCAGTTCAGTCGCTCAGTCATGTCTGACTCTTTGTGAGCCCATGGACTATACAGCATGCCAGGCTTCCCTGTCCATCACCAACTCCCAGAGTTTATTCAAACTCATGTCCATTGGGTCGGTGGTGCCATCCAACCATCTCATCCTCTGTTGTCCCCTTCTCCTCATTTCCTGATATGTTATCATCTCCTCCCAGGTTTCATACTCTTCATGGAACTCTTGATATTCTATCAAAAAACTTATCTCTCCCCTAGCCTTTCTATCTCAGTAAATGGCATGGTCATTGACACTGTGCCTTATATCAAAAATTTAGGAGTTAACCTTGATTTCTCTCATCCCCTCCTCAGTATCTAAAATTTTGATAACCACTGGCTTTATCTTCAAAGGTACCACAAACCCATTAATTTATCTCCATCTCCTCTGTTCTTACCTGGTCCACCATCATCTCTCACCTAGTCCACTGAAATCACTTTGCTATTAGCTTTCCCATTTCAACTCTTGGAATTTTGCTGTTCATTCTCTGCACAGCAGTTGGAGTGATGCTATAAATCTAAACAGACACTGTAACTCCAGTGCTTAAAGCTCTCCTGTGGCTTCTTTTTCCATGTGAAAGTTTCATGATCTTCAGAGGTTTCATGATGCTCCCCGCCACCCCTCCCCGCTCCCTGCCCCCCACCCCATCTAACTTCCTTTCCTACCACTCTCTCCTCTGCTCACTAAGCTGTAGTTACTTTGGCTTCTTGCTGAAATACCAAAAAGGCAAAAAGCCTTTTCCTTCTTCAGGGCCTTTGCATTTCTATCCCCTGGGTCAGAAACATTTTACCCCAGTTCTTTGTGGTTTAAGTGCATGTATGCTCAGTCATGTCCAACTCTTTGCGACCCTATGGACTGCAGTCCACCAGGCTCCTCCGTCCATGGGATTCTCCAGGCAAGAATACTGGAATGGGTTGCCATGCCCTGCTCCAATCTAAATAACTCACCTTCCCTTCATTCACTTATCAGTTTCCCTCATTATAGCTCTTCGTGATCTTGTTTTATGTATTTTTTGTGGTCTACTTCTATCCACCTAATCATAATCTTCATGAAAGCAAGAGACTCTCTCTATTTATTATTCACCTGAATGCCTGGATCAGACACTTGTTCACCTAAATGTGTGCCTCAAACATATTTGGCCAAAAGTATTTGTTGGATGAATAAGTAAATGAATACTTGAATGAATTTTCTTTTTTAAAAGTCAATATGCTTAGAGTATAAACATAACTCATGACACTGCAGTTCACTCAGAGCTAGGTGACTACAAAAATGATCCTGAAATAGGAGAGAAGTGGGAAGGGCACAACTTTTGAAAGAATGACATGGCCCAGAGGACAAAACATAAGCCAAGCAGAATCAAATGGGCCCAAGATGGTAGACAAGTCAACTTTGACTAGACCTTGACCCAGAGGCATCATGACATTTCCAAGGCACTACCAAAAGACCAAAAAGTGGGCAGTGGCCCAATTCCTGGAAATCCCCACCCCTTCCCCAAAATAGTTGGAATAATCCTCCCACTCATTAGCCTATGAAATTACCCAGCCCATGAAAGCTAACCACACCACATTTTGAGGCCACTGCACTTCCCCTCTGTGATGGCCAACACTTTGTCTGTGGAGTGTGTTTCTCTTGAATAAATCCACTTCTCACCTATCACTTTGTCTCTCATTGAATTCTTTCTGCAATGAGACATCAAGAACTCAATAGGTCCTGAAACCCGGTCTGTGATCTTAGTGGAAAGACCATGGGTTTTGGCTGAGTTCAGGTCCCAGCCACATGGATTTGAGTCCCAAACTGGGTTTTGGCTGGGTTCGAGTCCCAGCACATGGATTCAAGACTCAACCTGAGGTAAATGGCTTCAATTCCATGATGTAGGTACTTGAGCTTGAGGTTAACTGACAGATTCTTTTGTTTCTTTTTTCCCAGCATAATTCACTGCCTGTTTTCTGAAACAATTTTCTGGCTTCAGAGAAAAACATTCTCAAACAAACACCACTTTAAACAAAGACCAATCTTTAAACAAACTTTCAATATGAATAGACAATGATCATTTTTAGTTATGTAAATTTATAACATTTGATTAAAGGAAAAATTTAGTACCTTAGTGATATGCAGGAAATATGAAATATATGTTAATGTTTGAATTGTACACATATGGTAGGAAGAAAAAAATAGTTTTTTAAAAGATAAGGTTTTATAACTCTGTGCAATTTGCTTATAAGATATAATAAATGTAATATTTTTCCTAATTAACCAGGAGTTAATAGAGGATCTAATCCATTTTTATCAAAAATGAAAAAATGAGTTATTTTTATATCTTAATATATTAATATATTTACCATATTATATTTGTATATTAAATTATACATTTAATATATAATTTTACATTTAAATTATACTGTTTTAATGTATTATTTTTTACATATTTATTATATTTTACTGAATATTGAAGTTCAGCTCTTGGATCAGACAGAAAAAAATATTCAAGTCACATAGGAAAATAAAATTCTCTTATGAGATAAAATAAGGAAGGCTGGGAAAATTCTCATGGAGACAAAATACAGAATTAAAAAATATTTTAAAAAATTATTGCAAGACACATGTATCATTTTATTCTTAAAGAAAAATGCTTTCTTGCTTTATGACAATATTCAGAACCTCTCCCTAAATGTACATGGAATTACAGATTCTACTGAATGCAGAAAAGAATACAGCAAGTTTGTCTGAGATCTGGCAGTCATGAATAAGGAATTTCTAGACTCACTTGAATGCCAATGAATGTCAAATTCATGAAACTTACTAATAATAGCACTAACATTTGTGTAATACTTTATAGTTTATGGACACTTTCAAATACATTATCTCATTTGGTTTTCAAAATGACCCTTGGGAAAATCAGAATATACTTGATGATATTTAACTGATGGCAGAAGTTAGGTCAGGCCTGAAGTCACTTAATGGCTTCCCAGATGGTTCAGTGGCAATAAAAATCTGTTTGCCAGTGTAGGAGTCATAAGAGATGTGGGTTCAATCCCTGGGTCTGAAAGATCCCTTGGAGGAGGAAACAGCAACTCACTGCAGTATTTTTGCCTGAAAAATTCCATGGACAGAGGAGCCTGGTGGGCTACAGTCCATGGAGTCACAAAGAGCCAGCCAGACACAACTGAGCAACTCGGCACACACACACACACACACACACAGTGACTTAATTGTTGTTTTTGTTCAGTTGCTCAGTCATGTCCAACTCTGCGACTCTATGGACAGCAGCACACCAGGCTTCCCTGCCCTTCACCATCTCCCAGAGCTTGCTCAAACTCATGTCCACTGAGTCGGTGATGCCATCCAACCATCTCATCCTCTGTCTTCACCTTCTCCTCCTGCCTTCGATCTTTCCCAGCATCAAGGTTTGTTCCAATGAGTCAGCTGTTCGCATCATGTGGCCAAAGTATTGGAGCTTCAGCATCAGCCCTTCAGGGTTGATTTCTTTTTGAATTGACTGGTCCTTGCTGTCCAAGGGACTCTTAGGAGTCTTCTCCAACACCACAACTCAAAGGCATCAATTCTTCAGTGCTCAACTTTCTTTAAGATCCAACTCTTATATCCATACATGACTACTAGAAAAACCATTGCTTTCACTAGACAGACCTTTGTCAATGTAGTGATGTCTCTGCTTTTTAATACACTGTCTAAGGGCTTCCCTGATAGCTCAGTTGCTAAAGAATCCTCCTGCAATGCAGGAGACCCTAATTTGATTCCTGGGTCAGGAAGATTTGCTGGAGAATGGATGGACTACCCACTCCAATATTCTTGGGCTTCGCTTGTGGCTCAGCTGTAAAGAATCTGCCTGCAATGCAGAGACCTGGGTTTGATCACTGGGTTGGGATGATCCCCTGGAGAAGGGAGCGGCTACCCACTCCGGTATGTCTGGCCGGGAGAATTCCCTGGACTGTATAGTCCATGGGGACATGACTGAGAGACTTTCACTTTCACTTTTCACAGGTCTTCTTCCAAGGAGCAAGGGTCTTTTAACTTCATGGCTGCAGTCACCACCCACAGTGAATCTGGAGCCCAAGAAAATAAAATCTGTCACTGTTTCCGAAGTTTCCCTATCTATTTGCCATGAAATAATGGGACCAGATGCCATGATCTTGATTTTTTGAATGTTGAGTTTTAAGCCAGTTTTTCATTCTCCTCTTTCACCTTCATCAAGAGACTCTTTGGTTCCTCTTTCCTTTCTACCATAAGGGTGGTGCTATCTGAATACCTGAAGTTATTGATATTTCTCCTGGCAATCTTTGATTTCAGCTTGTGCTTCATCCAACCCAGCATTTTGCATGCTGTACTCTGCACGTAAGTTAAATGAGCAGGGTAACAATATACAGCCTTGACGTACTCCTTTCCCAATTTTGAACCAGTCACTTAATACTGTATTCAGTTCAGTTCAGTCACTCAGTTGTGTCCGACTCTGCAATCCAATGAACCACAGCATGCCAGGCCTCCCTGTCCATCACCAACTCCTGGAGTACAACCAAACCCATGTCCATTGAGTCGGTGATGCCATCCAACCATTTCATCCTCTGTCGTCCTCTTCTCCTGTATTATCCTGTATTGAAATAAGCAAAATCTACCCTGCAGCTTAACCTCATTTTACTTGGGAATAAAGCTTCGCATTGCACAAGAGAACATAGGTTGAACCTGCAGCAGCCCTGGGACACTCAAGGCAGCAGTTTACATTTCCACTAAGATGCAAATAGATGATTACAGAACCTTTTCTGTCAGAAGATTTGGGGAAAAGATGAAAGAAAGAGCCTACAAGCACTCTACTTCAGAAAACGTGGACCTCCTCCAGTGAGGAGTTTGCATAAGTAGGAGCTCTGGAAGAGAAACCTGGTCTTATCCATAAACCAGCTGGGACCACCCTATTCTCACTTTAAGCTGTGCTAGTGAACATTATGTGTGAAAGTGTATTAATGTTCTTGAAAATGTTCATCTGTGCCAATTTTTTAAGATAATGAGTCAAGGCATAGTTAAAATTCCTTAAGTGATGGGCTTCCCTGGTGGCCTAGATGGTAAAGAATCTGCCTACAATGCTGGGTTCAAGCCCTGAGTCGGGAAGATCCCCTGGAGAAACCCTGGAGAAGGGAATGGCTACCCATTCCAATATTCCTACCTGGAGAATTTAATGGACAGAGGAACCTGTTGGGCTATAATACATGCAGTCTCAGAGTTGTACATGACTGAGCAACTAATATTTCACTTCACTTTAAGGGGGGTTTAGACTAAGATGTGCAGAGTGAGTAGGAGCTAGCCAGGTAAGGAAGAAGGGCAAGCAACAGTATTCCAGGCAGAGAAAGTGGCATGAGTGAAAGTCAGAGGCAAGAGATGGTACAGCCCACTTTACTACTATGTGCCAGAATTCTTCACTGAGAAATTAATGTGTGTTTTCTTTACATAGCTATAGATGAATCAGAAGCACAAGAACTAATTTTTTTTTTTCTTTTTCAAATCTCTCTGTCCCAGTTACGCTTCCAATTGAATAGAGTCCTGGACCCTGATTTGCAGAGTTAAGAAAATTTGGGGGATTTCCCCGGTGGTCCAGTGGGTAAGAATCTGCCTTGCAATGCAGAGGACATAGGTTGGATCCCTGTGGGGAACTAAGATCCAACATGCTATGGAGCAACTAAGCCTGTGTACTGCAACTACTGAGTCTCGACACAACTAGAGTCCATGCCCCACAAGGAAAGATCCTGCATGAAGCACAAAGATCCTGCATGATGCAATTAAGACCTGATGCAGCCAAATAGAAAAATACTTTTAAAAAGAAAATTTTCTTTTGTAAGAGAAAATAGTCCAAGAAAGTAGATAGGCTTTGAAGTTGTAAGATCAGGAACCAAACATGACAAAATTGAAAGAGGCTCCTAGGAGGGTTGATGATGAGGGATCCTGAGAGGAGCAGATCTGCACTCCACCTCTTCACTGTATCCTGGGGAGGTGTCAGGAGCTTGAAGAATGGCTGGGTCCAATCACCAAAGCTCCTAGCTTCTGCAAGGGTCTCAGGACTCATGTTACCAATGATGCCTCTTTACAAAGAAAATCCAGGCTTGGACAATAAACAGGAACCTATTTGGGCCAAAGAGAACACCTACTAAATCTGTGGTAAGGTGGGGTTGGCCGAGGGATAGATGTATTAGTTTCCTTTAGAAGTATGTAATTGCTGTAAATACTCATTTAGAATATGTCAACTGCTTATCTCAGACTCAGAAACCTTAAGATTCTGACCTCTGATCCAGGCCTTTGGAATATGAGTGGCTCATATTTACTTCTGTCTCCAGAATTAGTAGGATTTCTGAAGGTCTCGGAATCATCAATTTTTACACATTTATACATTCAGAATATGTGTGTGTGCTCAGTCGCCTATGATTCTTTGTGACACCATGGACTGTAGCCTGCCAGGCTCCTCTGTCCATGGGATTTTTCAGGCAACAATACAGGAGTGGGTTGCCATTCCTACTCCAGGGGATCTTTCCAACCCAGGGATTGAACCCATGTATCTTGTATCTCCTGCATTGTCAGGCAGACTCTTTACTATTGCACCATCTGGGAAGCCTACATTTAGAACTAGAAGTATTCATTTTCATAATGATTTGGCAAACTCTATATAATTGTCATGATCACAAAGGCCAGAAACCAATATGAACATAGGCAATGCAAAGGTAGAACATTTACCACATAAGAGTTAAAATAAGAGGAAACACTCATATACACAGCACCACTCTTTTCCAGGTACTGTTTTAAGTGATTGAGCTAGATTAAGTTGCATGATACTCTTAACAGCTCTATAGACAGATACTACTTTTATCTTAAGTGTATACTGCCAAGAGAAGGATAGTGGATGAAGAAATGCAAATCCTGAATAGGTAACATTTTCCAAAAGGAGAGAAGACGACATTAGGCACGAGTGAAGTAAAGCTAAAGGTAATTCCTGGATCAAAGTCAAATATGATCATAAGGAAAAAATAATCCATTATTTGTACCAACATTAAAACCAGACACAGAACAACTTTTTGCCACATAGGGAATGGGTGACATGATTATATGAACTTATTTTGCCCTCTCTTTTTTGGGAGTCTGTTGCTTTTTGTATATAAGGCTTTTTGGCATTCTCTCTCTTGGGTTTTTGTTGAGCAATGAAGGCTTACTGTCAAGTGATTTCCAGCATTATTATCAGGCAGCTGACCATCCTATTTTTAATCATCATTTCCAAAGTATCTAGGAGCCTGTCATTGATTGTAATAAGTCAAAATACTCTGCAAGTGGAAATTTTAAATACTATTGTTCAATAGAACCTACTATCCAGTTTATTCAATTTATTTTATTGTAAAATCTATCAGGAGTCATTGAGTTAATTATCTGGCTAGACTGCCAGGAAATTCTAGTGTTACAGTTTTCCCCCAGAGCACCAAGGGGAGTTTACTCATTTGCCGTTCATATTATTCCCAATGTTTTATTGTCAGTGACATGGCTGACCCTAAGCAAAACTGAAAAGCAGCCAAAGTTCATTTTAAGAATCCTTCTTTTTTTCATGCATACTCTTCATCTTTTTGATAAAGCATGGATTGTATTTAGTCCCAGAAATGCTCTGATATCCACTGACATTCACTGGATTTATGAAGTGCTTTGAACACCCAACATCTGTCATTAGGCTTGAACTGATCTTTCCATTGCTAAATTCTCTTATAAATGCTTAGTCCTTATGTAATCTAACTTATCTTCAGCATTTGATACTTCTTCCTTGATTTATCATTTTTCTTTGCCCCTTTGGCCTCCCATTTGGACATCTCATTTCCTGGACTTTCCTCCTGCTGCTGCTGCTGCTAAGTCGCTTCAGTCATGTCCGACTCTGTGCGACCCCAGAGACGGCAGCCCATCAGGCTCCCCCGTCCCTGGGATTCTCCAGGCAAGAACACTGGAGTGGGTTGCCATTTCCTTCTCCAATGCATGAAACTGAAAAGTGAAAGTGGAGTTGCTCAGTCGTGTCCTACTCTTAGCTACCCCATGGACTGCAGCCTACCAGGCTCCTCCATCCATGGGATCTTCCAGGCAAGAGTACTGGAGTGGGGTGCCATTGCCTTCTCTGGATTTTCCTCCTATTACACTGCTAACTTCTTTCTGATCTCCCTTGTGCCTTCTCTTCTCTCTAGTCTTTTAACATTGGAGGGATGCAGTGCTCTGAGTTTGGTTGTCTTCTCTTTCTCCCTATAATCACTATCTTTATGATCTCATTGCTGGAAACATCATCTATATACCCATGACTGTCATTGTATCCCTTCAGTGTGTCTTCCTCCTGAACTCCAGACTCATGTTTCTAACTACTTACTTGAAAGCCTCTCAGGTATATCTAGTAGGCTGACAAAAGCTGAGCTTTGTATGTTCCCCAGAAAATCTGCTCCTCCTGAAATCTTTTCTGTCTCACTTGAAAGAAACTCAATTTTCCCAATTAATCCAGGCAAAATCTTTGGAAACATTCTGTACTCCTTCATTAGCTCATATCACACATCCAACTTTATGCATCTAACTTGAAAATACATCCAGAATTCAACCTCTCCTGACTACAGTAATACCACCCCTAATGAACCATCATCATCATCTCCTATTGGATTATTGCAATAACTTTGTAGCTGCTTTCCCTATCTCTGTCCTATAAAGTGTCTTGGTTTCAGTTCAGTTCAGTTCAGTCACTCAGTCATGTCCGACTCTTTGTGACTCCATGAATCGCAGCATGCCAGGCCTCCCTGTCTATCACCAACTCCGGGAGTTCACTCAGACTCACATCCATCAAGTCAGTGATGCCATCCAGCCATCTCATCCTCTGTCATCCCCTGCTCCTCCTGCCCCCAATCCCTCCCAGCATCAGAGTATTTTCCAATGAGTCAACCCTTCACATGAGGTGGCCAAAGTACTGGAGTTTCAGCTTCAGCATCATTCCTTCCAAAGAAATCCCAGGGCTGATCTCCTTCAGAATGGACTGGTTGGATCTCCTTGCAGTCCAAGGGACTCTCAAGAGTCTTCTCCAACACCACAGTTCAAAAGCATCAATTCTTCGGCGCTCAGCTTTCTTCACAATCCAACTGTCACATCCATACATGACTATTGGAAAAACCATAGCCTTGACTAGACGGACTTTTGTTGGCAAAGTAATATCTCTGCTTTTTAACATGCTGTCTAGGTTGGTCATAACTTTTCTTTCAAGGAGTAAGTGTCTTTTAAATTTATGGCTGCAGTCACCATCTGCAGTGATTTTGGAGCCCAAAAATAAAGTCTGACACTGTTTCCACTGTTTCCCCATCTATTTCCCATGAAGTGATGGGACCAGATGCCATGATCTTCATTTTCTGAATGTTGAGCTTTAAGCCAACATTTTCACTCTCCACTTTCACTTTTAGGTGCCTCCAATAACAGATCCTGAGTGAGAATTTGGGTATAAGTTATCTAGAAGATGTTCCTAAGAACCATTGTAGGATGAGGTGCAAAGAGAAGAGTAAGAAGAAAAGCCAATAAAATATTTAATGTTAATAAGAAGGTCAGCATGTGGATAACAGGGGCTCAGTCTTGCTGGTGATCCTCTGAGAAACTGAGCAAAACATATTTCTGAATTTTACCACAAAGGAGCAAGGAATATCAGATAGTTAACCCTACCAATAGGATATCTCCCAAATCCAAAGAAAGCTACAGTGCTGTGCCTCTTTTTTTTAAGGTAAGAGGTGCAACAACTTGTCCTTTAGTGGGGGCAATGGCACTCCACTCCAGTACTTTTGCCTAGAAAATCCCATGGATGGAGGAGCCTGGTAGGCTGCAGTCCATGGGGTCGCTAAGAGTCGGACACAACTGAGCGACTTCACTTTCACTTCACTTTAGCATTGAAGGAATATCCTGGTATTCCTCAAGACATTGGACCATAAAAATATCACTGATGAACCACCAATATTTGTGGGGTTTATGTACTTTCCAGTTGACATATGACTCATCAGAGCATCCAGAGCATTTGCCACTTCATGCTCACTAGTTCAATGAATGTCATTCACCTACAGGACCAGTGTGAAGTTCTGCTTTATATTCTACTGCAATAGGAAGCAGGAAAGTTTACAAAGACCTGGTGCAGGACTCTAAATGTATACGGCTCTCTACCCATAATCCAGACATCCTGGAGTGTGAAGTTACGTGGGCCTTAGGAAGTATTACTATGAACAAAGCTAGTAGAGGTGATGGAATTCCAGCTGAGGTATTTCAAATCTGAAAAGATGATGCTGTGAAAGTGCTGCACTGAATATGCCAGCAAATTTGGAAAACTCAGCAATGACCACAGGACTGGAAAAGGTCAGTTTTCATTTCAATCCCAAAGAAGGGCAATGCCAAAGAATGCTCAAAATACCACAAAATTGCACTCACTTCACATGCTAGCAAGGTCATGCTCAAAATCATTCAAGCTAGGCTTCAAAAGTATGTGAACTGAGAACTTCCAGCTGTTCAAGCTGGATTTCGAAAAGGCAGATGAACCAGAGATCAAATTGCCAATATCTGTTGGGTCATAGAAAAAGAAAGAGAATTCCAGAAAAACATCTACTTCTGCTTCCCTGACTATGCTAAACCCTTTGATTATGTGGATCCCAACAAACTGTGGGAAGTTCTTTAAGAGATGGAAATACCAGATCATCTAACCTGCCTCCTAATAAACCTGTATGCAGGTCAAGAAGCAACAGTTACAACCGGACATAGAACAGAAAGGAGTATGTCAAGGCTGTGCACTGTTACCCTGCTTATTTAACTTATATGCAGAGTACATTATGCAAAATGCTGAGCTGGATGAAGCACAAGCTGGAATCAAGATAACTAGGAGAAACATCAATAAACTCAGATATGCAGATGACATCACCCTTACGGCAGAAGATGAAGAGGAACTGCAGAATGCAAAGAGGAACTAAAAGCCTCTTGATGATGGTGAAAGAGAAGAGTGAAAAAACTCAGTGTTCAAAAAACTAAGATCATGGCATCTGGTCCCATCACTTCATGGCAACTAGATGGGGAAACAGTGGAAACAGTGGCCGACTTTATTTTCTTGGGCTCCAAAATCACTGCAGATAGTGACTGCAGCCATGAATCAAAAGATGCTTGCTCCTTGGAAGAAAAGCTATGACAAACTGAGACAGCATATTAAAAAGCAGAGACATCACTTTGTCAACAAATGTTCATCTAGTCAAATCTATGGTTTTTCCAGTAATCATGTAGGATGTGAGAGTTGGACCACAAAAATTGAATGCCAAAGAACTGATGCTTTCAAATTGTGTTGCTAGAGAAGACTCCTGAGAGTCCCTTGGACTCCTAGGAGATCAAACCAGTCAATTTTAAAGAAAATCAATGCTGAATATCATCGGACGGACTGATACTGAAGCTGAAGCTTCAATACTTCGGCCACCTGATATGAAGAGTCGACTCATTAGAAAAGACCCTGATCCTGGGAAAGATTGAGGACAGGAAAAGACACAGGATGAGATGATTGGATGGCATCACTGACTCAATGGACATGAGTTTGAGCAAACTCTGGGAGATAGTGAAGGACAGGCAAGCCTGGCATGCTGCAGTCCATGGGGTCACAAAGAGTCAGACATGACTTAGCGACTGAACAACCACAACTCCATCCCCATGAATGCAAAATGCTTTTGATTCTCTTTCCTGGTAATGATTTTTAAAAATTCATTTTTTCAGGTCAAGAGCAGCTGTGTTGACTTGTTCTAGTAGCAGTACCACATATGACAGCAGCTGTGATAAGGTCTGTGTTATGGTAGTCCACTATCATGTGTCATCAACTTGATTTTTATAGGGCCTATACCAATGATTTAAATGAGAATGCAATGGAGTCCATCTTTTAAGACTTTGAGGATGGGACACATCCCTGGCATTCCAACTGATAAGGACTGATATTGAGTTACTGTTTTGGCCAGGTGGCAGGGTCAGTTTCAGAGACTTCTTGCCTTTTCCTACCACCATGGCTCTTACTTATCAAGTCAAGGAATAAATGGAGGTTTCTGCTACCTGAAAAATATATCCAGTTTTGCATTTATAATGGGGAAATGATCAATTACCTGGGGACTTAATGGACTCACTATGAGATAGACATGGACAGGACCTCTATTTGTCTTATGGCCTCAATGTATTCCAAATTGAACAGGGGCTCTGAAGCCATTTTGTGTCCCTCAGCATCAGAGTCATCTTTGACGCTAAATCCTTGAAAGGTCTGGGTATTACCATCTGCCTAGTGGACTATTAATGTGATAAAAGCCCTGAGGTTCTTTTGGAGATTTGGTGAAATATTTCTTCTATATACTTTCTATGACATTGCAAGTCCCTTTTTGAAGAGAACCTGGCCTTCTTCTTGATCAGTGAGCCTTGGATCTGAGAATAGACTCAGATGTGAACTCAAGGTAAGTGAGCATGATTTGCTATTTTAATGACTGACATCAAACATTTGCTTTCCAGCTTTTGATTGTTTTTGCTTATACAAATGAAGCAATAATTATTATTGATTGCCTACTTATCTAGTCCAAGGCACACCCTGGTTAATTCACCATCACCACAGATCCTTGTGGGTCAAGTTTCCTTGGTTCCCACTATGGTCTGTGCCTGTTGTAGTAATTATGTTATAGTAATTACCTGTGTTAGTTAAATGATCCCACTATAATTATTCCAAAATTTTTTCATCTCCAGCATCATTAGGAAGCTCAGACTCCTCTACTGTCAATCCTGATCTAGAGATGACATCCATCACTTTGTTTTTCAATGATACCAGTATCCCCTCACTAATGCATCCTTTAGTTTTCTTGAAGAGTGTCTGCCTGGGTCCTTCTACATAACAGAATCAGCTAATGGGTTCCTTTGACTTAAGTAATAAGCCTGTCTTTTTGAGTATCAGGACCCCTTTCTCAAAACACTCCTGAGCCTGCGCTTTCATCTCCATCCCCATTGTAGACAGTCCTTATTTTTCAAGCTTCAAGGCATCATTCAAGCAGCATACTGAGACTGACTCCAGGCATCCTTGTCAAGGTGTTGCCTTCTACGTCACAGGAGAATAGCCCATATTGATAAACTCTTTACTAGTAAATTAATATTCTGTCCCAACCTTACCCCCAGTCCTCCTCAAATACATATGATATGAATCTCCTGGTTCTTGACAACACATACTAGCCAGGTTCTGAAGACCTTTGGAGAAACTAACTGTTTCCTTCAAAACAGGAACAGCATTTCCCCACTTGATTCATGCTAAGACCTGACTCTGGGCATTGGCCTAGAAGCAAAGAGGGGTTCAGTTCAGTTCAGTTGCTCAGTCGTGTCTGACTCTTTGTGACCCCATGGACTGCAACACGGCAGGCTTCTTTGTCCATCAACAATTCCCAGCGCTTACTCAGACTCATGTGCATCAAGTCACTGATGCCATCCATCTCACGCTCTGTCGTCCCCTTCTCTTCCTGCCTTCAATCTTTTTCAGCATCAGGGTCTTTTCCACTGAGTCAGTTCTTCGCATCAGGTGGCCAAAGTATTGGCATTTCGGCTTCAGCATCAGTCCTTCTAATGAATATTCAGGACTGATTCCCTTTAGGGTGGACTGGATGGATCTCCTTGTAATCCAACGGACTCTCTAGAGTCTTATCCAACACCACAGCTCAAAAGCACCAATTCTTTGGTGCTCAGCTCTCCTTATAGTCCAACTCTCACATCCACACATGACTACTGGAAAAATCACAGCTTTGACTAGATGGAGCTTTGTCGGCAAAGTAATGTCTCTGCTTTTTAATATGCTGTCTAGGTTGTTCATAGCTTTTCATCCAAGGAGCAAGTGTCTTCCAATTTCGTGGCTGCAGTCACCATCTGCAGTGATT
>NW_011495032.1:37156239-37197568 GCF_000754665.1 Bison bison bison
CATGATCTTAGTTTTCTGAATGTTGAGACTTAAGCCAACTTTTTCACTCTCCTGTTTCACTTTCATCAAGAGGCTCTTTAGTTCTTCTTCACTTTCTGCCATAAGGGTGGTGTTATCTGCATATCTGAGGATATTTCTCTTGGCAATCTTGATTTCAGCTTGTGCTTCATCCAGCCTGGCATTTCACATGATGTACTTTACATGTAAGTTAAATAAGCAGGGTGACAATATACAGCCTTGATGTACTCCTTTCCCAATCTGGAACCA
Organism: Bison bison bison; assembly: GCF_000754665.1. Classification (NCBI taxonomy): domain Eukaryota; kingdom Metazoa; phylum Chordata; class Mammalia; order Artiodactyla; family Bovidae; genus Bison; species Bison bison. The sequence continues at coordinate 37,156,507 of NW_011495032.1, forward strand.
GTCTGTTGTTCCATGTCCAGCTCTAACTTTTGCTTCTTGACCTGCATACAGATTTCTCAGGGGGCAGGTCAAGTGGTCTGGTATTCCCATCACTTGAAGAATTTTCCACAGATTGTTGTGATCCACACAGTCAAAGGCTTTGGTGTAGTCAATAAAGCTGAAGTCGATGTTTTTCTGGAACTCTCTTGCTTTTTTGATGATCCAACGGATGTTGGCAATTTGATCTCTGGTTCCTCTACCTTTTCTATATCCAGCATTTCCCCCACTTGATCCATGCTGAGATCTGACCCCAGTCATTGGTCTAGAAGCAAAGAGGGGAGGTGAAGACAGTTCTTGAGGAGGAGAAACATCATTTTTTGAGGCATCTGCCTTGGAGGAGGTCTTTGCACAAGCCCCAGGTAATGGAAAGAAAATGGGAAGGGTGTACTCCTGCCTCCCAGAGATAATAGAGGTTTAGTATCAGTAGTAGCAACTCAACTCTCAACAAAGAGGGGAAGGCCCTTGCCTGGAACTGAGTGGTACAGTTCTGAAGCATATTTCACACAGTCTCTTAAAAAGCCCATAGCAGGAGGAAGTCCTAAGATGGCAGAGGAATAGGATGGGGAGACCATTTTCTCCCCTACAAATTCATCAAAAGACCATCTGAATGCTGAGCAACTTCCACAGAACAACTTCTGAACGCTGGAAGAGGACACCAGCACCCAGAAAGGCAGCCCATTCTCTTCAAAAGGAGGTAGGACAAAATATACAAGACAAAAAAAGAGAAGAGTTAGGGACGGAGACCTGTCCCGGGGAGGGAGTCACGAAGGAGGAGAAGTTTCCAAACAGCAGGAAACCCTCTCACTGGTGGGTCTGTGGGGAGTTTTGGAATCTCAGAGGGCAATGTAACTGGGAGGGAAAACAAAACAAAACAAAACAAAAAAGCCCACAGAATATGTGCCTAACCACAACTCCCAGTGGAGAAGTAGCCCAGATGCTCGCATCCGCCACCAGCGAGCAGGGGCTGGACAGGGCGGGGCTGGTTGCATGCTTAGGGTAAAGACCTGACCTGAATGCCCTGAGGACAATCTGAGGGAGCTAATGTGAATTAGCAACTCAAATTATGGGATAGCCAGAGACAGGAAAAAAAGAGAGAGAGAGAACTTTCCTTTGAAAAGTTCTAACTTAAGGCACAGCCTGGCCTGCTCACAGAACAAAGGATTGAGCAAATACCAAAGGAGAGCTGCTGCTGCTGCTGCTGCTAAGTCGCGTCAGTCGTGGCCAACTCTGTGACCCCATAGACGGAAGCCCACCAGGCTCCTCTGTCCCTGGGATTCTTAGCTAGCCAGCTACAGACTGGCCCACCCCCCCCCCCCCCTTTCCAGAGGCAGGAAGGCAGAGAAGCAGGTGGGCAACAGACAGAGCCAAAACTCAAGGGGTATTCTCTGCCCCAGAGACCGGCATCTTCCACCAAACTATAAGCAGGCTTCCAGTTACTAAACAAGTCTTCCTGGGATCCTGGATGATTGACATCTTCCAAGAGGATCACAGCCAGAGATCAGCTCCCCAGAGGAGACACACGGCACACCTGAGATGGTGCTCCGGCAACGCACCCAGGAACCGAGCAGCTGGGACAGGGGAGGTGATTAAGATGCACAGCTTATCTAGGACAGTGTGCTCACCAAGTGCCTGGTCGCCTGAGCTTCACAGACCTGAGAAGGACACAAAACGCACGCCCAACTGAGTCTGTGCCTTTGTGGAGTACCTGAGAACCTCAACTTGAATAGCTTAGACCTGGGAAGTGCATGAAATGCAGGGCCCACTTTGGACAGTTCCTCTGCAGAGCACCCTGGAGCCTGAGCAGTGTAGACCCAGAAAGCACACGCCTCTGTAAACTGTGGCAAACCCAGTGTGGTCCATACACTGTGAGCACTCCCCACACATGCCAGTGATATTTGTTTGCAATGTTCCTCCCTCCCCACAGCACAACTGAACAAATGAGCCTAAATAAGTGACCACCTTTGCTCCCTTGTGTTAGGGTGGAAATTAGACACTGAAGAGGCTTGCAAACAGAGGAAGCCAAAATAAACAAAGAAGACGGAACCGCTCTGGAAGTGACAGGTACAATAGATTAAAACCCTGTAGTTAGCATTTACTAAGCATTGGAAGGGGCCTATAGATCTTGAGAAGAAGTGTAAGCTGAAACAAGGAACTATCTGAAACTGAACTGAGCCCACATTGCCCTCAACAGCTCCAGAGAAATTCTTAATATATTTTTACTATTATCACTTTTTTTTTATTTTTAAGTTCTTTATTACTCCTTTAATTTTCATTTTTATAACCTACTATTACCTTGAAAAAAAATACCCTATTTTTAAAGCAAATTTCATATATATTTTTTATAATTTTTGTGATTGATTTAGTTTTGTATTTTTGAGAGTCTAACCTTTACTCTAGATTTTTAATCTTTGCTTTTTGGTATTTGTTATCCATTTGTACCTTTAAGAATCCAATCTTCAGTACCCATTTTTACTTAGGGGTGTGATTATTGACTTGATTGCTCTCTCCCCTTTGACTCTCCCTTTTCTCCCCCAGGTCTCCTCTATGTCCTCCCTGCCCCTTCTCTTCTCTACTTAACTTTGTGAATCTCTCTGGATGTTCTGGGCTGTGGAGAACACTTAGGGAACTGATTACTGGCTAGATTGGTCTCTCCCCTTTTGACTCCCCCACTTCTCCTCCTGGTCACCTCTATCTTCCTCATCCCACTTCCCTTCTCTGTGTAACTCCATGAACCTCTGTGTGTTCCAGACTGTGGAGAGCACATAAGAAATCTATTACTGGCTAGATTGCTCTCACACCTTTAGATTCCCCCTCTTTTCCTCCTGGTCACCTCTATCTCCCTCCTCCCTCTTCTCTTCTCCATGTAATTGCGTGAACCTCTCTGGGTGTCCCTCACTGTGGAGAATCATTTCACCATTAACCTAGATATATTATCATCTGTGATATATGTATGGAGAAGTTTTGAGGCTACTGTAAGAATAAGACTGAAAGCCAGAGGCAGGAGGCTTAAATCCAAAACTTGAGAACACCAGAAAACTCCTGACTCCAAGGAACGTTAATCAACAAGGGCTCATCCAAATGCCTCCATACATACACTGACACCAAGCTCCACCCAAGAGCCAACAAGTTCCAGAATAAGACATACCATGCTAATTCTCCAGCAATGCAGGAACACAGCCCTGAGCATTAAAATACAGGCTGCCCAAAGTCAGACCAAGTACATAGACATCTCAAAACTCATTACTGGACACTTCATTGCACTCCAGAGAGAAGCGATCCAGCTTCACCCACCAGAACACATGTGTAAGCTTGCCTAACCAGGAAACCTTGACAAGCTACCAGTCCAACCCCACCCACAGGGAGCAAGCTCCACAATAAAGGGGAACCACAAACTTCCAGCCTACAGAAAGGCCAACCCAAATAAAGCAATCTAAACAAAATGAAAAGGCAGAGAAATATTCAGCAGGTAAAGAACATGATAAATGCCTACCAAACCAAACAAAAGAGGAGGAGATAGGGAGTCTACCTGAAAAAGAATTCAGAATAATAATAGTAAAGATGAGCCAAAATCTTGAAAACAAAATGGAGTTACAGATAAATAGACTAGAGACAAGGATTGAGAAGATGCAAGAAATGTTTAAAAATAACCTAGAAGAAATAAAAAAGAGTCAATCTAATAAATAATGCAATAACTGAAATCAAAAGCACTCTGGAGGGAACCAACAGAAGAATAACTGAGGCAGAAGATAGGATAAGTAAGGTAGAAGATAGATTGGTGGAAATAAATGAAGCAGAGAGGAAAAAAGAAAAAAGAATTAAAAGAAATGAGGACAACCTCAGAGACCTCTGGGACAATGTTAAATGTCCCAACATTCAAATCATAGGAGTCCCAGAAGAAGAAGACAGAAAGGCCATGAGAAAATATTTGAGGAGGTAATAGCTAAAAACTTCCCTAAAATGGGGAAGGAAATAGCCACCCAAGTCCAAGAAACCCAGAGAGTCCCAAACAGGATAAACCAAGAGTGAAACACCCCACAAAACAAATTAATCAAATTACACAGATAAAACACAAAGAGCAAATAGTAAAGCAAGGGGAAAGCAACAAATAACACACAAGAGGATTCCCATAAGGCTAACCGCTCATCTTTTAATAGAAACTCTTCAGGCCAGAAGGGAATGTCAGAACATACTTAAAGTGATGAAAGAGAAAAGCCTACAACCCAGATTACTATACCCAGCAAGGATCTCATTCAAATATGAAGGAGAAATCAAAAGCTTTACAGAAAAGCAAAAGCTGAGAGAATTCAGCACCACCAAACTAGCTCTTCAACAAACGTTAAAGCATTTCTCTAGACAGGAGACACAGAAAAGGTATATAAACTCGAACCCAAAACAACAAAGTAAATGGTAATGGGATCATACTTATCAATAATTACCTTAAATGTAAATGGGTTGAATGCCCCAACCAAAAGACAAAGACTGGCTGAATGGATACAAAAACAAGACCCCTATATATGCTGTCTACAAGAGGCCCACCTCAAAACAAGGGACACATACAGACTGAAAGTGAAGGGCTGGAAAAAGATATTTCACACAAATGGAGACTAAAAGAAAGCAGCAGTAGCAATACTCATATCAGATAAAATAGACTTTGAAATAAAGGTTGTGAAAAGAGACAGAGAAGGACACTACATAATGATCAAAGGATCAATCCAAGAAGAAGATATAACGATTATAAATACATACGCACCCAACATAGGAGCACCACAATATGCAAGGCAAATGGTAACAAGTATGAAAAGGGAAATTAACAGTAACACAATAATAGTGGGAGATTTTAATACCCTACTCACACCTATAGATAGATTAACTAAACAGAAAATTAGCAAGAAAACACAAACTTTAAATGACACAATGGACCAGTTAGACCTAATTGATATCTATAGGACATTTCACCTCCAAAAAATAAATTTCACCTTTTTCTCAAGTGCATACAGAACATTCTCTGGGATAGATCACATCCTGGGCCATAAATATAGCCTTGGTAAATGCAAAAAAATTGAATAATTTCAAGCATCTTTTCTGATCACAGTGCGGTAAGATTACATGTCAACTACAGGAGAAGACTCCTGAGGGTCCCATGGATTGCAAGGACATCCAACCAGTCCATTATAAAGGATATCAGTCCTGGGTGTTCTTTGGAAAGAATGATGCTAAAGCTGAAACTCCAGTACCTTGGCCACCTCATGTGAAGAGTTGACACAATTGGAAAAGACTCTGATGCTGGGAGGGATTAGGGGCAGGAGGAGAAGGGGACGACAGAGGATGAGATGGCTGGATGGCATCACCGATTCAATGGATGTGGGTTTGGGTGAACTCCGGGAGTTGGTGATGGACAGGGAGCCTGGCGTGCTGCGGTTCATGGGGTCGCAAAGAGTCAGACACAATTGAGTGACTGAACTGAACACGAAAAAAACTATAAAAAATTCAAACATCCAGGGGCTAAACAATACGCTTCTGAATAACCAACAAATCACAGAAGAAATCAAAAAAGAAATAAAAATATGCATAGAAACAAATGAAAATGAAAACATGACAACCTAAACCCTATGGGATTCAGTAAAAGCAGTACTAAGGGGAAGGTTCATGACAATACCAGCTTACCTCAAGAAACAGGACAGAAATCAAATAAATAACCTAACTCTACACCTAAATCAATGAGAAAAAGAAGAAATGAAGAACCCCATGGTTAGTAGAAGGAAATAAATTATGAAAATTAGGGCAGATATAAATGAATAAGAAAGAAAGGAGACTATAGCAAAAATCAACAAAACTAAAAGCTGGTTCTTTGAGAAGATAAATAAAATAGACCAACCATTAGCCAGACTCATCAAGAAAAAAAGTAGAAGAATGAAATCACCAAAATTAGAAATGAACATGGAGAAATCACAACAGACAACACAGAAATACAAAGGATCATAAGAGACTACTATCAGCAACTGCATGACAATAAAAATGGACAACTTGGAAGAAATGGATGATTTCTTAGAAAAATGTAACCTTCCAAAACTGAACCAGGAAGAAATAGAAGATCTTAACAGACCCATCACAAGCACAAAAATTGAAACTGTAATAAAAAAATCTTCCAACAAACAAAAGCCCAGAACCAGATGGCTTCACTGGTGAATTCTACCAAAAATCTAGAGAAGAGCTAACACCTATCCTTCTCAAACTCTTCCAGAATATTGCCGAGGAAGGTAAACTGCCAAACTCACTATGAGGCTACCATCACCCTAAACCAAACATCCATCATACCAAAACCAGACAAAGATGCCACAAAAAAAGAAAGCTATAGGCCAATATCACTGATGAACATAGATGCAAAAATCCTCAACAAAATTCTAGCAAATAGATCCCAACAACACATTAAAAAGATCATACATCATGACCAAGTGGCTTTATCCCAGGGATGCAAGGATTCTCCAATATTTGCAAATCAGTCACTGTGATACACCACATTAACAAATTTTTTTTTTTTTTCTTTTCTAACCCTTGTGGCTCAGATGGAAAGAATCCACTCCAGTATCCTTGCCTGGAGAAGCCCAGGAACAGAGGAGCCTGGTGGGCTATGGTTGTTTATGTTGCTTTCACAGCTGGAGTCTTTTTAGACCTTAACTTGAAGTATAAGACTATCAAAGCAATACTTCCGTATGTGGCCAGCACACAATTCATTCTCCCTGTGAGAGTGTAAGAGTTGAAATATTTTTTGATACCAGTGAAATGGAACTGGGCATCAGCTTCTGGACCTGCCATGATTTCAATCTTTCAAGGGGTTCAAACTCCACAGCCTGTGTCCTTCACCGTACGCTGCTGCCCCTCAATCCCACCGGAAGACACCACCTCCACCTCCACATTAACAAATTGAAAGATAAAAGCCATGTGATTATCTCAATAGATCCAGATAAAGCCTTTGACAAAATTCAACATCCATTTATGATAAAAACCCTCTAGAAAGCAGGCATAGAATGAAAATACCTCAACATAATAAAAGCCATATATGATAAACCCACAGCAAACATTATCCTCAATGGTGAAAACTGAAAATATTTCTCCTTAAGTCAGGAACAAGACAAGGGTGCCCACTCTCACCACTACTATTCAACATAGTTTTGGAAGTTTTAGCCATAGCATTCAGAAAAGAAAAAGAAATAAAAGGAGTCCAGATTGGAAAAGAAGAAGTAAAACTTTCCCTGTTTGCAGATGACATGATGCTCTACATAGAAAACCCTAAAGACACTACCAGAAAATTACTAGAGCTAATCAGTGAATACAGTAAAGTTGCAGGATATAAAATTAACACACAGAAATCCCTTGCATTCCTATACACTAACAATGAGAAAACAGAAAGAGAAATTAAGGAAACAATTCCATTCACTATTGCAATGAAAAGAATAAAATACTTAGGAATAAATCTACCTAAAGAAACAAAAGGCCTACATTTAGAAAACTATAAAACACTGATGAAAGAAATCAAAGAGGACACTAACAGATGCAGAAATATACCATGTTCATGGATTGGAAGAATCAATATGGTGAAAATGAGTATAGTACCCAAAGCAATCTATAGATTCAATGCAATCCCTATCAAGCTACTGACGGTATTTTTCAGAGAACTAGAACAAATAATTTCACAATTTGCATGGAAAAATATAAAACCTCAAATAGCAAAAACAAACTTGAGAAAGAAGAATGGAACTGGAGGAATCAACCTGCCTGACTTCAGAATATACTAGAATGCTACAGTCATTAAGACAGTATGGTACTGGCACAAAGACAGAAATATAAGTCAGTGGAAAAAATAGAAACCCATAATAAATTGATGCACTTATGAACACCTTATCTTTGACAAAGGTGGCAAAAATATACAATGGAGAAAAGACAATCTCTTTAACAAGTGGTGCTGGGAAAACTGGTCAACCACGTGTAAAAGAATGAAACTAGAACACTTTCTAACACCATACACAAAAATAAACTCAAAATAGATTAAAGATCTAAATATAAGACCAGAAAGTATAAAACTCTTAGGCGGAAACATAGGCAAAACACTTTCTAACATAAATCCCAGCAGGATCCTCTATGACACACCTCCCAGAGTAATGGAAATAAAAGTGAAAATAAACAAATGGGACCTAATTAAACTTAAAAGCTTTTCAACAACAAAGGAAACTATAAGCAAGGTGAAAATACAGCCTTCAGAACAGGAGAAAATAACAGTAAATGAAGCAACTGACAATTAATCTGAAAAATATACAAGCAGCTCAATTCCAGAAAAATAAACGACCCAATCAAAAAATGAAAGAAATAAACAGACATTTCTCCAAAGAAGACCTACAGATGGCTAACAAACACATAAAAAGATGCCCAACATCACTCATTATCAGAGAAATGCAAATCAAAACCACAATGAGGTACCATCTCACACTGGTCAAAATGGTTGCTATCAAAAAGTCTACAAACAATTAATGCTGGAGAGGGTGTGGAGAAAAGGGAACCCTCTTACACTGTTGCTGGGAATGCAAACTAGTAGAGCCACTATGGAGAACAGTGTGGAGATTCCTTAAAAAACTGGAAATAGAACTGCCATATGACCCAGCAATCTTGCTGCTGGGCATACACACCGAGGAACCCGGAATTGAAAGAGAGATGTGTACCCCAATTTTCATGGCGGCACTGTTTATAATAGCTAAGACATGGAAGCAACCTAGATGTCCATCAGCAGACAAAAGCTGCTGATGGACAAGAAAGCTGCTGATGGATAAGAAAGCAGTGGTATATATACACAATGGAGTATTACCCAGCTATTAAAAAGAATGCATTTGAATCAGTTCTAATGAGGTGGATGAAACTGGAACCTATTATACAAATGAAATAAGTCAGAAAGAAAAACGCCAATATAGTATATTAATGCATATATATGGAATTTAGAAAGATGGTAATGATGACGCTATATGTGAGACAGCAAAAGAGACACTGATGTATACAACAGACTTTTGGACTCTATGGGAGAAGGCGAGGGTGGGATGATTTGAGAGAATAGCATTGAACCATGTATATTACCATGTGTGAAATAGATTGCCAGTCCAGGTTAGATGCATGAGACAGTGCGCTCAGGGCTGGTGTACTGAGATGACCCCGAGGGATGGGATGGGGAGGGAGGTGAGAGGGGGGGTTGAGGATGCGGAACACATGTACACCCATGGCTGATTCATGTCAATGTATGGCAAAAACCACTACAATATTGTAAAGTAATTAGTCTCCAATTAAAATAAATTAATTAATTTTAAAAAAGTTCACTGTAAAACTGAGCTCTGATCACTGGCTGTCATGACCTGCTCATCATAGTGCTAAATAAAAGATATACAAATGTGTAATAGGCCAGGCATCTGTGCTAAGCTGTTAACAAGAATTACTTTTATTGCTTGTGTAAGGAAGGGAGAAAAGCCCATACAAAGTGCATTACTATCAGATAATTGCTCCTAAAGACAGAAAACTAAGATGACCAAAACAGGCCTTTTTTATTTATTTGAATTTAATATTGAAACAAAGTCTTATAATCTTGTTTTTAGTTTTAATTGAAAAGTTCAAGCTAGTCTAAAGCTCTTAAAAAACTGTTTTCTATCAGTCCTTTGCAGTGGCTAGCCCTTCACCTGATTCACAGTGACATCTCCACTGGCCAGAGACATTATTAATAATTATCCACCAAGATATGGGAAGGTAACTATTAGAAAGGCAAAAACATGTGAAATTTTGAAATATTTTTATTGATCACATTGAAATTCTGTCAAATGAAATAAATTTTATACTTGTATGTGTTAGTCTTCAAAGAATTATCAATTCAAAAATATCCATTAAGAATCTAGTATTTACCTCAAAGGATGCTAGAAAGAATATATTAATTCTCATAATTGCTGTCAGTGGAGTTTCCAAGGTAGTATAATCCTACTCCTGGTTTTTCTTCTCAGCATCATTCTAATAGGGAAACTGTCTATTCTCAGTGGATTTGAAAAGTATCCTTTAGAGAATTGTCTCTAGGCTGTGAAAGAAGTTCCAGGACTTAGAAAAGAGAAGAGTCTGTGAATTTTAGCTTTTCTTGCTGCATGTTTCAGAGCTGTGTTTCACCAGTCATCCCCGGTAGCACACCACTGAGTTACACAGGAGAGCATTGATATTCCCCACCTCTACACTCCATTAACAATAGGAACTTGGTCCTGTTAGTTAGAACTTGGTCCTATAGTCTTTATAAAGAGAAAGATACCTTTGCAAATGGCTCTATACACTAGCTCCCTTTATTGGTTTGGAATCTGAAAGTTGTACTTTAGCAAGGCAAATGTGCCAGTGGCATGTAACACCAGTGAATCTGTCTAAAGCAAAGTGAAGAAGGGTACAAGATTCCTCATCAAATGCTTTAAAAGGAGATCTAGCAATAATTTGAACTGTAGTTTTGGCTCAAAAGTGAGCCCCTCTATATACTTCAGTTATGTTTTAACCGGAGTGGGTTTTCTTGCCGTTTTCCAAGGGATATTCCCAACCCGGGGATCAAACCCAGGTCTCACACATTGTGGGCAGATTCTTTACCATTTGAGCTACCTGAGAAGCTACCTGGGAAGCAATAGTTTGTTCCTTGTCTTTGGATGTCCCTGGGATTGCTTATTGTGTCCTTACTATAAAACACCCTGTGGTGATCTGGCACTGATTCTTCCCTGCTCTTGCTGATCATACTCATCTCTTACCAACTCTGCACTAGGTGACATCACCATTGGTAGTTTTAAACATTTACAGCACAGAAATCTAGCAAATGCCACAAATCATAGGCTTTTCCTCCCATGGAAACTAGTTGTTAAACATTTACCTACCACTGAGAGCCTTTATTTAACAAGTGTGAGTATGGTTCCTTTCGCTCAAACTCATTGACAAGAATCAAAGTTGAAAGCCATAAAAAGACATGGAGGAACTGTAAATGCTCACTCCTAAGTAAAACAAATCAAATTGAAAAGGCTATATACTGTATGTTTCCAATTATATGACATTCTGGAAAAGGTAAAACTATGGAAACAGTAAAAAGATCAGTAGTCATTGTGAGAGGGGGGTGTATAGGAGGGCAGAGAAGATTTATAGGGCAGTGGAAATGCTGTGCATCCTAGTGTTGACCTAAAGTAAATAGAATGCCAGATATTTCTTCAGCAAAGTGAAAGCGAAAGTTGCTGAGTCATGCCTGACTCTTTGTGACCCCATGGAGGCTATACAGTCCATGGAATTCTCCAGGCCAGAATACTGGAGTGGATAGCCATTCCCTTCTCCAGGGGATCTTCCTAATTCAGGGATCGAACCCAGGTCTCCCACATTGCAGGCAAATTCTTTACCAGCTGAGTCACCAGAGAAGCCCAAGAATACTGGAGGGGGTAGTCTATCCCTTCTCCAGAGGATCTTCCCAACCCAGGAATTGAACCGGGGTTTCCTGCAAACATAGTCTTTATTCAGAATCAGACCAGTCCCTATGTCTTCCCCTCCCTGCCCCTCCCTTCATACTATTCGAATTAGCTTCCTTTTTCAAGAAGCTTCCTTGGACTCTGTTACTGGTATATCTTCAACAAATCCGTGTCTTTTTCCACAAAGAAATTTTCCTACTAGCTGCAAAGAAAGAAGCATTTTCTGCAGGTACTACATATTCCCCTGAGAAAATATTTCCTTGCTGACAAATCATTTATAGACACTCTGTCCCTTTAGGCTGAATGAGTAGAAAAGAAACACAAGATTTATATGCGGTTCTCGCCTCAGGGTTCAGCCACATGTGCTAGGATGGGCAAGCGTACAGGATACAGGAAATGTTTTCACCTCTTCTTTTAGGATATCTTCTCTACCCACTAGCCCCACTGCTACTCTGGAGAATTCTCCTGTTCTTCATGCAAAAGTAGATAATCAATATATTTTTATTGGTTCATTACAGGAGCTCAAGGATATAAATTTGCTTGGGAGAGTAGCTGGGAAACCCAGGCTCTGTCCTCAGTTACCTGAAGGCCTAGGGCTTATCTCTGGCCTTATCTGGGCCCCAACTCCCATTGTCTCTGAGGGCTACCCCAGGCTTGTTTCAGCCCCACCTGTAGGTTCCCTGTATCTAGCAGGAGGAAAGGAAGCTGAGAAGGTTCTAAACCTAACAAGCTAGCCTACCTTCAAGCTGGAATACCTTACAAGCTGCGATATTTCCCTGTCTCAATTTCTGGAGGACAAGGGTAAATTTTGCCTCACAGATGTACTTCTTCAAGAAGCCTATTTGTCTCATAATAGGAAAAAAAAAAAAAACCAGAGTTCCCAGCACTCCTTTTTCTTTAGAATGAAACAGGAAGGGAGGGGGCAGGGCATAGCCTTAAGAAGAATGACATAGCTGTTGACAATATAACATAAACTGGTTAGAACCTGTCAGGCCCAAGATGCCTGACTTCCAGCAGATCTTGAGCCTCATTGTGTGATCATTATAATACATTGTTGTTGTTGTTTAGTCCCTAAGTAGAGTCTGACTCTTTTGTGACACCGTGGACTGTAGCCTACCAGGCTCCTCTGTCCATGGGATTTCTAAGGCAATAATACTAGAGTGGGTTGCCACTTCCTACTCCAGGGGTTCTTCCTAAACCAGGAATCAAACCTGTGTCTCATGCATTGGCAGGAGAGTTTCTTTACCACTGAACCACCAAGGAAATCCTTATAATATATAGTGTATCCTAAAGAACACATCCACAGGTGCCATGACAGTTCTGAGGCAGACCAAAAGGCCAAAAAGTGGGTGGTGGCCCAATTCCTGTGAATCTCTCCCCCTTCCCCAAAAGAGTTGAAATAATCGTCCCATTTGTTAGCTTATAAAACTACCCAGCCCATAAATGCTGTTGTTTAGCCACTAAGTCCTACCTGACTCTTTTGCAATCCTATGGACTGTAGCCTACCAGGCTCCTCTGTCCATGAGATTTCCCAGGCAAGAATACTGGAGGGGCTGCCATTTCCTCCTCTAGCGGATCTTCCCCACCCGGGGATGGAACCTGCGTCTCTTACATCTAACCTGAATTGGCAGGCCAGTTCTTTACCGTTAGCGTTAGTGCCACTTGAGAAGCAACCCACAAGAGACATTCGAAGCCTTAAAATTTTGACTAATTCTGAGTGCCAGGCCTTGATATTTTAATTTTTATCCCCAAATCCTCCCCTCCAGTATCTTGAAAATGCTTGTGTTTTCTAAAAACATGAAGCTCTCACTTGATAGGCACCTGCTACACAGTCCTATTTCAGCTGCTGAAGTATGGAAAAGGACCTGAATTATCCTCATAGTTTTAGATTCCAATCTTTCTCCAGGAACACCCCACTTTCTAAAAACTTCCGTGGAAACCAGGTTAACTATCAATTTCTAGTCTGTTACTTCATGAGCTTGTTTCTTGCCCTTTAAAGTGACCCATTCACCTGATGCTGTATTTATCTGATTCTCCGTAAGACCTATATAATCTTGAACCTTGTCATTTGCCCAAAGACTAGATTGTCAATGTCCTTCTAGTTTTCACAGTCTCTTGCAGAATTTGAAACACTGTTTCAAGAACTGACAATCTCCTTGAACTCTTCTTTGAGAAATCAGAGTTCCACTGGTGAGGTACACTCCTGCTTGGCTCAGTTCCCTGAAAATATGAAGACTCTTGGAATAGTCAGAGTAGAGAACTCTGTAGCAGACATGGGGACACTCCATGCCAGCATTAGCTAATTAGATGTTTTCAGAAGGCAATGGCACCCCACTCCAGTACTGTTGCCTGGAAAATCCCATGGACAGAGGAGCCTTGTAGGCTGCAGTCCATGGGGTCGCTAAAAGTCGGATACGACTGATGGCTTCACTTTCACTTTCCACTTTTCATGCCTTGGAGAAGGAAATGGCAACCCACTCCAGTGTTCTTGCCTGGAGAATCCCATGGACGGAGAAGCCTTGTAGGCTGCAGTCCATGGGGTCGCACAGTCGGACACGACTGAAGCGACTTAGCAGCAGCAGCAGCAGCAGTTATGAAAACAAGTCACTTAACGTTTTGGTGCCTCACTTCCCTCATATATCAAAAGGGAAATAATAATAAATAGATTTGTTGCAAGACAAAATTCAATAATGAGACAATGGTTTTGAAAATATGAAACTGTATCAGTGTGAGGCAATTTTGTTATTATATAGCATAAGTTACTTTAGTCTTCCAATTTCAGTTGAAATTAAATAATTGAACACAAAATATCAATTTGATAAAGAGAATATAGCAAAATAAACAGTAATAAAAAGATCAATTTAATCTAGATTTCATATTTTTATTATGCAAAATCATTTTAAGTAAACACTTATTTTTACATATAACACAAGTTTAAGAAAGGAAATATATTGGAACAATTGCAAGGAATTGGGCCATAAATTTTATTAGATTTTAACATCATTTAAATATGATCAAGTAAAGGTTATAGGCTTGTTTTATGCTATTAAAGCAGTAAACTCAAATGATAATACCGTATAGGGAAAATTAAGAGTTTTTGTTTTACATACTAAAATAAGGTGGGCCCTTTCTTTAAAAATATTAGTACTATAATAGGTCTTAATTTTTACCTGTGAATAATTACAAGCCAAAAGAACAGCAAGTAATAATTTTTTCACATACAATTCATTATGATTAAATATTTTAAATATAATTTTGCATTTTTCTCATTAAAAATTTCAAGAGTTTTTAAACTCTTGTCTCTCCTGGTTGCTGCCGCCGCTTTACAAGCCTACAGTCAAGGTGACTCAGCAACTCCTCTGCTCACTTAAAATGATTTGAATTCTGTTCACAATCACCAGGGTGAACAATCACAGTGCAAAGAAATCCCTAAACAATCTTGCTTTTAGGCAGCCTTCCCATCTTAATACCTTATGTTGCTGGGATCAGAACACCTCCTTGGAGCAGTCAGAGCACATTATGCTATGCCTGGGCTTTTCCATCAAGCTGGTCTGTTTTTCCAAATGGAAATTGTTTCCAAACCTGGTGTCAAGAGTACCAGTATCTAGAGTGAATACAAAAATACAGAATGTGTGTATTTATTTTGCATCTTAAAAATAAATAAAAAATTAAGCCTAAGCTCTTAGTAATAAAACATCATTTGACATTGGCATTCTTACACAATATTCATGTAACAGTTCATGTGTATATTTATAAATTGGAAACACCTACATAATGGGTACATGCTCATATGTTTTTACAGGTAGGATTATGTTGCTTACATGTTTGGAGTGCACTTGTTTAGCGCACCATAAAATATTTGATGAATAGTGAAAGTATTGAGAGATTTG
Source organism: Bison bison bison (assembly GCF_000754665.1). Classification (NCBI taxonomy): domain Eukaryota; kingdom Metazoa; phylum Chordata; class Mammalia; order Artiodactyla; family Bovidae; genus Bison; species Bison bison. The sequence continues at coordinate 37,171,922 of NW_011495032.1, forward strand.
CAGTTGAGTTCTGTCTTTCTTTTAAATTACTTAATTAATTTTGGCTGCACAGGTCTTCATTGCCATAACAAGGATCTTTAGTTGTAGCACGTGGAATCTAGTTTCCTGACTAGCCGTTGAACCTGAGCCTCCAGCATTGTGAGTGCAGAGTTCTAACGGCTGGACCATCAGAGAAGTCCTGAGTTTTGTCTTTTAACAACTAATTTCTCTCCTTTTTCCTCCTTGTCATCCTGCTTCTCAAAATTATGAACAATTCAGCTTTGGGTATGACATTCTGCAAAATAGAAGTCCTAGAGTTAAATTTATCTACTTGTGTGAAGAATTAGTTCAGGGACTATATTCTTGCATCTTTGTAGTCACATACACATCTCCAAGTGACAGAGCAAATTATGTAGTCTCTTCTTTGAGGTTAGAAGGTAGATATTTGGCATCCTGTTACTAGTAAAACTTTTTTTTCCCATATATTTACATTTGTAGTTATCCTTGATTTGTAAATACACGTGTTTGAACTTATACTTTTCTATTGTCAGGAAGGTAAAAATTTCTCTCTGCACTCTTAGATTTAGTACCAGGGGCCTGCAAACACAACTGACAAAAGACAGATTAATAGGGGAAAAAGGAAAAACCAATATTTTTATAAACACAGGAGCTCACTGAAAAGAAATGAAACTCAATGAAGCAGTCAGACACAGGAGCTTATATACCCTTTTTAACAACGGAAAGAAGGTTTGAGCTTCAGGGGATGACAAATTGTGGAAAAGTGATAGGAAAATATATGGGAAAACTAATGGAAAATAAGGGTCATTTAGAAAGCTTTTTAAATGCAGATTCATATTGGTGCTCTTGATATTCATCTTGGCTGAATATTGTCACCCTGCTTATATAACTTATATCCAGAGTTCAGTTGAGTTCAGTTGCTAAGTCGTGACCGACTCTTTGCAACCACATTGAACCACAGCACGCCAGGCCTCCCTGTCCATCACCAGCTCCCAGAGTTCACCCAAAACCATATCCACTGAGTCGGTGATGCCATCCAACCATCTCATCCTCTGTTGTCCCCTTCTCCTCCTGCCCTCAATCTTTCCCAGCATCAGGGTCTTTTCAAATAAGCCAGCTCTTCACATCAGATGGCCAAAGTATTGGAGTTTCAGCTTCACTATCAGTCCTACTAATGAACACCTAGGACTGATCTCCTTTAGAATGGACTGGTTGGATATCCTTGCAGTCCAAGGGACTCTCAAGAGTCTTAAAAAAGTTCAAAAGCATCAATTCTTTGGCGCTCAGCTTTCTTTATAGTTCAACTCTCACATCCATACATGACCACTGGAAAAACCACAGCCTTCATCAGACGGACCTTTGTTGAAAAAGTAATGTCTCTGCTTTTCAATATGCTGTCTAGGTTGGTCATAACTTTCCTTCCAAGGAGTAAGTGTCATTTAATTTCATGGCTGCAAACACCATCTGCAGTGATTTCAGAGCCCAAGAAAATAAAGTCAGCCACTGTTTCCACTGTTTCCCTATCTATTTCCCATGAAGTGATGGGATTGGATGCCATGATCTTCGTTTTCTGAATGTTGAGCCTTAAGCCAACTTTTTCACTCTCCTCTCTCACTTTCATCAAGAGGCTCTTTAGTTCTTCACTTTTTGGCATAAGGGTGGTGTCATCTGCATATCTGAGGTTATTGATCCTGGCAATCTTGATTCCAGCTTGTGCTTCTTCCAGCCCAGCGTTTCTCATGATGTACTCTGCATATAAGTTAAATAAGTAGGGTGACAATATACAGCCTTGACGTACTTCTTTTCCTATTTGGAACCAGTCTGTTGTTCCATGTCCAGTTCTAACTGTTGCTTCCTGACCTGCATACAGATTTCTCAAGAGGCAGGTCAGGTGGTCTGGTATTCCCATCTCTTTCAGAATTTTCCACAGTTTCTTGTGATCCACACAGTCAAAGGCTTTGGCATAGTCAATAAAGCAGAAATAGATGTTTTTCTGGAACTCTCTTGCTTTTTTGATGATCCAAGGGATGTTGGCAACTTGATCTCTAGTTCCTCTGCCTTTTCTAAAACCAGCTTGAACATCTGGAAGTTCATGGTTCAAGTATTGCTGAAGCCTGGCTTGGAGAATTTTAAGCATTACTTTACTAGCGTGTGAGATGAGTGCGACTGTGTAGTAGTTTGAGCATTCTTTGGTATTGCCTTTCCTTGGGATTGGAATGAAAACTGACCTTTTCCAGTCCTGTGGCCACTGCTGAGTTTTCTGGCAAATTTGCTGGCATATTGAGTGCAGCACCTTCACAGCATCATCTTTCAGGATTTGGAATGGCTCAACTGGAATTCCACATCTCCACTAACTTTGTTTGTAATGATGCTCCCTAAGGCCCACTTGACTTCACATTCCAGGATGTCTGGCTCTAGGTAAGTGATCACATCATCATGATTATCTGGGTCGTGAAGATCTTCTTTGTACAGTTCTTCTGTGTATTCTTGCCACCTCTTCTTAATATCTTCTGCTTCTGTTAGGTCCATACCATTTCTGTCCTTTATCGAGTCCATCTTTGCATGAAGTCTTCCCTTGGTATCTCTAATTTTCTTGAAGAGATCTCTAGTCTTTCCCCTTCTGTTGTTTTCCTCTATTTCTTTGCACTGATCGCTGAGGAAGGCTTTCTTATCTCTCCTTGCTATTCTTTGGAACTCTGCATTCAAATGGGTATATCTTTCCTTTTCTCTTTTGCTTTTCACATCCCTTCTTTGTACAGCTATATGGAAGGCCTCCTCAGACAGCCATTTTGCTTTTTTGCATTTCTTTTTCTTGGGGATGGTCTTGATCCCTGACTCCTGTATAATGTCATGAACCTCTGTCCATAGTTCATCAGGCACTCTGTCTATCAGATCTAGTCCCTTAAATCTATTTCTCACTTCTACTGTATAATTATAAGGAATTTGATTTAGTTCATACCTGAATGGCATCTGGTCCCATCACTTCATGGGAAATAGATGGGGAAACAGTGGCAGACTTTATTTTGGGGGGCTCCAAAATCACTGCAGATGATGATTGCAGCCATGAAATTAAAAGACACTCACTTCTTGGAAGGAAATGTATGACCAACCTAGATAGCATATTCAAAAGCCGAGGCATTACTTTGCTAACAAAGGTTCATCTAGTCAAGGCTATGTTTTTTCCTGTGGTCATGTATGGATGTGAGAGTTGGACTGTGAAGAAGGCTGAGCACTGAAGAATTGATGCTTTTGAACTGTGGTGTTGGAGAAGACTCTTGAGAGTCCCTTGGACTGCAAGGAGATCCAACCAGTCCATTCTGAAGGAGATCAGTCCTGGGTGTTCTTTGGAAGGACTGATGCTAAAGGTGAAACTCCAGTACTTTGGCCACCTCATGCGAAGAGTTGACTCATTGGAAAAAACTCTGACACTCGGAGGGATTGGGAGCAGGAGGAGAAGGGGACAACAGAGGATAAGATGGCTGGATGGCAACACTGACTCGATGGGTGTAAGTTTGAGTAAACTCCGGGAGTTGGTGATGGTCAGGGAGGCCTGGCGTGCTGCAATTCATGGAGTCGCAAAGAGCTGGACGTGAGTGAGCTACTGAACTGGACGGAACTGAATGGTCTAGTGGTTATCTCCACTTTCTTCAATTTAAGGCTGAATTTGGCAATAAGGAGTTCATGATCTGAGCCACAGTCAGTTCCCAGTCTTATTTTTGCTGACTGTACAGAGCTTCTCCATCTTTGGCTGCAAATAATATAATCAATCTGATTTTGGTGTTGACTATGTGGTGATGTCCATGTGCAGAGTCTTCTCTTGTGTTGTTGGCAGAGGGTGTCTGCTATGACCAGTGCGTTCTCTTGGCAGAACTCTATAAGCCTTTGCCCTGTTTCATTCTGTACTCCAAGGCCAAATTTGCCTGTTGCTCCAGGTGTTTCTTGACTTCTTACTTTTGCAGAGTAGTATATGCAGAGTATGTCATGTGAAATGCCAGGCTGGATGAAGCACAATCTGGAATCAAGATTGCTGGTAGAAATATCAATAACCTCATATATACAGATGATACCACCCTTATGGCAGAAAGTGAAGAGGAACTAAAAAGCCTTTTGATGAAAGTGAAAGAGGAGAGTGAAAAAATTGGCTTAAAGCTCAACACTCAAAGAACTAAGATTATGGCATCTGGTCCCATCACTTCATGGCAAATAGATGGGAAAACAATGGAAACAGTGACAGACTTTATTTTCTTGGGCTCCAAAATCACTGCAGATGGTGACTGCAGCCATGAAATTAAAAGATGCTTGCTCCTTGGAAGAAAAGCTATGACCAACATATTAAAAAGCAGAGGCATTACTTTGCCAACAAAGGTCCATCTAGTCAAAGCTATGGTTTTTCCAGTAGTCATGTATGGATATGAGAGTTGGACCTAAAGAATACATTGGAATCAGTTCTAATGAGGTGGATGAAACTGGAGCCTATTATACAGAGTGAAGTAAGCCAGAAAGAAAAATACCAATACAGTATACTAACGCATATATATGGAATTTAGAAAGATGTTAATGATAACCCTGTATGTGAGACAGCAAAAGAGACACAGATGTATAGAACAGTCTTTTGGACTCTGTGGGAGAGGGAGAGGGTGGGATGATTTGGGAGAATGGCATTGAAACATGTATAATATCATATAAGAAACGAATCGCCAGTCCAGGTTCAATGCAGGATACAGGATGCTTGGGGCTGGTGCACTGGGATGACCCAGAGGGATGGTGTGGGGAGGGAGGTGGGAGGGGGGATTCAGGATGGGGAACACGTGTATACCCGTGGTGGATTCATGTTGATGTATGGCAAAACCAATACAATATTGTAATTAGCCTCCAATTAAAATAAATAAATTTAAATTAAAAAAAAAAAGAAAGCTGAGGGTCGAAGAATTGATGCTTTTGAACTGTGGTGTTGGAGAAGACTCTTGAGAGTCCCTTGGACTGCAAGGAGATCCAACCAGTCCATTGTAAAAGAAATCAATTCTGAATATACGTTGGAAGGACTGATGCTGGAGCTGAAATTCCAATATTTTGGCCACAAGATGCGAAGAACTGACTAATTGGAAAAGTCCCCGATGCTGGGAAAGATTGAAGGCAGGAGGAGAGGGGGACGACCGAGGATGAGATGGTTGGATGGCATCACTGACTCAATAGACATGAGTTTGAGCTGGCTCTATTAGTTGGCGATGGATAGGGAAGCCTGGTGTGCTACAGTCTATAGGGTCACAAAGAGTTGGGCACAACTGAGTGAATTTATGCCTCTGGTGAGTCATCTTGATACAGGATGGTATGGGGGGTGGAGAATTATGTCTTGCTCTTAGGCTGATAATGGAGGGCAAAGAACTCTTTTATTTGTTGATTCCTAATTGCCTTCAGCTCAGCGTAGTCTTTATGCCAAAGTGGCATATTTTGTAGTGTCACATCCAATCCCCTTCATTACCAACATCTACAGTGAATCAGCATCTTCAGCCTCTGAGTAAACACTCTTGTCAGAACAGTCATTGTTATTACCAAACCTTTTCTCCCTTGCCTTGTTCTATGTAGGGCTGGTAAAAGCTAAATATTCTTTTTCAAGGTTCCCTCTGAGCTGAAGATGGTCAATAAGACATACTAGAAAGCTCTGACTTCCTTAATAAGAGGACAATTATGACTTACCATCCATTCTACTCATTGTGACTGTCAATGTGGCTGTTCCATTAGAAGCTGCAGCCAGCATCCTTGCAACCATGAGATGCTAAAGTGAAGACCAAGAGAACCCTACAGGCTGGAGCCTGATGTCATCAAGCTACTGGACCAAGAGCCAGCAGCTTCCCTCCTTCAGAACTGTTCTGAGAAAAATAAATCTCTCAGTGAGTTGGATCTCTCTATTTCTTGAAGCTGAGTGCATTTCTTAATTACACGGTCTCCCCTGAACAAGACAACAATAGTTTGCTTTTGGTTACATCCTGCATTCCTTTCTCGGCAGTTCCTATAGTCGCATTAGCTTTTCTTAAATGTTGTACATTGTCAAGTCAGATATCTCTTCTTACTTCTGCTAATTGGATTTTTTTTTTCTCTCTTACTGGAATTTATTCTGAGTTCTTTCAGAAAGAACTCATAGCTGGTAGACTTTTTGAACCCTGCATGTCTATTTTTTGCTCTCACCATAAATTGATCTGGATATAGAAGTCTAGATTTGAGCCAATTTTCCCTTGGAATTTTGAAGTTCTTGCCTCACCATTTTCTAGTTATTCTTGTTAGCAGTGACAGGCCTGGCCAAGGTGCTGTCTTACCCACCTGCAGGCAGCAGCGTGTGTGGCTGTCTTATGGGACTGGTTCCTTGGGAGCACAGAGTAAGTGATTTCCCCAGGGGATGTAAAATCTCGGGAGGGGCCCTGAGGGATGACACTTATTCAAATTTCATTCCTTCCCATTGTTGTTTGGTTGCCCAGTCATGTCAGACTCTGCAACCCCATGTACTGCAGCATGCCAGGCCTCCCTGTCTCTCACCATCATGTGAAGTTTGCCTAAGTTCATGTCCATTGCATTGGTGATGCTGTCCAGCCATCTCATCCTCTCACGCCCTCTTCTCCTGCCCTCAGTCTTTCCCAGCATCAGGGACTTTTCCAGTGAGTCGGCTGTTCTCATTCTCTGACCAAAATACTAGAGCTTCAGCTTCAGCATCAGCCCTTCTAATGAGTATTCAGGGTTGATTTCCCTTAAGAGAGACTGGTTTGATCTCCTTGCTGTCCAAGGTACTTTCAGGAGTCTTCTCCAGGACCATAGTTCGAAAGCATCAATTCTTTGACATTTCTGCCTTCTTTACAGTCCAGTTCTCACAACTGTACATAGGTATATATTTTTGGTTTTCTTCTGTTTTCTCACTCTGTCTTTAGAGGTTTTCTGTTTATTCTTATGGTGCTGAAATATTTGTACAATGTGTCTGTATGTGGGTCTTTTTACATCAGACTTTCAGTGTTATTGGGCCTTTTAGCTCTGGTGAATTTCCTCCTTCACCTTACTTTCTGTCTCCTTCCTCTCCTCTTCCTCCTCCTTCTCTGTCTATAATTTCCTTTCTTTCATTTCCTTTGCTTTCTCTTTTTGTACTGCTTGTGGGAACATCTGAATGAATTATCCAGTCTTATCTCTCCTGCTGTACATTTTGCCTCTTCTCCTGAGCTGTATTCTCAGAAATCTACTTAGCTCTGTTGGCCCCTCACTAAGTTAGCCTTGGGTGGTTCCCAGTCTGCCGACCTACTGACTGTTTTATTGCAGGGGTCATATTTTTCATTTCTGTGATCTTTACTTGTTCTTTCTATAGACGTGAATTCTTGTTCTCTTTTTTTCCTTTAAAGTTTTTTTTCTTTTGATGCGGACCATTTTTAAAGTCTTTAGTGAATTTGTTACATATTTCTTCCGTTGTTGATGTTTCTGGTTTTTTGACCATGAGGCATGTTAGATCCTAACTCCCACACCACTTGCATTGGAAGGTGAAGTCCTAACCACTGGACTGACAGGGAAGTCCCTCTTGTTTTTCTGTTAACTATCTTCTTTGATGTGAGTTTCCTCTTGAGTTTGGTGCCTCTGTCTCATAGCTTTTCCTTCAGTGTTTCGTGATTTTATTATTTTTTGTTATATTAATATTTGAAAATTCACATTTCTTACTCAGGGACTCTGGGTTCTGTTTACAGCAGCTTATCCTTGGCGATTGTAGGAGGGGGGAGTATGAAAAGCCAGGGTACCTGGGGATGGTTTGGCATCAGGGCATTTGAGTCCTTATTCCTCCCAGAGAACCTAAGTCTCAGGACGCTGGCCTCCTCCAGCTCAAGCACCCATTCTGTGTGCCTCCCATATGGGCATTTCTACTTTAGAAAATAATACTCATGGTTTAGGTCAGTCTAGGGAGGAGTTTGATGCTAGGAAAGACTGAAGGCAGAAGGAGAAAGGGGTGGCAGAAGAAGAGATAGTTAGATAGCATCACCAACCCAATGGACATGAACCTGAGCAAACTGGAAGATAGTGAAGGACAGGGAAACCTGGTGGGCTGCAGTCTATGGGGTGCCAAAATGTCAGACACAGCTTAGCAACTGAGCAACAACAAACAAGGAGGAGGAGTAAAATTCTCTCTTGCCTTTTCTTCAGTCTTGCTGTTCTTAAGGAGACTATTGAGGACTCAGAGTTTTGTTTGCCTGTCTAGTGCTCATGTTCAGAGACCTATTCTAGGTAGACAGTTCCTGAAGTTTAGAGTGTTACCTGTAGAACAGTATCCACGCTCCAATACCCATGTTCCAAACACAGTGAATTAATACCCTGATGGTATTTTGATACCTTCTCAATCTTTATTGTTTCTTTGAACTTGGGATATCTCTGGACTTTCTCTTACTTTTCTAGTCATTTCTGCTTGTGCTTTTATTTTTTTTAGCCTTTTTCTCTGTCCATATGCTCCTATCTGTTTTCTACCATTTGGGACTTTCTGTTTCACTGATGGCACCCTTTTTTTTTAGCACCATGATGGAAATATCTTTTCAAAAGATATTTTCTGGGACTTCTCTGACAGTCCAGTGGTTAAGACTGAGCTTCCACTGTAGGAGGCATGGGTTAAATCCTTGGTTGGGGAATTAAGATCCTACATGCCATTTGGTGTGTCCCAGGCAAAATATATATTTTCTGTTATGTAAAAATTCCTGGGCAGAGAAATGGGTAAATGCTGTGTTTGGTCTTAATTTTTATAGTAATGTTTTCTGGTTATTACTCATAAATTTGGAAATGCAACTCAAGACAAAAGTAAAAATCACATAACCCTACTATCTTGAGATAATTAGTATTCATAACTTGATATTTATCTTTTGGGGTATTCTATTAATATTTGTTGAAACAAAAATAGGATCATTGAAAATATGTGTATCGAATGTCTAATAAGTAGCAAGCACAGGGATAGATGAGAAGACTTAGAGATGTGATGAGGATACAAAGGCAAAAAGAAAAATTCTCTGCCTTCAAATAGCTCCCAATCTAAAAGATACAAAGAAATATAAACATTACTACCTTCTCCCGGTAAGCCTATCAGACATGAAATTAAGTATTGCTTGTATGTATGTGTGCTCAGTCATGCTGTGAAGGGATTTTTCAGATATTATTAGGGCCCTAAATCAGTTCACCTTAAAGTAGGCAGGCTATCTGGATATGTCTGACCTATTCAAATGAACCTCTTAAAGAAAGCTTTCTTCACATATTTGGGAAAGAGGAAGCCAGAGGTTTGAAGAAGGAGGAAGATTAGACACAGGAGGATTGCTGGCTTGAAAGGTGCAGGCATCTATTTGTGGAGGAATGCAGTAGGCCTCTAGTTGTTAAGAGAAAATCCTGGTTGACCATGGGTAAGAAAATCAGGACCTCAGTCTGACAACTTCAAGGACTGAACTTTGCCAACAGTAAGATTTTGGAGGTTTTAAATTTCCTCAGAGCCTCCAGATGAGAACCTAGCCTGACAGACACCCTGATTTCAGACTCGTGATACTCTGAGCAGAAAACCCAGCCACACTGTAGTGGACTTCAGACTAACAGAATATGACTTAGGAGATAGGTATTGTTTTAAGCCACTAAGTTGGTGATAGCTTGTTTTGCAGCAAATAAAAGCTAATATCACCCACACATTGCTATAGGACTTCGGCAAAATATATAGGCAAAAGTTGGGGAATACAATTGGGACTGGATTCTGAGAGTGCTGGATTAAAGGGAGAAAAACATTGTGTTGTTTATTGATTTGAGACCTCTCTTAATAGCATTTAATACTTGGAAAAGACCACGGGGTCCGGTGTTTTCCTAGAAGCATGGAAATGGTGGTAACCCACAATAAATGAGGTATTAAATATCCCAATTGCCACAGCAGGACAGTGGGAGAAAGGATTAAAAAGGCTCAGATAATGGAACAAGTGCTGAAATGGCTCCTCTCCCCAGGCAATATAGGAAACTGAACCAATAATGCACCCAAACAAATGGCAGAAATTGGTATGACCCTCTAGTATCTAAAGGATGCAGGGGGTCATGGTCCCTTTCCTATCTCCACTTAGTTCATCAGTTTGGCTTCTGCAAAAATTAGACAGGTTCTGAAGGTTATGGTGATCTACCATAAACTCAACCAAATAGTATTCCCAGTTGCAGCTTCTACATCAAAGATCTATGGGGTCTTTGCTAGAGTGTATGGACATAACCCCTGGAGAAGCAAAGGAGAACCCACTCCAGTATTCTTGCCTGGGAAGTCGCATGGACAGAAGAGCCTGGTGGGCTATAGCCATGGGGTCACAAAGAGTTGGACACAACTTAGCGACTAAACAACAACAATGTACATAGCCACAGGTAAATGGTCTGCAGACAAGGAGCTGCTCATTGCACTTTTTCCCATCCCTGTCAAAAAAAGGATCAGAAAATGTTTCATTCACTTAGAACAGATAAATGTATACATTTAAAGCTTTTCTCCAGGACTGCCCCAACTCTTCTTCTGTCCTTTGCTATAATATGGTCACAACAGAACTGGACTGGCTGCACTCTCCACAGAACATCTCTCTGGTTCACTCTCTGGATACCAGCATGTCAGTTTAGGAGGCTTTTGTAAGACACAAACACTCCAGATGTGGAAGATAAATCTACAAAGATTCTTGGACCCAACACATCCATACATTTGGTGGAGGTTCTGAGGCATCAAAGGACCCATGATCATATTTTGAACTTCCTATGATGAAGAAGGCAACACAATGCCTGATAAACCTTTCTTTCTTTCTTTTCTGCCTTTTTTTTTTTTTTTTTGAGGCAGAAGTTTCCACATTTAGGAATACTGCTCTACTACTCTAAGCTATATATCAGGTAATATAAAATGGGCAAGGAATGTCTTTGCAGTAGGTCCAGGCTATGGTGATGGTAGCCCTGCTTCTTTGGCCACACAGTCTTGGGCTTCCTCCTGCATTAGAGGTATTGGTGGTGGGAGGAGATGCTCTATGGCATTTATCTCAAATCCCAATGGAAGAATCACAGCATTGGTTCCTAGGGTCATGAAGAAAAACTATAACATCTACAGTAGAGAATTATGCATTTTCAACAATAAGATTTGGCATGCTACTAGGCCTTTGTGGAAACTAAATGCCTGACCATGTGACATCAACAGATCATGTAGTCAGAATTGCCCATCATGAGCTGAGGGACTCTGTATGTGATAAAGTCAGGTAGTGTACGGTAAGATGTGCTAAGGTCCAGCCCCAGAAGGATCCAGGGGTACCCTCAGGATGACAGCTTAGGGGATAAGGATAGCAAAGCAGACAGCAGGGCTTGATCTTCCTTGATAAACACAGAAAGCCAATAAAGCTCCCGTGTTCCAAGGAGTCATCTTTAAAGAAGAACAGAGAAAGAAAAGGAAAGAAAAGGAAAAAAAAGAATGACACGGGGAGACCAAGCTTCAGTGAGCGAGGCCCATAACTTTATTTTCAAAAGGAACTTTTATACCTTGACTTCTACATAGAGGGAAATGAAAGATGCAAAGTCATACAGAGTCAGCCCAAACATTACATCTGTTTTGTATTTATCAAAACCAGGATTTTTTCTGCATACCTTTCCCATAAACAGTATTGTGTACAATATCTTCTGGCCTTGGAGGCCTGTGGACATTTTATGACCCTTTTTTGATAAAGGCTGCTCGACTAGAAAACTTGTTTTCCCTTGAAGTGTTTCTTCTTTATTTCTCTCAGGCTCAGAAAGTACTAAACACAGTTACATTCTCACAGAGCAAAGGTGCAGTGGGTCACAACAAAGAAAGAACCAATCAGCTCAAAGGTCTGATGTGGTTAATTCCAAGGCTGCTGCTTGTTTTTCTTACATTCCAACTATGTTAACCAATGCACTCCCAGGTGCACAATGGATAAGGGATGTGGGCACTTGGCAGCAAGCATTGGCCCAATAATGAAGCCCTTTACCAGTACTATCTATTCTAATAATTTTAATCCTTTAAAGGACTCTATGCTTATTAGGACTTTTAGAATGTTTTGGCTTCCTGTGCCTTTCAAGGTTGGAGAGTTGTGAACAATCATGTGTGTTAATTGCAAGAGTATGGATAAAGCTGTCAGGCAAACTAGAATGCCAACAGAGGGGTTAAAATAGAAATATTCCTTTTATGTCCAAGAGACTTATTAACTAAAGCCCTAAGTTGACTTTTTCCAGAGAAAGGTGGTCAGGGATAGCCCCCTGTTAATGACAGAAGAGTTGGTGAAAAGCATAATATAATAAACAGTAGATAGATTTTGGTTTTGGGGTAGATGCTCGAGCAGATTCAGGGGGTCCCTCAAGGCCTGATCCGCCTTTGCCTGTCAGGTCTCTTCCACATGACCTTTGTCATGGGTGGGATCTCCCGTGGTGGCTCCCAGCAAAGATGGAGGTGGCATACCTGGGATTAAGCATGAGAAAAACTGGAAGCACATGAGTGCTGCACAAGCTTGTACACATTCCATTTCATCAGCACTTCTCCTTCAGTTCACACTTAGGACTGCATGCTGGTTCCCTGATGACAAGCTAGTGTAGCAAAACATTTAATCTTGGTTCATGGATGAGCTGGGTTGTTATATCGATGCAAGCTCATATGGGTGGTAGCTATACCAGAGTTGCCCACTCGGACAGGGCCTTGAAAGAAAACAGTGAGAGGAAATCCTTCCAATGAATGGAACCTTGGATGGTACACTGAGTCATTACTTTATGTGAAAGGAGACATATTATGCAGCTAGAACATAGACAAGCTTATGCCCAGGCTAACTGGACTAGGAGCTGGAAGGTCTGGAAAAGACCACACATGTGTGTGGATACAAGCATGTGGGCACAGAGTGTAAAAATATTTGTATCACATGTACTCACAAAGCATTCACCACACAAGAGGGAATAAACAATCAAGTAGATACAAAATTCATTAGAGCAGTGCTGTCTCAGTGGACACAGGAATGAGTAGCTATGATGGCAAGCTTTGAGGCTATGCAGGGACCCAACTGCATAGACTCTCACTATTAAGACTGATGTAGTTACTGATGCTACCAAATGTCCTATTTTCCAGCAGCAGAAACTAATACTGAGTTCCTCAATATGGCATCATCCCTCAAAGACAGCAGGCAGCTATTTGGTAGCAAGTTAATTACATTACATCATCTTCACTCTGAAAGAAGCAGCTGACTTTTTTGACAGAGAGAGAGAGAGATTGCAGGCATTGACTTACCTTTCTTGCCCATAAGGCCTCAGCTTTATATAGTGTTTGCTCCATTCATGTGGCATCTTATATATATTGTGTTAGACAAGGAACCCATTTGATGACACAGTGTTGGGGTGAGGGCATGACCAATGGATCCACTGGGCATGCCATACTCTACACCAGCAAGAAAGCTGACATCACGCTGAATGACAGCCCGGAGGCAAAGCTTTGCAATGATGGAATATATCCTCAAGTTTTTGCCTTACAGTATGTATCAGTGCTTTTCAGCCAGAGGCAAATTTGTCCCCTGGGAGACATTTGGCAAATTCTAAAAGATGTTCTTGGTTGTCACAGCTGGGGATTACTGCTGGCTTCTAATGGATGGAAGCCAGAGATACCACTAAACATCTTATATTACACAGGATAGCCCCACAATGAAATATCCATCTCCAAAGGACAATAGTACCAAAGTTGAGTAATCTGACTTTAAATTGATGGACTCACGGTGCAATTTCCCTGGAGTTGTAATACAACTTACTCACGGATTCCAGATCAATACTCATCTGGGATCCATGAATAAGAAACAGAAGTGGCCCATTTACCATCACTTCCACCTATTCTCTATAGCACTTGCAATCTCACAAACAGTCCCTAATAAACCCCATGCATATAACCTCTATTGCAGTCTTTTTCATAGGGAACCTCATCTGTGACAGATTATAAATTGAGCCAAGGCAGTAGCAATAACAATAAAGCCTGCATAGCCATTTTAGAATATTTTAGGGAAAAATAGAGTTCATTATCAATTGGATATAAAAGGAAGGGAAAATGGAAGACTTAATTATAACTTCGAGGTTTACTTGGACAACTGGGTTGGCAATGGCTCATTCATCAAGATAAGGAATATAGAAATAGGAGAATTTGAGGGAGAAAATGACTGATTTTTTGTGTACATTTTCATCATGTATATAAAGGAAAATGCAACAACATGTATAAAGTTATTAGGCCAAATCATATGAACTTGCCATTTTTATAGGTCAGAAAACTGTCAAATGTTGCCAATTTCAAGTGGATCAACCTAGTAATTACATATTAGCTGCTACATGGGAAAATTTACTATTTTTATTGCAACTTATGTAGGCCATATAAGATTTTAGAAAGGTAATATCTGTCAGATTTAAAAGATAATCTTTGGGGTAATGATATATCATTTACACTGAAACTTCCAAAGAAAGAATGTAAGTCACATATTATTGCTTTAAGGCACATTAGGGGCTCTTGATGAGATTCGAAATTCTGTTTTATATCAATTTTCTTGTGAGAGTTGAGACGTAATTGCTACAAGTAGAGCCAGGAAAGGTCAGAGATAACTTCATTTCCATGCCAAAGCTTTCAAAACATGCTATCATCCATCATAAAAAAAAAAAAAAAAGAATCTAAGACAGATGTGGTATGCTATGGCATTTGGTCTGCCTATCAACAGGCTCAACTGCAGAACCCAAATGGCTGCATGTAATTTTGTGTGTGGGCTCAGTCACTTCAGTCATGTCTCTTTGCGTGACCCCATGGACTGTAGGCTGCCAGGCTCCTCTGTCCATGGGATTCTCCAGGAAAGAACACTGGAGTGGGTTGTCATTTCCTCCTCCAGGGGATCTTCCTGATTCAGGGACTGAACACATATCTCCCGCATCTCCTGAAGTGGCAGGTAGATTCTTTACCTGCTGAGCCATCAGGGGAAGCCCAATGTCATTTAAGGTGAGATTCAAGCTATGAACTTACAGACATGCTCACATCATCTTTATAGGCTGAAAAATAAACTCATTATACCAAGTTTCATCAAGGCTGCAGCATGTAATGTGGATTGAATGTGGGTTTCCAAATATTGCTGATACAACTGATTTAAAATGGTAGTTGAGGTCATGGAGCCAGAAAAAGGCAGTGCTGCTTGCCATTGTTCTCAGCCTGAGAATCTGGTTTTCATTCCTTCATTACAGAAGTAATCCACTGGATCTATACTAATCTCATCAGAGAAAGATAAATATTCATGACTAATATTATGTTAAACCACTGATCTGAATAGATAGAAAATTAGAATATGTACATGCAGACTTCCAGAGAATAGCAAGGAGATATAAGAAGGCCTTCTTCAACTAACAATACAAAGAAATAGAGGAAAACAACAGAATGGGAAAGACTAGAGATCGTCTCAGGAAAATTGGAGATATCAAGGAAACATTTCATGCAAGGATGGGCACAATAAAGCACAGAAACAGTAATGGAAGCAGAAGAGAATAAGAATAGATGGAAAGAATATGCAGAAGAACTATATATATATTAAAAAAGGTCTTAATGATTGGAATAACCCTGATGGTGTGGTCACTCTCCTAGAGCCAGACATCCTGGAGTGTGAAGTCAAGTGGGCCTGAGGAAGCATTACTACAATCAAAGCTAGTGGAGGTGATGGAATTCCAGCTGAGCTATTTCAAATCCTAATAGATGATGCTGTGAAAGTGCTGCACTCAAAACACCAGCAAATTTGGAAAACTCAGCAGTGGCCACAGTACTGGAAAATATCAAAGAAGGGCAGTGCCAAAGAATGTTTAAACTACCAGACAATTGTGCTCAATTCCCATGTTAGTTAGTAAGGTTATGCTCAAAATCCTTCAAGCTAGGCTTCAACAGTACATGAACCAAGAACTTCCAGATGTACAAGCTGGATTTGGAAAAGGCAGAGGAACCAGAGATCAAATTGCCAACATCTGTTGGACCATAGAAAAAGCAAGGGAATTCCATAAAAACATCTACTTCTGCTTCATTGACCACACTAAAGCCTTTGACTGTGTGAATCACGACAATGCCAGACCACCTGACCTGCCTCCTGAGAAATCTGTATACAGGTCAAGAAACAACATTTAGAACTGGACATGAAACAACAGACTGGTTCCAAATTGGGAAAGGAGTACATCAAGGTTCTATATTGCCACCTGCTTATTTAACTTATATGTAGAGTATATCATGCAAACCAGACTGGATGAATCAGAAGCTGGAATCAAGATTGCCAGGAGACATATCAACAATCTCAGATACGCAGGTGAGACCACACAGAAAGCAAAGAGGAACTGAAGAGTCTCATTGAGGGTGAAAAAGGAGAGTGAAAAGTTGGCTTAAAACTCAACATTGAAAAGACTAAGATCATGGCATCCAGTCCCATCACTTCATGGCAAATAGATGGGGGAACAATGGAAACAGTGACAGATTTTATATTCTTGGGCTCCAAAATCACTGTGGATGGTGACTGCAACCATGAAATTAAAAGATGCTTGCTGTTTGGAAGGAAAGCTATGACAAACCTAGACAGCATATTAAAAAGCAGAAACATCAATTCACCAACAGTGGTTTTTATAGTTGAAGCTATGGTTTTTCCAGTAGCCATAGGGATGTGAGAGTTGGACCATAAAGATAGTGGAGTGCCAAAGAATTGATGCTTTTGAATTGTGCTGTAGGAGAAGACTCTTGAGAGTTCCTTGGACTGCAAGGATATCAAACCAGTCAATCCTAAAAGAAATCAGTCCTGAATATTCATTGGAAGGGCTAATGCTGATGCTCCAATACTTTGGCCACCTGATGTGAAGAGCTTACTTGTTGGAAAAGACCCTGTTGTTGGGAACGACTGAAAGCAGAAGGAGAAGAGGACAACACAGGACGAGATGGTTAGATAGGATCATTGACATGAATTTGAGCAAACTCCAGGAGGTAGTGATGGACAGGGAAGCCTGGCATGCTGCAGTCCATGGGGTTGCAAAGAGTTGAATATGACTTAGTGACTCTACAACCACATGCAGAAAGAAAAATAATAACAACCCTCTTAAAATATAAGAATAGATTTGAGGACAGAGGAGTGACATTATTCACAGATGATGCCTAAGTGAGTGATGTGGCAAAAACTATCACTACAGGTATCAATCAGAATAGACTAGGTTGTTCTGAAGTTGAAACAAATATAATCTGAAAATCTCAGTGACTTAAAACCACTAAATATTTCTGGCTCACATTATGTATCTGTTGCGTGTTGGCTGTGGTCTCTGCTCTCCATCGTCCTGGCTCCGGAGCACCAGTTGAACAATAAACCACTGTATGGAACACTGCCAATCACCCAAAGTTAGCAGAGAGAGCATGATGAATTGTACACTGGCTTTTAAAAGTACATCTAGAGTCATACACATCCTTTTTACTCACACTTTATTGCCAAAGCAAGTCCAAGGTCACAGATAACTGCAGGGGGATGAGAAAGTACAATGCTATACTATCCTGGGGAAGATAAAATAAAAGTATTTGGTGAGCAACACTAATGACACACTAAGACTTTAGTAGTCTGTTCAGTTCAGTTCAGTCGCTCAGTCGTGTCCGACTCTTTGCGACCCCATGGACTGCAACACGCCAGCCTTCCCTGTCCATCATGAACTCCTGGAGTTTACTCAAACTCATGTCCATTGAGTCAGTGACACATCCAACCACCTCATCCTCTGTCATCCCCTTTTCCTCCCACCTTTGATCTTTCCCAGCATCAGGGTCTTTTCAAATGAGTCAGCTCTTTGCATCAGGTGGCCAAAGTATTGGAGTTTCAGCTTCAGTATCAATACTTCCAATGAATATTCAGGACTAATTTCCTTTAGCATGGACTGGTTGGATCTCCTTGCAGTCCAAGGGATAAAAGTCTGTAGCTGAGACCAAAAAAAAAAAAAAAAGGCAGTGTTGGGAGATGCAGTAGCAGAAGTGATGGGAATCTTGGACTTGGCAGACCTAGGTGAGTAATGGTAAAGGCCCGAGGCCAGAACATGAGTCACTACAGACGGCTTTGAAGTTTCAGGGGGCACAGGAGCCTTGCCTGGAGATGTGACACCAACTATTTCTCCCATACAAGTGCATAATTCCTAGAATTTGTTATCATCAGAAAGAAGAAAAGACCCTAGTTTAAGGAAATTAAATGTTTAAAAGGAAAGTTACAATGTAAAAGAGTGACTTATAGAATCCATTTCTCCTCTTGGTGACTTTCCGTAAAGTGTGCCATGTTTCATTCATCTATTAACACCCTGCATTCAGCTTCAAATAATTGCTTGAGAGCTATACTATTGATTAAGACAAATTTAAAATAGGGAAAAAAGTACATATTTTACTTACCCGCTAAAAGTACGATTTCTGTGTTAATTCCTCCTTTCTTTTGGGTTTTCTAGATTTTATATATTTGATATGATTTATTAAAATAATTGAATTTGAGCAGACTCTGGGAGATAGGGAAGGACAGGGAAACCTGGCATGCTGGAGTCCATAGGGTTGCAAAGAGCCAGACAGCACTTGGTGACTGAACAACAACCACTAATTAAAATAATGAGGCATTTACCCAGTTATCAGCCACCATATTAATTTTTACGGTTTTAATTTATAGGGATAGGAATGGCAATTAAGAAACATGCATGGAAGCATTTGAGTGAGTTTAGCAGACTATCTTCTGTCACTTAGAAATGTTCACAAAAGAGAGGATGAGCCCTTTCTATTTTCTTCAGTTTTATGTTTGATTTTATGAATAAGATTTACCCCCAAGCAAAATGATGTAGTTATCAAAACTTATTGTTAGGTTTAAGTATACCTGTAAGACAGATTGTGAAAATTTTGGTAAGTGGAAAAAAAAAAATTGGTTACTTGCGATGATGATTGATATCTATACAAAAAAACTGAACCAGGTGGTTCTTAAATTTGTTTAATTATATGGGGCACTTTAGTGTTTCCTTCAAAATTCAAACAGATCAACAACCCCTCCATTTTATTTTGCAGTTACAAAATCAAATAGTTTTCACGAAGCAGAGAAACAGTAAAGCCACAGTAAAGCTGAGTGGTCACTTTCATCTTCAGAGCTAGTGTGGAGAAGTTTTGTTAACGAGAACAAGAAGGGAGGGAGAGAGAAGAAAAAGGGAGAAAAGCTTTTTCAGGGGCTCTGAATTATTCTAGTATCTAGCACAATGTTTTGTACATATGAAATGCTCAGTGATTGTCAAAATAAGTTGAGTTTAGAGTTAATATATATTATATATTCAAAGTTCCTTAATTTTTTTGATTGAAAATTAAAGCTGTTATTTTGTTCTTTTTTTTGTATCAGTGTATACTGGCTGTAAAAACTGAGTCATTTATGGTTGTATACGGGGCTTCCCAGGTGGTGCTAGTGGTAAAGAACCCACCTGCCGATTCAGGAGACAGGAGAGATGTGGGTTCGATCCCTGGGTCGGGAAGACTCCTGGAGGAGGAAATGGCCATCTACTCCAGTGGACAGAGGAGCCTGGCAGGCTACAGTCCATAGGGTCGCCCAGAGTCGGACACGACTGAAGTGACTTAGCACTCACATATGGTTGTATAATGTCCAGTCATGTAGGATTAGAAGTGTTCCTATTGCCTCTATTTTCTGAAAGAACTCATGTGAGATTAGTATTATTTCTCCCTTAAATGTTGAGAGGAATTCACTAGTAAAGCCATCGAGGCCTTGAGTTTTCTATGTGGAAAAGATTTTAACTATGAATTCAATTTCTTTAATGGATTTGGGGTCAGTTCTGCTAATATGTGTCTTTCTGGGATTTATTTTATTTTATTTATTTAGTTAATTGGTTGAGACATGGAGCACAGGATGCCCCAGAATGAATGTATTAGAAATGCTGGACCTGCTTAGGTTTAAAGAGGAAACAATTCAAAAGCTTAGGGAGATTAGAAGGTTAGAGTGGATGTGTCTTTTGAGACCTACTCACCCACACTGGGAGGGTCCAGAATACATGCCTTTCATAGCTATTGTGAGAAATAAATCTGTGAGGTGAGCCTTGGCACCCTGGAGCTCTGTGATCACTGTTCTCTGTAGACCAGACTTCACAGAGTGGGAACTGCAGCTGCTGAATTGAGAAATCTAAATTCGTTGGGGGCAAATAAGATCCCGAGGTGGCCGGGGTCAAGGGGCAGCACTCAACTGCCAAAGGCCAGACAGGCATGGTCATTGTAACAGAGTCAGAGTAGCGATCAGAATAGTGCAACTCCCACAGACCTATGGCCTTGACCAGTTGATCACGGTGTTCCTGCACGTGACATAGATAGGAAGTCTGCTAAATTCTTACTTGATCTGTATAAATGGAAAGGTTCTAGGTCAAGTGTCATGGACTGAATTTTTGTGTCCCCTCAAAATTATATTCTGAAGCATTAATCTTTGATATGATGATATTTGGAGGTGGGGCCTTTGGGAAGTAATTAGATTTAGATGAGGTCATGGGGCTTCCCAGGTGGCGCTAGTGGTAAAGAACTCGCCTAATGATGCAGAAGATGTAAAAGATGCGGGTTCAGTCACTGCATTGGGAAGATCCCCTGGAGGAGGGCATGGCAACCCACTCCAGTATTCTTGCATGGAGCATCCCATGGACAGAGGAGCCTGGCAGGCTACAGTCCACGGGATCGCAAACATTCGGACACAACTGAAGCAACTTAGCAGAGCACGCAGCACATGGAGGTGGTGCCCTCATGAAGGGATTAATGCCATGGGAATAAAGAGGAAGAGGAAAAATGAGGCCTCTCTCTCTGTATATATATACACATATACTAAGGACAAGGCATCTGAGCACATAGTGAGATGGTAGATGTCTACAAGCCAGGAAGTGGACTCAGTGGGAACCAAATCTGCTGATACCTTGATCTTGGAATTCCCAGCTTCCAGAAATGCGAGAAATAAGTGTCTGTTGTATAAGCCACCCAGTCTATGGTATTTTGTTAAAGCAGCTCAGGATGTCTAGAGCAGGTAGTAGTTAAAGTGAGCTGGAACATCCATAGAGGAAGGCAGGCTTGGCAAGATGGGAGGTGAGAATTAATACTCCAAAGTTACTTTCCTCTTGTCTTCCAATCTCTTGAGGGTGCCTCCTACGTGTTAAACCTAACTGGAAGCCCGAAGAGTATGGTTATTGTACTCGAGAGGTCAGCAAGCCGTGGCCCAGGCTAAACTCACTCCATTGTCTGTTTTTATAAATAAAGGTTTGTTGTTTTTGGTCCCTAAGTTGTGTCTGACTCTTTTGCAGCACCATGGACTGTAGCCCTCCAGACTCCTTTGTTCATGGGCTTTTCCAGGCAAGAATACTGGAGTGGGTTGCCATTTCCTTTTCCAGGGGAATCTTCTTGACCCAGGGTTTGAACCTTCATCTCCTGAATTGGCAGGCAGATTCTTTACTGCTGGGCCACCAGGGAAGCCCCAAAATAAAGGTTTACTGCAACTTTATTCATATTGTTCATAGTGTTCATTCATAGTGTTTATATTGTTGTGGATACTTTCTTGCTATAGCAGCAAAGTTTACGAGTTGCAATTGGGGCCATATAGCCCTTAAAGCCTAAAACATATACTCTCTAGCCATTCAGAGAAAATGTTTGCTGATCATTGATACAGTTCACAAGATTCAGTCTCTCAAGGTACAGAGTAGAAGGATGGAGAATAATTCTGAAGGGGTGAACAAAGACTATTCAGCATAAAAAGTAATTTCATATTTCGTCAGTGCATATTTGAAATAGGTTTCTAGAAGTAGAATTGCCAAGTCAAAGGGTAAATGCCTGTGTAATTTTTCTATATATCACCAAGTTCTCCTTCAGAGAAGTTATAACATTTTGCATTGTCACTGGCAACACAGCCCAATCCACAGAATATATCAAATGTTGACTTTTTGCCTGATAGGTAAGAAGTGGTATCTCAATGTATTACTTCAATTTGCATCTCAGATATTCATAAACTTGAATAGCTTATTGAATGTACAAGTCATACTTTCATTTCTTCTTCTCTAAACTACTATTTGTTTATAGGATAAATAAGATATTTTCCATTGAAGAATAGCATATTGTGAAGTTTGCTGAATGTATAAATATGTTAAAGTGAAGGCATATGGAGGCCAGGTAATTCATAGAATTCTTGCGCAAGTCAAACTCACAGTAGTTGGTCCACTGACTCACAAAGTGGTTATTTCCTTGGTTCCAGGATGTGTAGTTGGAATGGATATCCATGGTAGATAATGTTCATTAAATTGCAGAGTAAGAGTTATTCCAGTGGGAAGGCCAGGTAGAAATTTCTAAAACTACCCCTTCCCCTATGCCACACTTGTCAAACATATTAAGTAAAAAATATATATATATACATATTGCATCATAGGAGGAATAGTACTCATTGTGTGTGAGTGTGCTAAGTTGCTTCAGTTGTACCTGAATCGTTGTGACTCTATTGACTGTATGTAGCCCTCCAGGCTCCTCTGTCCATGGAACACTCCAGGTAAGAATACTGGAGTAGGTTGCCATGCCTTCCTCCAGGTGATCTTCCCAATGCAGTGATCGAATCTGCCTCCTTATGTCTCCTGCATTGGCAGGCAGGTTCTTTATCACTAGTGCCACGTGGAAGCATGTACCCACATGTTCACTTAATTCACGATTTTGCTCCCCTAAAAACCCCAGATGGATCCTGCTCAATGAAAATGCTTCAAACTCAACCACATAGTAGCACTGGAATAACTTCTGAAAGCAGGGTCAGAAGCAGTTAGTATTCATGTGGGATAAACACTTATAAACTTGCCCCATTCATAGGTTAATTTTCACACCCTCCATTTTGCTATTGTCTAGAAGCACCTGGACAGTTTGGTCATCTACATAACATCATTTTGATGAGAGTGAAAGAAGAAAGTGAAAAAGATGGCTTGAAATTCAGTATTAAAAATCTCAGATCATGGCATCTAGTCCCATTACTTCATGGCAAATAGATGGGGAAAAAGTGGAAGCAGTGACAGATTTTATTTTCTTGGACCCCAAAATCACTTTGGATGATAACTGCAAGCATGACATTAAAAGATGCTTACTCCTTGGAAGGAAAGCAGTGGCAAACCTAGACAGCATATTAAAAAGCAGAGGTGTTAGTTTCCGACAAAGGTCTGTCTAGTCAAAGCTACGTTTTTTCCAGTAGTCATGTATGGATGTGAGACTTGGATGATAAAGAGAGCTGAGCACTGAAGAATTGATGCCTTTGAACTGTGATGTTCGAGAATACTCTTGAGTCCTCGGACAGCAAGGAGATCAAGATCAAGTCAGTCTTTCTCAAATGAGATAAACCCAGAATATTCATTGGAAGGACTGATGCTGAAGCTGAAGTTCCAATGTTTGGCCACCTTATGTGAAGAGCTGACTCACTGAAAAAGACCCTGATGCTGAGAAAGATTGAAGGCAAAAGAATAAGGGGGTGGCAGAGGATGAGATGGTTGGATGTCATCACCAACTCAATGGACATGAATCTGAGCAACCTCTCCTAGAGGAGAGGAGCTAGAAGAGGACAGAGGAGCCTGGCATGCTGCAGTTCATGGGGTCACAAAGAGTCAGACACAACTTAGCAACTGAACAACAACAACATCCCTTTGGTCCATAATATTGATGACATATTAGTTGGGTCACTTGAGCAAAAAGTAACAAGGTAAGCACATTGGAAGCCTCATTAAGACATATGCTCTAGAGAGGAGGAGATAAACATTATGAAGCTTCAGATACCTGCCCCATAAGCCAAATGTTTAGAGATTCATTGGTTTGAGGCATCCTAAGACATCTCCAAAATAGTTAAGTTATCATGTCCCCACACTTTCTATCATTAGAAGAAGCACAACGTTTTGTGGCTTTAGGGGAATCAGAGCACTTTTTGGCACACTTAGCAATAATAAATACTCTGCCAATTTTCAGTAGGACTCAGAGCAATAATTTCTGTGCAGCTGACTCTGCGGTCTAGAAGCACCTGTGATAGGGTAGGTGTGAAGTTAATGACAGCAGAAGAATCACAGTTCCAGAACTTGTGCTTTCACAAGTCCACAGATATAAAGGGACTAGACTCCTGGGGTGAACTGAAGGAATTCTGCTCAAGGAGACTCGCTTACATTAGAACATGATTTAAATGAGGTGATAGTGGACTTTGATCTGTTGATGTAATGGATTGAATTTTACAGGTACCTGGAGGTGGTGAGTATAGTTTTCATGAGAGAGGAATGAGAACCACCAGGGTTGGGGAATATGTGCTTATTAAATGGTTCCTGTCACTCCCACCTTCTAGTTCTCCCTCTCCTGTGTAATCCTTTCCCCTTGAGTATCATTTCAGTTCAGTCACTCAGCCGTGTCTGACTCTTTGCAACCCCATGGACTGCAGCATGCCAGGCCTGCATGTCCATCACCAACTCCCAGAGCTTACTCAAACTCATGTCCACTGAGTCCGTGATGCCACCCAACTATCTCACACTCTGTCGTTCTCTTCTCCTTCTGCCTTCAATCTTTCCCAGCATCAGGGTCTTTTCCAATGAGTCAGCTCTTCACATCAGGTGGCCAAAGTATTGGAGTTTCAGCTTAATCATCAGTCCTTCCAATGAATATTCAGGACTGATTTCCTTTAGAATGGACTGGTTGGATCTCCTTGCAGTCCAAGGGACTCTCAAGAGTCTTCTCCAACACCACAGTTCAAAAGCATCAATTCTTCAGCACTCAGCTTTCTTTATGGTCCAAGTCTCACATCCATACATGACTACTGGAAAAACCATAGCTTTGACTAGATGAACTTTGTTTGACAAAGCAGTGTCTCTGCTTTCCAACATGCTGTCTAGGTTGGTCTATACCCCTTGAGTATAGACTGTGCCTAATTACAGAAGATATTGCAGAAGTCAAGACTTCTCACATCTCAGATTTGGTTATAAAGATCATAACTTCTGGCTTGGACTCTTCTTCCCTGGGTGTTACTGCCTGTTTGTTTTGACAAAGCAAGTTGCCATATCATGAGATGCCTAATAAAGAAGCCTGTGTGGAAAGGTGCTTACAGCAGCCTTCAATCATGGGCCAGCAAGAACCCAGGCCCATGAAGAGTTGAATAGTGAATGGTGCCAACAACCATATGAGTGGGCTTGGAGACAAATCCAAGTTGATCCTTGGAACAACTGCAATCCAGATGACACCATAATTGTAGCCTGTGGGAAATCCGGAAGCAGAGGACAGAGATAGCAGTGCCAGGATTCTTCATTGCATAAGAACTGTGAAATAATGTGTCATTTCAGGACACTAAATTTTGGAGTAATTTGTTATTTAAAAAAAACAGCTAATATACAAGCATATCGCTGTATAGCTTGAGGGTCATCTATTCAAGACCCTCCCTCCTCTTAGTCAGTCAGTCAGTTCAGTCACTCAGTCATGTCTGACTCTTTGTGACCCCATGAATCCCTGTCCATCACCATCTCCCGGAGTTCACTCAAACTCACATCCATCGAGTCGGTGATGCCATCCAGCCATCTCATCCTCTGTCATCCCCTTTTCCTCCTGCCCCTAATCCCTCCCAGCATCAGAGTCTTTTCCAATGAGTCAGCTCTTCG
>NW_011495032.1:37197668-37200434 GCF_000754665.1 Bison bison bison
CTCATCCTCTGTCATCCCCTTTTCCTCCTGCCCCTAATCCCTCCCAGCATCAGAGTCTTTTCCAATGAGTCAGCTCTTCGCATGAGGTGGCCAAAGTACTGGAGTTTCACCTTTAGCATCATTCCTTCCAAAGTACACCCAGGGCTGATCTCCTTTAGAATGGACTGGTTGGATCTCCTTGTAGCCCAAGAGACTCTCAAGAGTCTTCTCCAACACCACAGTTCAAAATCATCAATTCTTTGGCGCTCAGCTTTCTTCACAGTCCAACTCTCACATCCATACATGACCACAGGAAAAACCACAGCCTTGACTAGACGGACCTTTGTTGGCAAAGTAATGTCTCTGCTTTTCAATATGCTATCTAGGTTGGTCATAACTTTTCTTCCAAGTAGTAAGGAAAATGAGCCCCAGTATAATTAAACATGCTCTTTTTAACAATTTTTTTAGGGTAAAAAAGTTTTTAATCACATTGAGATGTTTTATTTTTCTTTAAAATAGCACCAAATCTTTCACGATGTTTAAATAGATGAATTACTGAATCACGGAATCACAAAGCTGGAAGGGCATTTACAGTCAACTAGTGGTATCTTTGGAGAAGGCAATGGCACCCCACTCCAGTACTCTTGCCTGGACAATCCCATGGACGGAACAGCCTGGTAGGCTGCAGTCCGTGGGGTCAATAGGAGTCGGACACAACTGAGCAACTTCACTTTCACTTTCACTTTTCACTCTCATGCATTGGAGAAGGAAATGACAACCCACTCCAGTGTTCTTGCCTGGAGAATCCCAGGGATGGCGGAGCCTGGTGGGCTGCCGTCTCTGGGGTCGCACAGAGTCAGACACTACTGAAGCGACTTAGCAGCAGCAGCAGCAGTGGTATCTTACAAAGGAAGGAAATAAAAATCTACTTTGAAAAATTCCCTTTTGTAATTGCCTTCTAAAGTGGTTTATGAGCTACATGAGAAAACTCGGCTCATTGCTTTAGCTCACCTTATTTTTGAAACCCCAAACAGTATAACCTAGTTTAACTGGCTACTTTATTCACTAGTCCTGACTTTTTGCAAGCTTTAAAAAATCAAATCCCCTGTCAAAGGGTGGAGATTTGCCACTATTGAGGATAGTCAAAGAAATTAGCTTCAGGCTCTGAAAGTAATTTCAGGAGGAGTTCTAAAACGGTTTTAAGCAGTGGCAGTCTCACTGGAATAAATGTATATCCTGTCAGGGCAGCTACTTGCATGAAGGATAGTAATCTGGATCTGTAATTTCTGCTTTGTGTCTTGAAGAGTGGAAACATTATATGTCAACTGCACAGATAATAATAGCCATCCATCCCATAACAACTACAACAATGAAAATTTAAATAAAACATTATAAACAGTACTACAATCTTTGCTCAACCATCTATACCTATGATCCTGAATATGTTCTCTTTGCATTTTGTAGTTATCAGCCATTTGGGTTTACAATACTCTTTCCAGGAGTTCTGCCATTAGCTATTGATTTCTGTAACTTTTTCTTTCTATACCATGTCTAATAGAAGGACTAGATTTATAATTATGTGACCCATCACTCAGTCCATATCCTCTCATTTTTCTATATAGCTCATACTTTCTCCATAGTTACACATCTTGATTAATGCTTAAAATATAACCATTAATGGAGAAGCCCTATACAGTCAGCAAAAACAAGACTGGGAGCTGACTGTGGTGAGATCATGAACTCCTTATTGCCAAATTCAGACTGAAATTGAAGAAAGTGGAGAAAACCACTAGACCATTCAGGTATGACCTAAATCAAATCCCTTATGATTATACAGTGAAAGTGAGAAATAGATTTAAGGGACTAGATCTGATAGATGGAGTGCCTGATGAACTATGGACAGAGGTACTTGACATTGTACAGGAGACAGGGATCAAGACCATCCCCAAGAAAAACAAATGCAAAAGCCACAAAATGGCTGTCTGAGGAGGCCTTACAAATAGCTGTGGAAAAAGGGAAGCAAAAAGCAAAGGAGAAAAGGAAAGACATACCCATTTGAATGCAGAGTTCCAAAGAACAGCAAGGCGAGATAAGAAAGCCTTCCTCAGCTATCAATGCAAAGAAATGGAGGAAAACACTAGAATGGAAAAGACTAGAGATCTCTTCAAGAAAATTAGAGATACCCAGGGAAAATTTCATGCAAAGATGGGCTTGATAAAGGACAGAAATGGTAGGGACCTAACAGAAGCAGAGGATATTAAGAAGAGGTGGCAAGAATACACAGAAGAACTGTACAAAAAAGATCTTCATGACCCAGATAATCATGATGGTGTGATCACTGACCTAGAGCCAGACATCCTGGAATGTGAAGTCAAGTGGGCCTTAGGAAGCATCACTATGAACGAGGCTAGTGGAGGTGATGGAATTCCAGTTGAGCTATTTCAAATCCTGAAAGATGATGCTGTACTCAATATGCCAGCACATTTGGAAAACTCAGCAGTAGCCACAGGACTGGAAAAGGTCAGTTTTCATTCTAATCCCAAAGAAAGCCAATGCCAAAGAGTGCTCAAACTGCCGCACAATTGCACTCATCTCACACACTAGTCTTAAAGTTATGCTTAAAATTCTCCAAGTCAGGCTTCGGCAATACGTGAATCGTGAACTTCAAGATGTTCAAGCTGATTTTAGAAAAGGCAGAGGAACCAGAGATCAAATTGCCAACATCTGCTGCATCATCAAAAAAGCAAGAGAGTTCCAGAAAAACATCTATTTCTGTTTTATTGACTA
>NW_011495032.1:37200551-37201643 GCF_000754665.1 Bison bison bison
CAGCAACAGACTGGTTCCAAATAGGAAAAGAAGTACGTCAAGGCTGTATATTGTCACCCTGCTTATTTAACTTATATGCAGAGTACATCATGAGAAATGCTGGGCTGGAGGAAGCACAAGCTGAAATCAAGATTGCCGGGAGAAATATCAATAACCTCAGATACGCAGATGACACCATGCTTATGGCAGAAAGTGAAGAAGAACTAAAGAGCCTATTGATGAAAGTGAAAGAGGAGAGTGAAAAAGTTGGCTTGAAGCTCAGCATTCAGAAAACTAAGATCATGGCATCTGGTCCCATCACTTCATGGGAAATAGATGGGGAAAGAGTGGAAACAGTGTCAGACTTTATTTTTTGGGGCTCCAAAATCACTGCAGATGGTGATTGCAGCCATGAAATTAAAAGATGCTTACTCCTCGGAAGGAAAGTTATGACCAACCTAGACAGCATATTGAAAAGCAGAGACATTACTTTGTCAGCAAAGGTCCGTCTGATCAAGGCTATGTTTTTTCCAGTGGTCATGGCTGTGAGAGTTGGACTATGAAGAAAGCTGAGCATTGAAGAATTGATGCTTTTGAACTGTGGTGTTGGAGAAGACTCTTGAGAGTCCTTTGGACTGCAAGGAGATCCAACCAGTCCATCCTAAAGGATATCAGTCCTGGGTATTCATTGGAAGGACTGATGTTGAAGCTGAAACTCCAATACTTTGGCCACCCGATGTGAAAAGCTGACTCATTTGAAAAGACCCTGATGCTGGGAAAGTTTGAGGGCAGGAGGAGAAGGGATCGACAGAAGATAAATTGATTGGATGGCATCACCAACTCAATGGACATGGGTTTGGGTGGACTCCGGGAGTTGATAATGGACAGGGTTGCCTGGCATGCTGTGGCTCGTTGGGTCACAAAGAGTCAGACAGGATGAGCAAATGAACTGAACTGAACAAACCATTACAGTTTCATCACATAGATACTGAATTATAAATAGACATTTATGTTGCTTATTCACTTTGTTGAGCTGCTTGTAGCTACTGAACAGCAATATTTAGAAATTTCCTGTTCTTCATCTATTCTCGGTGGACAAGAGTTCTGTGTTTC
>NW_011495032.1:37201743-37219472 GCF_000754665.1 Bison bison bison
CTGTGTTTCCTTAAGTTTGCCTGCTGTGTGCTAAGTCACTTCAGTCAGATCCGACTCTTTGTGACCCTGTGGACTATTGCCCACCAGGCTCCTCTGTCCATGGGATTCTCCAGGCGAGAATACTGTAGTGGATTTTGCCATGTCCTCCTCCAGGGGATCTTCCCAACCCAGGAATCAAACCTGCATCTCTTGTCTCCTGCATTGGAAGGTGGGTTCTTCATCACTGGTGGCACCTGGGAAGCCACATGATCAAAGAGGTCCGCCATGATCTAAGAGGAAAAGTAGTCACATGTATACTGATAACGATCTTTGGATTACTGCTTTGATTCTTATTGCAATGAAGGTATCTCTAGTGTGGGTAATGCTCTAATAGATTGTCAGCCAATTGTACCTTGAAAGGAATAAAAAGTTTGCATTGTGTGGAAGTGGGGAGCACAGACACTCAGTCTGTATTAGGATACAGGATGTCTCCACAAGGGAAAATGGAGCAGAATTGTTTCAAAGATGACCTCCATAGTACACAGTTTTATCTTGGTGTGGGTCAAATTGCTTTCAAGTTTATCTTCAATTTGGTATAGTTGCCTCTTTTTACCATTCAGGAATATTCAGAAAAATTCATACTGTCACTTAGGTTTTCAAGGCATTGATTTAATCTCAGCTCAGTTGTGCTAAGACGGGTTGATTTCCTAAGCTACTGTTTAACTGGAAAGAGGGAAGAACTGATCATAGTCACAGCTGGAAGCACCCTCGGTGGCAGTATTTTGTGATATTCCTGGATATTGAATCAGGAGGCAGTGGTTGATCCCAGTCACATTTGTGGTCAATGCTCAGGGTTTGAATGTGACTATAGTTTCCCCTGTGCCTGGAGTTCAGAAATTGTGAATCTGAGAAGTCAAAACTCGTTTTCCTGCCTGCATTGACAGCTAGACACAAGAAGACAAGTGATCAGGAAAGCTCGAGAACAACTCACGCAGGCACACTTTGACCCTAAATATCTGACAGTTCATGATACTCTAGTTTTACCTGCAGTTACTCTTATAGCTCTTTTCCTATGTCTCTTGTTCCTTTCTTGTCTTAGGGGTCTGTATCTCTCTCCAACTCTCCTATTGATGGTCTTTCTTTTTCTTATTTTTCTAGCTTGCTTTACTGTAGTCATTCAGAACTAAATAGAGTGCCAACCTCTGAACCAATCCATAGTATATTACTGTGACTTAAATCCCATCTTCTCAGTTACCAATAAATTGCAATTCATTTCTCACAGCTTCCTGACATAACCTCTGACTGGTTCACACTAAATCTTTACTGGATCCCAGAAATCTAACCTGGCCTAGACTCTGGTTCACTTTTAGGGTTACTCCATGTCTTTCTAGGAGAATTATCCCAGTTATTAGAGTATTATTGAATTTCTTCTTAAAGTTTGAGACAATATTTTAAAATTAGAGAGAAACTATATTAATTATGGACAAATTCTTTAAAAAGTTCAAAAATTTCTAATGTCATTTCAGCTTGAAGAAAAATGATACTTTGTTACAGAATGGCTGGTATTTACTTTTTCTTTTCCTTTATTAAGAAAAAAGTTGAAACACACCAAAGTATTCATCTTTTCTCAAGTCAAGGCTTTGCTCTGGTGGGTTGGGAACTTTTCTGAACCCTTTCTATAAGGAGTAATTGGATGTGTGCATAAGATGAATTACAATTCAAACCAGTCACTGCAAGCATACAAATTGGCTCCCCTGAAAATACAGCAAATTCATTTCTGGTGAATTTTCAAAAGTCAGTTTGGCAAAGTGAGGTAGAAAAAAATAATTACAACTTCTCATAGCACTGATTATTTAATATGTAAGTTAGTTTGCATAATTTGTGTTGTTATCAGCGACACAACTCAATTATGCTTTCCTTAATGGATTGGAGATCTCATATGACCAAACGCTACTCCTCTGCACCACAACCACTGCCCTGACACTGCCACTTAGAAACAGCACAGACCACCACCACATTCTTTAGAAATCCTTTCCAAATAGAGAGCCTACTCTTCACTTTATATAACAATCTTTTCTCCAGTGTTATATGGATCTAGATAGAAGATACACTATGGATTATCTGGGTGGAGAATGGAAAAGAAAAATATTTTGTGAACAGTTTATTCCTATGACATTGAAAGAGAATGTCATAGGAATAAACATCCTATGCTTATTCCCCTTATTAGAAGGGATGATGCTGGGTACAGAGAAGAGAATTTGTACTCATACATATCTGCACTCCTAGCAGTAGAGTCTTAGCAAATTTACCTGAGGGCTACATAGCACCACTGGAAATTTCCTTTTTAGCTAGCTATTTATTTCTGGCTATTCTCAATTAATGTGCATTTAAAAATAATTGCATAGTCAAAAAAGCTTTTCAAAGCCTCCAAAATGGCATTTCTGTCTCTCAAAATAGAACATCATTGGCCAAAATGATGCTTTAGAGTGAATGACAAATAATATCCTAAAAAGGCAGGCAGGGTAAGTGGAGAGAAAGCAGGGTTAGTCTTTAACAGTCTCAGTTCAGTTCAGTCACTCAGTCCTTTCCTACTCTCTGCAACCCCATGAATCGCAGCACTCCAGGCCTCCCTGTTCGTCACCAACTACTGGAGTCTACCCAAACTCATGATTATCAAGTCGGTGATGCCATCCAGCCATCTCATTCTCTGTCGTCCCTTTCTCCTCCTGCCCCAAATCCTTCCCAGCATTAGGATTTCTTCCAATGAGTCAACTCTTCCCATGAGGTGGCCAAAGTATTGGAGTTTCAGTTTCAACATCAGTCCTTCCAATGAACACCCAGGACTGATCTCCTTTAGGATGGACTGGTTGAATCTTCTTGCAGTCCAAGGGACTCTCAAGAGTCTTCTCCAACACCACACTTCAAAAGCATCAATTTTTCGGTGCTCAGCTTTTTTCATAGTCCAACTCTCACAGCCATACATGACCATTGGAAAAACCATAGCCTTGACTAGACGAACCTTTGTTGGCAAAGTAATGTCTCTGCTTTTGAATATGCTATCTAGGTTGGTCATAACTTTCCTTCCAAGGAGTAAGCATCTTTTAATTTCATGGCTGCAGTCACCATCTGTGGTGATTTCGGAGCCCCAAAAAATAAAGTCAGCCACTGTTTCCACTGTTTCCCCATCTATTTCCCATGAAGTGATGGGACCAGATGCCATGATCTTCGTTTTCTGAATGTTGAGCTTCAAGCCAACTTTTTCACTCTCCTCCTTCATTTTCATCAAGAGGCTCTTTAGTTCCTCTTCACTTTCTACCATAAGGGTGGTGTCATTTGCATATCTGAGGTATTGATATTTCTCCTGGAAATCTTGATTCCAGCTTGTGTTTCTTCCAGTCCAGAGTTTCTAATGATGTACTCTTCATATAAGTTAAACAAGCAGGGTGACAATATACAGACTTGACGTACTCCTTTTCCTATTTGGAACCAGTCTGTTGTTCCATGTCCAGTTCTAACTGTTGCTTCCTGACCTGCATACAGGTTTCTCAAGAGACAAGTCAGATAGTCTGGTATTCCCATCTCTTTCAGAATTTTCCACAGTTTATTGTGATCCACACAGTCAAAGGCTTTGGCATAGTCAATAAAGCAGAAATAGATGTTTTTCTGGAACTCTCTTGCTGAGTGATCACATTTCCTAAAGGGGCTTTTTGGAGAAGGTCATAAAACGGTCATGACTATCAGTTGATCCAAGAACTGGGCCTGAACAATAAGAGGCACCACCCCGCCTTTCCTTGGGCTTCCCTGGTGGCTCAGGTGGTAAAGAATCTGCCTGCAACGCAGAAGACCTGAGTTCAATCCCTGGGTCCAGAAGATGCCCTGGAGAAGGGAATTGGTATACCCACTCCTTCATCCTTGCCTGGAGAATCCCATGGACAGAGGAGCCTGGCAGGCTACAGTCCATTGGGTCACAGAGTCAGACACAATCGAGCAACTAACACTTTCACTTTCCCCCACCTTCCCTGTGCCCAAAATGCACTGTCTCTCCATTTTCCTACAATGGGAGTGGCTTTCAAGGACTCAGCCTTGAGAGAGCAGTGTGTTGTTGAGACCATCTAAACGTTACATGCAACAGAACCCAGTTAAGGCCTCTCTATAAAAATTTTAAGATTTGGTGGGAGGGTCTGGCAATCTACTCATCCTGCAACCACCCAAGACAAGCCTGGTAGGCAAGTTCCCTTGCTTATCAATCCTGCCACCACCAACCTGCAGGGGTCTGCCTCTTTCTTCAGTCTCTCCCTGCCCTCCAAGTATGGGGGTGATTTTAGATTATACTCAGGAAGATCCTGAGGAAGTCTGTCAACCAACAAGCATATAAATATCTCTTTTCATTGTATCAACCAAAGGAGAAAACATAAAAGGCAAAGCCTGAGGGCAAATGTCAGGAATAAGAGGGAAATCCTGCAGAGAGAATCAGAAACAGCATGGAGGGTACAGATTACAGGAAATAATTCAATAAAAACAACCTTGAGTCAGAAAAGTCAAAGCATTGAGGCAATGAGTCCCCTAAAAATGTTTTAAAAAGGAAGAAAAGGAGAAAAGTAAAACAAACTTTAAGGATTTACACTAAAGGTAACAGAAGTTTAGTAAAAGTGGTTATATCTAGACACTGAGCTCATTGCAGATGCATATTTCTATCTTACACACAAGAGGAATACAAATATAGGGAGATGATCTCTTGGAGATAAGGGATAGTTCAAGTGGTAGAATGAGTTAGGACACTGTGAGAGAAGTTGATTTAGAAGACAGAAGAAGGGACTTCCCTGGTAGTCCAGTGGGTAAGACTCTAGGCTCCCAATGCAGGGAGTTCAGGTTCAATCCCTGGTGGGGGATCTAAGATCCCACATACTGCAACTAAGCCCACAAGCCATAGCAACTGAGCCTGTACACCCTAGAGCCTGTATGACACAACGAAGGCCCAACATGGCCAAAATAAATAATACTAAAGAATGCAGAAGGAAAAGACTTAACCAAGATCCTTGTGAAAATCTGTGGCTGAAGTCTGAAAATGTTGTCACTAACACATGGGAAGATTTTTCCTTCTTAAGAAAGCCGGTGAAACTATGGATATTCAACTGTTCTCACACAAGTTATCTCCTTTCTGAACTATGTGCTGAATATTTGCCCTCAAGGGAGCTTGAGAAACATCTACAACTTTAATTTTAAAGGGACTTTGTTAGAAACTCTTTTTTTAATCTTTATGTGCATGCCTTACAGATGAGGAGAAATGTGTACCTTTTTATTCCCAAACAGGACAAAAGAAAATTGTCATTGGATTTTATGAAACCTATATATTCTACATGAAAGAGAGTATTAAAAAAAGGTAGATTTACTGTGTGGTCCATGATGATCAAGTTTTATGGCACCTCACTTGTATGGGCTTCAAACAGAAGTTAATGCTTTGGGTATGATCTGATTTATTTATTTTTTTTTTCTGTTGTTTTAATTTTCTTTTTGATGTCAAGATAAATACTATTGATTTTGTTATTTTTCATTCTTCTTTTTCCATACTTTATTATTTACTACCTGAATTTTCTCAGGTCTTTAATACATAAATTTACATATGACAAAGATGCTATCATTTATATCGTCCACGTTAGTGTTGATAATGTCTTTGTTTCATTGAAACATCATTAAAATGATTATAGAATGGGCCTCTGAACAAGCACAACTAGGGCATTTCTTGCTGTCTCTCACAACTGTTTCTAAGGGTGGATTTTATTAAGTTCTAATGCCACCAGTCAGGCTTCCCTGGTAGCTCAGCTGATAAAGAATCTGCCTGCAATGCAGGAGACTCTGGTTCGATTCCTGAGTGAGGAAGATCTGCTGGAGAAGGGATAGGCTACCCACTCCAGTAGTCCATGGGATTGCAAAGAGTTGGACAAGACTGAGCGACTTCACTTTTCGTTTTCACCCATTCCAGTATTCTTGGGCATTGCTGGTGGCTCAGCCGGTAAAGAATCCACCTGCAATGTGGAAGACCCGAACCCTGGATTGGGAAGATCCCCTGGAGAAGGGAATGGCTACCCCCTCCAATATTTTAGCCCGGAGTGGGTAGAATTAAGAGCCTTGACTGAGTATTGGATATAGCAGAAATACCGAGTACAGGGACCAGTGACTACCTAGTTAATACAATAGTACTTAGCAAAGAATGAAAGGAGGCAGAGTTTTAGAATTAACATACACTAGTGAAGGTCTCATCTCTAAATCATTAACATTTTTGTAGTGAAAAGAATTGGTAAACACTCCACTCTCCACACTAGAAGGAGATGGCCAAAGTTTAGGATTTAATCATTATCTCAGAGTTACTCTT
This sequence comes from Bison bison bison, assembly GCF_000754665.1. Taxonomy (NCBI): domain Eukaryota; kingdom Metazoa; phylum Chordata; class Mammalia; order Artiodactyla; family Bovidae; genus Bison; species Bison bison. The sequence continues at coordinate 37,208,093 of NW_011495032.1, forward strand.
CAAGAAGAGTCAGTATTAAAGACTAAGGAATTAACTATTCAGGTAGGCCCTCCCTCCTCTTCAGGCACAGTAATGCTCTAAATGTTACTCAGTACAGTTATACACTCCAGGGAAAGGTGAAAGGAGTCATGTCTTGATAATTAAGGAAATATTTTCATCTGGTATGTGACTTAATAGGTAAAGCTCCTGCAATGCCGGAGATAAGACGCAGGAAACGTGGGTTCAATCCCAGGGTTGGGAAGAACACCTAGAGGAGGGCATGGATAGCAACCCACCCCAGTATTCTTGCCTAGAGAATCCCCACGGACAGAGGAGCATGGTGGGCTACAGTCCATAGGGTCAAGTAGAGTCAAACACGACTGAGTGACTGAGCACACACACGTCCCAAATTCAGTGGATAGACATGTGTTTTGTTTGACTTCCTCAGTGTTTAAAAATTGAACATTCCACATGTAAATCCAGATCTCAGAATCTATAGGAGAGAGAGGTGACAGCTCTCTCTATATCCCTGCAAAACAGCCATTTTTAGGAAGTGCATCATAGGTGTGCCCTTTACAAAGTCATGCAGACTCATTCCACTTTGCCATAATTCCCATCTGTGTTCATTAATAGCACCAAGTCCATTTCACTAATTTATCTGCTTAAGGTCCAAATGCTTCAATTTGTGATTCTTGGATTAGAAATGCCCTATTCTTCCCCAAATTAATGACTTTTCTTGGATTTGTGTTTCACTTAAATGTTCTTTAATTATGGAGATCTGTTCAATTATAGCATATACTGGTACAGTATCAAATTTAATCCAACAAAGAGGCTCCTGCGTCACCATTACTAATGGCTCAGAACAATTTTTCCCTTATCTGTTCTGAGAGGCTGGGTTATCCACCTGCTTCACTGACCATCATGCTAAACTCTAGGGCTGCTACCCCATTTCAAGCATCAGATGTGAGGTATTTGTTTTAGGAGAGGAAAGGTGATACCAAGCAGGACTCTGTGAGGTCCTCCTAGGTACAAAGCCCCTATGTGTCCCCCATCTCTTGTTTGTAGAAAAGGCTTTAGTCTCCTAGAACCTTCCCTGAGTTCCAAAGCACAGACTCAAGCAGTTGCTAATGCAGGAAGTGAAGAAATACAGAAACAAAAGAAAAGCAGTCAATCAAGAAAAGTAATGATAGTGTAAAACAGAGTCCTAGTTCCTCCTCAAAGGATATACATAACAAGTGATACATATCTTTGAGTTGTTCTGCAGAACTAAAACCCGCCACCCCAATCTCCACCCAGGTGGAGGATGATGACTTCATGCTGAGCACAAAGACCCCAGACTGGCTGGAACCAGAAGTTTGATGATCAAGATTCCTGAAACATCACCCCCAAATGTTGCCTTTAAAAACTGCTCCCTGAAAGCCCTCAGGGAGTTCGGTCTTTTGAGCATGAGCTGCCTGTTCTCCTTGCTAAGTGCCTTGAAATAGACACTACATTTTCCTTAATGATAACCTGGTGTCAATAGAGCAGCTTTGCTGCATGACAGGTGAGGACAAGTATGGTTCAGTAACAAGGTGATGGATTCAGGAAAAGGTTGAGTGTTCTGGGAGGTAAGTAGAAATTCAGGCAGATGACTAGCAGGTAAAGATGTTTGAAGGCAAGGATGTTACCTGAGGACATGGGGACTAAAAGAGTTGTGGAGAAACCCAGGAGGGGAACTCCTTTGTAGGATCCAGTTCTTAGGTGTCTTCACTTTTAGTTCTCAACTATAACCTTTGTTGTATATACCTCTCTTCTGAAATTTCTCTAATTTTAGTAAAGAAATATACATTTGGCTAAATAGCTGACATAGTGGTCTTTGAGCGACTGGAGTGATGGGTTAATCACAGGGAAGGAGGCTTTCTTATTCCAAGAATTTCTGTCACCCCAGAAGAGTGGCAGTTCTGGTTACCTATTGCTAAATAACACGCACATTTAAAATGTAACCCACAAAGCAGCAACCATATTATTATGCTCACAAATCTGAGCATTGGGCAGGTCCTCATGTGGCTGAGGGTTGGAGCAGCCGCCATGTATGTCCTTCTCTTTATGCAGTCTCAGGGCCCCTCCACATGGCCTTTTCATGTAGTTTCTGCATCAAGGTGACCTAAAGAGGTCAGGGTTTTTACATTCCAGCTGGGAACTTCAAGGGTGAGTGCAACACTTCCAACATCCTCACCTTAGAGATTTTAAAATGTCACTTCTGCAACATCCCATTGCTCAAATCAGTCTATAAGACCAGCAAGGATTTAAGAAGGGAGGAATTAGACTATACCTCTCAATGGGAGAAGCAGCGAAGAATCTGTGGATATATTTAATCTACCACTGTGGCCTTAGAGGCTTACTGGGTACAGTGTGACACAGATTTCAGGTAGTCATTAACATTACAGAAGGGAAACTCCACAGTCGGGCTGGGAACTGAGGGGCATGATCCATAACCCTACAGGAAAACTCTGCAGGGGGACCCTCTCAGCCAAGACAGCAAAATCAAACCTTTGGATTGCTCCTAAAAAAGGAAAGAATGCTGACATTGGAAAGGGGAATGGAGGGAGGCTTAATCATTTTTGTGAGCTTGTTGAATAGAAAGCAGTGAATCAGTTGTAATAATGCTAACATCTCACTTATCTTGATGACACTTAACTGGTTATCTCAAACACAGGATATAACACTGAAGAAAACTGAAAAGGTTTCATAGCAGCCAAAATAGTAGATGTCTAGATGTTAATGTGTACTTAGTTAATTGTAAGAGGGCCATTCCAGGCTTGACTCTTTAGAGAGAGCTCATTCTCTCTTACTTTACATGCAATTAGCATAAATGCAGCTTGTGCTATTTTAGCTGATAATAAACTTAAAGTGTCTTGGTTGATTGGTGGGATCAGGGATATGAAGTGCTGCTGGAGTAAGTTCATTGACAGCAATAAGGAAAAACTCAGATTTTAAGCCTAAATAGCTTCCAGGCCCTAGCATCTTCTTCGCCTTTCACATGCTCTATTCTTTGCCACAGGAAACCCTGGAGCCAACTGCACAGGCTCTTCTTCATTCCCAGTTCCCAAGGTCAACAAATTTAAACATTGGAAAAACTTTTTCTGAGGCTCAGCATTGAGTTATTTTTGGTGTGGATCTGACCCTTAACAGTGTCAGACTTTATTTTGGGGGGCTCCCAAATCACTGCAGATGGTGATTGCAGCCATGAAATTAAAAGACACTTTCTCCTTGGAAGGAAAGTTATGACCAACCTAGATAGCATATTCAAAAGCAGAGACATTACTTTGCCAACAAAGGTCCTTCTAGTCAAGGCTATGGTTTTTCCAGTGGTCATGCATGCATGTGAAAGTTGGACTGTGAAGAAAGCTGAGCGCCGAGGAATTGATGCTTTTTAACTGTGGTGTTGGAGAAGACTCTTGAGAGTCCCTTGGACTGCAAGAAGATCCAACCAGTCCATTCTACAGGAGACCAGCCCTGGATGTTCTTTGGAAGGACTGATGCTAAAGCTGAAACTCCAGTACTTTGGCCAACTCATGCAAAGAGTTGACTCATTGGAAAAGACTCTGATGCTGGGAGGGATTGGGGGCAGGAGGAGAAAGGGACGACAGAGGGTGAGATGGCCTGATGGCATTACCCACTCGATGGACATGAGTTTGGGTAAACTCCAGGAGTTGGTGATAGACAGGGAGGTCTGGTGTGCTGCGATTCATGGGGTTGCAAAGAGTCAGACACGACTGAGCCACTGAACTGAACTGAACTGAACTGACCCTTAAGTTTTGCCTCTGTTGTAATAACTGAGGCTCCTCTCATTCCTGAGTCTCCCAATTCTAATTCTTCTAACTGGACTTCAGGTCCTTGTTTTCAGGGTGCCATGTTGATCCCTGATGTCCAAATTTTTTCTGGGTTGGGGTTCTGCCCTCTTGAGGGGTCCCACAGCCCAGGAATCCCTGTTTAGTTAGCAGGGCTGTTTTACCCTGTGAAAGGTATTTCCAAAGCCAATTCCTATCAGCTGAGCTGCTAAGTGTCTCTAATCCAAGACCCCAAAGTCAAATTTTTCTCAAGTTATAATGTCCTGATTTTTCACTGAGAAACTCTTATTGCTGACTGTTCAGGTCACAGCTGAAGAATTGAGGGGGTGACCAATTCAGACCCCATATTTGCCACTCTGGCTGATCCTCCATTGTCAGCACTTTCCACTGTCTGATTGGACTTATCTCCCCTAGTGGCAGGTCCTATGCTTTTCACCCTGCCTTCCCCATCATGCTCTATATAGTTGGCCAATGATCATGCCCTGTTTAAAATTGGGTTATAGTTGCTTTATAATGTTGTGTTAGTTTCTGCTGTACAATTAAGTGAATCAGCTATATGTCTAATATATCCTCTCCCTCTTGCACCTCCCTCCCACCTCTACCCCACCATCCCAACCCTCTAGGTCATTACAGAGCACCCAACTGAGCTTCCTGTACTTTATAGCAGGTTCCCACCAACTATCTATTTTACACATAGTAGAGAATCCCAGGGACGGGGGAGCCTGGTGGGCTGCCGTCTATGGGGTCGCACAGAGTCGGACACAACTGAAGTGACTTAGCAGCAGCAGCAGTGTATTTATGTCTATCCTAATCTTCCTCCCTGGTGTTCACATGTCCAGTCTCTACATCTGCATCTCTATTCTTGCCCTGGAAATGATTCATCGGAACTATTTTTCTAGATTCTACACATATATGTTAATGTATGATGCTTGTTTTTCTTTTTCTGACTTAATTCATTCTGTATGACAGACTCTTGATGCCCTCAACATCTCCAATTTAAAGAAGCAGGAAGAAAACAAATATCTATAAAACAAATACAAAAGCAAAAGCAAGAGTGTAGGATTATTCTGTGAACAAATAAATACCCCAAGAATCATGAGAACAGTATTAGGCACTTTCTATGCACCAGGCACTCTTCTAAGCCCTTCATATATATGAACTCATTTCATTCTCACAAAAATTGGTACAGTAGTACTAAAGCTCTAGTTGTAAGTAACTAGTCCAGGTTACATGGTTAAGTAAGGGGGAGGGGGGCGAAGTTTCAAACTCAATGATGTTTCCCCAGAATCATCACTTTTACTCATTTTTCTAAGTCCTCAAAAAATGTCAGTGTGTCTTAGTCTAGTATGATAACCCAAGTCCATAATGATGGTTCCAAGTCTTCAAAAATATAAGTTCAATTCTAGAGGGTAAAATTGTGTGAGATAACTTCAAATAAGTATCTAAAAATTGATTGAAAGCTGATGGGACTTCAAAGGGGCAGCATCTGTTATCTGAAAAATGAACTCATGTGTTGTTACTATCTTATGACCGTTCACTTTTTCCATCAGTTCTATTTAATACTTGAGATATAGCACATCATTAACTTAGACCTGACTCTTTACAGGGAATAGGTTAACACATTAATATATTTCTGGAGTTACACCAGAAACATTTTTATTTGTAGGGTAACAAATTTCAATGCTATATAATTTTTGGATTATGCAGCTCTTTTCAGACGTAAGATCAACAATAATGAAAAGTAGTACATTAGAATCACATGTAAAACATGTAAAAGACAATATGCCTCAAACTAAAAATAATTGGTCATTCTCCCCCCGCCTCCTGTATCATATTTGTAGAACTTTAGACAATAGTTATTAATTTCATCTTTTTAACAGTTTGGCCAAGTGACTTAAAAAAATGATGTTCCTTACATTGTATTTCTTAAAAAATGAACTCCAATTACCTCACAATTGAGGTACAGTTAGTTTGTTACAGGTCATGATTTAATTGCATCAATCTAGAGTTTATTGCCCAATTATCTTGTTAGCATCCACAGTTTTTGGGCCACTGAAAGTCTAACTAAATAAACTATGCCATCATAAATCTTTTCTCAAGAAGGAGAGATAGAGTTATTAAAAACACAAAAAAATAAAAAAGAAACCATCCAGGACATTGAATGTTCCTTCTTAAGAAGTATCCAACATTGGCAATGGTTAAAAGGGAAGTCGTCACCTGTGAATTACAGTGAGCCCTCTTAACAAATATTTGGGCTTAACCCCAGAATGATTAAATCAGGAACTCAGGAAGTAGGCCTTAGAAACTGGTATACTTAAAATTTCCCCAGTTAATTCTAACATACAGCAAGCTTGAGAATACTGATCTAAGCCAAGGGTTAGCAAACTGTGCTTATTGGCCTGGCCACTTTGAAAATAAAGTTTTATTGGAACCACAGCAACACCCATTCATACACATTGCTACACTGTCTACAGCTGCTTTGGGGCTGCAAGGGCAGAACTGAGTAGTTGAGATGGAGAATCTAAAAGCCCAAAATATTTACTATGTGACTCCTTAAGGAAGAAGTTTGCCAACCCCTGCTATATGCTAATGTAACTTCACTGTTTTTGAGTGGTGTTACTTAAAAGTGCTAAATTTGCTCAAAAGAAGAAAAGATAGAGTTTAGAAGTACATTATGTGTCTTTCCCCCTTAATTATCCTTCCAGAAAGTTACATACAATTTCCACTTATATCCTATTGGTTAGAACTTAGTCACATACTACTGCTTAGCAGCAAGAGAGGTTGGGAAATGTAGTCCTTATTATGATGGTCTTGCTAAGCTAAAATTCAAATGTTCTATTTCTATATGGGAAAAGAGGAATACAGGTATTGAATGCCTAAAAGAAATCTCCTTTATATCAATCTGTTTTCATATTTAAATATTATACCCAAGATACCTAAGATCATGGCATCAGGTCCCATCACTTCACGGCAAATAGATGGGGAAACAATGGAAACAGTGAGAGACTATTTTTTATGGGGGGGGGGGGGACGGGGCTCCAAAGTCACTGCAGATGGTGACTGCAGCCATGAAACTAAAAGATGCTTGCTCCTTGGAAGAAAAGCTATGATGAACCCAGACAGCATATTGAAAAGAACATTTTAAATGATGTTTAATACGTTTAAAATTTTTAAATTTACCAACATAGGTCTGTCTAGTCAAAGCTATGGTTTTTCCAGTGGTCATGTATGGATGTGAGAGTTGGACTATGAAGAAAGCTGAGCATCGAAGAATTGATGCTTTTGAACTGTGGTGTTGGAAAAGACTCTTGAGAGTCCCTTGGACTGCAAGGAGATCAAACCAGTCCATCCTAAAGGAAATCAGTCCTGAATATTCATTGGAAGGAATGATGCTGAAACTCCAATACTTTGGCCACTCGATGCAAGGAATCTACTCATTGGAAAAGACCCTGATGTTGGGAAAGATTGAAGGCAGGAGGACAAGGGGAAAACAGGGGATGAGATGGTTGCATGGCATTGCCGACACAATGGACATGATTTTAAGTAGGCTCCAGGAGCTGGTGATGGACAGGAGGCCTGGTATGCTGCAGTCTATGGGGTCACAAAAAGTCGGACACTACTGAGCAACTGAACTGAACAGAACTGAACCAGAACAGAAAGAAATACTCTTTGGATCAGAAATCAACCAAGGACAGATTAAGAATGCCATTATCTCTTATGTTAAAACATTTGAAACTTCAGCTTTTGCATAGGATATGCTCACTGACTTAGTTTCCAATGGAGAACAGAAAATACTTTTCATTTAGAAACCAGTCTATAATCATAAGGTTAGTGCTTGACTCAGATATCCAAAACTAACAGAACAGAGTCACCTAAATATTTGCTGTTATATCTCATGGCTGGGGTGAATCAGTAATTTACATGCCAGATGGACAGTTAAGAGTGAAAGGGGTGCTCTTAATAGATGTACTTGGACAACTGGTATAATCTGGAAAATTGAGACAACAGTCACTTTAATTTTGATCAACAATTTGAGTGAGCATATTCTAATTTAGGATAAAGAGAAATAAAAGAAAAAAATCTCAGCATGGATTCTGATTTAATGATGACAAATCATTGCGCCAGTGTAGTGGCTCAGTGGTAAAGAATCTACCTGTCAATACAGGAGACGCTGGAGACACGGGTGTGATCCCTGGGTCAGGAGGATCCCCTGGAGGAGGAAATGGCAGCCCACTCCAGTATTCTTGCCTGGATAATCCTATGGATGGAGGAGCCTAGGAGGCTACAGTCCATAGGATTGCAGAGTTGGACATGACTGAGCATGCACGCACCTGCAGAAAGTAATATTATTCCTGGCACTGATGTAAATAAAATGCTGCCATTTTTAATTGCAAGAGATTACATTTTATTATTTTAAATTGTGGTAAATCTTTGGTGGTGGTGTTTTAGTTGCTAAGTTGTGTCCGACTCTTACAGTCCCATGGACTGTATAGCCCACCAGACTCCTCTGTCCATGGGATTCTCCAGGCAAGAACACTAAAAATTGTGGGGCCAAACATACAGTAGACAGTCCACAGATGACAAAAGCTTGAGAAATGCTAACTAGAAGAATTAATTTTGAGAGCATACAGACTTTTAATCACAATATGGGACATGTAACAAAAGGCGTGAGGACAAGCCTTGGCAATTCTAACTTTTAATATCTTAAAATCCACTACGCCTATCAGTCCTTTCACTCCATCTCTATTGCCATTATTCTAATTGGGTTCCTTGTCTCCAGTGCATTTGTCCCCCAAATCCAAGTACCACCCTGTTTCCCGGGTAAGTCTCTAATGCACAAATATGGTCTTGTCAACTTCCTTTTAAAATCTTTCCACGATTTCTCATGCTCCTCATTGCCCTTCAGGGTCAAGTCCAGACAGGACTACATAATTTGTAAGACCCATTACAGAATGAAAATGTAGAGTTCTCTAGTTAAAAAGGCAGGGAAAATAATGCCATTAAAGGTAATGGAATATAAATATTTTTCTTATTCTGTGCTGTGTCTTTCAATTTTTCACAATGTTTTTATTTACTATGTAAAGTGTGTTAGTTGCTCAGTCGTGACTCTTTGCCACCCTATGGACTGTAGCCCACCAGGTTCCTCTGTCCATGGAATTCTCCAGGCAAGAATACTGGAGTGGGTAGCCATTCCCTTCTCCAGGGTATCTTCCTGACCCAGGGATGTCTTTCTAAAGAAAGATAAATTAAAATCTTAAGTTACTAGAAGAAATTTTACTGCTCATGTTTATATAGCACACTGCCAGTTTTAAATGTAAAAATAAGTGTCTAACTCAAATGTGGAGCCACCAAAATGACACAATTTCTATTTTATAGCTTGTACATGCATATGTAGAAATGTTGCACAAAACCAACTTAACTGTTTGTATTTTACTTCTTGACTCCTTTACTCTCTCACCTTCAGTCTTGGCAAAACCTTCCTCTAAGCTGTGTTCTCATATCCACCTCATAGCACTTGTTACACAAGGCTCTCAATATTGATATGGTTCATTTTCCCTTGCAACTGAACTATGAAGTCAAAAGAAAACTTTGTTCATCTTTGTTTCTTTAGTGTTGGGCAAAGAGTAGATATTTATCCTGTTTATTATTTGAATGTATAAATGACTAATAAATTAATGAATGACCCAATTTCTCAATTTCAATTCCCAAATTCCACAGATGGAGATGTCAGTTATGTTTTTCAAAGATTCCCAAAGCTAGATACTCTATAGGTGTCTTCTGCAGTCACATTTCTAATACTTTGCCAACTTGATCACTTTCTCTTATTGCCAAGTGTTTTTTCTGTTTGCTCACCACTCTTTCATGGGCTTGTTTCACTTGCCTATGGGGCAAAGGTCCAGACAGACTAGGGTCTAGCCTAGTTCCAAGTCACTTTTCTAGAATATTCAGGTGAGTTACTTATTTTTGCATTAGCTATGTTTCTCCAAGAGTTACTGCAAGAATTATGTCCAAGTATGAACCTGGATGGGCTTCCTTGGTGGCTCAGACAGTGAAGATTCTGCCTAGAATGTAGGAGACCTGGAGAAGGAAATGGCAACCACTCCAGTATTCTTGCCTGGGAAATCTTGTGGTCAGAGGAGCCTGATGGGCTACATCCATAGGGTTGCAAAGAGTTGGATATGACTGAGGGACTAACACATTCTACGAACATGGGCAGAGGAGTCTGGCAAGCTACAGTCCAGTATGCATATATGCTCAGTCCTGTCTGACTCTTTGCCACTCCAAGGATTGTAGTAGCCCATCAGGCTACTCTGTCCGTGGGATTTCCCAGGCAAGAATACTGGCGTGGGTTGCCATTTCCTTCTCCAGGGGCTCTTCCTGACCCAGGGATTGAATCCTCGTCTCTTGCATCTCCTGCATTGGCAGGTAGTGGCAGGTACCACTGCGCCATCTGGGAAGCCCATAGTCCACATGGTCACAAAGAGTCAGACATGACTTGGCAACTAAACAATAACGTCAATGAACACATGATAACGTGTCAAGAGTAAACTTTTAGGAGCACCTGATGGGAAGAGCTGACTCATTTGAAAGTCAGTTATTCTGCTCCATTCTCCTTCCCAGCCATATAAATGCAAGTGTCTTCGACTTTTGAAAAATTCACTTTACACCATTTCAATTTTACCAAAGACCTACATTTTCACCAGTGAAGAGAAATTCCAAGAGGATTTTCACTTTATGAAAAAATGAAAAAAGTGAAAATAGCATTCACTGTTTCAGAGGCAACTCAAATCCTGAGAGAGGCACCACCAAGCTCTTTCCTCAGGAACTAAACTCAGCATTTCAGCATCAAATGGCCAGAACTATATCTGTGAGCATCTCTGCTTTATTTCCTATAGTAATAGTTCTCCCTTATCCTTGGAGTTATGTTCCAAAATCCTCAGTGGATGCCTGAAACCATGGATAGTACCAAACTCCCAAATATTATGATTTTCCCTATATATACATACTCATGATAGAGACTAATTTATAAATTAGGCACAGCAAGAGACTAGCAACAATAACTAATAAAAATAGAACAATTATAACAATATACTATAGTAAAAATGATAAGAAAATGGGTTCTCTCTCAAAATATCCTATTGTACAAATTTAATGTCTTTTCCACATATTTTTAAATTAATTTTTATTGGAGTCTAGGTGATTTACAATGTTGTGTTAGTTTCTGTTGTACAGCAAAATGAATCAGCTATCAGTTCAGTTCAGTTGCTCAGTCATGTCTGACTCTTTGCAACCCCAGGAACTGCAGCACACCAGGCCTCCCTGTCCATCACCAGCTCCCAGAGTTTACCCAAAACCGTGTCCATTGAATCAGTGATGCCATCCAACCATCCCATCCTCTGTCATCCCCTTCTCCTCCTGCCCTCAAACTTTCCCAGCATCAGGGGCTTTCAAATGAGTCAGCTCTTCCCATCAGGTGGCCAAAGTACTGGAGTTTCAGCTTCAACATCAGTCCTTCCAATAAACACCCAGGACTGATCTCCTTTAGGATGGACTGCTTGGATCTCCTTGTA
>NW_011495032.1:37219705-37275942 GCF_000754665.1 Bison bison bison
GTCTCTGCTTTTTAATATGCTGTCTAGGTTGGTCATAACTTTCCTTCCAAGAAGTAAGTGTCTTTTAATTTCATGGCTGCAATGACCATCTGCAGTGATTTCGGAGCCCAAGAAAATAAAGTCAGCCACTGTTTAGACTGTTTCCCCATCTATTTGCCATGAAGTAATGGGACCAGATGCCATGATCTTAGTTTTCTGAATGTTGAGCTTTAAGCCAACTTTTTCACTCTTCTCTTTCACCTTCATCAAGAGGCTCTTTAGTTCCTCTTCACTTTCTGCTGTAAGGGTGGTGTCATCTGCATATTTGAGGTTACTGATATTTCTCCTGGCAATCTTGATTCCAGCTTGTGCTTCTTCCAGCCCAGGGTTTCTCATGATTTGCTCTGCATATAAGTTAAATAAGCAGGGTGACAATATACAGCCTTGACATATTCCTTTTCCTACTTGGAACCAGTCTGTTGTTCCATATCCAGTTCTAACTGTTGCTTCCTGACCTGCATACAGGTTTCTCAAGAGGCAGGTCAGGTGGTCTGGTATTCCCATCTCTTTCAGAATTTTCCACAGTTTATTGTGATCCACACAGTGAAAGGTTTTGGCATAGTCAATAAAACAGAAATAGATGTTTTTCTGGAACTCTCTTGCTTTTTTGATGATGCAGCAGATGTTGGCAATTTGATCTCTGGTTCCTCTACCTTTTCTAAAAGCAGCCTGAACATCTGGAAGTTCACGATTCACGTATTGCTGAAGCCTGGCATGGAGAATTTTGAGCATTACTTTACTAGCATGTGAGATGAGTGCAATTGTGTGGTAGTTTCAGCATTCTTTGACATTGCCTTTCTTTGGGAATGGAATGAAAACTGACCTTTTCCAGTCCTGTGGCCACTGCTGAGTTTTCTAAATTTGCTGACATATTGAGTGCAGCACTTTCACAGCATCATCTTTCAGGATTTGGAATAGCTCAACTGGAATTCCATCACCTGCACTAACTTTGTTCATAGTGATGCTTTGTAAGGCCCACTTGACTTCACATTCCAGGATGTCTGGCTCTAGGTGAGGGTGAGTGAGCATACCATCATGTTTATCTGCTATATAGTAAGCTCTCAGTAGTTGTCTATCTTCTATATAATAGTCTGTGTGTGTCAATCCCAATCTCACAGTTTATCCCTCCCCCTTTTCCAGACCTTTGGTAACTGGAAGTTTGCTTTCTACATCTGTTACTATTTCTGTTTTGTAAATAGGTTCATTTGTACCATTTTCCCCCCAGATTCCACACATAGCAGTATCATATGATATTTTTCTTTCCCTGTCTGACTTGCTTCACTCAGTATGACAATCTTTAGGTCTTTTCATGTTCCTGCAAATGGCATTATTACATTGTTTATGGCTGAGTAATAATCCATTGTAAATATGAATGAGATACACAGCTTTAAATTATTATATCTTAATTCAAGAGAAGAGCGTTAACCACCCAAGATAACTTGAACTATGCCATTTAAAAAATTTTTATTTTTGTATGTGATGTTGGTTAGACAGCTTAATATACCACCCTAATATATGGAAATTATACACTTAAGTATATTGAATTTTATGTATATCTCCATATACCTGACATTATAAAGAATAATAAAGATATGCTATCATCATGTATCTTCCACTTCTAATTTCTATGTTTCTCTTGATTCCAACTCCCATACCTCTTCTTCCTCCTGGATCCTTTCACGGTGTTCTCTGAAATTCATACTCAGTGTCAGTTTGCTGACACTCCATAACCAACTATCACCGACTGGGTGGTTTAAACAAGTTTACTTTCTCAGAGCTCTGAGGGTTGTAAGTACAAGACCAAGTTGTTGACAGATTTGGTTCATCCTGAGGCCTCTCTCCTCGGCCTGCAGATGGCTGCTTTCTCACTGTGTCCACACAGGGCTGTTTCTCTGTCTAGGCTTCCCTGGTGTTTCGCTTATAACACTCGCAGTCAGGTTGAATTAGGGTCCCATCCTACTGGTCTCAGCATAATTTTATTACCTATCTGAAGGTCCTATCTCCAGATACAATCACATGGGTTAGGGCCCATTTATATGACCTCATTTAAACTTATCACTTCTTCACAAACCCTGTCTCTAAGTACTTTTGTTGTTGTTTAGTTGTGAGTCATATCTGACTCTTTGTGACCCCATGGACTGCAGCACACCAGGCTTCCCTGTCCTTCACTATCTCCCAGACTTTTCTCAAATTCATGTCCACAGAGTTGGTGATGCCATCTAACCATCTCATCCTCTGTCTCCCCATTCTCTTGCTCTCAGTCTTTCCTGTATCAGGATCTTTTCCAATGAGCCAGCTCTCAGGTGGCCAAAGTACTGGAGTTTCAGCAATAGTCCTTTTAGTGAATATTCACTGTTGATTTCCTTTGTGACTCCATGGACTGTAGCCCACCAGGCTCCTCTGTCCCTGGAATTCTCTAGGCAAGAATACTGGAGTGGGTAGCCATTCCCTTTTCCAGGAGATCTTCCCCATCTAGGGATGGAATCCAGGTCTCCTGCATTGCAGGCAGATTCTTTACTGTCTGAGCCACCAGAGAAGCCCAAAAGTACCTTTACATTCTGAGATGGGGGGATTGAGATTTCAACATATACATTTGGGTGGGGGTACACAATACAGCCCATAACACTCTCTTATTAACCATTCCCCCTTATTAAAACCTCCCTGTTTTAATTAGCACCTGACTCACTTCAGCAAAATGTTTAGCATATCCTTTCCTCCCAACTGGGAAATTTTTTTCATCTTATTTTCATTTAGCTAACCCTTATTTATCCTTTAGGTCTTAACCTAAATATCTCAAATGTCACTTCCTTAGGGAGGTCACTCCTTAACCCTCAGATTAGGTTCCTTGGTTCCTGCTCACCAAAAGAAAGTGAAGTCGCTCAGTGTCTGACTCTTTGTGAACCCCATGGACTGTAGCCTACCAGGCTCCTCAGTCCATGGAGTTTTCCTGGCAAAAGTACTGGAGTGGGTTGCCATTTCCTCCTCCAAGGGATCTTCCCAACCCAGGGATTGAACCCAGGTCTCCCGCATTGCAGGCAGACACTTTACCATCTGAACCACCAGGGACATCCTGCTCACCAAGACACCCTGCAATTCCTTTATTATGGGAAGGGATTTTTGGTCAGCTTTACTAATGTGCAATTGATACCCAATAAAGCTCACCAAAGTTAAGGGTACAGTTCAAGTTTTGACAAATTATACGATAGAACCACCACCACAATCATGATATAACATTTTTGTTACCCTAAAAATAATCCCTTAAGCCCATTTGCAATCAATACTCTCTACCACAAGCAATCACTGGTCTATTTTCTATCACTATTGGTTTGCCTTTTCTAGAATTTCATATAAATGGGATCATACAGTAGGTGGTCTTTTATGACTGCTTCCTTTCATTTACCATAATGCTTTTGATCAGTAGCCCACTGTTTTTTATTAGTGAAATTCCATCATATGGATATACCACAATTGGTTTAATCCATTTGAGAGTTAATAAACAGTCTTGGTTATTTTTTCCTCCGGCTTCTGACTATTATAAATAGCAAAGTTGGGTTTTTTCCCCAGTTTCTGGCTTTTATAAATAGCTACTATTAACATTCACATGTAATTCTACGCTGACATGATTTTATTTTCTTGGATCATTACCTAAGAATGGAATGTTTGGGTCAACTAAGTCACTTCAGTCACATTCGACTCTCTGTGACCATTTGGACTATAGTCTACTAGACTCCTCAGTCCATGGGATTCTCCAGGCAAGAGTACTGGAGTGGGTTGCTATGCCCTCCTCCAGGGGATCTTGCCAACCCAGTGATCAAACTCATATCTCTTATGCCTCCTGCATTGGCAGGCAGGTTCTTTATCACTAGTCCCACCTGGGAAGCCCCTAGGTCATATAATAGGTGTACATTTAACCTTTTTAATAAAGTGCCAAATGTTTTTTCAAAGTGTACAATTTCACTTTTCCATTTGAGGTGTTTAAGTGTTAACATTTACTTCATGTCCTCACCAAAACTAAACATTTTCAGTCATTAATTTTATTCATTCTAGTGGGTATTTTCAGAGAAGGCAATGGCACCCCACTCCAGTACTCTTGCCTGGAAAATCCCATGGACAGAGGAGCCTGGTAGGCCGCAGTCTATGGGGTTGCTAAGAGTCAGACATGACTGAGCGACTTCACTTTCACTTTTCACTTTCAGGCATTGGAGAAGGAAATGGCAACCCACTCCAGTGTTCTTGCCTAGAGAATCCCAGGGATGGGGGAGCCTGGTGGGCTGCCGTCTATGGGGTTGCACAGAGTCAGACACGACTAAAGCGACTTAGCAGCAGCAGCAGCAGTGGGTATTTTAGTGGTATTCATTGTGATTCAAATTCTCTTTTTCTTCATGACTAATGCTATTGAGTTTAATTCTCTCTTAAATACCTTTAAGTACTTGTAGAATGTCTGTCTTCTCTCCCTGCTAGACTGTAAAGTTCATGACAGAAAAAAATGGTTTATTTCTCTTGTCTTTTAAATTTCAGGACATCTATGCTCTTCATTCTTTAAAAATGTTTTAATAGAATATTTCAAAAACACAGAAAAATTGTGAGTTACAAACACTGTGCATTCACAACGCACATGTAAGAATTATCAAGCCAAGCTTTTTGTGTTTAATCTTTACCACCTCCCAAATCACCCTGCCACCACACACACAGAGATTCATTTTCAAAAAGGTCTGATACTGTATATTTCTTGCTCACAGATTTATCTCTAGTGTTTAGCATGATGCCCAAAATGGAAGGCACTCAATATTTATTTGAATGGCTAGATACTATTTTTTTTTTATTTAACTTATTTTATCTTATGGTCTTACCTCAAAGACAGACCATTACTTTGAGTCAGTTGATTAATGGAAATGAAATTTTTTTGGTAAATTTGAATAGAAATTTCATAAGCCATCTTTAAAAACTGTACCCTTTCTCTCACTGTCAGAGGGATGATTAAAGCTCTGCTGCTGCTGCTAAGTCAGTCGTGTCCGACTCTGTGCGACCCCATAGACAGCAGCCCAGCAGGCTCCCCCGTCCCTGGGATTCTCCAGGCAAGAACACTGGAGTGGGTTGCCATTTCCTTCTCCAATGATTAAAGCTCAGGAATATTGAAATTTCTTTAAGCTGATCAACATCCCTTGATTACTGGGGTCAAGATTTTTTGGCAGTGAAGGAGTATCTCTGGATAAATCAGCCATGGAAATGAATGGCCATTATGGTAGGTTTCTAGCTTTCAGAAGCTGTTTACTAAAGTCTGTGTTAGGTTGAACACTGAATAGTCCATTATACCGATAATGGGTTGAGAACAAAATTGACTCTGGTTCGATGTTGCTTTAATATATAAACTGTAAAACTGGCTGTGAGGATGGAATAAACAATCAGAATAGTCTGTAGCAGAAAAACATTCATAGACTGATGACTGGGCCAAAGTAAAGAAGATGTAAGTCAAATTTCTGCAGCCCACTTCCTTCTAAGGCATAATTCACAACATAATGCTTCAAAAAATATGTTCTTCTATTGGTTAAGAGATAAATAAGGCTGCCTGAGAAGTAAGACACGTAAATACATCTCCCATATTCCCCCAGTTTGGTCCTGCAATTAATCCTGAATCAAAATTCTTCTGAATGTTTTAGTGTTTTGAGAAAAAAAAAACACCTAAAAGAAAGGATGTGCTTTTGAAAACCTGAGTCCTTGTGTGATCGCCTCAGCTCTGTTTTCCCAAAGAGCAATCAGATGACTCAGAAAGATTACTGAGAGGTGATCCTGACTCCCAGTTTGTTTCTGTTTCCTGTGACTCAGCCAAGGTAAGGTGTACACACTAATTGCAATAATTCTTTAATGCAGTTGGCTTTTCTATGCCATCCACTGTGGAATATGTGATGCAAAAATATCACATTTTAAAGCAGTAGTTTAACAATTCCTCGTACCCTTATGTTGTGGTTAGATGCCAATGGCTCCATGAAGGTTACAGTTTAAAATCACAATTATTTTAAAGTATGTCTCTTTGGTATACCACCAGTAAATTGGATTATGTTTTCTGAGCCTCCCAAGAGCATTAGCCAAAGCATATCTAAAGCTTTTCCACTGTTATAAATCATCTTTATAGGCTCACAGATATTTTATAATAAAGGTTGGGATTTCCCTAATCTTTTTAATGTGAAATTCATGTTTCCTTCTCTCCATTAATCCTTATCCCATTTCTGTGACTCCACTCACACATTAAATTTATCTAGGCTATCGGCCAAAGTGGAGTGCTTGTTTACTTTTTTCTTAAAGTCCACCTCTTCATCCAAATTACCTACGGTAGATCAGGATTCTATTCTGACCTTGTTTTGAGAAAGCAGGGGACTCAGTTACTCTGGACTGTGTGTGTGCAACTGTTAGTTGCTCAGTCATTCCAACTCTTTGCAACCCCATGACTGTAGCCCGCCAGGCTCCTCTGTCCATGCGATTCTCCAGGCAAGAATAATGGAGTGAGTTACCATGCCCTCCTCCAGGGGATCTTCCTGACCCAGAGATGGAACCTAGGTCTCCTGGCATTGTAGGCAGATTCTTTACCATCTGAGTCACCAGTAAATTTGTGTAGTGATAGGCTTACAGGTTAACCAGCTGTTTTGTTGGTGTTAACATAACTGGAAGCTTTTCTTTTCAGAAATGTATGTTAAAGATTGTGAGAAAAATAAGGAAAGACCTCTTTGTGTACTTGAAACTAACTGAGCTGTAACACTGGGGCACACTTTAAAAACTGCTCAGTCATCAGTAATTTGTAGTTTTCAGTGTTGGGTGTGTTCCTACACAATTATACAAAATCTTAAGAATAAAAAAAACAACTCCTATGTCAGTGTGTTTTAATTCTGAGCTCTATTTATTTGACTTTGTAGAAACACTTCCAACCCTACCCGCATGTGTGCTAAGTTGCTTCCATTGCATCCGACTCTTCGTGACCCCATGGGCTGTAATCCACAAGGCCTTACGGAATTCTCCAGGCAAGAATGCGGGAATGGGTTGCCATGCCCTCCTCCAAGGGATCGTCCTGACCCAGAGATCCAACCCATGTCTCTTATGTATCCTACACTAGCAGACAAGTTCTTTACCACTAGCACCATGTGGGAAACCCTCTCCAACACTACCCCAAAGTAAAAGAAGTGGGAAAAATGAGAACTATGCCACTTGAATACAGCAGTCACCACTTATAGTTTATATGACATTTTGCCATTATTTTTGTAAAATAAAGTTACCAGAAATTAAGTGTAATTTTATTTAAACTTTTTTCTTTTGGCAAATAAATCTGTATTAATACATTGCAGATATGTTTCATAAGAGATTCACAGAGCAATTCTAATTAAACCTCTTGAATTCCTTTCAAGTAAATTTTAGAAGTCCCCTTTAAATGTACTTGGAAAGAGAAAAGGAACTTTATTGTGATGTACTATTCCAAGAAATAAAAAAAAAACAATAGGATGTGATGAGAAACCAAATCACACTCTTTCAATGGAATGTAGCAAAGATCAATTGACTAGTAAAAAATTAGGAAAAAAAGAGCTTGAACATACACAAGGCATAATGGAAACCAATCAGATTAATTAGACATCAGTCTTATTATTACATTCCACAGCAAATGTAGAACTAAAAACAATAAGACACCTGTTTTGTTCAAACCAAAGCTGGATTTTACAGACATGGTTTGAGAGGCAGAGGGCAACATCAAATCATCTCTCTTCATTTGGCTTGACTCACTGGAGAAGCATCTAGATATTCTGAAGGTGGGACAATTCCACTCAGGAAAAAAGAGACAACTGAAAAGAGTTCAACAATGAAAACTAAACAGCAAAACAGAGATGTCTCCTTCTTCTGAACGCTTCTATTCCATAATATTTTGAAAGCATATTTCTCTTTTCGTAATTTTCCAGTTTTACTCAAAGTGAATATAAAACAAGCTTTAATGCAACATATTATTCAAGAACACTGTGTAAGCAAGGATTTATGAGTCCTCAAAATGACTTCCTTTATTGTTTCCCTCTTTTATATGAAAAAAAAAAAGAATTCTGAGAGTTGCAAAGGTTGTTTGAAATGACTTGTTTGTTAAGTCCCTTACTATAGGACCAGAGTCTAAACCCACCTATATGTTTATGAAAGACAAAGGCAAGCTTCAAAGTTTCCTCTAAGCACCAACACGAATGCAATTCTGGCTGCATTTAATTGGGGATTAATAGAGAATGCAGAAATTACAGCACATTATTAAGGAACCACTCCACCCTCTGAAAGATAAGGTGCTTTTCTGATGAAAATAAGCATAGGACATTGAAATTTTCTTTAAAAACAAAGCTCATCCTAATGAAAATAGAGAAATACTATTTAATTAATCCATTAATTTTTCAAGAATCAAGGCCTTTTTATTCATTATTCTAAAAGTCAAAATCTCCATTTAAATAGAGGGTTTTTAAGGGGAGGTGGAAGGAAGTCCTAATGAATATTTATATCTACTTCTATCTAAATTTGCTTGGTGACAGGACACAGAACATTTTTATATGCTTTTTAAACAGTGCATGGAACCTTATGTGAAAAATAGGATTGGCATCACACTCATGCTGGGACTGGATATACTTTAACAGGCCATTTCAAAGATCTTATAAGAATCAAGCTTGTTCACAGTAACAAACCATTTTCTTTCCCTCCAAGATGACACAGCAAAACCAGTAGTCATTTCATTGCAGACTAATTGAACCTAAGATATTAGATTTAAGTCTGTGGAGAGTTTGAATCAGCAGCATTCATGAAAAATCCAGCATCTGATCATTCCTCCTGTCCATCAAAAGGCTTCCCCGGTGGCTCAGTGGATAAAGAACCCGCCTGCAATGCAAGGGACGAGGGTTCAATACATGGGTCAGGAAATTCCCCTGGAGAAGGAAATGACAATCCACTTCAGTATTCTTGCCTGGGAAATCCTGTGGGCAGAGGAGTCTGGCAGGCTATAGTCCATATGGTTGCAAAAGAGTCGAACGTGACTTAATGACTAAACCACCACCACCATCTAAAATCCAGTAAATATTTATTGAACACTAGTGTATGTGTGAGAGTTGGACCATAAAGAAGGCTGAGTGCCAAAGAATCGATGCTTTTGAACGGTGGTGCTGAAGAAGATTCTTGAGATTCTTTTGGACAGCAAGGAAATCAAACCTGAATATTCATGGAAAGGACTAATGCTGAAGCTGAAGCTCCAATACTTTGGCCACATGTTGTGAAGATCTGACTCACTGGAAAAGATCCTGATGCTGGGAAAGACTGAAGGCAGAAGGAGAAGAGGGCAACTGAGGATGAGATGGTTGGAGGGCATCATCGACTCAATGGACATGAGTTTGAGCAAACTCTGGGAAAGACAGGGAAGCCTGGCATGCTGCAGTCCATGGAGTCACAAAGAGTCGGACACGACTGAGTGACTCAACAAGTGTACATGGATACTGGGGACACAGCAGTGAATGAATCCTCGGTTCTTCCCTCAACTTCCAGTCTCCTTTACCCTCTCTTTTGTCTTGTTCTTTAGGATCTAGGGAAGAATTCTGAAACCTGTTTTTGCAAGAATCTCAAGTGATGCTAACGGATCTAAAAACATAATCACCCAGGTGGTGTCAGTGGTAAAGAATTCACTTGCCAATACAGGAGACACAAGAGATGAGGGTTTGGTCCCTGGGTTGGGAAGATCCCCTGAAGAAGGAAATGGCAACCCACTTAGAAAGAAAACCCATGGTATTCTTGCCTGGAAAATTCAACAGACAGAGGAGCCTGGAGGGCTACAGTCCCTGGGGTCACAAAAAGTTGGACACAACTGAGTGACTAAACAACAATCACCCATGTGGATGACACATACACCTTTTAGTTTCCAGCTCAAGTAAAACTTATACAGAGAAACTTTCTAGACCTTCCTTCAAACACATAACTTAATAAATCTGTCAGAATTTCCTAAACGCCAGTATTTTGTAAAAATATTCCCCTCCATTTAATTTAATTTAAATTAAAGGAGAGACAGTGACTGAGGAATATTGGAGGTATATCCCCAGGGGTCAATAATAAAACCTCTGAAGGATCCTGATTGTTGTGCTAATTACCATCAAATTAGTTCCCGTGGTTCTTACAAGCAGCCAGACGACCAGAAACCAACAGAACCAAAGGTCTGTTGGAATTTTCTCTTCTTAGATTGGAGTTTCTTCCCTCAAGAACTTTCAGTCATGGTGTAGGCATGGAGACATATTTCTCTGCTCTGTGAGAAAGAACAATGTGGGCATGATGATAAATTTGTTCACTTATCTGACAAATATTTATCAGGTGCCTGCAGTATACCAGGCAGTGTTCTAAGTGCTGGGGGAACTTTGATGTCTCCTAGGTTGAAACTTTGAGTCTAGAGTGGAAGTGAAGTCAGAGAATAAACAAGTAAGCAAGTGGGTGAATGAAGGTATTTCAGAGAATCAGACATAACATCAAGAAAAGAAAAGAGGGTGAAATGGGGTAAAGTCATCAGGCTCAGGGGATGGGGAAGTTCTTTAGCTCAAATGGTCAAAAAAGGCCACTTGAAGTGATGTGACACTAGCCTCAGAGCTAGAAGAAACTCTGAGGTGGAGACAACTTGACAAACTAGAGAAGTAAGAGAATGCTTCATCTGAGACCCACAGGGCCATTGAACTTGTGGAGACTATTTCCACTTGGTCATGGAGGGATATGGGCAGGGTTGGGGGAGACCACAGTGCCAGATGTGGCTGCTTCAAGAGAAGCCAGAGATTTTGATTTCAAAGAAAATTGCTTTCAAAATATTGTCAAATAAAATTTAAAATATTTTGCCAATTAACACTATAAGTCCATGGGGTCAGGGTAGAGGGCTGTGGGCTGCCTGTGCTTTGAATCTCTGCTCTACATCTTTCTTTGGGTCTATATTACTTGCTGCTGCTGCTAAGTTGCTTCAGTCGTGTTCGACTCTGTGTGACCCCATTGACGGCAGCCCACCAGGCCCCACCATCCCTGGGATTCTCCAGGCAAGAACACTGGAGTGGGTTGCCATTGCCTTCTCCCTATATTACTTAGGGCTAATCTAATAAAAATGTAGCTCAGTGGCAGAGCACAGGTTTTGCATGTATGTGGCCCTAGGTTCAATCCCCAGCATCCCCAGTTTCTTACTCTGTATACCCACTTAGTGGCATTTTGGGGGCTTCCCTGGTGGCTCAGTCAGTAAACAATATGCCTTCAATGCAGGAGACCCAGGTTTGATCCCTGGGTCAGGAAGATCTCCTGGAGAAGGAAATGGCAACCCACTCCAGTATTCTTGCCTGGAGAATCCCACAGATAGAGGAGCCTGGTGGGCTACAGTCCATAGGGACTCAGGATTTGGACACAACAGTCACTAAACCACCAACACTAATCTAATAAAATAATCTGGCAAAAAATATTAATGGCAGATGAAGACATATCTTCTAGAGATGATATTTACAGTTTGGCTTGTATGTCCCTTAAAATGTGAGCTGTAAGACGTGGCTGGAAGGAGATTGTTGATCTAGAGTGGTCTGGCTCACTCTCTCTCAAGTCACAGCTATAGACCTCCACTCACTTTATCTCTTGTAATTCTCCTTCTACTTGTGGACACAAAAACAATGGGAACTAAACTGATGGTAATTAGCATGATGATTAAGATTGTTCAGAGTTTGTTTTTTTTTTAATGGATCACTGTAAGTATATTTCCAACTGTGTTAACTTCTCGGTCATCTCCCCCCTTATGGTTTAAATTAAAAGAAGTTGAAGGAAAGAAAATAAAAGTTGGACACGGGTTACCTGGTTTAATAAGGAAATATTATGTAGATATTGTCAATAATCCTTAATGAAACTAAATTAAAACATATGCTTTATAGCAAGAAGCAAATGATATTTAACTGTAGCATTTTCAGTTTTGCTTGGAATCATTTTCCATTGCCTCTTTTATCTGTCTAACTCCTTCATCATGTCTCAGCATAAATGTCAGACCTTGGCTCTGATTCTTGGGAAAAATCATGTCACATAGTGTTAATGCCTACCCATTTCTAAGTAGAGCCTGTGCTCTTCCCAACTTGAAGCACAGAAAATATCATAAGTAATTTTCTATTAGTTCTTTCTTTTAAACTATCTTTAAACTGAGAGCAATTTTAGGTTTAGAACAAGATTGAGAGGAATGTAGACAGATTTCTCATATGTTCTCTGCCCCCTAAATATGCACAGCCTCCCTTGTTAGCTACATCTTTCACTAGAGTGACATATCTA
Organism: Bison bison bison; assembly: GCF_000754665.1. Taxonomy (NCBI): domain Eukaryota; kingdom Metazoa; phylum Chordata; class Mammalia; order Artiodactyla; family Bovidae; genus Bison; species Bison bison. The sequence goes on from NW_011495032.1 coordinate 37,232,042, forward strand.
CGTTTTTTTAAATCAAGGTTGAATGCATGAACATATCTTCATCACCCAAAGTCTGTACTCTGTCTTAGGGCTCACTCTTGGTTTTGTACATTCTATGGATCTGAACAAAAGTATCATAGTGTGTATTCATCATTATAGTATCACACCGAGTATATATTTTTATTGCCCTAAAAATCCTCTGTGCTCTGCCTAGTCATCGCTTCTCCTCCTCTAACCCCCTGGTAACCACTGATCTTTTTACTGTCTCCATAGATTTGCCCTTTTCAGAATGTCATGGAATTGGAATCATATAATTTAGATTGGTTCCTTTCACTTAGTAGTATGTATTTAAGCTTCCTCTATGTCTTTTCTTAGTTTGATAGTTCATTTCTTATTGCTGAATAACATTCCATTGTCTGGATATACTGTGTGGATCACAATAACTGTGAAAAATTCTGAAATATCAGACCACCGGACTTGCCTCTTGAGAAATCTGTATGCAGGTCAGGAAGCAACAGTTAGAACTGGATATGGAACAACAGACTGGTTCCAAATAGAAAAGGAGTACATCAAGGCCCTTATATTGTCACCCTGCTTATTTAACTTATATGCAGAATACAACATGAGAAATGCTGGGCTGGAGGAAGCACAAGTGGAATAAAGATTACCGGGAGAAATATCTATAACCTCAGATATGCAGATAACACCACCCTTATGGTAGAAAGTGAAGAGGAACTAAAGAGCCTCTTGATGAAAGTGAAAGAGAAGAGTGAAAAAGTTGGCTTAAAGCTCAATATTCAGAAAACTAAGATCATGGCACCTGGTCCCATCACTTCATGGCAAATAGATGGGGAAACAGTGGAAACAGTGGCTGACTTTATTTTGGGGGGCTCCAAAATCACTGCAGATGGTGATTGCAGCCATGAAATTAAAAGACACTTACTCCTTGGAAGAAAGTTATGACCAATATAGATAGCATATTAAAAAGCAGAGACATTACTTTGCCAACAGAGGTCTGTCTAGTCAAAGTTATGGTTTTTGCAGTAGTCATGTATGGATGTGAGAGTTGGACTCTAAAGAAAGCTGAGCGCTGAAGAATTGATGCTTTTGAACTGTGGTGTTGGAGAAGACTCTTGAGAGTCCCTTGGACTTCAAAGAGATCCAACCAGTCCATACTAAAGGAGACCAGTCCTGAGTGTTCATTGGAAGGACTGATGTTGAAGCTGAAACTCCAATACTTTGGCCACCTGATGTGAAGAGCTGACTCATTTGAAAAGACCCTGATGCTGGGAAAGATTGAAGGCAGGAGGAAAAGGGGACGACAGAGGGTGAGATGGTGGGATGGCATCTCCAACTCAATGGACATGAGTTTGGGTAAACTCCAGGAGTTGCTGATGGACAGGGAGGACTGGTGTGCTGCTGTTCATGGGGTCACAAAGAGTCAGATGCGACAGCACCTGAATTGAACTGAACCACAGTATATTTATCTGTTCATCTGCAAAAGGACATCTTGGTTCCTTACAAGTTTTGGCAATTATAAATAAAGTTTCTATAAATACCTATGTGCAGGTTTTTGTGTGGACATAGTTTTCAACTCTTTTTGGTAAATACTGAGGAGCACAGTTGATAGTGTAGTAAAAATATGTTTAGTTTTGTTTCTATTTGTTTTGTAAAGAAAAAAATTGACAGTCTTCCATGTATTTCCATAAGTAAGTGCAGATTTTCTTCCATTATTTTCAGTTTCATAGCTACTGGATGACTTCTGAGCCATTTGATCCAAGTTTTGTTTTTCTTTTAATTTTTAAACATGTCAGATCTAGAGAAATTGATGAAAATTATTTATATTCTAAAATATATTAAATAATGTCACCTTTCTTTGAAAAGCACTATAAAATAATTGAGTGAAAACTATCCAGGATAAACTAATTTATAGAACAAATTATTTACATTAGAAATATATTTAATATTTGAAATAATTACCCCATTTAGATTTTAGTTTATGATGACAGAGGAGAAAAAGGAAAGTGAAAAAAGAAAACAAGAAAGAGGAAGAAAGGAAAAGAGTATCAGACATTTTTTTTGAGGAAACTTTCTGTTCACCAAGGACAGATGGCATTGGTTAAGGGAATGGGATCTTCCATCACACTAATGACAGTGATGATAATGGTGATGATGAGGACAAGGATAAAAATCTGCCCTGTGGCTAGAAAGCTACCAAGTGAACCAATTCATTTTGAATGAAAATCTAGGACCACCTACTATGAGACTTAAACACAGGTATGAAAATCACCCTTAACTCGAAAGTCTCAAGTGGTTTTAGTTTCTTTTTCTAGTTGGTTGTTTTTCACTTTTCTATATTTTCATTGTCATTCTTGAGATCAGGAGAGGAGTTAGAACAATAATGACCTGAATGCAACCACTTCCAAATTGTTGGTTTTTTTTTTTTTAATTTTGAAAATCTGAGTGAATGTTAGTGCTCTGAAGAGGTTTAAATACATTATATTGATTCAGGGAGAAAGTATCCTCTGCATAGACTTTCCTTTCCAAGAAACTAAAGAGAAATGTTTGTTTTTGAACAATGCCTTTTGACCTCTCTATCATACTGTCTATTTGGACATATCATAGGTTTCAAGCTGTTCTTTCTGCAAAATGAGCTTGTACTGAAGTTGCTGCTAAGTCACTTGAGTCGTGTTCAACTCTGTGCGACCCCAGAGACAGCAGCCCATCAGGCTCCCCCGTCCCTGGGATTCTCCAGGCAAGAACACTGGAGTGGGTTGCCATTTCCTTTTCCAATGCATGAAAGTGAAAAGTGAAAGTGAAGTCGCTCAGTCATGTCCGACTCCTAGTGACCCCACGGACTGCAGCCTACCAGGCTCCTCTGTCTATGGGATTTTCCAGGCAAGAGTACTGGAGTGGGTTGCCACTGGTTTAAAGAAGGACTTTGTACTGACTGTTTAGAGAAGCTGGAATCTGGATGGGAGCTGTGGGTGTGGACTTGCTTGTGGGGTGGAGCTGTCAGGAAGATTTGGATCTTGCCTAAGGAAGCAGATATTTAAGGTCCTGATCTTTTTCCAGCTTGGATGCTGCAGAGTATTTAATTATAGTATTGTTAAGTCCCATCCAGATCGTAAACAAGTATGGAACTTCTCTCATGGTCCAGGGGTTAAGAATCTGCCTGCCAATGCAGGAGACACAGGTTCCTGGTCCAGGAAGATCCCACCTACTGTGGAGCAACTAAGCTCCTGTGCCACAACTACTGAGCCTGCCCACTAGAGACTGCAAGCTGATACTATGGAAGTCTTCCTGCCCTAGGGCCCATGTTCTGCAACAAGAGAAGTCACTGCAACGAGAAGCCCACAGCTAGAGGGCGGCCCCCACTCTGCAACTAGAGAGAGTCCACCTGTAGCAAACAAAGACCCAGCACAACCATAAAAAAATGTAAACAAATAGCTCAGTGAACCCTGCACTCAGCTCCAAGACTCCCTGTGCATGGTTTCTATAAGCTCTCAAAAAACCCTCCTAAATTTCCCATATTCACTACCCCAAACCACTACCATTTTATCACCAAAGAACTACTTATCATTCCTTCCCAGGGTACATCCTTCAGCGTGAAGTAAAACCTGCTCCATAATCTAACCAATGTGCTCCATCCAGTGATTAAAACACCCATGGAAGGAAATTCCATTTCCTTCTTTATCCACTCATACTAGTGTTAATACCCTTCTTCTAAGCAACAAGTTCTCATTTCTCAACCTCAAGCTTTTTGTCTCATCCCTATCACAGGAAATGACAATGATGTAATGAGCATGAGACCAATTAATTATTAGCTATTGGGAAATATATAATATCTAAAAGTATTTTGTTTATTCCAAGTTAGGGTTAGGATGCGTATAGTTTAGTCACTAAGTTGTGTCTGACTCTTTGAGACCCCATGGACAGTAGCCTGCCAGGCTCCTCTGTCCATGGGATTTTCCAGGCAAGAATCAGGAGTGCATTGCCATTGCATATAATTAATGGTATTTGACATAATTAATATTTGTGATATTTTATTGCCCTCTAAATAATCCCCCATGTAACCATATAATTTTAAAAAGATTTGAAGTAATTTAATGTGTTATAACCCTCTTAATAAACGATTGCCCATAAAGTTTTTTAATGGTTTTGGGAGTGTAAAGGAGCATTACGAGTAACCAAGCTCAGTCCAAGGATGTAAGCCAGGACTGTCTGTGCAAAACAGCATGCGTGTTCTCCCTGCTTCTCAAAATACATTCTCAAGCTAAAGAAGAGTTAAGTTTCCTCAGCCAAGCAGGCAACTTTCTCTCATTTGAATTTAGAGTTTATAGTTGAAAGCAAATAAAACAATCAATTCCCAGTCCCCACAAATAGCGAAACCCTGTCTACTCAAATTTTCAGTGTCAATAACTTCCTCCAACATGCATGTAACTAGACTATACTACATCACTACTTCACCAAAACAGGGACAATGTAGTAAGAACTTCTTGCTCTTCTCTCTCCGTCACTCTTTTCCACTATCTGAAAATATCACTTGCACATTTGTTTTCCAGTTTGCTTTCTGTCCCCCACTTCTCCCCAACCACCCATGTGAGCCCCATAGAGGTAAATATTTTTTCTTGTTTATTGCTGTCTTCCTACTGCCCCGAACATATTAGGTGCTCAACAAATATTTTTTGAATGAATGGGTGATGAAAAGTCCATATGCACTAAGTATTATTCAATTAAAAGCTGAAAAGGAGAGAGACAGGATGATATTCTTGGCAAGGTTTTGTAGGGCCACAATTTTCAGTGTCTCTTAGGGCAGGTAAAGAATGAAATGAATACAGAAGAAATCCTTTTGTCTACAACATGGGGGCTGTGGGGGCTGTGGGGTTTGTGGTCCACTGAAACCTATAGCTGCACACCAGCTCTAGCCAGTAGCTGAGCTAAATAAATAAAGGTAGAGAGTCCAGTCAGAGAAGGCAATGGCACCCCACTCCAGTACTCTTGCCTGGAAAATCCCATGGATGGAGGAGCCTGGTGGGCTACAGTCCATGGGATCTCGAAGAGTCGGACACGACTGAGTGACTTCACTTTCACTTTTCACTTTCATGCACTGCAGAAGGAAATGGCAACCCACTCCAGTGTTCTTGCCTGGAGAATCCCAGGGATGGGGGAACCTGGTGGGCTGCCATCTATGGGGTCGCACAGAGTCAGACACGACTGAAGTGACTTAGCAGCAGCAGCAGAGAGTCCAGTGCTATCAGATCTTGCAAGTTTTGAAGACCAGAAATTTGAATCTCGAGTCAATACCTAGTATGCAATGTGTTGGCTCTCTAATCTTTAATCTTTTCTATAATAGTGTGTAGATTAAGTGAAACCTATCTCATGTAGAACCTGGCTTTTTAGCTGCACATTTTTGACCTCTGGTGGAATCCTAATTCCATGCACTGAAATTCATTAGGATGAATTAATTCTTCTTTCCTGATATAAATAATGCTGAGAGTATCATCCCTCTTATTCTCAGTTTCAAAACGATGACTTTTGTTGCATCAATATATTAGTAGCTATTAACTTCCAGAACTTGGATACTTGACTGTGGGATGAAAAGGGACTTACCTATAAAATACTTGACTTTGAGAATGGATCATTATTTATAAACATCTCCCTTCTCAACATGACAAAATCATTTATTATGTCTCCCTTCTCAATATAACAAAATTATTTAAAACATTATCATGAAATAAAACTAACAGTAGCTAGAAAAGCAATGAAAACTGAAGATTTATCTTTTATTGAATTTCACATATAGTTATGCCAGTAAAAAACAGAAAATTAATAAATTTAGGGAATAAAATTATGTTCAACAAAGAAAAGAGTAGTGGATTGATACTTTTTAATGATCTTAATTCCTTGTTTGTTAGAAAAAGGGGAAAAACATCTTTTTAGTTGGGCTACCCTGGTGGCTCAGACAGTTAAGAATCTGGCTACCAATGCAGGATACCTGGGTTTCATCTCTGGGTCAGGAAGAACCCCTGGAGAAGGGAATGGCTACCCACTCCAGTATTCTTGCCTGGAGAATCCCATGGAACAGAGGCAACTGTTCATCAGTTCACAACTAGTTAGACATGACTGAGCAATTTGCTGCTAAACGAATGACACACTTTCTGTGTTCAAGCTTTATCTTCTGCAAATTTATCAATGACTTCATCAAAATAATGTTTGTGCATTTAAGTTCATTAGCAAGTGTAGCCAGTAATCTATCTTTGCTCACAGCTGATCAAAGAACACTTCAATTTTAATTTCAAAATAATTTTCTCACTCAGAGCAACAATTACATAGGCAGGAAAAGCCTTAGAATTTTTTTTGGCATAGATTTATAAAAATTTCATTCCACAATAAATTTAGCTAACTCAATACTCATCACATCTTTTATTTCTGTGGGATTGATACTAGCAGCCTTTAGATGTTTATGTAGTTAAAACTTTTTGAACATAAAAACTTGAGGAACCTACATAGAATGACAGAATTGAAGTAAAAAATGCCCTTTATTCATCTTTACAATTACAGTGTTATCATTATTTATTTAAAACCTACTGTTTAAATGCTAGAATATATAATTTCAGAAGCATTGGAGGCAAAATCCCACTGAGGCAAGTTGAAAGGATTCTGAATCCTCTTGATCGTATAACCCAGTTTTCTCCAAATTTTCCTTCATGTAGAATACAATATTTATCAAAGGATAAATAATTTTTTAACTTCTAATTTGAAGTTTGCATATATATTATTAAAACTTAGTAACCACATCAACTGTTTAGAACTTATATGTCGGGAGCCATGTTAGACATTACTGACAAAATGGAGGCATGGCCCCAACCCCCTCTCCTCATTCCACAGGCACAGTTCTGGGATGAAGGAGTTAGGTTTTGTGATTCTGATTTGTTCTTTCCTTTCTTCGGTTGAGTTGGCTGGAAAGAGTGTTAAGGTGTTTATTGTTCTTGATAGAAGCATGAGAAAGCACAAAGCCTTCTGCAATTATGCCCATAAAATAATCTATAAAGTAACCATTGACATTTGTTCAAGGATCTTTACAAAGAATGTTCCAGGATGAGCATGTAGGCCACAGCTTGAGGCCATGGGAAGGATTGTTATCTGAGACCTGTTTGTGAGGGGAATGCTTATGGCAAAAGAAGTTTGCTGAGCTTAGGGTTTAGGAATAATTAAGAATAGCTAGAAGCCTTTTTTGGGAGAAGGCAATGGCACCCCACTCCAGTACTCTTGCCTGGAAAATCCCATGGATGGAGGAGCCTGGTAGGCTGCAGTCCATGGGGTCGCTAAGAGTTGGACACGAATGAGTGACTTCACTTTCACTTTTCACTTTCATGCATTGGAGGAGGAAATGGCACCCACTCCAGTACTCTTGCCTGGAAAATCCCATGGATGGAGGAGCCTGGTAGGCTGCAGTCCATGGGGTCGCTAAGACTGGGACACGACTGAGTGACTTCACTTTCACTTTCCACTTTCATGCATTGGAGAAGGAAATGGCAACCCACTCCAGTGTTCTTGCCTGGAGAATCCCAGGGACGGCAGGGCCTGGTGGGCTGCCGTCTACGGGGTTGCACAGAGTCGGACACGACTGAAGTGACTTAGCAGCAGAAGCCTTTTTAGGAGATAGTGATCTTAAAATGCTAGGGGCAAACAGGATTTAGAAACATAAATAAACTGAGGAATGTAGCATGAGTTACAATGTAATCACAAGTTAAGTATAGCACACATAAGAGAAAGTAGATAATAGATAGTAAAGCCGATTCTGAGAGAATCGATGAAGCAGGAACTCTTTTGGAGGGCAACAATGATTTCTGGAGACAATAAATCTGGGTGGGGGAAACTAAAAATGTCAAACCTCTGACCTAATGCATTTGTCAAAGTATAAAAGAAAACCTGAAGCTTGAAATAAACATGTAGTCCCGAACCTCGGGTCAGAGGCTACAACATTGTCCACCGACACCACTCATCCCTTCAGGCTGATTCCCTGGCTGCTGGAGCTGGACTCTGGCACTTATATGGCAAAAGATGGTTCTGGGCAGGAGTATTTTATCACTGATGTTTGGAGTTGCTGGAGCTAGATGAAATTTTTAAGAGTCTTTAAGTGTTTCTATCATTATTTTTAAATTCCTAATCTCATCATAACCTCAGATATACATAAGACACCACCCTTACAGCAGAAAGCAAAGAAGAACTAAAGAGTCTCTTGATGAAAGTGAAAGAGGAGAGGGAAAAAGTTGGCTTAAAACTCAACATTCAGAAAACTAAGATCATGGCATCCAGTCCCATCACTTCATGGCAAATAGATGGGGAAACAATGGAAACAGTGACAGACTTTATTTTTTGGGGTTTCAAAATCATTGCAGATGGTGACTGCAACCATGAAATTAAAAGATGCTTGCTTCTTGGAAGAAAAGCTATGACCAAACCAGATAGCATATTAAAAAGCAGAGACATTACTTTGCTAACAAAGGTCCATCTAGTCAAAACTATGGTTTTTCCAGTAGTCATGGATCAATGTGAGAGTTGGAATATAAAAAGAGCTGAGCACTGAAGAATTGATGCTTTTAACTGTGGTGCTGGAAAAGACTCAAGAGTCCCTTGGACTGCAAGCAGATCCAACCAGTCCATCCTAAGGGAAATCAGTCCTAAATATTCATTGGAAGACCTGATGTTGAACCTGAAACTCCAATACTTTGACCACCTGATTTGAAGAACCGACTCATTGGAAAGGACTCTGAAGCTAGGGAAGATCAAAGGCAGGGGGAGAAGAAGATGACAGAAGATGAGATGGTAGGATGGCATCACCGACTTGATGGACATGAGTTTGAGTAAGCTCTGAAAGTTGATGGTGAACAGGGAGGCCTGGCATGCTGCAGTCCATGGGGTTGCAGAGCTGGACACAATTGAGCAACTGAACTGAACTGAATTTCATCTGCATGAGGTAGACAAATTTCTACTGCCACTTTTGAAAGGTCACAGGAAAGGAGTAGTAAGCAGAGGGAGGAAAAGAAATACATGAGAAAGAGTACAATATACTTGTAAGATCTTTCCCACATGCTCCCTCCCCACTTTTCCAGGAGATATTTGCAGACTGTCTTATGTTTACTCTCTGGATCTGATGCCTACAAATGCTAAGGTAAGTCATTGTTTTTATTTAAAGAAGGATTTACTAAGGATGCTGAATAAGTGAGCTCTTGTACCCCTCATCTCACTGGAAGTCACTTGAATCCCCTTTGTTCCCCAGGGGCTTAATTCAGGGCCACCATTGCCTGCATTTGAACTCAGAGCTCCGTAACCTAGTATTGCCCAATGCACAGCCAGCCAAATGCTGAAATGCCAACGCCTGCAGCAGAGAAGGGGTTTATTCATGAGGCGGATAATTGAGAAGATGGAAGAACAAATCTCGCCTTTCTAAAGTCGAGGGGCTCTGGATATTTATGGGATGAAGCTGAGTCTGGGGAGCATGGGGAAAGGGAATTGGAGATAGGAAAAGCTGAAGGAATCATTGGTCTGCACAGGCACAACAAGATATAGTTGTCTTCACAGGATGCTCCTCCAGAAAAATGGCAGCAGAAACTTGCTCTGAGGGCAGAGCTCAGGGTTCTATGACTTCAAAAGGTCACCGAGCCACCACTCTCACAGCTAGAGGGCCCGTGGTCCTAACTGGTCTTAACCAGCTGAAGCTCAAACTAGACACAGCTGAGTCCTAGCACCTGCAAATCAACTGGGCAAATCTCTTGTTTGCAGGCGATGCTTGAATGTCTTTTGAAGCAACAATTAAAGCCAGCTTGAGCAGCAGGCCAGGTTCCAGGTATAATGGATATTACTGATGATTACCATTAGTTTCACCCTTGCTTTTATTCTAGCTGTTTCTGATCTCTGAGCATGTTTATCTTGTTTTTGAAACCAGTTACAGTTTGCTGTATCTTTTGCATTTTATCTGTTATTCTATTTTTGTAGTAAAGGTGAGTACGGCAGAGCTTGGACTGTGAGCTAGCTTCTCTATATTTCATTGGCAGGTATATATGTGCATATCTGTAATGTTATTTAAAACTCTAAAAAGTTCTGGAAGGAAATGCACTAAATTCATGATGGTTCTTTTCTCTGGGGAGATGAGGATGCTCAAATTGGAAGCAGTGTCAAAATCACTTTTATCTGTACTATTTTTAAGGGCGACTATAGAAATATTAATTCAGTAGTTTAAAATTCACTTAAACATAAATGAAATAAAACATAATGAGTAATGAGGGGAGATATTTTATAAATAACTGTTGCTTTATTCTTTTCAGATTCTAACTTAGAAGCATGATTTTTACCTTTATTAAACCTCAGTCCATCTATTTAGGTGATGTTACTTTAATGGAGCCTTAAAAATATTAAAAATATATATCATTGTTGTACTTTTTATTAAAATGTTTAAATTTTAAAAATAGAAAAATTATTCATAAAGAACAATTCACTGAAATATTGTTATGAACCATTTACTCTTCTGGTACTAAAATCTACAAAGATAAAAGTATACATCTGGGTTGCCATTTTTCTGAAAGTAATCAATTTACTAAGAAAACTCATTTCTCTGCAGTAGTTCTTACTCACTGATACATAACATAATGCCTTAATGCCTTAACTGGATTGTTAGGTAGGATTTAAATGATTCACATGTGATGCTGAGACAAAGCCTCTTCTCTAAGAACAGCTCAACATGATTCATACTCTGTGCTATATTTTAAGAAAACAAGAAAGAATAGAGCAATGACTATGAAAGCAGATGGGACAAATACTTTAGAAGATGTCTTAGTACCTGTAAGTGCTGTAGAACCACCTGGCTAAAAAAGCAAAAAAATGTTCGTCATAATAGTCTTATATAGCAGAGTTGTTGGAAAGAGCTTCTTTTGGAAAATGACCCCAAACAAACTCAGCAGTGTCTGCAGTGTCTTCCTCTTGACTATTGCAGTTGGGTGCATTTCCATTGTTAAAAAAGCTCCATTAGTTTTAAAATATAATTTTAAAAGAAAAAGAATGTGAGGGTATAACTTGATTTCCACATCATTTAAAACCACTGTTTGATGTCTCAAAAGGCTCTTCTTTCTAAACCTGATATTAGTGACATGATTATAATACACATTTTCAAGGGGTATTAGTACCTGGGATCTATATTGCAGCAATACAATATGTAATTCTATCTATGGAACCAAAGACTAATATAAATTTATTAAGACTGAGGAGTTTTATATTATTTTTGAAATTTTTTTGATAAGATATCAGTTATCCATAGCAGATAGAACCATGGATTTCAACCTTGGTTGCACATTGGAAACACTTGGAAACCTTTTAAGACTCCCAGTGGCTACAACATACCCTGACCATTGTATCAAAATTTCTAGAAAAGGTGAAACTCTGAAGTCAGTGTAATTTCCCTGGGTAATTTCTATGTGCAGTTCAAATTGAGAATCATATACCATAATGGAAAATACATGCCTAAAATAATTTTCTCCTTATAAAATATGAGTTTTACTCAGATTCTGTTGAGAGGAAAGTTGAAACAGGGTTTTTTGGAATTATATTAATACCTTCATCTGTCCATCTATCCAGATTTATTCAACAAGCACTTACTAAGTTCTGATATGTGCCAAATTTGGCTTAGTTTTAATTTAATTTAGGGTAATTATTTTTTTAAAGGCAAGACTATACTGATCCTTTCTTGGGAGAACTTAATCTGAAGAAATAAAGTGAAGGAACAGTTTTGTGACAATTGGGGCTCAGACTGAGGTGGAAATAATCTTGTTGACTAGAGATCTTCTGTTTTGACTCTTTTCTCTTTGAACAGACACTTTAAGGCAGTGGTCCCCAATCTTTTGGCATGAGGGACCAGTTCTGTGGAAGATAGCTTTTTCCATGGGGGATGAGGGGGAACAGTTCAGGCGGTAATGCAAATGAAGGGGAGTGGCAGAGAGGTGAAGCTTCGCTCACTTGTCTGCTTGCCCATCCACCGGCCACTCACCTCATGCTGTGCAGCCGGGTTCTTAAAAGGTGGCTGACTGGTAGTGGTCCCAGGTCAGGGGGTTGAGGTCCCTAGCTTTGAGGGGAACGGAATGAATAAAATCTAGTTAAGAGGATTCCTGGAATCAACAAAGTACAAGGGCTTCCCTGGTGTCTCAATCCACCTGTCAATGTGGGAGACACGGGTTCAATCCCTGGGTTGGGAAGACCCCACATGCCACAAAGCAACTAAGCCCATGAGCCACAACTCTTGAGCCTGTGCTCTGGAGCCCCTGCTCCACAACAAGAGAAGCCAACAATGAGAAGCCTGTACAATGATGAACCCCGTATAGCCAAAAATAAATAAAATTATATATAAAAAAGATCTAGTCTCTCAGAAATTGTTAAAAACTGCAGAAAGTTTGTAAAACTGTTATGTGAAAATACTCATCATGTCGTCCATAGAAAAATTTGATTTTAGGATTTTCCTTTTGAAGAGGCACTGTAAGCAAAAATGTTTCTCAGTTTGCATTTATTACTGGTCTTAATAGCTGGAACCGAGCCAGGACACCAGCAGTCCACTAGAGCTATTATTTGCGCAGAACTTACCATAGGGTCTCTTCTAAGCACCTGTCTCGCTGTTCACACTGTTGCTGAACCCAGGGTAGGCATGGAGTAAGCTGGGAAACTGGAAGAAGATTCAAGGAGCCATAGGAACCATAGACATGTTTATTCTCTAATGGCTGGCGCAGCTGCCAGAACGCAACCATGCTGTATTCGCTGGAATGGCAGCACACACAGTCATAATGCAGCCATAATGGCTTTTCAGGTAGGTTTACAGACCATAAGTGACCCGTGGCCAGTCGAGTGCATCCTGAGGCACATGTGCAGTGCTATAAGTGATCTCAGCTGTTACCATGTAGAGTCATTGTTTACCGGACATCGGGCATGGGCGAGAGGATGTCCGGCAAGAGAGCTTGACCACCGCCATCTTGGCTAATTCGCTCTTTCCCTACAGCACCTTTCAGTTCAGTTTCAGTTCAGTCGCTCAGTCGTGTCCGACTCTTTGCGACCCCATGAATTGCAGCAGGCAAGGCCTCCCTGTCCATCACCAACTCCGGAGTTCACTCAGACTCATGTCCATCGAGTCAGTGATGCCATCTAGCCATCTCATCCTCTGTCGTCCCTTCTCCTCCTGCCCCCAATCCCTCCCAGCATCAGAGTCTTTTCCAATGAGTCAATTCTTCGCATGAAGTGGCCAAAGTACTGGAGTTTCAGCTTCAGCATCATTCCTTCCAAAGAAATCCCAGGGCTGATCTCCTTCAGAATGGACTGGTTGGATCTCCTTGCAGTCCAAGGGACTCTCAAGAGTCTTCTCCAACACCACAGTTCAAAAGCATCAATCATGCAATTCTCATAATAGTTCTGTGCAGTAGATACTAGCAATAACTCCCTTTTTAAAACAAGAAAACTGAGTTACAGAAAGGACAAGTGGAATGTCCAAAATCACTCAGATAGGAAAACTGAAAGTGAATCTCAAAGCTGGGTGATGAACTTCAAAACTGGAAATCGAACCAAGGCGGTTGGTTCAAAAGCCTACCTCTAACCTCAAAGTGTGTTTGAGGGGGCAGCAGCAGTGGGCATCCCTGTGAGGTTAGAAACAGAGTCCTGGGCCCCTTCCCAGACCTATTGATCAACCCCTGCATTTTAGTCAGATACTTAGGTGATTCCTATGTATACTTAAGTTCGAAAAGCTATTTTCTAAATCCCTGTTTTATAGTGCCTCCCAGGTCTGATGGGATCAATTTTATGAGCTGCTGATAAAAGTGCAGATTTAATTAATGTACATGTTGTTGGTGTATGTCGGCCATAATGAGGAGCCCAGTCATAGAAATAAGGTAAATTAGATTCTTCTCTAAAACAATGATCCTCCAAACTCCTTGAAGATAAAAATCACCTGGGCACTTGTTAATAAATACTCCCTAATCATTAACCTACTAAATCATAATATCCAGGGGAATGGCCTAGAAAACCGTAATTTTTTTGAAAACAAAGGGCTCTAAGTGATTCTTATTAGGAGGGAAGTTTGGAAATACTGCTCTGAGTTAAGCTTTTCAATCAATAAATAATAAAGGCATAAAATCACTGCTTCTGAAAAACTACATCTTGATCAAAAGTACTATTATTATGTCTAAAGAAATATAGGTCCATCAAAAGGGAGTTGACCATAGAAGCAATGAAAAGAACTTCTCAGAGACAAAGCTTTTGATGGCAGAGCTCAGGGCTCACTCAGCTCTGATAAGGAAGGACAGTTTCCAGAATCAAGGATGCATCTTTTGAAGGTGTATCCTACCATGGAGATGGATGCTTCGGGCTGGAGAAGCCTGATGACACTGAACATTGAAGTCATGTAATTAACTTGCCTTGCCTGAGTCTCCCTGGTCAGCAAGCAACTTTCTGATTAAAGCTTGACTTCCTGTGTATTATGCTTGCAGGAAGAGAAAATGCATTGGCTGGGGAATAGAAAAGTTCAGTTACAGTTCTCATTGGTGAATCTATAACCTGGCAGACACTTTTAAACCATCAGTGTTCTGGGCTTTAGTATCAGTCCACCTATGGGAGATATGCCCCTTTATGCTGATAAGGTATGATTCTGAGCCCTTAGAGCCGAGGTGGGGTGTGAAGTAATGCCCGTCATTCATTGTGGGAAAGACCTGTATGGATACACTTAACTCAGCCCTCTTCCTTTGAAGCTTCTCATTTGCCTTTCTGATTACCATGCCTTTCCTCTGTAGCTTAAGGCATTTATCTGCTAGTAGGGTGAGCTGGCAGGACAGTAACCCAGGAGGACAGAGTATTAGTTTAAGAAGGGATTTGCTAAATTTCTTTGACTTTTCTCCTTCCATTTAGTAGACTAACAATCTAGCCCGGAAAACTAGGGAGTAAGTTCAGAATGACAGAGTTTTCTTGTCATGTAAAGAAAACACATTTTCTGTCTTAAGATGTGCTGTTCATTTGTAGAATGGGGATCAGATGTAGACAAAGCTCGTTTGTTCTCCATCCTGGGTAACTAAAGGCAGGAGAAAGGAGACAGAGTAGGTAAATGGAGAAAAGAGTGAACGTAGTGCTAATTTTCTGCTCTGGTTTTCACGCGGGAGTGTGTGTCTCTCTCTGTGTTAAATACTTATTGAATGAGCTTAATGTGGAAGGTGAGCCCCAGTGTATCATTTTGGACCTTGCCACTTCAAAGTGAACTAGACCACACAGGATGTCACAACGAAGGAGACATCAGGCCTCAGGGTAGCCACCTCAAGTTGAGTGCAACGTGGTCTCGGTCTGGCATGATTAGGGGACCTCTGAGCTAAGACTGAACTGTGGTGCCCATGGGAAAAAGGGAAGATGTAACAAACACTCAAGGGTGAGGATGAGTCAGCCAGGAAATATTGATATAACCACACGCTGATCAAGCCAAGAAGACCAGATCACAAGTTATTAAATATGTCACCCCGACTTTAGTCATTAATCCTAACAAAGAAAATAGTGCTCAGAGAACAGGGGGCATTGCCCACCCCAGAGACTATCGCAGGCAGAGGACACTGCCCATGACAAATTTGACCCTTTCCTTCACTCATTAGGAGATCTTCACTCATAAGATCCCTTTTCTGACATAACTGGAAATTCCCCTCCAACCACCACCTGTTAATAGTTCTCTGCTTCCTTTCCCCTTTGTGGTTGTTGCTGAATCTCTATAGACTGTAGCCTGCCAGGCTCCTCTGTCCATGGGATTTTCCTCCTCCAGGGGATTTTCCTGACTCAGGGATTGAACCCTTGTCTTCTGTATTGCAGGCAGATTCTTTACCACTGAGCTACTGGAGAAAGCCCTCCTTTCCCCTTATTCTCTTGAAAAAGTTAATTATATATTTCATCTTCACCTTAACTCCTATTTTTTTATTAAACTTATTTCTGTTTTTTTTTTTCCTTCTATAATTCCACAGAAATGTCTCTTATCAAGGTCACTCATGAGTATGTCAAATCCAGTGGTCAGTTTTCAGTTCTTATTTTAATCCTTCCAGCAGCTGCCTGGACAAGGTCAGCCACTCCCTCCTTTTTAGAAACACTTCTCTTCTCAGTTTGCGCGTTACACATTATTTATGGATGTTCTTTCTCTACTTCAAAAATACTGCAGTGCCCCAGGATGCTCTCTTTAGATGGTCTCTGCTTTAGACACACTCATCTCCCTGAATAACCCCATTCAGACTTATGGCTTGAATGCCCATCTCTATGCCAATGATTTTCATGCTTTAGTTTTTCAGGATGGACCTTTTCCTGAACTCCAGGTATGTCAATCAGCTCATCAACATTTCCTCTAGATGTCTAATAAGCATCCTGAACTTAATGTGCCTTAAATCCAGCTCTTAATATTCCCTCCTAAACATGCCTTTGCCTCTCCAGTTTCCACCTTCTTCAATAAATAATAATTCTATTAATTCAGTTGCACAGGTCAAAAACCTTGGATTCATTCTTGACTTTTTTTTCTTACACATTTCTCACTAATCTGGCAGTAAGTCCTATCAGCTATGCCTTCAAAGTAATACATCTAGAATCTGACCATGTCATACTGTCTCCACAGCTACCACCTTTATTCTGCTGTGCTACTTTCTGACTTCCACTTTACCTCCCTGTAGTCTGTCCTCCAAGCTATCAGAGAGGTCCTTCAGGCTTGCTGTACCTGTGATTACAAAATGTTCTTAGGACATGGTTTGTGATGCCACTTTTTCAGTTCTGCTGGTCTCTGCTTGACTTTATTAAGTATGTGAGCTCTTCCTATGTTGTAAACAAGATGGCAGTTGTGAGCCCTAGACTGCTCACTTCCATTTGGTTTAGCAATCCCAGGAAAAGAAACTCTCTCTCCCAAAATTTAAATATTAATTCAAGGATGATTGACTCATTTTATTGGAGTCATCTGTCAACCTCTAAGCTAATCAAAGAGGTCATGAGAAACCTGGCCATCCTGGGTCATGTGCCCACCTTAACTGCTGGGATGGAGCAAAGTCACAGTCATCAACAACCTCACAGAGACAACCTGGAACAGCAGCAAGAGGACCTCAGAAATCAGAAAAGGGAACGAATTTAGATCAGACAGAAAATTTAGCTAGCTACCATAATTGAACACACTGTGTTTATTTCTTGACTTGATTTCTGCATCTTGGGGCAATAACCCTAGGGTTGCTGTAAGGAGGTCCAAATATGGTTGCTTCATGAAATATGAAATTATATGCAATATTTTATACGTTAGCTATTATTAAACTGAGATTAGTCCATCGGTGGCTGATGAAATATAAATGGATATGGAGCACAACCCTTGAGGACTTACTACAGTGGCATGAGTATGGACAAAAGTCAACCAAGGATTAACACCTTAAGAAGAGAGAGAGGGAGAAAACTCATCTTGAAAGCCAGGGTAAACAGGCTTGTTAGTTATACATTACAGCAAATGATGACTAGAGGTACATATTTGGGGAAGGATTATTTGAGGGAAAATGTAATCAAACAAGAATGCAACCAAGGTGCTGGTCAGGGCTGGGTTATTATCAGCATACTCAACTGGGGAAGAGTCTGTTTTCAAACTTGGATGTTTATTGGCAGCACTCAGTTCCTTGCAAGTTGTCAGACTGAGGGTCTCAGCTTCTTGCTGGCTGTCAGCTGCAGACCATCTCAGTGCCTTGTCAATTGTTGGCCAGAGGCTGCCCACAATTTCCAGCCAAGCGGCCCCCTTAACATGGTCTCTTACTTCATCAAAGCCACGAGGGAGAGAGGCTCCCAACAAGACAAACATTACAACTGTGTGTAAGTAATCACCTTCACAAGAAATGGTTCCTGCCTACACTCAGTTAAGGGAATTGATCACTTAAGAACAGGAAAACAGGGGGTGAGGATAATTACGGGCCATGTTAGACTATCTACTGTATTATGACAGTTTATTTTTCTCTCCTTGGTCAGATTTGCAGAAAATATAAGTTAAAAAACAAAAACAAAAACAACAACTTGCCTGCAATGCGGAAGAGCCAGGTTCAACCCCTGGGTTGGGAAGATCCCCTGGAGAAGGAAATGGCAACCCACTCCAGTATTCTTGTCTGGAAAATCCCACGGACTGAGGAGCCTGGGAGGTTACAGACCATTGGGTTGCAAAGAATCAGACACGACTGGGCGACTTCACTTTCACTTTCACTTTCTATACTCAATAGATGATACACTGCATATGTAAGTCACATTGTGGTTGTTGTTCAGCTTCTCAGTCATGTCCTACTCTTTATGACCCCATGGACGGGAGCACGCCAGGCTTCGCTGTCCTTCGCCATCTCTCAGAGCTTGCTCAAACTCAAAGTTCATTAAGTCGGTGATGCCATCCAACCATCTCATCCTCTGGCATCCCCTTCTCCTCCCACCTTCAATCTTTCCCAGCATCAGGATCTTTTCAAATGAGTCAGTTCTTTACATCAGGTGGCCAAAGTATTGGAGCTTCAGCTTCAACATCAGTCTTTCCAATGAATATCCAGGACTGATTTCCTTTAGGATGGACTGGTTGGATCTCCTTGCAGTCCAAGGGACTCTCAAGAGTCTTCTCCAACACCACAGTTCAAAAGCATCAATTCTTCGGCACTCAGCCTTCTTTATGGTCCAACTGTCACATCATGTTATAGCTCCCCTATTCAGGAAGGGTTCTTGAAATGCTAGACAGGTCACACTTATTTAAAAAAGATGATCAACTCTCTATTTACTTTTTTTTTAATTTAAATTTATTTATTTTAATTGGAGGCTAATTACTTTACAATATTGTATTGGTTTTGCCATACATCAACATGAATCCGCCACAGGTGTACACGTTTTCCCAATTCTGAACCCCCCTCCCACCTCCCTTCCCATACCATCCCTAAACTCTCTATTTAAAGAAAGATAAATTATTTAACAAAATAAGCTATACATTAATTTCATCATCCAGAGTTTGAGACTTCCATAATGGGAGAATACTTTTGAAGTTCAACTTGAGAAGGAGTCAGAAAAGTTCTTAAATCAGTAAGAAGTTAGCATAAAAAAGAACATTCCTTAGCTTAGTTAATGTGTGTGTGTGTGCATCTCACCAAAGAAACTGACAAGAAGGTTTAGGATTTTTATGGAATCATATCTGAGAGTTTCCTTTGATAAGACTTTCCATTTATTTCCTTCTTTATCTATAATGTACATTGGTTGGGACATCTTGCTTACAATATTTTAGCCCAATAATATCTAGTTAATAAATATCTTCATTTAGTACTGAATTGTTTTAGACAAAGGCAGGGAAAACTTCTGTGATAGTAACTAAATGTTTCGTTCAGCCTGGTTATTGGAAATTTTGAGGATTTTGGCCTATTATTCTACTGAGTTGCCAAGAATGGTAGTTTAAGTAAGGGGGCTTTCCTTTTTCACTAGAGATTTCTCAATGGACTCCATGCAACAAGAATTGAAAATCTGTTCTGAGGTATTGAAAGAGCCACTTTGGACATAACTTGTTCAGGGCATATACCTTTTCATAGTGCTGGCTCCATTACACTGGAGTTTTATTCCCATTTGAATAGAAAAATAAAACATAAAGTGGAAATAGATATAATATGGAGAAATAAATTAAAAAATTATCCATTTTATTAAAAACAATAGTCAATATTTATAATAAATGTAAAATGGAATAGATCCTTAAATGATTGTGAATCACTACATTGTAAACCTGTAACTTATATAATATTGTACAGCAACTATATAGTTCAATTACAAACACACACAAAATCCCAGTAAATATGAAGCAAACTCTTTTGAGCTCAAATAAATGTAAAGGATTAATAAATCTTTGTAGATCTAAGTGACATGGTCCTGGGTTTCTTTGTGAAGAATTTTGGGGTGGGGGAGGTGGGATGGAAGATTAGAGTCTTCTGAGAGTTTCTGGGAGGAAAGTGTAGTCAGGGACAGAGTCTTCTTGTTTGTGCCAGAATCTGTACTTCAGAAGTCAAGGG
Source organism: Bison bison bison (assembly GCF_000754665.1). Lineage (NCBI taxonomy): Eukaryota > Metazoa > Chordata > Mammalia > Artiodactyla > Bovidae > Bison > Bison bison. The sequence continues at coordinate 37,252,084 of NW_011495032.1, forward strand.
AGCAGTAATTGGGGCCAATAAGGTTAGTAGTTCCCTTATCAAGTCAATAAAGACATAAATACATCTCATTCTTAAATTATTAGTGAATTTACATATGAAAATGTCAACATATTAAAGACTATTTTTATTTTTATTTTTTGGTGGGGGGAGACTATGTCAGAATATAGTCTATGGAGCCAAATTTACTTTTTTGTTATATGATTCTGAGCAAGATAATTACTTTTATTCCTAAAGTTCAGTGTCCTCGTCAATAAAAAGGGGCTAATGAATTGAAAGTATATTGTGAGAATTAAGTAAGAATAAGTGAAGTGAAGTGAAGTTGCTCAGTCGTGTCCAACTCTTTGCGACCCGATGGACTGTAGCCCACCAGGCTCCTTGGTCTATGGTATTTTCCAGGCATGAATACTGGAGTGGGTTGCCATTTCCTTCTCCAGGGGATCTTCCCGACTCAGGGATCGAACCCAGGTCTCCCGCATTGTAGGCAGACGCTTTACCGTTTGAGCTACCAGGGAAGCCCAATATTGACCTAGTATTTCACACATAACAAATTCTGAGTAATTGATAGCTGGTGTTCTTATAACTATTTCTGTGTCTTCACCTTAGTTTTTCCACTTGTGCAATGGGAGTGACTAAACATAACTCTATATTGGCAAAAGTATTTGCTTTTAAATATAATATTTATTTTACTCTTTGGGAAAATGCCACATTAAGCAGTACTATTAATAAAATAATGATATATTCAATGCTCGGCATTTGATGAACTGTGCTTTATGCAGAAACATTTAAGTGTAAAATGTTTGGTCACATGCACATTTTCCCCTAGCAGTTAACATTAAAATATAATAGCTAAAACAAACATAATTGTGAAAAATACAGAGCAAAAATTATGAAAATATTTCTCAGTTGAAATAGACTTTATTGGTCCTTCAAAGATTTGTGGAACAACATACATTAGTACTGTGCTGGGTGTGGTGGATACAATGAGGAAGGAATAACAGGTCACTATTCTTGAGGACCCTGGAGTGTAATGCGAAGAGAGAGACAGTAGAGAGATGCTTATAATGCAGGGGGAAATGCTTCTGCAGAGGCCTGAGCAGCTTTTGTAATGAGGGTGGAACCATGCCTGAGGCTCTCTGGGAAGATTTCCTTAAGGAAAAGACCCTTGAGAAAGGTGAAGAAGGGGAGTTTCTAGGTAAAAGCTAAGTGGGAATAGGGAAGAGGTCTTTCAAGAAAAAAGAGTAGTGTGAGCAAAGTAGCACAAGTCTGAGAAAAGATCTGTCATCATAGGAAACAGCAAGAAATGCATTGAAGTCAAGCCTAGACTGCATGAGGAAGAGATAGGTGACTGTGGTGGTGCTGGATTATGAAACACTCTGCAGATCAGTTAAGGAGTTTGCATTTCATTCCGCAAAGTGTGGAAAACCAGTCTGGGTTTATAACTAGGGAGGGATAGGATTAACTGTCACAAATGATGCCAGAGGAAATAATATCATTCCCTTTTGTTGTTCTGTCCTTAATTCGTGTCCGACTCTGTGACCCCATGGACTGCAGCACACCAGGTTTCCCTGTCCTTCACCGTCTCTCAGAGTTTGCTTAAACTCATGCCATTGAATCGGTTCCCTTTTACCTTGTTGTTATTACACTTGAAAACTTAATGAAGCAAGTAGGCTCCCAGGGGCCCCTGGGGTAAGGAGATGCAAGCCTGATGTACCTTCCTCACCTGCACCCAGGAGAGCATTTGCTATTGTCAGGGAACTGTCATCTCCGAGGAAAAGAATGAATTGTTCAGGCAGATAGTATATTTGGAGAAAGTAGTTGTATATATAATTTTCCCAAAAGTTTTAGTATTATGAAAATCAGGTTTTATAGGTAAAGCAAAGATTTCCACCATCCTCAGAGGTAATTCAGGTGACTCATATGAAAAAGAAGTTTGTGTACAGGTTATCCAGAGTGGAGACAGTCCTCTGAGAACTGGAAATTCTCAAAACATTTTCTCTACTGCAGAGAACCCCAAAGGGATGTGGGTTGAAATAGTTTCTTAATGTATTTCCCTTATTTATACATAAAAATGTGCTGTGAAACTCTTATACAGCATATCTTTACAGATGAAAAGGCAAGAAATAAATGTGCAAAAGTGTACAAAAGCAAAGCATTGGAATTCTGGTTCCAAAGAAGGTACCCAAATCCTCCTATTCTAATGGATTCACTGTAATATCTGTATTATGGAATGTATTATGGTCATCTTTTCTTTTTCTTCTTCGTAAGTAAACTACCTCATGGGAAACTTCACTGCATTTAATAAACAGAATAGAAACTCCTGGTTTCCATACCAACCATGCCAGCTTCTCTTTGTTTCTCATTTATTTATATATTCATCCATTTAACCAACAAATATTTATTGTTACAAATATTTATTGTGGTGTAGGTTCTGATGGGAAAATCAGGAAGATCTAAGTAGATCTCCTATCCTCATAGAGCTTCGTGTCTAGTGAGGGGGAGAAATACTACATAAACACCCAGTAATGCAATCCCTGTCTTCCAGAGGCCAGTTTGAACTTGTCTGCCTACTGAGAACGATTGGCTGGAGCCCCCCAGAGCCACATCCTGGGGTCAGAAGCTCCGCTCAGCACATATGCAGACCCCTGTCACTCATGGCCTACCCCCCTGCATGGCTTCTCCTGTTCTGGCATGAAGCCTCCACTGTTCTGTGGTTCTTTCAAAGAAGACATTAACTCATCTCTTCCTCAGTTTCCACTGGACACTCATTCACATAAAGTGTTTGTAAGTAGGACTGACTTTAAGCAAGATTTGGGAGTAGGAGGACAGTCTACAGCATGGCTGCACAGCAAATGAATGTGAAAACATACTTGGATATTCATGATTTTAGAAGTCCATTCAACCATCGAATTTCTCATTGGACTTTCATGTCTCTTCAATACTCAGCCTTCTGTCATATCACTGGTTCCTCCTTTCTCCACTTCCTTTCTCTCCTCCTCCTGTGTTTCCCTTCCCACAACTGCTCAGAAGCAAGCAACCAACCGCCCCAATAACAAACACAATGAACAGTAAACAAATCCCTTTATTCTTTCATGGAGCCTGACCATTTTTTTGCTTATTTGGATTCCTAAAACACTCAGAATTACACTTTCTACTCCAAAAGGCTTATCTATGTATTATATGGAACAAGGATATTTTCTATCCTAAGAGAAATTCTGTTGCCATCTGTTAAGATAGATATATATATATACATATATATATGTATATATATATATATATATAGTTTAGTTTATCAGGATATATTACAAATTAGGATGCACACTCTAACAGAAAGTTGTTGCTTTTTGGTTGCTAAGTTGTATCTGACTCTTTGTGACCCCATGGACTGCAGCATGCCAGGCTTCCCTGTCCTTCACTATCTCCCTGAGTTTGCTCAAACTCATGTCCATTGAGTCGGTGATGCCATCCAACCATCTCATCCTCTGTCATCCCCTTCTCCTCCTGCCCACAATCTTTCCCAACATCAGGATCTTTTCCAATGAGTCTGCTCTTTGCATCAGGTGGCCAAAGTACTGGAGCTTCATCTTTTGCATCAGTCCTTTCAACGAGTATTCAGGGTTGATTTCCTTTAGAATGGGCTGGTTTGATCTCCTTGCAGTCCAAGGGACTCTCAAGAGTCTTTTCCAACACCACAGTTCAAAAGAATCAATTCTTTGGCGTTCAGCCTTCTTTTTGGTCCAATGCTCACATCTGTACATGACTAATGGAAAAACCATAGCTTTAACTATACAGACCTTTGTCAGCAAAGTGATATCTCTGCTTTTTAATATGCTGTCTAGATTTGTCATAGCTTTTCTTCCAAGGAGCAAGTGTCTTTTAACTTCATGACTGCAGTCACCATCCACAGTGATTTTTGGAGTCCAGGAAAATGAAATCTGCCACTGTTTCATTTGCGCCCCCCCCCTCCCAATTATTTGCCATTTAAGTGATGGGACGATGCTAAAGCTGAAACTCCAGTCTTTGGCCACCTCATGCAAAGAGTTGACTCACTGGAAAAGACTCTGATGCTGGGAGGGATTGGGGGCAGGAGGAAAAGGGGACGACAGAGGATGAGATGGCTGGATGGCATCAGCGACTCGATGCACATGAGTTTGAGTGAACTCCAGGTGTTGGTGATGGACAGGGAGGCCTGGCTTGCTGCGATTCATGGGGTCGCAAAGAGTCAGACACAACTGAGTGACTGAACTGAACTGATGGGACCAGATCCCATGATCTTGGTTTTTTGAACGTTGAGTTTGAAGCCAGCTTTTTCACTCTACTCTTTTACTTTCCTCAAGAGGCTCTTTAGTTCCTGTTAGCTTTCTGCCATTAGGGTGGTATTATCTGCATATTTGAATTATTGCTATGTCTTCTGGCAATCCTGATTCCAGCTTGTGATTCATTCAGTCTGGCACTTCACATGATATACTCTGCATGGAAATTAAATAAGCAGGGTGACAATATATAGCCTTGATGTACTTCTTTCCCAGTTTGGAACTAATCCATTGTTCCATGTCTGGCTCTGTTGCTTCTTGACCTGCATATAGGTTTCTCAAGCAGCAGGTAAGGTGATCTGGTAGTCTCATCTCTCTTTAACAATTTCCCACAGTTTGTTGTGATCCACACAGTCAAAGCCTTTAGCGTAGTCAAAAGAAAGTTAGGAAGTACAACAGAATACAGTTTTAGGACTGGGGAGTTAAACTGAAAAATTAGGGAAAGGAGTTTCCCTGAGAAAGAACAGCATTTCTGAAGTGCATTAGCTAGGCACAAATTGTGGCAGAAGGGCACTTCAAGCAGGGGGACATACTAAAATACACACAGAAGTGTGGGGAGAGGAAGGAGTTTGGTGTACTGAAAAAACCAGAGAGGGCAGTGTGGCTACACCCTAAAGAGGAAGAGGAGAAAGAAACTGATGAAGGTGGAGAAGTAAGCGGTAGCTAGGTCCCATGGGACACTGCCATCCATATGACTCCAAGTTTTAAGTTTCTGGCTCTTCTCTAACAAATAAATGACTTCATGAATTATTTTTACTAAATGTTGACTTTATTGACTTTCAAAACAGAAACAGTTGCACTAAAGCTGACAATTCATACAGACAAATAGACACACACACAAACACACACACACACCCCGCCCCCACACACATAATAGAGAGCACCTTCCCCGGGGGCCACGTAGTTTGGCATTATTACAAAGTCTATTCTATGGCCATATATATGATTCTGGGTCAGCTGGGTAATTAACTGAAAATTATCTTCATATTCATTTTCCCTCCCCAGGAATGCTTCCTACAGAAAGACCCAGAATATGAAGCTTTCTAGAAGAGTTTTGAAAATGTTGCCTGCCAGCAGCATGTGAATTCTCTATTGTCTTTCAGGACTTTTATCCACCCAGCTGACACATCCATTTCCCCTGAAGAGCAAGTAGCTTCTTGCTCTGCCCTGAGCCTTACTATTGGCAAGGCAGTGCAGAAATACATTGTAGTCTGTTTACCACCAGGGTAAACTGCCCTTCTATAACATTCTTGCAGAAAGGCATTTTGGGGGGTTCAGTAAAGTCTCCATCTATTTACAGGTACTGAAAATAACATACACACACACTCTAGACATTGTGCCCACTTCTTACTGCCAAGGTTAATTAATCTGGCCCTTGGCACTTTAGACCTCACAACACATTAATGTATTCATGATGATAGCCATCCTGTTATTTTCTGAAAATAAATTATTTTGTATGCTTTCCCTTACTTTTCTTCTCCACTCTTACTTTTCAACTACTCATAACAATGCCTTTTAAGCTGTCATTTTATTGAAAGTAATAAATTAAGACATTCATCTTCAGCGGTTTCACCTTTGCATAAGATTCAGCAACTTACACACTAGCATGCTCACAGTGTTAAGCAGATAGGAATTCAATTCAGTAGCAAAAACATTCACTGACCTTAGAAAGAAAACTTTCCGTTTATAATTACTGGCTAGTCTTACACAGTTGCAACTTTCTAATACGGTATAATACTTTAAGATTAAATATTTTGAGGAATTTGTATCTTCTGTGCCTCTTCCCCAAAATGAAGTCATGGGCCACTTGCTGAGACTGGTTTTGCTGGAGGTACTGAGCCTACAGCTGGTCGTCTTGGGAGTCGGTGCTTACGGTGGATCCCTGGCTGCTGGTGTCGACAGTTTCATAGCACTTTTGGTCTTTGGCAAAGTTGATGAAAACCTGATTTTTCAAGGGAAATGAAGCCATTAGCGCTTGTAAACCAAAGGAAGAAATAAGGGGTGTGCATATGTGTGGTGTGTGCACAATGGGAGAGCAAAGAAAAAGAAAATTAGATTTCATACTGCTAAGTTGCTTCGGTTGTGTCCAACTCTTTGTGACTCCATGGACTGTAGCCCACCAGGCTCCTCTGTTCATGGAGTTTTCCAGGCAAGAATACTGGAGAGAATTGTCATTTCCTCCTCCAGGGGGTTCTCCTGATCCAGTGATCAAACTGGTGGTGTCTCTTACGACTCCTGCACTGGCAGGCGGGTTCTTTACCACTAGTGCCACTTGGGAAGCCCCAGATTTCATAGGGGCACACCCAAATATATACACAAACTCTCATTAGGAATCCTTCCTTTAGGTACTGCATTTAACTGGGGTTTGAAAACAGTACCTATAACTACATTTATAATCATAATAAATGATAAAATCTAAAGCTATAATTGAACACCTATAGCCACATATTTGCATCTATTTGATCTGCATCAGTATCTTTCAAGTATAAATAAGGAGCCCAATCCAAGCTCCTATCAATTGTTTCCATGATGATGTTGAGAGAAATTTCACTAGTTTTAAGAGTTAATACACTGAAATAAAATTTGTATACAAATGTCACAGTATGTTTCTTATGCTTGCTATTTAACAGGCAGACCTTTATGACTTTGTTTAAAATCATTAATTCTATTAGTCATAGATTAGTCATAGATTCATCCAGAAAATATTGAGAGACATGATACTGGTAATTGGTTACAAGTCCAAGGATAAATCTGTGTTGGCAAAGCCATAATTGCCTTAACTCTCCATAAATAAAACTCTCTGTAAGACGCAGCAAGATTTGGAGGCCACTTTAGCTTCCCTTTCAGGCCCTCTCCAGTGACAGGTACAATCTGATGCTCTGTATGTCAGGTCAGTTGAACTGTATAGAACTAAAACAGTGCAAAGGTGGAGGAGGATGCTCCATGAAGCCTCCAGTTACTGTATATAAATGTAACTAAGACAGATGATTTGAATGAAACAAAAGAATCCTGCATTTACCATTTTGGTTGCCTGAATCTAGCAGATCTAAATCTCACTAGATAACCCCATCCTCCCCTAATCTAGGAAGCCAATCAATAGAAATGTTACTTAAGAAACATTCCAAGGAGAAAGGAAGGAAAGTGTTAACAGCTATTTGTTTTATAGATGAAAATAATTGTTGCTTTACATATACAGACAACCGATGGGTACAGATGTCTTAGAGAAGGAAAAAAATTTTTCTCTCCATTAAAATTAGTTAACTCTTCATATTTCTTTATAACATTCCAAAATGCACTTATAAATAAATTAAGCTAAGTTTTTCAGGTGTAAGATTAGATATTGCTTCAATTAAAAATAAATTGAAGGTCATTAAAAAGAAGTAATTATGTACAATTAAATTTTTTTAAAATAAATAATCAGAATGTATTAATGCAACACTGTGTACATGGACCATGGTATCCAGCTTACCTCTTCCAGAGTAGTCTGACTCACTAAGAAATTTGTGATATTTAAAGCAGTCTTGTTGGCCTCCAGCAGATCAAAAATATTTGCTACTCCTCCTGCAGTGACTGGCACATGATATTCTAACATGCTGAGGTGCTGATCCTGTGGGAACCAAAGGGGAAAAAAAAATCACTCCTCAATGTCAGATAATACTGAGTAGACTAGACATAACTTGACAAAGAGCTAAGAAACACACTGAAATTCATTCCTCTGGAAATGATCAGTTCAGTTCAGTCGCTCAGTCATGTCCGACTCTGCAACCCCATGGACTGCAGTATGCCAGGCCTCCCTGTCTATCACCAACTCCCGGAGTTCACTCAGACTCACGTCCATCGAGTCAGTGATGCCATCCAGCCATCTCATCCTCTGTCGTTCCCTTCTCCTCCTGCCCTCAGTCTTTCCCAGCATCAGGGTTTTTTCAAATGAGTCAGCTCTTCGCATCAGGTGGCCAACGTATTGGAGTTTCAGCCTCAGCATCAGTCCTTCCAATAAATATTCGGGACTGATTTCCTTTAGGATGGACTATTTGGATCTCCTTGCAGTCCAAGGGACTCTCAAGAGTCTTCTCCAACACCACAGTTCAAAAGCATCAATTCTTTGGTGCTCAGCTTTCTTTAGAGTCCAACTTTCACATCCATACATGACTACTAGAAAAACCATAGCCTTGACTAGACGAACCTTTGTTGGCAAAGTAATGTCTTTGCTTTTTAATATGCCGTCTAGCTTGTTCATAGCTTTTCTTCCAAGGAGCAAGCCCTTTTAATTTCATGGCTGCTGTTACCATCTGCAGTGATTTTGGAGCCCCCCAAAATAAATTCTGCCACTGTTTCCACATCTATTTGCCATGAAGTGATGGGACCAGGTGCCATGATGTTAGTTTTCTGAATGTTGAGCTTTAAGCCAACTTTTTCACTCTCCTCTTTCACTTTCAACAAGAGGCTCTTTAATTCTTCTCTTTCTGCCATAAGGGTGGTGTCATCTGCATATCTGAGGTGAAATATCAAATATTATTGATATTTCTCCTGGCAATCTTGATTTCAGCTTGTGTTTCATCCAGTCTGGCATTTTGCATGATGTACTCTGCATGTAAGTTAAATAAGCAGGGTGAGAGTATACAGGCTTGACGTAATCCTTTCCCAATTTGGAACCAGTCTGTTGTTCCATGTCCAGTTCTAACTGTTGCTTCTTGACATTCATACAGATTTCTCAGGAGACAGGTCAGGTGGTCTGATATTCCCATCTCTTTCAGAATTTTCCAGACTTTGTTGTGATCCACACAGTCAGAGGCTTTAGCATAGTCAATGAAGCAAAAGTAGATGTTTTTCTGGAACTCTATTGCTTTTTTGATGATGCAGCAGATGTTGACAATTTGATCTCTTGTTCCTCTGCCTTTTCTAAAACCAGATTGAACATCTGAAAGTTCACGATTCATGTACTGTTGAAGCCCGGCTCAGAGAATTTTGGGCATTATTTTGCTAGCATGTGAGGTGAGTGCAATTGTCCAGTAGTTTGAGCATTCTTTGGCATTGCCTTTCTTTGGGTTGGGACTGAAAACTGACCTTTTACAGTCCTGTGACCACTGCTGAGTATTCCAGATTTCCTGTCATATTGAGTGCAGCACTTTCACAGCATCATCTTTTAGGATTTGAAATAGCTCAACTGGAAAAATAATATGTATGTTTGGAAACTAACAGCTTTCGAAGCAGAGATAAATTTTGTGAATGTCTGAGAGAAAACAAATTAAAAAGCTAATAAAAATTCTAAAACATTCTACATTCATGTGTACTTAGAAAGTGACTATAGTCTTGCCTAGAAAAAATATTGTGGAATGATATTGCTGATGTCAGATTACAATAAGTACAATAAGCTTTTTCAGAGATAACTTTTAAAAATTTGTTTTAGTTAGAATTGTTCTAAAAGGCTAAGGATTAGTTGTTCAATTTATATTGGCTAAAGTTGGCAGATTTCAAAAGCATTGTCTAGGGGAAATCTCATTCAAATAATGCTACATTCTTTCTTAACTCTAAAAGTCTTTTCAATGTATTTAGTCCATCAGATCGGATCAGATCAGTCGCTCAGTCATGTCCGACTCTTTGCGACCCCATGAATCACAGCACGCCAGGCCTCCCTGTCCATCACCAACTCCCGGAGTTCACTCAGACTCATGTCCATCGAGTCAGTGATGCCATCCAGCTATCTCATCCTCTGTCGTCCCCTTCTCCTCCTGCCCCCAATCCCTCCCAGCATCAGGGTCTTTTCCAATGAATCAACTCTTTGCATGAGGTGGCCAAAGTACTGGAGTTTCTTTAGTACTCTATTCTTATTTCCTTGGAGTATCTTTAACATCTTGCTTTTCTGAATATTTTATCAGTTATCATGTCCCATTTATTTTTTCCTTTAAAATAACTCTCAAATGTAACCATTCCTCTCTATGTGCACCATCAATATTATTAACTTGATGTTTATCATTCCATATCTGAGTTATTGCAACAGCATCTTCAGAAGCCTAGAAACCATATACACCCATATGTTTCAGCACAAAGTATCTAGAATAATCTTTCCTAAATTCTAGTTTGGTCAGGGTGTTTTTTAACTCCATAATCAACCCCTGTAACCTATATGGGTCAGATCAAGATTGTTACTTACTAGAAACCCCTCTTCTCACACCTTTGCTTACTGTCTAGCCCCTCTCATTGATTTGTATTTACATCACACCTGTCACTGCAGTCAGGCCATCTTACTTATTTTTACTTTCAAATTATTGTTTTGCTATCTCCCTTTTCAGAGATCTGGAAACCATCATACACTTGTAAAGAATGGTCTACATAAGAAGACATCAAACTTTTATCATCACTGCACTTGTCTTGTAAGCTCTAGCCCCATGAGGAACAGACCAGGACAAATACAATCTCAAGTTCACTGAAAGAAAAAGCACTATGACCAATGCAATTTGTGCAAAAATAAAGCATTCTTTGATTTTAAATTTGATTCTAATTTAGATGATAGAAAATGGTCCTTGATAAGCATCGTAAAAGCTATTTCTTCCTGGAAAACTTAGTTGAGGTTTCAGAGGTTGAGACAAAAGTATTTTGTACAGATAAAAGAATTGTTTTTAAAAACGCTCCCCATTTGGCTTTCCAGAATCACTTTATGTTAATATGGTGCCTGACAGTTCATGAAGCATCTTTGTGGACATTTTATCATTTAGTTCTCACACCAGTCTTGTGAAGTAGATATCAAAAGTATTTATAAAATAGGAATATGAGGCTTAGAGACTTTAAATCTCTTGCTGGAATCACACAGGTAGAGCTGGATCTTAGTCCAAATCTAATTTCTTTTCATCATTCCACACCTGATTTTAATTTTAATTTTAAAACAATTATTTGCTATAATCATCTTGTACAAATTACCTGCACATCAAAGATGATATAATGATAACTTTTTTGTCAAGTGCATTTAAATGTGTATTATGTGAGATTTATGTGTATACATCTGTGTGTGCCCATTCTGTTAATACACATATGTAAGATTAAATTAACTGAGTCATATTTCAGGTAGTGTGTGATTGAGAACTTGATTTCCAAGCAATTCTCCTCAAAACTTTGTGGGCTTATTTTTCAAATGAGGAAAGCAAAGGAGATAATCTCTTCTAGCTGTGACATACAGACAGGAACTCTGTAATTTTTTTTTTTCTAAGAAGGAAAGCCGTTGGTCATATGTATCTGTTATCCCTCACTTCTCTAACATATATAACCAATAAACTACTTAAGTATAGAATCCAACCTGAAAACTAATACAATACAGTCATAAAGCCTTTGTGAGGAAGAAATAATGGTATGTAAAAGGATTATGATACTCTTAAGCAGCTACAAAAATATATAACTTAATTCGAAGATTTTATTTGTTCATACTAAGTATGCTTCAGAATATCTTAACCATCTTGAACTAATAAATATATTAAGATGAATAATAAAGGTATGGTCAACTTGAAAATGACAAACATCCACTACCCTATTACAACTATCAAAACCAGTCAATCTCTTACTTACTTTTAAGTATGTTTTTGGAAAGTGCAGCTGCATGAACCTTGTGAGGGCCTCCATGCTCACTCTGGCATTCTTCACGTGAACCTTGACAGTAAATCCCCGCCCAAACCTAGAAAGAAGTGCAAAACATAATATGAGTTATGTTTTGCTGAAATAGCTCTTCTGAAATTCTAGCTAATGAAACAGGACCCAAGCTTACAATTATAGGCCCTTTTCCTATACAAAGAGTATCACTTTGCAATAAAAAGTTCAGGGCATGTTGCAAACTGGAAATAGTGCACTGCTATGACTTTTTATTTCTACCACTATATAAAGTCAGATCCTTTGGACAAAAGCTGCATTAGAAATGAAACATAAAGTCTTGGCTTTCTTTGGCATTCATGAATTGGTGTGTCTTCTGTCCTTCAGTTGTGTCTGACTCTTTGTGACCCCATGGACTGTAGGCCATCAGGTTCCTCTGTCCATAGAATTCTCCAGGCAAGCATACTAGAGTGGGTAGCCATTCTGTTCTCCATGGGATCCTCCCAACCCAGGGATCGAACCTGGGTCTTCTACACTGCAGACAGATTCTCTACCATCTAAGCCACCAGGAATTGATGTCAATTTTGGGGCTAAACACTTTCTAATTTAAAGCAAAGAAGGTCTTGATAGGCAAGTTATTGAAGATTTGGTATCAACTGTAAAGATTAAAATCATTGGGGTTTTAAAAATAAATAATAAACCAATATAACTGCTAACTTTTATACTTTATACTTTTGCATCAGAGTAGTGTTTGTAAACAAGTCACAGCAGATTCTCTGAGAATAACATACAAGTTCTTTTTCATTCTTTTTTTCGTATCTTGATCAACTTTGTTTTATAAGAAAGTCAAGCTGTTGTACAGATAAAGACATAAAGGAATGTCATGGTGTTTGAAGATTAACATGGATATGTATAAATGCATATGTACTCTGGTAAATATATTAATTTATTTTTAATTTGATAGTATCATATTTATGTACATCTCCCCAATGTATTTTTGGTTAAAAGGTTTTAAATGTAGTAAAAATGTTAAATAGCTTACTGAAAGCCTATGCAAATGACAAATGAACATACTAGACAAAAATCAATGCCTTCATGTACTTGTCAAGATCTAATTTGTTAGAGTTAACTCTTGAGAGTATTTTGGTTGGGGAATAATAATCATATCATTATTATATTATCATTATTATTAGCTTTTAGGCCTTCTAGGTTTGGGGGTTATTAATTAAAAAACATTCAATCCTCAGTACTATTATTTAACTTCAAAGTGAATCAATGGTTAGCTTCTCCATTCCAGTTTTACTACACATTGTAGGATAGGCTGCTGAGATAATCTTTGAAGGCAAGTATAGCCCTGGTAGATTGATTACTCTACACCGTGTGTTAAACAATGCATTTGTTCTTTACCTGCTCTTAATGTGCTGCAATGATCCAATACATTGGAACCTTCCATTCACCATAATGGCCAACCTTGTACAGAGAGCCTCACATTCTTCCATGCTGAAAGGCAGAATCATGTCAGCGTTCTGGGCACAGAAAATTGGCTTAAGTTCCTAAGCATAAGTTTAACTCTTTTCTTTATGGCACCTTAGGAATACTGTTTGAATATTTGAGTCCCTTAAACTGTCTTTTCCTTTGAAGAACAAAAAAATCTTTTATCATATAATGTAAATGTCTTTGCATAGGGTTTATTACTGTTTCTTTTCAAACTTGAGGACATCTTCCTCACCTGGATTGCTGCTCTATCAAACAGTATTTCTTTCAAGCTCTTTCAAGCTTTGACTTAAGACCTACATTTTGTAAGAAATATTTCCAAAATAATACTAAGTTGTTTTCATTATGCCTTATACTCAATATTCAGATGACTTTTTATTTATTTATTTATTTTGGCCACACCCTACAGCATGCAAGATCTTAGTTCCCTGACCAGAAAGTGAACCTGTGTCCCCTGCAATGGAAGCACAGAGTCTTAACCACTGGGCCACCAGGGAAGTCCCTCAGTTGGCTTTTATGTTTTTGTATTTATAACCAGTTAACCTGTACTTGATTATATAATTCTGACTTCATGGACTATGATACTGGAGGAGATCTTAGGTATCATCTTGAGATCTTAGGTATCACCCTGTCCACTTAAACACAAAAGTTAATGGAAAATCAGTGATTGGCTTCAGAACATATACTGTGCTTGGGGGCAAGGTTAGTATATAGGATATAAATAAGTCTCAGTTCTAAACATATCTAGTTCTTTTTCTACTATATGATCTTTATAATGAAAGGATAAACTTAATACAAGGCCAATCTTATAAGAAAGGCACAGACAAAAAGCTTTAGTAGCTTTTTTACTTAGTTGATTGGCAGGGTCTACTTTATGGAGGAGGCTTGTAGACTAGTTCTGAAAGGATTAGTAAGATTAGAATTTGGAAAGATTTTGTGTAAAGACCAACTCTAGTAGAAGGCACAGCAAAGACAGGGCATGGTGATAGGAAAGGGCAGGGAGTGTATGTGGAACCACTCAGATTGATTGATAGGAAAGTTAGATGAGGTTGGATAATAAAAGGCCTTGCAAACTAAGCCAAAACATGCTAAATTTTATGTGATAGGGCAATAGAGAGGAATGATTGAGTTAAGAGGGTCAAAAGTTATGGAAATTTTATTTTTTAATGGATTGCTAGGCCGTATCCCCCCACAAGAGCTGGGATCTCACCAGAAAATCCTCTTGACTTCCTCTTTTGACTATGAACATAAAATACTTTAATCCAATTGTGGAATTCACTCTCAGTATATGTTACACAGGATTACTTCCTCTCATCTGTCATCTGACTCTAAAGTTCCACACCCAATTTACCTGTGAGAAGTGAGGATGACAGAACATTTATTCTGGACTTCTTCTGAAATGATCTTCCAGAGGTGCCGTTTTGACTTAGGATCCATCCCAGAGCTTGGCTCATCCTTAATAGAAAGTTACAAGAAGAATTTATCAAATTAATTAAATTTTGATGAGGTTCTTTACATGAATCATTGCATCTCACTTGCCTAGAACAGAAATCACTTTTCGAGGTCCTGTGACTAACTTATTTTATACTTAACAGGCTTCTTTCTGCTGCTGTCAAAAAGCTCAAAATTAATCATTTTAAATTGTCAATCTGTTTTAAACAGTCTCAGTGAAGTTGACACTCTGCTACTTTACACATGTCTCTTATATTTCTTTGGAAAAAAATCTGCTTCAATTACTGACAAAGCCAGAGTTTTGATATTTAATACTATATCATCACATATATATCTGAAGCTACATCAACAAGATTGCTGCCTTGCTCCTGATGGTAGAATTGTGCCTGTAAGTGATAGATAATATGCCATGTGAAGCACTGTTGCTGCTGCTGCTAAGAATGCATTTTTTTTGTTAATATTATTGAGGTGCATTTTCAGTTTTATGTTATTAATTGAAATTTAATACTCCTTGGGGAAATAAAAGTAAGATTTGCAGAAAATGCCAAATAGAAAGATATAAATTACATTTTAAAGTAAATGACATTTTGAAAAATTATTCAGGCATAAAATTAGAAATGTAGCAATGGAGAACTAAACAAGCAATAATAGATCCTGACAGATGATTAAAAAATCAAACTGTAGGTCAAGATTAAGTAAAAATTAAAAATATACATCTGAAATGGAAAGTATGCAGATAGGATCAGCAGAGGCTTATTTTTATAGCAAGGGGTTAAACTGGAATTTAAAGAAAGAAATAAGTATTAGTTTGGGGAAACAGTAAAAATTATATTGTCACTGTTCCTATTTTTGAAGACAATGGCATATATAGTAAGTATATATAAAAAAATATATAGTATCTTTCTCTCATGGCCTGATTTCAATTCAGCTCATTAATGCATAACATTTGCATAGAACTTTTTAACATTTTAAAGTACTTTACATCTATTATCTCATAGGGGTGCCTAAGGATTGTTTTCTTAAATTTAAGGGACACTTATACAATAGAATTCCATTATGAGTGTCAATTGGCAGAAACATAATGCATTATATGCTTCCGGTATTATACAGAGAGGGCTTATGCATTACTCTATCTGGGCAGTTTAAATGATTTGATATTCTATATTATTTAATCCCTGAAATAATGTGATGATTTATAACTGGTGATTTTATTGCATAGTTAGGCCTCTTTTGAAGTTTTGGAAGTCCTTGAATGAAGGGGATCTTCCAAAATAAGGGCAGCTTATTTCTCTGAAATAAACACTTTTCACAAGGTTTGGCTTGGGGAACAGAATGCTATGTCACCCCTAAGGTAACTTATATTTCCAGGTGATCAATTTAATTTTTCAGCTTTTAATCAAAATATTAACATGACATGTATTTCTTGCTTTCAAAAAATTCAGATAAAATAGAATGGCATATTTTCAAGATTGCATCTCAAGCTAGGTAACTCATGTTTTTAAGCAACAAGGAGATAACATTTTAGGACAATGTGTTGGAAGCTGGAAAATGTGTTAATTCACCTGATCAGTTACCAATAGAACTGATTCCTTCAATAACTGGGAATCAAATTCTATCATAGTTTTACTTACTCATCTGAATATCCTGAATTTGTTTCAGCTACTTCCTATTCCCATGTTTCCTCTTAAATTACCTGAGCCATAGCTTCAGACAAAAAATATTTTTGAGGGCATATTATTATGGCAACAAATTACCTGGTATAAATTTCCTTAATGAGACAGTATATGTGAAGTGCTTTACACAAGAACCAGCACATAGTGATACCCAACCCAGGAATCAAGTGGAGGTCTCCTGCATTGTAGGCGGATTCTTTACCAGCTGAGCTACCAGGAAAGCCCCTAATGAGACCTCAGTAAATGCTTATTGCAATAATGATAATGAAATGTTATACACAATTGGATATGTGATTCTAATTGGGCAGTAGCCTTTTTCACAATGATTCTCTTACCAGCAACAGAATGGAAGGTTTCCCTATCAAGGCCAGTGCAGTTGACAATTTTCTTTTTGTGCCGTAACTACACATAGAGGTAACTTTGTCCCTGTAGGGCATCAGGTGAAGTCTCCCAAGGAGTTTTTGAACAGTCTGCGGGTGGAAAAAAGGACTTGTTGATTTTCCCTCGCCAAAACCCTTAAAGCATTAAATGGAAAAAGAGCTACTTGTGAAAGGAATTTTATAATGAAGAAATACATATTTTAGTTTTATTTTTAAAGGTACACTTAAAGATGAATCATTCATTTAAAGATAAACGCAATTCCGTGGAGGCCCATTCATAAATACGATTTCTTGTCCCCCTAATACATGTGCGTGTAAGTGTGTGTGTGTTTACAATGGTTCTTTCTGCTGTATTGACACAGGATTTACTTTTAAGCTTCAAAGGGCTAAAACAGAATTCATCCCTTTACAAGGCAGGTTTCTTATTGATTGTCATCACTGTTTCATCTTTTTTCTTACTGTGGGATGAGCTGTCACAAAGGCTTTAGGTCTATTTAAAAATGACCCAGTATCAAAACTGTAGTGTATTAACTTAGGAATCTTGGGTTCTTGTGGCTATTTCAGTAGTTAAATAGCTCTGGCAAATAGTGGAATCCTAGGAGGATTTAAGAATTCCCCGAGGGTTGCAAAAATAGAGAAAACTGTCCAAAAGATTAGTCTTTCCATTAAAAAGGTAAATAATTGTAGTGAGGTATAAAAGCACATCTCAAAAACCAAATTGGAAGCTATTCTATTTTCCTTGGACATTTTGTACATGCCCAGTCAACTACTCAGTTGTGTCCAACTCTCTGACACCCTATGGACCCACCAGGCTCCTCTGTCCATGAGATTCTCCAGGGAAGAATATGGGACTCAGTTGCCATTCCATCCTCCAGGGGATCTTCCCAACTCAGGGATCTAACCCACATCTCCAGGCAAATTCTTTACCATGAGTCACTTGGGAAGCCCATTTTGTAGGTAATTCCATGTTTCAATAGTTATCTGAACACTAAAAGATATATAGGCATCACCAACCAGGGCTCAATCCAGAGGCTAAGGCAAATCTCATTCTTTATTCGACAGTTTTTAAAAGATAATGGAACAAATATGGGCCAAGATGTTTCTAAAGCTGAGTTCATAGGTGTGTTTATGATATACATACAATCAAGCTAATACTGCTTCCATTATCGTTGTCAAGAGAAAATTGTCATAGTTTTCCAGATGTCAGCTTGGTCTTGAGTGTGGGTAGGTGGGAAGCATAAGCAAAAATGGTTTTCAAATAAACTAGTTCTTCACGCTTATACTCACTTCTTTAATATCTTTTTCTGGAATTCCATGTACTCTAGCATAGAAATATAAATGTTCTTCTATGGTTACCAGGTCATCCAAAGCATCTTCCTGAGGACAGTAGCCAATTAATGAGCTGTGAGAGTTAACATGAGCCAGAGACCTGAAGAAAAAGCGTCAAAAACATGAATGACTTTCTAAAGACATTTCCCTCCTAGCCCTCAGATGCTGGGTGTGTTTGCATGCTAAGTCACTTCAGTTGTGTCTGACTTCGTGCGACTCTATGGACTACAGCCTGCCAGACTCCTCTGTCCATGGGATGTTCCAGGCAAGAATACTGGAGTGGCTTGCTGTGCCCTCCTCCAGGGGATCTTTCCAACCCAGGGATCGAATCCACACCTTTTAAATCTATCTGCTTTGGCAGGCGGGTTCTTTACCACTAGCACCACCTGGGAAGCCCCTCAGATGTTGAGAGGGTAGTTCTGTTTGGGTTGTGGTGATTGGTGAGTCTGGTAAAAAGATATAAAATGATCCCACCATCATAAGCACACTGAAAAATATAAAAATTTCCACTCACTTGAGTAGCTGGTTTTCTCCTAAGGATTTAATAATATAACCACAAAATAACATCAAAAGTTCACTTTAATTATCTTTCTCATTTAATTATGTTGTGTTTGGTAATTTGAAGCACTTGTTTTTCATACCCAGTCTTATTTCTGATCAGAATGTTTCCACTTGTAGGAATTATGTCTCCTGTCAGCATCTTGAAGATAGTGGTTTTTCCTGCTCCGTTCACCCCAAGAAGTCCAAAGCACTGGTTTGAGGGAGAAAAAAAAATGTAAACTAATTCAAACCAAAGACAAGTTTCTATTATATCCCTTTTCTTCCTTTCCTTGCGTGAAATAAATTATCAAAGCACTGACTATTGCAGTGCTTTGCTGGCATTGATTGGATAAAGCTTTCACTTTTAAAACAAATGGGTACTTAGGTATCTTTTTTTCCTTTAACCATCTGAATATTTGTGTATATACCTAGGACTTGTTTTTACATATTATACTCTAGCACGCCTCTGTGTGACATGATAGAATATCCAATAAGGCAGATATGCTAACCTGACAAAGTGATTGTATTTATAAATTTAAATTATTCACAAAAAATCACAACTTTACTAAATAAGCAACTGAAGCAATAATCTCTTTATCCGATTGAATAAATTTGATGCGTTTAGTTTGCAGCCCGCCTCAGCAAAGAAGGAAAGACCCACATTCTCTTTCTGCTTTCAAAGCTGTCTTAACTACTGCTTCTATGAAAACAGCAATAATATGAATATGAATGCAATTTAGGACCTCAGTTCTGACAACTGATTTCTATATTCTGTCTTTGCTGCTGCTGCTGCTAACTCGCTTCAGTCATGTCTGACTCTGTGCGACCTCAGAGACGGCAGCCCACCAGGCTCTGCCATCCCTGGGATTCTCCAGGCAAGAACACTGGAGTGGGTTGCCATTTCCTTCTCCAAGAAGCCTAAAAACTAAGAGTTGAAAAGAGCTCCCTGAACAGACTTCTTGACTGAAAGTCCACTCAAGAAGGATAGTAACTTGGGAAGGGGATCAGGATATGGTGAGTCTTCCCTGCCAAGAGGGGAGGGTTACAGGATAAGTAACACATAGACACATGTAAATTATATATATAGAATCCATCAAAATATTTAAAGGCTGGCTTCATATTTCTAGAAAAAATTAAGGAAAGATAAAATTTTTGTCACTTACCATGTCAACATAAAGGATGCATGCATGCCTGCATGCTCAGTAATATCCAACTCTTTTGCGACCCCCACGGACTGTAGCCTGCCAGGCTCCTCTGTCCATGGAATTTTCCAGGCAAGAATACTGGAGTGGGTTGCCATTTCCTCCTCCATGTAAAGTAGACTTAGAAACAGAACATTGTTACTTACCTCCCCAGCAGGAATCCCAATGCTGATGTTGTTTACAGCTATAATCTTTTTGTGGATAAGTTGGTAAGTCTTTGTGAGACGATGGAGTTGGACTAGGTCATAATCATTTGCACCTTTCTCAACTCGAAATCTTTCAGCCTGCACATCTTCATCTTCATCTATTGTCTCAATAACAGATGAAGAGCTAAATTTTCTAAAGAAGAGTCTAAAAAATGAACCCGATGATTTTGCATCAATAATTTTGAAATGACACCACTCAGTTTTGACATCTTTTTAAAAGTTCTCACTTCACCAAAGTGTGCCAAGTTTGTTTTATATTTTTCATGCATTTTGCTAAATAACTTAAAAATTAGCATGGGTGTTCTTTATAATATTTGTTATAATATTTGAGAAACAGTTTTTGCTTTCAATGACTTAAATACTTACAGATTCCCTATTACAAGTCAGAATCTTAATTCCAGTAACAAGGAACTTTAGTTTGGGTTTGAAAGTTACTCCTAACAGAGACCAGAGTCACTAGTAGGACTCAACACCTACAAGACCATGATCAATGATCATCATTTTTTTTAATTTGTCCTATTTATTCTTTGGTCATCAATAATATGAATGTTATTCTATAGTCTTTTTTTTTTTTTTTACTATGAATGTCTTACCTAGGACCTAGCCAATATACTAAGGTTATCAGTCCTGAAAACTCTAAGAAATCTCAAACCCACTTCAGTATCTTGTCTACTGAATACTGAAAAAAAACAAACCAACAAATCAATTTAGGTCTTCTCTCAATGTCCCTGTTTCTTTTAATGACATCCCTAGAGATTCCAATTGTGATATTTTCTTTAAATCTTCCCCATTCTAAAATCCACTCATGCAGTCAGCATCCTAAGACTGGAAATATCTTAAAAACAGCTAGTTATTTATCATTTTCTGTTTCTGTTACCATCACAGGCTTCCATTTTTTTTCTCACTTAGGTTTATCCAGGAACCTCAAACTGCTCCATTGTCTCTGAATCTTTCCTTCCAATCTGCACTACCTCCACAAAATCACAGCTCCTAAAGCACCATTTGATCCTGTTGGTCTCTGTTAAAAAACCTTCAATGTGCTACTGTTAATATTAGTTTATCGAGTAAAGTCCAAGCTATCACTCTTTAACCAAGCTATCAGTATACTCCATAATTTTTCAACCCCATGCTTCAGCTCCTACTCTTTCATTATATTTAGTCTATGCTCTAATCAAATTTTATTACTTATTTCTCAAATATGCCCCCAATTTTTCAATCTTTGTTCTTGTCTTCCCTTTTATTAATTTAAATCTTAATTTCCAATAAGTAATACATGCACTACATTTATTAAAATTAAAATGGTACTAAAGAATATTTAGGGAAAAGTCTCCTTCAAATACATACAGTTTTTTAGCAGAAGCATTCATAATTAGAAATAGTTTATGCATATATATGCATAAAAATATATTTCCTTTTTAAAACTTAAATGGTAACATACTTCATATGTAGCTCTGAACCTCGCATTTCTCACTTAACAAATATTAGAAGTAATCCCAAATATGATACAGTGAACTGCATCATTCTTTCTAATGGCTGCATAGTGTTTCACTTATAAATTATGAACATAATTTATTTAACTAGTCCCAAATGCAGTACATTTAGGTTATTTCCATTCTTTTGCTATTAGGAATGGTTACTATGATGAATAAATTTATATATACATAGTTCTGCATATTTGTTAGCATATCTGTAGGGAAAATTCCTAGAAATAGAATTGTTGGGTCAATGATGTTTATTTATGATTCTGTCATCATTTTACTCAATCTTCTTTTTCTGAATACATTGCTAGTATCTACATACTCAATTTTCTTTTCCCACTTCTACTTTCTATCCTTCTAAACACAACTCAAAGACTGTATCTTCTGTTTCTGTACATATTTTCCCTCTACCACTGAATTTTGATCTCTTTTAGACAAACAACTGGGCTTGTTAGTTACAAATTTTACTACCTCATTTTACAATACTTGCAGAACCATAGAAAGGCTTGAGAAATATTTACTGAATGAAAGAGAATGTGAATTGTGCGACAACTTTTAAGGTTTTTTGAGCAAAACATTCCCATTTCACTAATGGAAAAGCTTAGACTATTGACCCTTCTCTGAACATTTTGAATTGAGTTTTGTCATGGATGTCAAACACTGTTTTCATTATATTTACCTGAGTTTATTTATTAGCCACTCATTGATTAAAAGTCGCAAGAAAAAGAACATGGTTCCCTGAGAAACTAAGGCCACAAACATTGCGCCTAGTTTATCCATCTCAAAGGTTTCACTTGGATACTCCACTCCATATGCTTTTAAGAAGTCCAGGACCGACTGTTGTTGAGAAAGTTCGATCAAACCATAGCCAAAACAGAATTGTGGGAAAATCAGGAAAATGCGCTTGAGGGTTTCAGAAATAAGTTCTAAAGTCTGAAATAAGAGAAAGAAAAAAATAAATAAAGTCCAGTGTTAAGTTTCCAACAAATTGATGAAAATTTGAAACTAGATGTAGATAAATACTGAAACTTGAGAAGCTTATCTAGATTGGTAATTATTGCATGTACATACTGAATTTACACATAAACATTTACTATAACCAAATGGTGTTGATTTATTACCAAAAGAAAAGCAGAAAAGGATTATATATATTTGAGATGGTCTAAGGTGTCAGGTCAAACCCTGGGGACTTCAGAATGTAGTAATAGCAAGGTGATAGAGTATCCGTGGGGCTTCCCTGGTGGCTCAGGTGATAAAGAATCTGCCTGCATGTAGGAGACCCAGGTTCAGTCCCTGAGTTGGGACTGAAGGCCCTGGAGAAAGGAATGGCTATCCACTCCAGTATCTTTGCCTGGGGAATTCCATGGATAGATGAGCCTGGTGGGCTATAGTCCATGGGGTCACAAAGAGTTGCACATGACTGAGCAACTAACACATAGGTAGGTGCCTGAGTAAAGAGGGATTTAGTAAAGTTTTGGATCTAAGGTAATTCCTACTTGAAGAGGGAATAAAATGGTAAAATGATACAGAAGGAGAAACAGCCTATCTCAAAGAGGAGCAAATGGCACATTTTCATGCTATTTATACTTGGGACCAACCACTTCCAGCTCATGAATTTTCTTATTCCTTCTGGAGTATGCTTGTCTATTCCTTACTTAATTTTCTCTTTATTCTTTTCCATTCAATTGTCCAGCATTGTTAGGGCTTCCCTTCTCACTAATCATAATCGTTAGCTATGAATGGAAAGTGATGCCTACAATGAAGTAGATTCCAATACATGACTGAAAGGGAATGAGTTAGGTTTTTTCTCTATGAATGTTCAAATGAATCTTAACTCACAGTCATACAACTAAGACATGTGGTCTTTGTCCCTCCCATACCACAACAATTTGTTAATAAGTCATGGAAAAAGCAAGAGAGTTCCAGAAAAACATCTATTTCTGCTTTATTGATTATGCCAAAGCCTTTGACTGTGTGGATCACAATAAACTGTGGAAAATTCTGAAAGAGATGGGAATACCAGACCACCTGACCTGCCTCTTGAGAAATCTGTATGCAGGTCAGGAAGCAACAGTTAGAACTGGACATGGAACAACAGACTGGTTCCAAATAGGAAAAGGAGTACGTCAAGGCTGTATATTGTCACCCTGCTTATTTAACTTATATGCAGAGTACATCATGAGAAATGCTGGACTGGAAGAAGCACAAGCTGGAATCAAGATT
>NW_011495032.1:37276042-37286996 GCF_000754665.1 Bison bison bison
AAAATCACTGCAGATGGTGATTGCAGCCATGAAATTAAAAGACGCTTACTCCTTGGAAGGAAAGTTATGACCAACCCAGATAGCATATTCAAAAGCAGAGACATTATTTTGCCAACAAAGGTCCATCTAGTCAAGGCTATGGTTTTTCCTGTGGTCATGTATGGATGTGAGAGTTGGACTGTAAAGAAGGCTGAGCGCCAAAGAATTGATGCTTTTGAACTGTGGAATTGGAGAAGACAGTTGAGAGTCCCTTGGACTGCAAGGAGACCCAACCAGTCCATTCTAAAGGAGATCAGCCCTGGGATTTCTTTGGAGGGAATGATGCTGAAGCTGAAACTCCAGTACTTTGGCCACTTCATGCGAAGAATTGACTCATTGGAAAAGACTCTGATGCTGGGAGGGATTGGGGGCAGGAGGAGAAGGGGACGACAGAGGATGAGATTTCTGGATGGCATCACCGACTCAATGGATGTGAGTCTGAGTGAACTCCGGGAGTTGGTGATGGACAGGGAGGCCTGGCGTGCTGTGATTCATGGGGTCGCAAAGAGTCGGACACGACTGAGCGACTGAACTGAACTGAACTGAAGAAATTTAGCTGACTGATTGGCTGCATGATTTCTCCAGTGTCATACAAAGTATCTGACTGAGTACCTCCATTCCCCTACTCAAGCCCTATCAAATGTCAATAGTTTTGTCATTGCATAAATACAATCAGGGAGCCAAATCCTTTGAGCTGTTTTGTAGATACTGAAACCCCACCAGGTGGTAGAAGTTAACTTGTAAGCTGCCCACAAGCACAAAGACCCCAGATGACTGGAATTAGAAGGCTGATGAGATTGACCCCAATAACCTGACCACCAACCAATCGGAAGAATGTCCATAAGCTGATCACATACCCCACAACCTTGTCTGCCTCACCCTGTCTTTAAAAACCCTTCTCTGAAAGCCACCAGGGGAATTTAGGCCCTTTGAGTGTTAGCTGACTCGACTCATTGCTTGGTGCTCTACAATAAAATGCATGTGTTTCACCAAAAAATACAATCAGAGACATTAAACTAGATAAATACAACCAGAGACATTAAATTAAAAATTCTAAAAAGAATTTTTAAAGGCCATAGTTTCCCTTCCACTACATTTAATACAATCAAATGAAATTCCTCTATTCTATTTAGAGAATGTGAAATACAAAAAATCTTTCCACCTTGAACACGTTGAAGCATTTGATTCAATCACTGAAGTTTAGCAGACTAATAAAGGACCTTACCGCATCATTAGGCTTTTCCTTGGAAAGAAAGTACACCACCGACAGGGAAACAATGGAATTGATGCCAAAAAAAAGGTTGATGCAGACGTAAGTGATGAAAGCCATTCCCGTATCATGGAAGAACCCAGCCAGCAAGTACATCCAAGAAAATGTGGCATACCTTTATAATAATAATACTAAGAATTAAAATCATACCATGATTACTCTTTTACTAAATAAATAAATAGCTTAGATGGTGTTCCAAAGTGAAAATAAACATTAGGATGAGTTGTCAAGCCTTGTAGTTAGACCTCTTTTTTATCTCTTTTTAACAACAGCCAAAAAAAAAAAAAAATCTGAAGCGCACACTTTTTTTTACCCCCACAATAAAGATGTTATGTATTTTACAATGTCACCATATGACTAAATCATGAAGCATACTTTGAAGGAATCTTGAGTAGTCGTTACAACCACAAATTAATTTTCACTCGTGAAGAGTCAGACATGACTGAGCAACTAAATAATACAATACTGGTACCTCACCCAGTCAAGATTTTTTTTGGGGGGTGGAATATGAGTTTAATAGATACATGTATTATAATTTAAAGTTGAGAAAGAAAAATGACATCATTGTTGGCTAACTAAGAAGACAGAGCGTGCTTAGAAACTGCATGTCCTGTTTTGAGCAAACACTTGAGTGACCTTTGGGGTAAAGAAGTAAAACTAGAGACAGAGAGATCCTTCATCAGCTACAATTGCTAACTAAATGGATACTACTCATGCATTCAGGGCAAAAAGAACTGCTACTAAAGTATTGATATTGAACTGTACTGTTCCTATTAATTACCCTAATTCAGAAACAATTTTATGTTTGTGTTCTTAGGCATTCATCATAATAAAAATAAATATACATGAACATATTCACTTTTTAACATCATATATATTTATATGTACTCACAATTTGTTAATACATAAATTCACACATGTCTATACATTTTTCTGATCATTTTGAAGAGTCCATTTGATGTACATTAAATTACAAATATAAATTGCTAAGTGTAACATTCGGCACCCAGTTAAGTGCTCATTAATAATAGGTATACTATTAACAACAACATTAATTTTCACAAGTATTACACTTTACAAACTATGGACTAGCAAGTGTAATATATTGCTAATCATTACTTGTGGCGAATGAAACCCCAAGACATTTGTAAATTAGCTAATGAGATTTAGGTTTGCGTCTAGGAGCATTTAATTCTGTAAATTCTTCTTTCACCGCAGCTTACCCAAACAGCAGAAGCAGGAGAGATACAGCGCTTAGGTTGTTTTCACTGTAGAAGGCAGGTAACTTGAAAATTGTAATGACACCAATTGAAAATGCTACAGGCACCAAGTAGAAGGCCTATGGGAACACGGAAAACAATGTTAGCATATGGCAAGTTTTTCTTTTTTTGAATCGATAGCCCGTCTAGTTTAAAACTGTAACAAATCGACCTAGAAACACTTTAGGAAATGAATTATTATCTATGTTCTTGTTGCTTGTAATGTTCAGTTCATTTTACATTGATTTCACTCTTGAATTCATCTCCTGCAACAAGAGGTCAAGACAGTCTCCATCTTTATAGAGAGACTCCGAGTCCCTGGCGTTCCTGCCTCCAGACTTTGAGACTTGGGATCATTTGGTGACAGAGGGTCAGTGAAAAAGATAAGACAGTCAGGTATCTTGGTATTAGATTCAGTCCTCAAAGTACTGATTTTATTTTGAATGCTGGAACTCTCTCAGATGGCCGACTTCTAAGGCTTGGTTGTCAGTGTGAGCCACTCTGTGCAAAACAGCGGGACGGTGGGTACTACACATTCTTAGAATCACAAGGACATAAACAAAGAATTCAGTGTTTCATTGGCAAGAGAAATAGTAAATGCTGAGGAGTTTGCGGCAAGATGTACACAGTGAAAGAGATGGTAATTTAATTAGGGAGGAAATTGTCCTAATACTGGAATGAGCACCAGAAATATAACAACAGGATCTGAGTAGTAAGTAGCCCTTCATAGGAGTGTGCACTTTTAGCTTTCTTGACACATTAAAGCTCCTATTAAGTCCACAGGACTCATTAGTGTTTTTTTTTTTTTTTTAAGATTTGACTTCTACAACAAATGCATTTCAGACCTCACTGGAGTCATTAACCAAATGGATAGGCAGTTAATTACTCTTCAGTCCTTCAAGCCAATGGTCTTTACAGCAACTCAGACAATTTTTCCATAATTACCAGACAAATGCATACCCATCCCAGGCATTTGGTCAAGGTTGGCACATTTGGAGTCAAGAAAAACCATCTGAACTTTGAGACCAATTTATGCAAATAAGAGAGTTATCAATGAAATTCATCCTTTATTTTCCCTATTAATCTTCTCTAATGTGTCATTCAGCAGAGGCTATTACTTCAGATTTTTCACTATTAGTTGATTAAATTTTTATAAACTTGTTTATGTGTTGCCACTAGGCAAGACTATTTTGCTTTAAGCTTCGATTTCTCTCATTTCAAATTTCAATGTACTTAAAATAACTTGGAGAAGGGGTTGAATTCCAGGTTCCACTCCCAAGATACAGATCGCATGAGTCTGGAGTGAGGACCAGTGACCTGCATTCTAGCAAGTGTCTTGGGGAATCTGATATAAGTCCTCAGACCATGGAGATAAGGGCAGGGCAGGTGGATTTCTCTTTTTTCCAACCACTGGATGAATATAAGCCTGATGCAAAATTTTTTTCCTTAATTTACTGTCTTTGTGGTAATAATCTGAACAAACTGAGACAAATAAGTCTCAAACATAAAACTGTCTTCTTGGAGAAGGAAATGACAACCCACTCCAGTATTCTTGCCTGGGAAATTCCATAGACAGAGGAGATTGGTCTCCCCCACACCTGCCCTCTGTCAAAGCTATGATCCCTATTTCCAGCAGCTTTCAGCAGGATGCCTGAGAAATAAAGTGTGAACTTGTTTTTTTTTTTTAAAAAAAAAAAAAACCTGTCTTCTAGAGTTGGACTATATAAAGAAGGCTGAGCACTGAAGAATTGATGCTTTTGCACTGTAGTGCTGGAGAAGACTCTTGACAGTCCCTTGAACTGCAAGATCAAACCAGTCAGCCCTAAAGGAAATCAACTTTGAATATTTGTTGGAAGGACTGATGCTGAAGATGAAGCTACAATACTTTGGCCACTTGATGAGAAGACCCGATTCATGGGAAAAGATCCTGATGCTGGGAAAGATTGAGGGGAGGAGAAGAAGGGGACGACAGAGTATGAGACGGTTGTATGGCATCATGGACTTAATGGACATGAGTTTGAGAAAACTCTGGGAGACAGTGAAGGAGGGGAAGTCTGTGTGCTGCAGTCCATGGGGTCACAAAAAATCAGACACGAACGACTTAGCAGTTGTACAACAACTATCCAAATCAGTCCTGTCTTTCTTG
This sequence comes from Bison bison bison, assembly GCF_000754665.1. Taxonomy (NCBI): domain Eukaryota; kingdom Metazoa; phylum Chordata; class Mammalia; order Artiodactyla; family Bovidae; genus Bison; species Bison bison. The sequence continues at coordinate 37,280,757 of NW_011495032.1, forward strand.
CAAAGACAAGTGACTCACCATGTCATAAATGAAGTTGGTTACCCAGTAGCAGGTGACACTGATGCCTGAAATGTGTTGCAGCTGCTTGGCTTTTGTCTGATGCTCCCGTACAACGTAGGTGACAAAGCTGGCAGTGGTGACAGAGTAGCCCATCAGGATGGAGAGTGCCACTAAAATATCGATCAAGCTGCTCATTCTGTAGTGAGCAATAGGGAGAGGAGAGCACACATAAGTTTGGGGAACTCTTCCTTTCAGGAAGATTCATGGCAAAAGCCATCAACAAAACAGTACAAGAGTTGGCTGTGACACAAATAAGTCTTCCTACAAGGCAGCCGGATAATATCTTCCACATGACTCGGCTATGACCCTGGGATAAATAGCTTGAGTGCATCTGAATCGACTAGGGATATTTGATAGAAAAACCTGAGTCTCTAGGGGTTACAGGGTGAGTGCAAGAGATACATAGATCCTGAGCACAGAAATCATGCAATACTTAAATGCTACGCAGGGACATTGAAATGATGAAGCACTTACGCACTTGACTTATAAAAGCAGCAGATTCTATGAAGCTGCAGTCAACAAGCTCTACTTCACAACCTCACTCTACACGCTTTCAGAAACTGCCTTTTATCCCAGTCAGTGACTTATATTACCAGCTCTTCTAGATTAACATTCATTCAGATACAACTGTGATTTCTAATTATAGCACTTCTCAATATGCCAAGGAGAAAGGAGTCAGGCCAGATATATCTGCTTACGTGGCTTGTTCTTGATCTTGCACTCCTGGATAAGGATGGCTATACATGATGATACCTTAAAGAGGAGATAGTTCTTTTCATTAGTATGTATTCAGTTAATCAAAAACACTAATTTTTATACATGCTACTGTATAAAATAGGTAACTAATAAGAACCTACTGTATAGCACAGACAGGGAACTGTACTCAGTACTCTGTAATGGCCTATATAGGAAAAGAATCTTAAAAAAAACAAGAGGGTGGATATATGTATGCATATAACTGATTCACTTTGCAATACACCTGAAACTAACATAGCACTATAAATCAAGTATACTCCAATAAAAATTTTAAAAATAAATACCAATTTTTATATGAATAATATGTAATATTGCAAAAGAATTTTACTTTGGTGATTATTTTATAAAATAAAATGATCCCCTCTGCCCCACAACCCCAATCTCATCAATACCATACAACTGATGGCACTCAAATGCTCACAGGAAAAAACCCAAACCATTTTTCACGTTGTGCTTGGAATTTGGGGGGGAAGGGATAAGAATTTACACTTTTTATATATAGCACACTTCCCATCTACTACATTTAAGTTATTATTTTCCAGTTTCTTCTCTCCATCTGGCAATATGTATGTTTGTATGATGGCACTTTAGAAATGTATGACATGTGAAGAAACAAGTCAAAGGGAGACCAGTTACATGAGGATCCCCTAAAGAACAGACACTTTCCACCCCACCCATCATTGTGCCATTGGTCATGGTAGGGAAATACTGCAGCCTGAAAGGATCCCTTCTCCTCCTTTACTGCTTCTAAGATACCTACTGCTTTAGAACTCTACCAGGAGCAGAGTTGGGGAGCTTCAGCTTCTGGAGGGGTTTTTATTGAGACAGAAAGATACAAAAGGATTCAGAGAAACTAGCTGGCTCCAGAAAAGTAGTCGATTAATTCCGATACAGTCCTAGATTACTTGTACCCCCCAGGGTTGGTTGTATTTTCTGAGTTAGGTAGCACAGTGCTTGCCTCCCTTTCCCGAGAAGATACTGTCTAGCCAGGGCCCAGATGGGCTGGGAGGTCTTGCAAAGGGCCACCATGTGAAGGCAAAGCCTATGCTGAGTAACTTTGGAAACAGTAGGGATAGGAGTGAGGATATCTCTTACGTACTTTTCCCCGTAGAGTCAAAACCTGAGCAAGAACTTTCTCACTTACTGTTTATATAGTATATGTTCATTATATTAGATATTAAGACTGTTCCATGGTACCAAATATAGATTATTCTAAAGCTCTATTCTTTCCATTAACTTAAATTTATAATTTTTACTAAGTAGATTATGACATGTTTTAAGGTTAAAATCTGCAACTGTTCTGTATTGAAGAAAAATATATAAAAGTTAAAGCAAAACAAAGAAACTAACAGCAATAATAATCAATTTGATGTATAATTTTAATTAAATCATTGGGGGAATGCATCTTTCTTATCTTTTGTGTAAATTAATGGGTTTTCTTTTACTGAGACTCAGTTTTCCTTGGGACCTACTTAAACCTTGTTGCTGGATTATAATATAGGCAAGGGGAAGTCATTTCTCTTATTCCTGACTTATATTGATATTTAAGAATCAAGAAGTACTCTATTTCACCAGAGAAATCTTTACAAATACATTTACTCCAATATGAAAAATGCTGCCGAAACAATTTTTTTCTATATCTTTGGCAGCAACATCAAGTTATCAGAGTTTAGAATCTATATTACCATCTTTTCTGTGGATTCTATATCAACTAGCACAGTCTTGGGTACAGTGATCAGTCGATGAATGCTTATTGACTCTAATAAAACCTCAAAGTTTCAATTATCCCCCTATATACAATATACATGAAAAATAACACATTTTCTGTAGTTTCTACATTTGTAAGCCTAAAATGAGTAACTTCCCATTGACCAATGCTAGTAATGCAATAAGAATAAACATTAGGGTAGAGAGGACAATGTATCAATATTTTTGGAGAAGAGCCTGGTTGTACAACATTTGTTAGTGAAAACAAGTAAATTTGTATTCTAGGGGAGGAAAACAGAATTTTCAAGTTAAATTAACCACTAGAGGGAACCACATGAATATAACAGATATTGACTTGCAAAGCAAAGCTAATTAAAAGGTTTTTATTAGCATGTTAAAATTCAGAGAATCAATTTTACAACTAAAGGCAAAATCTCAATTCATGTAGAATCCAACAAAGATGGCTTAAAACAGCTCGTGTGGTATGGGGAGGTGGCAGGAGGCTATTTGAACTGATTTTTAAAAACAACATTATTATGGTATATCCCATACACTCATTACAATATAATAAAAGTATTTTAAGGTGACATGGTTTTCTTCTTTGAAAGAAAACAAGCTCCTTACTGATAGGGTAGAAAGTTACCACTTTCACAAGCCTATATAAGAAAAGTTAATAAAAAAATAGAAGGCACACTACTACCAGTCTCCACATGTAATTCAAGCTAAGCCTTACTTTTAAATTAAAAACATTTCCTTTTAGGGTCAATACATAAAGTTTATCTTCCAGAATTCTTAATTCTTTATACTCTGTAACTTAGAAATACTAGCCTGCCGGGATCCAGAGTGATTCTGACTGCTTTCATCTTGGTAAAGAACACGAATAATAAATTAAACCTGAATAAAGGTTTCAAAAGCTGATTCTTCAAAGTGGCATTGTCTCTTTTTCTTCCCTACATACCTTTGCAACGTTTCTTCCTAGTCATTTCTATGGTTCCTATACTGTCACAGCAACAAATACCTTTTGCTCTCAGTAAGACATCCTAGTGAAAGTCAGACATTCAACAGTATTTCAGACCGGGTTGCACTAGACTCACCTGGGTTTACTCGTCATTTAACTTAATTTACCACTTTGGACTACACTCTTTATTGATGCTCTGGATCTAAGCACTATCTATCAATCTTGTCATTTTCTTCATGGTTCCTGCTGCTAGGAAAATGTCAAAGCAGTGGGGAAAAATACTGTTTTCTCAGAAATGAACACTCTGAAAGATTCTGTCCCTAGAATGAGTATTTGACTCTACAGTTTACTTCCACAATTGCCAGAACGCCCAGCACATGCTATTATGCCCGACAGTAGGGAGAAGAAAGAAGAGAAGGCAACAGCATTCCTTTTTTAAACAGTCTGTTAGCCCATTTATTAAGCTAGAAACTATTGATAAGCAAATATGTTCCTCCGTTTTATCAGTCTTTATTATTATTTTGGGGGATCTGTATGGGAAAATAATCTGAGCAAGGCTTAAGAAGATGAAGTGGAGAGTAATTTAATTAGAAAAAAAAAATCAGCCTTTTTTGAATTCCAAACCCTTTAAAAAAACTATGTGGAAGGGACTTCTCTGGTGGTTCAGTTTGCTAAGACTCCATGCTCCCAATACAAGGGGCCCAGGTTCGATCCCTGCTTAGGGAACTAGATCCCATATGCTGCAATTAACAGATCCCATGTGAGGCAACCAAGACCTGCTGCAGCCATATGAAGAAGTAAATATTAAAAAAAAAAAAAAGACTATGTGGAAGCTTCTTGAGAAACCCCAATAGTAGACTTTGTTGAGAATAGAGAAGTATTGGGAAAATGAAGCAGCAAGAGCCAAACAAACCTGGATTCAAATCCCACTTCTGACTCCCAGAGAAATAATAGTAGGAAACAATAATACTCATCATGAGAGGGTGCTAAGTATTAGCAATATTTTACACAAAGCATGTGTCCTTATGGTAAGTACTCAATTAATGGTAACACTTCGTTTCTGGTAGAACTTCTAAAGTTTTGTTTTCACATTTGGATTTGTGTATAATATTTATTGACATTATCACTTTATTTTTTAGCCTATGTACAAGTAAATAGTTATAAAATGTTTTCCTGTGAGATATAACTATGAGGTGTAAGAACAGAAATAAGTATAAAGTCAGCATTATTATCCTGACTTGATAAATTAAGAAGCTAAATTAACCTGAAATTGAGGGGATTATCCAGAATGTTCCATCTGGTGGTAGTTACTACTTCCAAACTCCTTTTAAAGATCTGTGGTTTAAATACTATAAAATAGCTGCCACAGGGAGGAAATGGGGTCTAATGTATATTTTCACATGGAGAGTAGCAAGAGTTTCAATACAAGGAGCTTCTATGTAAATAACTTTACCATGTCGGGCAGCATCATATTTTGACATGTTAACTCGCAGGAGGAAATTATTCAGGCTGTTGAGGTAAGCTGGAAGGGAGTGATAGCCTTCTGGATCATACCATACCTGTAACATTCCAAAAGAAGACAAGATCAGTATGGTGTTCAAATAAATTAGGCAGTATTTATATCTTACAGACTATATAATTTATATTTAAAATAAATGCATCAGTTTCCCCAGTAACTTATTCATCTTGGCAGATTATGAACCATCCACCAGAGTGCTGACCACAAAACTCTAAGTTTCCAACCTAGAGATGGGTGGAGATCATGAAAACAACTTTTTCCTGCTTGATAGCACCAAGTTAGTAGTTATCCTAGACTTTCTCTACAGGTAAAGCTTGAAATAAACAGAAGTCATTATTATCTTCATCTCTGTGATTGGTCTATAGTGATTCTGGAACTAGAAGTAAGGCAATCTGTCTCTTAATAATAATAATAATAATAAAAACAAATGGCATATAGGCAAGACTGTAGAAAGAAATAAAATATTAATACATATACAAGCACTGTGTCCTTAGCAACAAGATTGATAACCTTGAAATACCCCCACTAACTTTTTATTCCTAGTTACAACTCAAAAGAAAGCGAGTTACTTTATCTTCTATGTCAAAAGGAAAGGGATTTAAAATGTTGTTGCTCAGTCGCTCAGTTATGTCCAACTCTCTCTGACCCCATGGACTGTAGCTCACCAGGCTCCTCCGTCCATGGAATTTTCCAGGCAAGAATACTGAAGTGGGTTGCCTTTCCTTCTCCAGGGGATCTTATTGAACCAGGGATCAAACCCACGTCTCCTGCACTGGCAGACACTGGCAGGCAGATTCTTTATCACTGAGCCACCAGGGAAGCCCATATTTAAAATATTCAGTCCAGTTCAGATCAGTTGCTCAGTCATGTCTGACTCCTTGCGACCCCATGAATTGCAGCACGCCAGGCCTCCCTGTCCATCACCAATTCCCGGAGTTCACTCAAACTCACGTCCATTGAGTCGGTGATGCCATCCAGCCATCTCATCCTCTGATGTCCCTTTTTCCTCCTGCCCCCAATCCCTCCCAGCATTAGAGTCTTTTCCAATGAGTCAGCTCTTCGCATGAGGTGGCCAAAGTACTGGAGTTTCAGCTTTAGCATCATTCCTTCCAAAGAACACCCAGGACTGATCTCCTTCAGAATGGACTGGTTGGATCTCCTTGCAGTCCAATGGACTCTCAGGAGTCTTTTCCAACACCACAGTTCAAAAGCATCAATTCTTCAGCACTCAGCTTTCTTC
>NW_011495032.1:37287096-37304076 GCF_000754665.1 Bison bison bison
CCAACTCTCACCACATCCATACATGACCACTGGAAAAACCATAGCCTTGACTAGATGGACCTTTGTTGGCAAGGTAATGTCTCTGCTTTTGAATATGCTATCTAGGTTGGTCGTAACTTTCCTTCCAAGGAGTAAGCGTCTTTTAATTTCATGGCTGCAATCACCATCTGCAGTGATTTTGGAGCCCCCCAATTTCCCATGAAGTGATGGGACCAGATGCCATGATCTTCGTTTTCTGAATGTTGAGCTTTAAGCCAACTTTTTCACTCTCCTCTTTCACTTTCATCAAGAGACTTTTTAGTTCCTCTTCACTTTCTGCCATAAGGGTGGTGTCATCTGCATATCTGAGGTTAAAATATTGGTATACCTCAAATCAAGAAAGGCAATTAGTAATTCAAAATTACAAATCTGATTTAGAGAGAAATTATTTAATGTTCAAACTCCCTTATGTAAGAATATTTACTCTATGTGTGGAGAGAGGAAGAAAAGAAACAAGGGGGAGCATTCAAGTCCCTGGCACTACTATTTACATTCTACATGACCTTATAAAAGCCAGCTAAAATATACTCAATAGAATCTATCTCTTAGGGATGTTGTGAGGATGTAAAGGTAGTTGGTATAAAATGTGACACTAGTGCTTCATTTATAAGCCACTAAATGAGCATTTGTTTCTTAACTTCCCACAAGTTTGTACATGTCTCATACTAACAAATGAGAAATATGTTACGACCGATTTAAGATTTAAAGACTACTTGTGATCATATGGGTAATCATACATGTCTGATTCTGTGACTCTAGCTTGTTTCAAATACAAAGCATAGATATAGTCTAGAAGCAAAACATCAACAGAATTGTTTATATCATCAAATTCTGTAAAGTTTCCATGTTTTTTAAAAGCATTGCCTGGTGGCCCAGACAGCAAAGAATCTGCCTGCAATGTAGGAGACCTGGGTTCAACCTCTGGATAAAGAAGATTCCCTGGAGAAGAGAATGGCTACCCACTTGGCTAGAGAATTCCATGGACAGAGATGCCTGGTGGGCTAGAGTCCATGGGGTCAGAAAGAGTTGGACATGACTGAGCGATTAACACACAAGTTCAGTTGAGTTCAGTTGCTCAGTCGTGTCTGACTCTTTGCGACCCCATGAACTGCAGTATGCTAGGCCTCCCTGTCCATCATCAACTCCCAGAGTTAACCCAAACCCAGGTCCATTGAGTCAGTGATGCCATCCAACCATCTCATCCTCTGTCATCCCCTTCTCCTCCTGCCTTCAAACTTTCCCAGCATCAGGGTCTTTTCAAATGAGCTCTTCGCATCAGGTGGCCAAAGTATAGGAGTTTCAGCTCAGCATCAGTCCTTCCAATGAATACCCAGGACTGATCTCCTTCAGAATGGACTGGTTGGATCTCCTTGCAGTCCAATGGACTCTCAGGAGTCTTTTCCAACACCACAGTTCAAAAGCATCAATTCTTCAGCACTCAGCTTTCTTCACAGTCCAACTCTCACCACATCCATACATGACCACTGGAAAAACCATAGCCTTGACTAGATGGATCTTTGTTGACAAAGTAATGTCTCTGATTTTGAATATGCTATCTAGGTTGGTCATAACTTTCCTTCAAAGGAGTAAGCGTCTTTAATTTCATGGCTACAGTCACCACTACAGTGATTTTGTAGCCCCCCAAAATAAAGTCAGACACTGTTTCCACTGTTTCCCCGTCTATTTTCCATGAAGTGATGGGACTGGGTGCCATGATCTTAGTTTTCTGGGTGTTGAGCTTTAAGCCAACATTTTCTGTCTTCTCTTTCACCTTCATCGAGACGCTCTTTAGTTCTTCTTCACTTTCTGCCATAAGGGTGGTGTCATCTGTATATCTGAGATTATTGATATTTCTCCCAGTAATCTTTATTCCAGCCTATGCTTCCTCCAGCCCAGCGTTTCTCACGATGTACTCTGCATATAAGTCAAATAAGCAGGGTTACAATATACAGCCTTGACGTACTCCTTTTCCTATTTAGAACCAGTCTGTTGTTCTATGTCCAGTTTTAACTGTTGCTTCCTGACCTGCATACAGATTTCTCAAGAGGCAGGTCAGGTGGTCTGGTATTCCCATTTCTTTCAGAATTTTCCACAGTTTATTGTGATCCACACGGTCAAAGGCTTTAGCGTAGTTAATAAAGTAGAAATAGATGTTTTTCTGGAACTCTCTTGCTTTTTGATGATCCAGCAGATGTTGGCAATTTGATCTCTTATTCCTCTGCCTTTTCTAAAACCAGCTTGAGCATCTTGAAGTTCACGGTTCACGTATTGCTGAAGCCTGGCTTGGAGAATTTTAAGCATTTCTTTACTAGCGTGTGAGATGAGTGCAATTGTCTGGTAGTTTGAGCATTCTTTGGCATTGCCTTTCTTTGGGATTGGAATGAAAACTGACCTTTTCCAGTCCTGTGGCCACTGCTGCGTTTTCCAAATTTGCTGGCATATTGAGCGCAGCACTTTCACAGCATCATCTTTCAGGATTTGAAATAGCTCAACTGGAGTTCTATCACCTCCAATAGCTTTGTTCATAGTGATACTTCCTAAGGCCCATTTGACTTCACATTCCAGGATGTCTAGCTTTAGGTGAGTGATCACACCTTTGTGATTATCCAGGTCGTGAAGATCTTTTTTGTATAGTTCTTCTGTGTATTCTTGCCACCTCTTCTGAATATCTTCTGCTTCTTGTAGGTCCCTACCATTTCTGTCCTTTATTGTGCCCATCTTTGCATGAAATGTTCCCTTGGTATCTCTAATTTTCTTGAAGAGACCTCTAATCTTTCCCATTCTATTGTTTTCCTCTATTTCTTTGCATTGATCGCTGAGGAAGGCTTTCTTATCTCTCCTTGCTATTCTTTGGAACTCTGCATTCAAATGGGTATATCTTTCCTATTCTCCTTTGCTTTTCACTTCCCTTCTTTTCACAGCTATTTGTAAGGCCTCCCCAGACAGCCATTTTGCTTTTTTGCATTTCTTTTTCTTGGGGATGGTCTTATTTCCTGTCTCCTATACAATGTCACGAACCTTCGTCCATAGTTTATCAGACATTCTGTCTATCAGATCTTAAATCTATTTCTCACTTCCACTGTATAGGTCTTCATAGAAGAGTTCAACTTTAGCATCTTCAGTGTTACTGGTCGGGGCATAGACTTGGATTACTGTGATATTGAATGGTTTGCCTTGGAAACGAACAGAGATCATTCTGTCATTTTTGACATTGCATCCAAGTACTGCATTTGGGACTTTTTTGTTGACTATGATGGCTACTCCATTTCTTCTAAGGGATTCCTGCCCACAGTAGTAAATATAATGGTCATCTGAGTTAGATTCACCCATTGCCGTCCATCTTAGTTTGCTGATTCCTAGAATGTCCATGTTCTCTCTTGCCATCTCCTGTTTGACCACTTCCAATTTGCCTTGATTCATGGACCTAATATTGCGGGTTCCTATTCAATATTGCTCTTTACGTAGTTGAACTATTCTATGGAAATGAGTTCATTCATTTCCATGGCTGAGAGTTCTATTGAATGAGTATATAACAATTTATTTATTTATTCTACTGTGCATGGACATTTGGGGTTGCATTTTCAGCTAATATGAGATATCCTACTATGTGCATTTTTGTTAGATCATGGCATGACTTTATTTTTTGGGCTCCAAAATCACTGCAGTGGTGACTGCAGCCATGAAATTAAAATACGCTTACTCCTTGGAAGGAAAGTTATGACCAACTTAGACAGCATATTGAAAAGCAGAGACATTACTTTGCCAACAAAGGTCCGTCTAGTCAAGGCTATGGTTTTTCCAGTGGTCATGTATGGATGTGAGAGTTGGACTGTGAAGAAAGCTGAGCGCCAAAGAATTGATGCTTTTGAACTGTGGTGTTGGAGAAGACTTTTGAGAGTCCCTTGGACTGCAAGGAGATCCAACCAGTCCATCCTAAAGTTAATCAGTCCTGAATATTCATTGGAAGCACTGATACTGAAGCTGAAACTCCAATATTTTGACTACCTGATGAGAAGAGACTTTGAAAAGACCTGATGCTGGGAAAGATGGATAGCAGAAGGCGAAAGGGACAACAGGGGATGAGATGACTGGATGGCATTACCAACTCAATGGACATAAGTTTGAGTAAACTCTGGGAGTTGGTGATGGACAGGGAGTCCTGGCATGCTGCAATCCATGGGGTCACAAATAGTCGGACATGACTGAGCAACTGAACTGAACTGAACCAGGTACTTGTGTATACACGCTTCTTTAGGTTAAATACTTAAGATTGGAACCACTGTATTATGGAGTATACATTATTCCAAATGATTTTCAAATCAACTGACTCATGTTCTATTTTCAACTCATGAAAATGCTTGAACATTTAAAGTTCATATTCTCATTTGTATGATATCCCAAAAGAATGATCACAATTTACCTTGGCAAGCGTTCTATTAGCTGGAACAGTCGTTACATCAAAAAGAAGGTCTTTAGTCAAAGGCAGTCCCAAACTCCAACCTCCATATCTACATGGAAAAATTGATATTTGTTTTAATGAGAAAATATTCATAAATAAATCTAAAATGTTTAACTAAAAGCTCATTTTTTTCTTTCCACTAAGTACACATTATAGTATGAAATAAATACAACCTGACAAATATTTTACAGTTTTATAGATTTCTTTTATCATATTTTTGTCTAAAGTGCACATTATAACTAGAAATTCATGGACTCTTAAAAATAAAAAGTGGATTTAAAAAATTCAAATAGAAATTTTAAGGAAAGGTTAGTTTAAATATTGACCAAATTAAAAATGGGTTAAATAAATAAATAAGAATGAATTAAATACTAAATACTAAATAATATTTTAGTAGTTATACTAAAATAATTTTCTTGTGACTATTACTGTAAATGTGATGCTGCAGAGCTATATTTTTGATGTGCAAAGAACACTACAGGATATTCTTCACATTTTTTTTAAAAGTAGGTTTTAGAATGGTTTGTTTATAATAAACCTCATTTTGTTGAAAATATTTAATGTATATTCAAGTGTACTTGCCACCTTTCTCTCCTAGCTTTATTAAGCTATAATTGACAGATTAAAAGTGTATATATTTAAGGCATACAATGTTTTAATATATGTATATGTTGTGAAATAATCCCCACAATCAAGCTAATTAACATATCCATTATCTCACATAGTTACCATTTTCTTGTATATATTGAGAATTCTTAAGGTCTACCCACTTAACAAACTTCATGTAATAATCTGTATTCTTAACTAGAATTGCTGTACTTAGACATCCAGAATGTATTCACCTTGCTTTACTGAAACTTTGTACCCTTTGATCAAAATTTTCCCACCTCACCTTCCCCCAGACCCTAATAACCCCTGTTCTACTCTTCTGTTTCTATGCATTTGACTGTTTTGGATTCCCTATAAAAGTGAAATCCTGCAGTATTTGTCTCTGTTATTTCACTCAGTATAGTGTCTTCCAGTCCATCCACGTTGTTGCGAATGTAAGCCTGCCACACTTGCATCTACGGCAAATGTTCAGGTGGCTCAGGAACGAGCCTGCGAACTTGCTCTACAAGAACACATTTCATTCACATGCAGGTATCATACTCCAAGGTCTGAGATGTTCAAGTTGGAACTAAGGACAACTGTCACCAAAAGTCACGCCTTAGAACTCTCTGAGTTTGCACAGTCCAGTCAACTTGTTTTTTGCTTTGAGAAAAAAATATGTACAAAGTTAACAATACATTTTTGAATCCCAAAACAATGCTTTACAATGTGCTCAAATAAATCTTAATTTAGTTATTAAATTAATTTACTTAAATTTTAATATGTAAGGATGTTTAGATAAAACAGAATTTACCCACATAAATAATCAATAGAAATTTGCATTTTATTGTCACAAATTCAAGACAGTTAACTTAAAATTAGAAAACAAGATATTTTAAATTTTTTATAAAGTTTTTATTTTTTTTACCTTTTTTGTGTAAACTCATTAGCAGTTGATATAAGATAATTTTCCAAGTGGTGCCCAGTGAGGTTATAAATTACTTGGGAAGAATAAGTTCTTCTATGAGGTGGTGAATAGTTAAATTTAGGACATTCCTGAAAAATAAGGTTAAAAAAGTTCATTTGGGACAATGCTGTACAAATTAAATAGACAATGTCAAGAAGCTTCAGTCTCATGATTTGTCTATATGTGCAACTGGTAGAGTGTGATAAGGGTGTCTTCTGCCTCTAAACATCTGTGAAAATGAAGTCATCTTGCCTTTGCCAAGAAATAACACAAAGTTATTATTTATATAGACCACATACTTTGTTTAAGACTTGCTTAAAGCCAAAAAAGAACACAAGTTAACCAATGTTAGATATTTTTTCACTGTACTGACAAGCTTGATATGTCAAGCTTGATATGTTTAGAGAACAACATTAAATTTATGATGACTCAAAATTCTCTCAGTTATTCACAGGGAAGAAAAAAGTATCTGCCCCAAATTGAAAAGATAATATTAACAGAGATAAGTTCTCAGGGATGGACAACAGTGGATGAAAGAAGAAGAAAGAAAAGTCGCTCAGTCATGTCCGACTCTTTGCGACCCCATGGACTGTAGCCTACCAGGCTCCTCCCTCCATGGGATTCTTCAGGCAAGAATACTGGAGTGGGTTGCCATTTCCTTCTCCAGGGAATCTTCCCAACCCAGGGATTGAACCCGGGTTTTCCACTTTGTAGGCAGATACTTTTCTGCCTGAGCTACCAGGGAAGTCAAGTATATATTATATTAGTTTTAAGGGACTAAACCTAGGTTTCAGATTTCAATTTTACCCATATCTAAATCTAATTTATATATATGTCTTATATACATGTTGCTTATTCATATATAAGTTGCAGACATAGTACAGAGAGTTCCTGTATGCCTGTCGCCCAGTTTTCCCCATTGTTAGCATCTTATGTTACCATCAAAATTCAGTGCCTGGGTCCATTACTATTAACCAACCTCAGAGCTTAGTTTAAACCCCTTATTTATAAGTTTTTAGCTTTCTGCACTTCCTGACTTCTTACTTTCTATCAGAGTGTATCATGCTTCGCTGCTTAAACTTTAGTTTGGGAAAAACCTAGCACTTTTCCAGTTTTTCCTCCATCTTCCACATAGTGTCTCAGAGCTGAGACTAGTACCACATGTGTGGATCAAGAGCTTGCTCTAAAAAAAGAACGCTGAATTTTACCTTGCATCAAGTTATAAAATGTGAAGATCACATTCTATAATGCCTCTGGTTTCATAAAAAGAGATATGTATGAATGTAATTTTTAGCTTTAATTTTTTATTGAATTATACATACAGAAAAGCATATATATATATATAAGGATACTGTATGATAAATTTTGACAAACTGAAAACACCCTTGAACCAGCAACTGGATCAGAAAACAAAACAATGCTAGGACCCTAGGAGCCCCCCTCATCATGTTTCCTTTCAACCCTAGCACTCCCCAAGTAACCAGCACAGAAGAGTTTTGTCCGTTTTTATATTTTATACAAATGTAATTGTATCATATGTACTTTCTCACGTCTGGACTTTTTTTCACTCATCATTTATTTGTGAGAATATGATGTGTGTAGTTGTAGATCAAATAGAGGAAAACAATAGAATGGGAAAGACTAGAGACCTCTTCAAGAAAATCAGAGAAACCAAGGGAACGTTTCATCCAAAGATGGGCACAATAAAGGACAGAAATGATATGGACATAAAAGAAGCAGAAGATACTAAAAAGAGGTGACAAGAACATACAGAAGAACTGTACAAAAAGGGTCATGGCATTTAGTACCATCATTTCATGGCAAATAGATGCAGAAAAATTGGAAACAGTGGCAGACTGTTTTCTTGGGCTCCAAAATCACTGCAGATGGCTACCACAGCCATGAAATTAAAAGATGCTTGCTCCTTGGAAGAAAAGCTATGACAAACATAGACAGAATATTCGAAAGCAGAGACATCGCTTTGCTGATGAAGGTCGTTATAGTCAAAAGCTATGGTTTTTCCATAAAGAAGGCTGAGCACTGAAGAACTGATGCTTTCAAACTGTGGAGATGGATAAAACTCTTGAGAGTCCCTTGGACTGCAAGGAGATCAAACCAGTCAGTCCTAAAAGAAATCAGTCCTGAATATTCATTGGAAGGGCTGATGCTGAAGCTGTAGCTCCAATACTTTGGTGACCTGATCTGAAGAGCTGACTCACTGGAAAAGACCCTGGTGCTGGGAAAGATTGAGGGCAGAAGGAGAAGGGGATGACAGAAGATGAGATGGTTGGATGGCATCACTGACTCAATGGACATGAGTTTGGGTAAACTCCGGGAGTTGGTTATGAATAGGGAGGCATCCATGGGGTTGCAAAGAGTCAGACATGACTGAACGACTGAACTGAACTGAAGTGATTCTACTGTTGCTGGGAATTTGGGAGGCTATTACAAATATTATTACTATAAGTATCCCAGTATATGTCTCTCGGTGAACTAGCACTTCTGATGTGTATATAATAGGAATGGAATTGGTGAGTCCATAGGGTATGTATATCATCAGCATTAGTAGATACTATCAATGCTTTTAGAAGTTGTTTACATAAATTTGGATTCCCATCAGCAGACTATTAAGTTGAAAAAATTTTAATCTACTTTTTTAAAAAATTAAAATCTATCCAGATTCTATTTTTAAATACTAAGTTAGTAGACTTTTACTATGAACTAAAGAAAACACACAAAGAATTAGTTAGGTTAGATGAGAGATTAGAAAACACTTTGAGAGCTGGGTAAGAATAATACTTATAATGCAAGGATTTCAAAAAATGCTTGCTGGATTCTAGTTTTTATTGTTAGTAACTGTCTTACATGAGACCACAAAAAATGGTTGCATTTACTGAAAACATCTTTATTCTAAAATAGTGTACCAAGACAGTATAAGGTGTAATCATATGGCACTTTGAAGAAAATATTGCTAGATTCCTCCCCATGGGGAAGTGTTGATAACATGGTGACTCTCGGAAACTAACAGTGACCTCCTTTCTTCAGCAATCTTTAATTTCTTAAAAGTTAACTGAATTGATGGACCTAGGGCTTCCCTGGTGGTTCAGTCAGTAAAGAATCCGCCTGTAATGCAGGAGACCTGGGTTCGATCCCTGGGTTGGGAAGGTGCCCTGGAAGAGGGGATGGCAGCCCACTCTAGTATTCCTGCCTGGAGAATGCCCATGGACAGAGGAGGCTGGCAGGCTGCAGTTGATGGGGTTGCAAAGAGTCGGACATGACTGAGCAACTAAGCACAGAAAACAAAAGTGTGTTTCTATAGAATACAGACAGGGTGTTGGTTGGAAAATCTTTAATGTTTCTTTCAGGACATGAATTATTCTCGCATCCTGGAGGTGTTGCTTGGAGGCATACCGAGTTCTGTTCTGGACTTAAACACTACTAACTTCCCAGCTGACCACTATGATAGCAATCTCACTGTGCTTTCAAATATTACGCTATGGAGGCATTTTGTTGTGTGAAACACAGAGCTTGCTGGTTACAACTGAACTGAGCCCCCAAACTCACTTTTAGTCAGTTTCCACAAAGACTGTCATAGAATTACCTACCCCAGGAAGTTTGTCCTAAGATGGATTTAAAACAGTGACCTGAAGTTCAGTGTTTCTGAGCTGTCCGGATCCACACCACTGAGCTACTAGCTTCTATGAAATGAAACTATATCCACTCTTTGGTAACCTAGAAAGATCTTTCAAGCTTTGACATTTATTCCTTTTTTTTTTTTTTACTTCACTGAAAGTGAATTCCATCTTACCTGGGTGTTTTCTGAGCAGGAGCAAACGCCAAAATTAGTGATAGGTTCTTCTCCACTGCTGTCCCATTTTCCCAGACTGTTTTTGTTTAAACACCTCCTGCAAGTAAGAATAATTTTAAAGTGAGGTGTGTGTATATTCTCGTGTTTATGTATAAGCGGGTATTTGATATTGAATTCAGGTATAGTTCTCAGTTCAATTTACCGATTTTTCACAACTTGAAAATACATTGCACTACCATTTCCAAGTGATCTGACATCTGATGGGGGAATGAGGGACAGCACTTAACGATTAAGCAGTGCTGAGACCAAAGCTCATTGCCTCAATGTGGCAGGGTGGAACTTCTTGATCCCTTTATTTTCTTTGCTCTTTTCATCCTCTCCTCTGAAGAGAAAGGGATTTTTAGAAAAATAATGCACTAATGTCAAGTTTGCACGTGTCATGTACTATCTTCGAAGTTTGAATTTTTGTTACTGTTCAGTTACTACATCATTTTGAATAAGCAACACTGCTGCTGCTGCTAAGTCACTTCAGTCGTGTCTGACTCTGTGCGACCCCATAGATGGCAGCCCACCAGGCTCCCCATCCCTGGGATTCTCCAGGCCAGAACACTGGAGTGGGTTGCCATTTCCTTCTCCAATGCATGCCAGTGAAAAGTGAAAGTGAAGTCACTCAGTTGTGTCTGACTCTTAGCGACCCCATGGACTGCAGCCCACCGGGCTCCCCCATCCATGGGATTTTCCAGGCAAGAGTACTGGAGTGGGCTGCCATTGCAACACTATATAGTGCAAAAGTCTGGGGACTGGAGTTAGAAGACATGGGTCTTGGCTTTAGCTACACAACCTACTCTCTAGATTTCTTTTGACAAGTATCCTAGTTCACACGAGCCTCAGTTTCTTCATCTTAAAAATGAGATTAACAATTCACAGGGTGGTTGTGATTGTTTAATGAAAATATGTATACAAACAAACTTTACAAGTTAGAAAGCACCTCTTACTATTTCAGTATAGCATCACCACGGAATGAACTAAAGGCGATAGATAAAGTCTTAAAAGATAGACTTCAATCAGAGGGCTGACCTCCTCACTCAAACAACGCACATTGACCCATCCACACTCTTCCACATACATGAACACACATGCATGCATGTGCACACACACTGGAATGCTGGGGAAAAAAAAAAAAGAACTACTTACGGATCACTGATATTCAAACACATGTTGTCAATGCCAGGGAAGCTCCACATTGCTGAGACCAGGTCTTTTGTGCTTGGGTGATAATTTCTATAATATTAAAGGACAGAAACAAATTCATGTTTCCTTCACTAGAGTTCCATATTAAACTCATGCTCATGAATAATTCGAAGAAATGACATATGCTGTGTACAGGACTATTTTCTTAAAAATCTAAGAGAGATGTAGACTCAGAAAGAAGGTCACACAAAAAATAAGCACATGTCTCTATTTGGCTGTCTTATTATTTTCCTGTCACATGCATTTAGTGATCACCTATTGCATATATAACATTATATTATACACAATTCTGATACTGTTATTCTGTATTTAATAAAAAGTTATTTGCCATGTATTACAACAGATTGAGAAGCCATACCTAATCTGGTTTTCCTGATTAAATATTCATTAAAAATAAAAATCTACCTTAACTTTATTTTTAGACAAATACAAAAACTCTTACAGTTGTTTGCTGGTGAGGGAAGTGTCATGTGATAAATCAAACTGTATATTCCTTTGGCAGGATCAGGAATTGTGGCTCCTGAGTTCTTTATTCTTCAGCATTTTATGACATTCATTCAGCCACAATGCACCTCTGGAGGCATTGGGAAAATGTTGTTTCAGTTAAAGGGAAGACACTTACGCATAGAATGTTGTCTGTTCCGAGGTACCATAAAGAGATGGGGTGATTTCGAGCTCTGGATAACTGCTGCTGGAACTTCTCAGCGTGCCGAGGCCCATGGCAGTTGTTACAAAGACAATGGGGAGAATAACCTGTGCTATGAAGCCCTTCCAGTTCCGGCGGGTGTGATGGAACCTCTTAATGAGAATAGCCATAATCTTCTTCAATAACAGTTCAAAACCAACCGATCTCTCTCCTCTGGTCAGGATTTTGTCTGATTTTAAAAAAGAGAGAGAGATTTAACCTGGTTATGGGGAATCTTGATAAATCAAGAAATAAAGTAACTTCAAAGACCATGGATCCTGCTTATTTAACTTATATGCAGAGTACATCATGAGAAACACTGGGCTAGAAGAAGCACAAGCTGGAATCAAGATTGCCGGGAGAAATATCAATAACCTCAGATATGCAGATGAACCACCCTTATGACAGAAAGTGAAGAGGAGCTAAAAAGCATCTTGATGAAAGTGAAAGTGGAGAGTGAAAAAGTTGGCTTAAAGCTCAACATTCAGAAAACGAAGATCATGGCATCTGGTCCCATCACTTCATGGGAAATAGATGGGGAAACAGTGGAAACAGTGTCATTTTATTTTGTGGGGCTCTGAAATCACTGCAGATGGTGATTGCAGCCATGAAATTAAAAGACGCTTACTCCTTGGAAGGAAAGTTATGACCAACCTAGATAGTATATTCAAAAGCAGAGACATTACTTTGCCAACAAAGGTCTGTCTATTCAAGGCTATGGTTTTCCGGTGGTCTTGTATGGATGTGAGAGTTGGACTGTGAAGAAAGCTGAGCACCGAAGAATTGATGCTTTTGAACTGTGGTGTTGGAGAAGACTCTTGAGAGTCCCTTGGACTGCAAGAAGATCCAACCAGTCCATCCTAAAGGAGACCAGCCCTGGGTGTTCATTGGAAGGACTGATGCTGAAGCTGAAACTCCAATACTTTGGCCACCTCATGTGAAGACTTGACTCATTGGAAAAGACTCTGATGCTGGGAGGGATTGGGGGCAGGAGAAGAAGGGGACAACAGAGGATGAGATGACTGGATGGCATCACCAACTCGATGCACATGAGTTTGGGTGAACTCTGGGAGTTGGTGATGGACAGGGAGGCCTGGTGTGCTGCGATTCATGGAGTCACACAGAGTTGGACACGACTGAGCGACTGAACTGATGCACTGAACTAAAGACTATGGATGAATGGTGTAATGTGACACAGTAGGAAAAGCTGATATCTTAAAGATTTGGATTTGAGGTTCAGCTCTTCACTGATTGGGCTTCCCTGGTGGCTCAGACAGCAAAGAATCTGCTTGCAATGCAGAAGACCTGGGTTCAATCCCTGGGTCAGGAAGATTCCCTGGAGAAGGGAATGGCAATTCACCCCAGTATTCTTGCCTGGAGAATTCCATGAATAGATAAGCCTGGTGGGCTACAGTCCATGGGGTCACAAACAGTTGGACATGACTGAGTAACTAACACTTTCACTTTCTTCATTGATCAGCTATGGGCCTGAGTCTCTCCATCTTAAGAAGCATATGTAAAAGTTCTTTGAAAATTATAAATTACTATACACAAAATATTCTTTGTCATATACATAGTAATTTTAATGTCAAAGTGAGACATCTAGAATTTTATAAGTGAATATTGTCCCCAGTCTCCTAAAGTCTCAGTGCAGAATCAATATGTATTACTGACTACTAATATTCAAGAGGTAGCTTCTATCAGGAGATTGGACTCAAATAAAATGAACAAGAGAGCAAAACATCAGTCTAGTATAACTCATCCCTGTTGTCGGTAACTTGGTGACGGTAAGTCTAATTGGCTCTCATTATGGGGCCCAATCAGAGAAGGCGATGGCACCCCACTCCAGTACTCCTGCCTGGAAAATCCCATGGACAGAGGAGCTGGGTGGGCTGCAGTCCATGGGGTCGCTAAGAGTTGAACATGACTGAGCGACTTCACTTTCACTTTTCACTTTCATGCATTGGAGAAGGAAATGGCAACCCACTCTGGTGTTCTTGCCTGGAGAATCCCAGGGATGGGGGAGCCTGGTGGGCTGCCGTCTATGGGGTCACACAGAGTCGGACATGACTGAAGCAACTTAGCAGCAGCAGCAGCAGCATGGGGCCCGATGAAGTCACCTTAAACGTAGGAAAAGGAAAATGCTCTCCTCCAAAGTACAATTCTAGTTCAAGTACTTATTTGTTGCATTCTTTTTAGAAATCTGGACTGACAATATGGCGTTTTAAAACTCCATTTTTACCACTTTAGTCACAGAAAAGATCTCATTGGAAAAAATGAGATCCTCCCTCCTCTCCAACAAGCCTACCCCACTCCCATGTCTTCTGAGAGTGAGAGCCACACAGCAGTGGAGGTCATAAACGGTGGCTTGGGTTTTTCAGGTGGCTCAGGGGTAAACAATATACCTGCCAATGCAGGAGTTGGGAGAGACACAGGTTCAGTCCCTGGGTTGGGAATATGCCCTGGAGAATGAAATGGCAATCTACTCCAGTATTCTTGACTAGAGAATCCCACGGATAGAGGAGTCTGGCAGGCTAAAGTCCATGGGGTTGCAAGAGTCGGGACACAACTTAGTGACTGAGAATGCATGTCTCAGTAGTGCTCATACAACAAGTAATTTCAGCAGCCCCTCTAAAAATAGTTTCAAATATGACATTTCTTCTGAAGGTCTGCCACCAAGCATTCCTTTACATGTGATAAAATGACAGTATTTGTCAACTCTGTGGATATTTTTAATCCTCCATCACAAATTATGCGGCACAAAAATCATGATCTTCATTTAGCTGATAAGAAAAAATACAACGCTGCTTAATTTAAAATGAATTCCAATTAAATCGAGTGAACAAGTTTAAATGAGAACTCATATCTCTGCAAAGGGGAATTGCAGAAGGAGCTAAATATTGTAAGTTAATTAGTATGCTTTTCTGTTTCTTGAGAAATTACATGTCGATGACTTACAGGTGTATCAAATGGAGCAAATATGTGCTTTCTAAATGATAATGTCAAGGAGGGGAACATTCTGACTGAAGAATAGTTTCAAATTATGAGACAAATGCAGAGGCAAATGCATAACATTTGCTTCCTGAAGCAGCTGACCCCGCTCTAAGTCCTCAATTCCATAGTCTCAGCAATGATATTTCCAAAAGGTGACATCTGAGGAATCTAGCAGAGGACAAATGAGACTCCCAAGTTCCAGAGTTATACAAACACCAGAGATTATATTTTCTGATTTTAGAGTCAAGCAAATGTTTAATCATAAGTTCTATTCCTAGAGATTTTTCCCAATTTAAGCAAACTCTTGAAATGACTACTCCATAATTTACACATGGTTTTACTATATGCTTCCTTAAGTAAATAGTATTTCCAAAGGCATAAACTAACTGTCAGAGTATAAGACAGGATAAAAGCTATTTTCAAAAGAGCCCAATTCCTCAAAGCTGTGACAAGTAACAGCATTTCCCAAACATATCTTGTGTGAAGACTTGGAGGTGGGGGGGAACCTATTATTATAGATTCTTCACTGTTAAGTCCGACTTCATGAATTCAGTGCATGCTCAGATGCTTCAGTCATTTAGACTCTTTGCGACCCATGGACTGTAGCTTGCCAGGCTCCTCTGTCCATGGGATTCTCCAGGCAAGAATACTGGAGTGGGTTGCCATGCCCTCTTCCAGGAGATCTTCCCGACACAGGGATCGAAACTCCATCTCATATGTCTCCTGCGTTGGCGGGTGGGTTCTTTACCACTATTGCCACCTGGGAAGCCCTGTTGGACACCATCAATTATATGAAGTATTGAACTTATTGGACACAACTAGTTGGAATAAGTCATATCCTGAAAATGATTCCTCATAGCTAGACAGGATACACATCACTACCCTAACAAGGAAGTTCATGTTCTTCAAAATATTTTTGCAATAGGGAATTCAATTTGGTTTGATAAATATTTTGTATATAAAAATAAAGGTTATATTTCTTTAGTCTTTTTAAATTTAGAAAGTATAAAGTTGAATTAAAAAATCTGTCCTGTGATTTTCTCATTTATGCTGTTCATTGGAATTAAGCAAAATGTGTACATTAGATTTATTTTACCATCTCTGTCTGTGAAATTGCTGCTGCTCACAGATAAATCATCAGGGGTTGAGATGCCATTGGTACTGGAACTTCCGATTTTCTTTGTTGTTAAGTGCTCAAGACTCCTATTATTTTTTTGTGACTCTTTAGTCAAGTTCAGAAAGACCTAGAAAGAGAAGCAGGAACACTTCATTAGCATAAAACATGTATGTGTTTTCTAGCTTTTAAGCTCAATTTTTATTTTAAATTTTTGTCACATTTATTGAGACTTTAAAGGAACATATTCATAGTAAAAGATATGTTTTCTCTAAGTGAAGCAACATGCTTGTTCTCAGAAGTCAGTCTTACATAAGTATGGTACTGAGATAATTTTAAGATTTTCTGATTTGGTAAAATGTTTGTTTATAATTTTTATATAATCAAAACTATCTTTATTTTTGTTTCCCTTTACTTCTTAAAACATTCATTACAAATTTTTTTTTCTTTTTAAAAAGAACTGTTTATATTTATTCTAGGGGAACAGCAAGTTAATCAGCCTCAAGCAAAAAGGAAATGTCCAGGTGTACCTCTTCCACGGTGGTATCTGAAATGCCATAGCACCCAATGTTGAGGTCACCCAGGCCACTGTCCAGGGCTCTCAGGAGTGAAAGATAGGCCCCTGAAACTTTGGTGCTAAATGGAGGAAGCACGTAGACAAGTTCTCCCCCGATGTCCTCCTTGAGGTAGGCGTCAGGGAGATGTGACTGGATCATTGCCGTCACAGCTGTGGTGTCACACACTGTACTTGCATTTAGATTTGGACTCTAGAGACGAGAAGAGAAGTTAAACACTCCCTTGTCTTCACATTGTAGGGCCCAAGGGCCCCAGTCAGAGGGTGGCGAGTTCTTTTAGGCCAGTACAGACCTGTGCCAGGGAGTATATCACTTCTCTCTTGCTCCCTGTCCCACTGGGGGTCCCTATGGTTGTCTGTCAGTCACTATTCTAGGGCTTGTCTCCCACCTCACCCTGTCCCTTCTCCAGCCTCCTTGCTCACCTCCTCTCTCTCTCTCACCCCAGAAACAACAAACGTTCGGTTATTCAATGCTTCAGGCTCAGGAGCGCTCCCTCCTTA
>NW_011495032.1:37304176-37331373 GCF_000754665.1 Bison bison bison
CTCCCTCCTTAGGGTCTTTGCAATTGTTCCTTTGCCCCAGATAGTGACAGGGCTCACTCTCTTCTTGGGCTTAACTCCTGGGTCATCTGTCACCTTCTCAGAGATGCTGTCTACTTAAAATGGCACTTCCTAGCATTCCCTATGCCCTTTCCTCTGCTTTGTTCTACCCATAGCAGTTATCACTTGCTAATATTCTAAATTATATACTTATCAATTTTACCACGTGAATTCCCCACACTCCCATTAGAACATAAACTCCATAAGAGCAGAGATCTTAGCATCATCAGTTCACTGCTGTATCCCCAGTGCCTAAGACAAAGTCTTGGGCACATATTAAGATATCATATATAACTAATAAATAAAATTTTAATTGAATTAAGGAATGTGACAATGAACTACTTTTTCTATTTTGGGAGTCGCATTAGGATGATAAGATATAAAATAAATGAGAGTAGTCATAGCATATACATCTTGCACAACATAGATAAATAGCACTATTTGAGATAGTAAGGGAGCCTTAGAAACTAAGCTTTTTTGTTCTTTGAAGATGTGAAAGCATCACTGGTCTGGCTGAATCAGTCTCCACATTACCAGTCGAGGAACACTGATCAGAAAGTGAATATGTGACTGCATATTCCTTCATTGGCTTTTTATAGAGCAGAAAATCTAATTTTTAGCCTTACAGGCTGAAATGTAGGGGAACTAACAGGCTGATCATTCATCAGTAGCCTTAAGTATAGACTTTCTTTTATCTAGTACATTACTTCTCAATGTGCAATCCCAGACCAGCAGCATCAGTGTCATATGGGTAATGTGGACCTTGGTAGAAGTGTAGTAAATTCTAGAACCCCTTCCCAGATCTACTGAATCAGAGACACTCGAAGGTGGAGCCAGAAGTCTGGATTTAACCAAGACCTTCAGTGGTTCTGAAATTTGCTCGAGTTTGAGAAACATGAATCTAACATATTAATAGTGAATTTTAGCAATGTATGAAGTTGGACAGATTCTACTTCTGTTTCATACCAAACTGAATTTATGACCCTACAATGAGGTATAGTTTCTCTCCTACAAACCTTTTTCTTGGTGAGTGTGAGGTGATACCCATCTCCAAATGCCTCCTTGAGATAAAACGGTGACCCGCAGCAGCGCAGCCCTCCTTGCTCCAGGAAGGCAATGCGGTCACTCAGCACTTCAGCCTCATCCAAGTGGTGTGTCGACAGAATGATTGTTCTGGCTTGAAAACACAGAGAACAACCCAAAATGAAAAATGAAGCTACAGTTGCCAAGATATACTGAGTTAAAATAAGTAAATCCTGTGATTTATGGAGAGTCACATTTTATGAGCTAACTGAAACACTGATCAGAGGGGCTTCCAAAATGATCGAAGAGAAATTCAGAAGGGGTGTTCCTAAATACCTGAGGCAGGTTGCGGGGGGTGTTCTTGTAAGTTGACAGCAAATATGCTCTAAGGCTAACTGTCCATACTCTGTAGTGGGGGCTGCTGCTGCTAAGTCACTTCAGTCATGTCCGACTTCTGTTAATCCCTTATTCTGTTCCCTTGGCTTCACTTCCATTCTCTCTCTCTGTCTCTCTCTCTCTCTCTCTGTCTCTCTCTCTCTCCCCCTCCCTCCTTTTCTTCACTATGAAAAAGCCATAATTTTAAAGACTTTTTGAAAATTTCTCTCTGATTAATCCACTCCACTCTGATTGCTCCTTTGCCTCACATCCTGCTAGCACTTATTTAGTCTGTTTTCAGTTTCTTTTCTTTTTTTTTTTTTTTCTTGTTAAATTGTGTTTATTGTATTTACATTGTGTTTCAGTATCTTCATTTTGATTTGGTGCTTACCAGCAAACTTTTTTTTTTTTTTTTTTTTTTTATTCATATTTTTTTTTTTTCCCTAATTTTATTTTATTTTTAAACTTTACATAATTGTATTAGTTTTGCCAAATATCAAAATGAATCCACCACAGGTATACATGTGTTTATTTTCGTTTGTGTATGTTTGGTATCTCTAATTAGATTCTAAGCTCCTCTAGGCAGAATTTGGAACTTCTGTTGGATTTGCACACTCTCACAAAGGTCAGTTAAGTGCTCAATTCACAGTGGGCTCTACATAATTATACACTAATTGATCCAGAAATTTAGCTAGGAGAAGACAAGACCTGGGAAAAGGAAGAGCACACCTTAGATGTTTAACAGAGATTATAAACAGAAAAGACTTCAACTTGTGTGCTTGCATCCCAGAGGGCAAAACTATAACTGCTGGCTGGAGAAGTTATAAGAAGGTACTCATACCAGTTTTGTTCTTGGATATAACATCCCATATACTTCGCCGAGAACATGGGTCAACGCCAGTGGATGGTTCATCCAGAATTACCACCCTTGATCCTCCGATGAGAGCTATTGATATGGATAACTTCCTCTTCATTCCTCCTGACAGTGTTCCAACTCTCTTATGACGATGGCTATATAGTCCAGTATCTTTTAAAGTCCTTCAGAAATGATGGGCAGTGGTTATGTTTTACAGAGTATTTGAATTTTGGAAAAATACAAAAAGCACCCTAAATAAGAGGTATTCATTAAACAACTATTATGTGCTCAGCAAGGTAAACTATTGAGGATTCACGACATAGTTTTCTGTTGTTTATCATCTAGTTGGAGGTATAAAATTAATACTAAGAAAACACCATAAGGACTACATGGTTCATTATTTTATTCATTCATTTGACAAGTATTTATATAGAGAGTCCCTGCCTGTTTTCTGCCAGACTGTGTTTTAGGTGCTGTGGAACAGCATTGAGCAGATAATGTTCCTAACCCATGAGGAGATGATGATATAGTATAGTTGTGTATCAGGAGTAATGCAGGGGAAATTCAGTTGATAAACATATTCCCAAGAAGATTATAATTTTCTATTTTATAAGTGTAATAAAAAAACAAATAACACCGGGTATATGAGATGAGTGCCTGGGGTGTGCTATTTTAGGCATCTGTTTTACACATGGTGGCTCCCTCAGAGAAGGTGATGTTTGAGCAGGGACCAGAAGGGGCGGAGTAAGTCTAAGGGCTGTCTGGAAAACGCTGCTCTATGTAGTGGGAACATGGGCAGCCCGGAGGCAGGAGCAGGCCCAGCGTAACTGAGCGTGCACCTGGGCGAGCATGCCTGGAGCAGAGTGAATGGGGAAGAAGCAGAAGGAAATAAAATCAAAACCGAGATTGAGGGCAGGTCAGGAAGAGTCTCACAGGCCTCGATAAGGACATTCCTGAGTTTCACACTGAATGTGGTGAGAAACCATTAGAGGGCTTTGACAGAGGAGTGACATGGTCTAATCTGTAGTTTAAAAAGGTCACCCTGACTGTTCTTTGAAGAATAGACTGTACAAGGGAATGTAGAAGCCAGGGGTGCAGTTAAGACTTGTATGGTGGCCATGGAGATTGGAAGCAGAGGAATGGGGGCAATACAAGACCAGAAACGAAGGCAGCTATTTCCAGTGTAATAACTGGCTGCTGAGGAGAATGTATACAATTCTCATAGGCCCTTATACAAACCCATAGGCCCTTAAATGTACACAATAGCAGAAAAGTAGAAAAACTGAAAACAATTGTTTCCTGAGAAACTGTTTCCTACTGGTGTTATTATTGTAACTTGACTTCTTTTTGAGAGAAGTTAACCAGCACATGTTCTCATTCCTGTCATATCTGACCTTTTCACTTCTTCATGCAGCTGCTTTTTAGTCCAGTGAGGAACTTTAATGGAGCCGTAGAGGAGAAGGTGCTCCTTGGTGGTGAGGTAACTGAACAAGACATCATGCTGCATGCAGACGCCCATGTTCTTCCGCACAACATGCAGATCTGTTCTGATATCTTTTCCGTAAACAAAGATGGTACCTGCCGAGGCCCCAAACAGTCCAGTCAACATGGAGCTGGAAATGAAGAAACCATAAGTTAGGTGTGAACCAAAACTTTGATCTAGGTTTTTGGACTAAATATATCTCAGCTGTTAGCAAAAACTGTTACGGTGTATCTTCCCAGGGCAGGTCAAGCTATGAAGTAAAATCGGATTAATTGGGAATAAAAATTAAAATTGCTTTTAAGCTCCCAATACTTTAGTGTTACAGAAGCACATGTGATGATGATGGTGGTCGTGGTGGCAATGACAGAAAGGGTTGGGCTTTCTAATTGCAAATGCACTCCCTTCTTCAGCAAGCTCCCACACATCCCTGGCATCAGGTAGTTCCCATAGGCCATTAAGCCTCAAATTTCTATTTCCCACGTGAACTTTGGTCATCTTCAGTCCCCCACTCTACCCTGTGACTTGAATATTCTCACCTACAGAACTCCTCATCGTACTTCAGATGGTCAGTAAACTGGGCAGTTATTTAATATCCATCTTCTCCACTAAAATGTAAGCCTCATGAAGTCAAGGAAAGGACATATTTTTTTTTTTTTTTTGGTACCACTCTTACCATCTAACTAGTGTCTTACACATAACAGATCTTAAAGGACTATTGTGGATTAAATAGGGAATCAATACAATGTGTGATTCTTCCCATAAAAATGCATTAAAATCAAATAACGTATTTCTTTATACATTCCTTATACTCAGAAAACTACAATGGGGACTTTTTCAGCTAAAATTATAGCCTCATCAAAATCCTTCTCCATTCCTTTTCTTTATTGTCCTCTTATTGCTTATTAGAAATCTTAATTTTAAGCACTATACTCTCAGTATGGCAACCCATTCCAGCATTTTTGCCTGGAGAATCCTCATGGATAGAAGAGCTTGGTGGGCTACAATCCATAGGATCACAAAGTCGGACACCACTGAAGAGACTTAGCACAAACACAGTACATTCTCACTAGAAAGCCAACTCTGCATTGAAACAGGTCATATAAATGAGAACAGCTGCATGTTTGCTCTTTTCATAACTCTCTTTTGTCCCCTTTTAATTACTGAAAAATATGTTTTGGCACTCACTGAGCTTACTCATGATGACAGTAAACAGCATATCTGACAATGGATACTTTTTCCCAAATAAGACAAGAACACCAGCAGCATCTTAGAGCTCACTCCAAGCAAAGCCTAGTGGAGCACTGGAGGTAAGTCACAGAAACAATTTCAAAACAATGTCACTTTTAAAACCATTCAAATCTTTTCTCCATCAGGACACAGGAAAATGCTAGTTAAGTGAAGAGAGAGGAAGAACAGCTCGTGTACTGTTTGTGAACTTTTGATCTATATCTGATAGCTAGTGATTCTTTTCTTTTTTCTTTCTTTCATGAATCCAGGCAAAGGATCCATTTAATAGAGCAGATGGGGCTGAGTGTGTTTATACCAAGATTTGTGAATCCAAACTGGTATACAGGCCAGGGTAAAAATGCAAATAAGTGAAACAGACTGACTGTATGGGGCAGTAAAGTTGGTGGGGAGCAGGGATGAGGAACAGTCATTAAACCTGCTTTAAAAACAGTCACTAATAAGTCCAAAACAATTGTCTCTATCTAAGCCTGTAGGTCCAATGTTTCCAAAACTTTCTAATATTTAAGAGATGACAGGAATGTTTATTTTTATTTGAAAACTCTCCTATTTTTATTTGAAAACTGGCACAGAAATAAAATATTTTGAGAAGTAATAGTGGGCCAATATTAGGTAGACCAAAATGAACCTATCTGGTGGGTCTGATCCATACTTTGAGCTCACAGGCTGAAACTTGCTTCTACAGTAAGCAAGTTGAGGTATCTTAATCCATCTGGGAGCTGTAACAACTCTATTTTTATGAAAGAATTGGGGAAATATTAAGTAATATGCTTCCATGACACCTAAGTATTGAAAAGTAACATACATGGTGGTAGTCTTCCCGGCTCCATTGGGCCCCAGCAATGAAGTAATATGACCTTCATAGAAGTTCAGATTGAGGTTATCAACAGCAATTTTTGAGCCATAGATCTTTGTGACCCCATGCAGAGCAACCCCAACTGTGAGATCTTTAGGTTCAGGCTCAATGTTGGAGGAAAATTTGTATTCAGGACCTGGAGAGAAATCAAGAGAAGAGTTGTAAGCTCACAAGGAAAGAAAATGCAGCTAGATTTAGACTTTTCCTTAATTAAAAACCAAAGACTATAGACACAAGCCCCAAAGTAAAAAAATAATTCCAGATATAAATGGTCTATTATAGTCTTCCACCTTCTCACTTGTTTTAAAAATGAATGAGAGTGTTGGAACCACACTCTAAGGTTTATATTACCTGTCTCTGTCAGAAAAAGAAGTTTCAGAATATAGTATCATAATACTGAATTCTCCTTTATTCAAATCAAAGATCTCAAAAATTCAAAATACAAGTTTAAGGCTTGGTCTTCCAATTGAACAGGGTGATACTTATGTATAGAATGAATGTCTATACTTGGTGGACAATGCTTACTCAGATCTGTGGTTGTAGAATCAGTTCATTAATTACTCTCTACATTTCCTTCATGCATCACAAAAGAACTAGTTATATGGCTCATTCTTACTTTATAAAACTGACACTGCTCACCCAATGTCAGTAAGTCACAAGCCTTAAATTGTTTGTTCTTTGTTGGTGATGGGTTATGCTAAATTATCCATACTTGTTACTTGGTTACTCCTTATGACTAGTGACAGATGGCTGGAGTGAGGGGTGCAGACTGTGGCCAAGGAACAAAATTTTTCTCTGTGTGAATCTAACTGGACCACAAAGCGATCTGCAGTCTTGGCCTAATTAGCACCATATGATAACCAACTGAGTTAATGAGCCCAGAAAAGGCCACGATTTAATCTCCCTACGAGTCCAAACACATATGTGTAGACATATTCATCCATGACTAAAAGGATGATAATTTTGCCATTTAGAAAAACATAATTAAAATCACTAGTCATGTAAATTTTACATCACTTCCCTCATAATAATGCATGTTGTTGACCTACTTGTCTTACTGGCAGATGGGTTGGTGTTCTGCATCATGATATTAGTAAACATAAGCCCATTGCTTTTCTCATGATTCACGTCTGCACATCCCAATCGTTCTTTCCAATAGGAAGGAAGGAATGGAAAATACCACGGAGCTGCCATACCATATGTACCTGTAACAAAAATGTATTAGGAAAAGTAGTTTTAAATCGATTGTTAACATTAAGCATCAGAAGTTAAATAACAGTATTTACTATGTAGTATTTAGGAAATATTTTCATTTTTTTGATACTATATAAAACTAAAGTTGTCTCAGTTTCCAAAGTAAAGTAAAAAAGAAAGCCAGTTTTTAATTCTTTCCTTTATAAACAGCTTCAGTGGTACAGTTATACACTATAAAATTTAATCATTGTAAATGCAGAGTGTGATGATTTCTAGTAAATAAAGTTTTGCAACCAGAACAACAATCCCCAGATTCCAATAACTCCAAAAAGTTATCTCATGTGCTTTGCAAATAATCCCTGGTTTCAACCCAAGTCAGAAGCAATCACTGATCTGCTTTGTCTCCACATTTTTCTCTTTTACAGAAATTTTATATAACTGGAATAGAGTAACAATCTTTCATTCATTCATAGAATCAAAAATGTGCAAATATAAATAAGACTTAATGGGAAAACTTATGAGCATGTTGAAGTTTTAACCATTTGAGACCTTGGAGGGGAACCCCACTAGTCTTGTTCCATTAAATTTGATAAATTTTCCTTAAAATTAGGAGACTTGATTTTTGCCTTTTATAATATCTCATACTCCCATTTGGAAAGACTGGACTCCATGCTTCTTAATTCATTCTATCCTTTAAAGGAATATCAGAGGAAAAAATTCAACAGTGCATTATCTCAGGCTAGAAAATTTTGGTTAGTTTTGGGATGGAAGTATTTTTGGAGATGATATTTGGCAAATAAAATATTAGAAAATATATATTAGCAGTTTTATAATGATAACAATCATGAAAAGCATGTATGTGTAGGAAGAATGATCATACCTGGGAAAACGTTCCGGACATACCAAGCAATAAGGAAATAAATGAAAGAGTCAGCGAGGATTAGACAGCACAGCCAGCCAAATGAAGTGGTGTCATCCTGAACTGGGGAACTGTACATATTTTCCCACTGAAGACCTAAGTGAACACATACATTTATTTTTCTGTAATACATTCTGTAGGTGTGAAAGATAAAATCCAGTTGAAAAGAAAGTGAACCTACCGATGCCTTGCTCCTCGTAGCGTGCGATGTACTGACCTGCATAACTGAAAGCTGTTGGAGACAGCAGGCTCTGTGAATAGAATCAACCAGAATGATAGTTCTTGTAGGTTTCATACATTTCACCCAGAGAGGTCTTAACCTACTTCAAACTTTGGGCCCTTCTATAGGTAAAACTGACACTAACTCTCGATCATATTTAAAAGCACAGAGGTCTCTTACCAAGCGCACTACAATTTTGGAGGAAAAGGGGAGGCAATCGCAGAAAACAAAAGAAGGAAAATTATAACTTGGAAAATATTTGTCAAAAATCCAAAATACATATCTAAACTTACTAAATGTTGTTCAGCAATTTACAAAATTGGTAATTATAGAGTAATGCAATGTTAAGATTAACATCAAATGAAAGGTTAGGGGCCAGATGTTTTTACTTCATAGATTGTCTTCAAGTAATAGAAGTTTTATGCATGAAAATATATTAAAATATCAATTGAGTACTTATAATGCAACAAATAAAAATTTAAATGTTGTTTAAATACAAGGTGGCCAATGTCAAATGAAAGTTATTTATCCCTATTTCCACAAACAACAAAGTTCTAATATGAGCCTCAGTCAATGGTGAACTTTACTTCTGCTTTCCAAATTTCAATATCAGTGAACTTAATGCTTTCATTAAAGTTCTTAAATTAATTTGGTACTTTGAATTGAAAAAGCAGAAAAGAATTCAAAATTGATTCTATGCTATCA
Organism: Bison bison bison; assembly: GCF_000754665.1. Classification (NCBI taxonomy): domain Eukaryota; kingdom Metazoa; phylum Chordata; class Mammalia; order Artiodactyla; family Bovidae; genus Bison; species Bison bison. Next base: position 37,313,110 of record NW_011495032.1, read on the forward strand.
GCACATTTGTATTCATGCCTGTAGGTTACATGTCATAAAAACCACAAGAATTAGTCATATATGAGAACAATGCCAGTAATAGAGGTTCTAAGATATTTATGGAACTGGGCCAGAGATAAGTCAGAATTCTTGATGATCTTCAAAACATGATATATTACATTTTAACTGCTCTTTCTTACAGCATCATCTATTATGATTTTAGAAACAGTGGAGGAAAAGTTTTCTTTTCATAGTCTTATGCTTGTATGGTAGACAATGATTAGGACAGTTATGCATATTTTGTAATTACTGCACTTGTACATTTAGAGAGTCTAAACACACGCACAAAAGTTCATTCCTTTCATACCCTGGCCATTCAGTTGTGACAGCTGACTTACCATGAATACTTTTATTACATAGCTCAACTCATTTTCAACTGTAATCAGAACAATAAATGGAAAAAAGGCAATGATGTAAATGAGGCTTCCGATCAGAGCTGCAATGTTGGTGCTGTTGAAGAAGGCACTGATCAGATAGCTCATGGCGATAACCGAGAAGCTGTAGTCCGAAAAATACAGGAACAAAATGAACCCATTTGTTTTAGGAAGAATATTGCCAAACTTGAGTATGATGATGAGGATGACGATGGTAATCAGTAAAAATGCAACACTCTCTATGACCCAGGCGAAAAAGTGGCTGCAGGAGTTCACTCCCATCATCTTCATGTACTGTAAAAATGACAACGTGTTAGTCTCTTCTTAAGCTAATATATTCTCAGATGACAGTTATTCCTGTACCATTCCAAAATGTCCATGAGACTCTTCAAACACGTGAAACTAGGCATTTTAACGATGTTTCTCGGTATAGCATTTGTCCACGCTCACTATATGACATTAACGTGGCTATTTATTTCAGTCCATCTTAGACTGTAGCTCCCAGGCTGCCCCAATGTAATGAATGATTTGGATGGTGAGGTTTGTTTTATTTTTTGACAAGCTCATTTTATAACTGGTATCTAAGTGATGTTTCCAGATTAAACGAATTGAGAATAGACACAAAAATTTGTTATCCCCTGCAGAATTTTACAACATGAATTTGATATGTGTGCAGGTAAGAATATTTCAAGTTGGTGAAAACTCATAATTTATTTAAAATTCAATGTATGGATTGAGATAATAAAACTCCATTATTTTCAACTAAACATTAATGAAAAATGCAATAATTATTCATATTCCTATAAGAAATAAAGTAGACCAGATTCCTAAGATGTTAAACTATGCAAACTTTGAAGAAGACTTTCTGCCTTTTGGCATAATTTCCCTATCCTTAAAATCACTAACAATCTAGGTCAGGTTTGTTATCTTTGTTTTCCAAAAAAATTATAAAAGTCCATGCACCCAAAATGAACACATGCATCTCAGATAATCTACACCTCTCTCTCAACTGATATTATGTATTATTTCAGTGGTATCCTTAGTGGTCAAGGCATTCCATCAAGGTGGAAAGACAGACCAACATGAGGTGTTTTTGCGTTAAAAGGATTCTGAATGATCTGAAGCCCCCAGGACCTTGGGTGTTTTGAATCAGTGACTTGAGTTTGTACACGGTTTCTAGTTGTAACAACTCTTGATTAATAGTAAGTTTATGAATCTAATATTCCATCTTAAAAAGAACAAAATAAGTGTTCCACTAACACCTTTGTAATCCACTATTTTTTTTTTTTTTTGAAAAATCAAGGATGTACAATGTCTTCCCCTTTAAATCTAACTTGTCTAGGAAAAAAAATAGGGAATGCGCCAAAGCTTTTACAATACAAGCAAAATACGATTTTTACTTTCTGCCTTTGCAATTTATCACGTTTCGATAACTCTGTTGCTCCAGTTGTTACCATGGAAACAGCTACCTGACTGCCACTAGTCTAAGCTGTGGGCCTTAAGCTAATCATCACTAAGGAAGTCCCGTGACTTCTCCTCTTAACTTTTCCCTTTTCCTCACCCTCTTCTCTCCCTCCTACTCCTTTCCTCCCAGACCCTGCACACTTTACAGTAAAGATTCAACCTATGTTTCTATAGGAATAGATGTGTGTGTCAAAGTAAAAAAAAAAAAAAAAATCAGCATGGAGTGAAGATTCACTATGGAAGGTTTTATCCAATTGCTATGTATCTATCATTGAAAAGAAAGTTAGATTTTGGTGTGAAAGAGACCTCATAGATCTTATTTTAGCAATTTCCCTGTATCCCACCCAATTTGCAAAATTACTGAGTTATGTTTGATGCCTTCATTTCAGAGATACCAATTCTTTTTTGTATTTTGGCCTTTCCCATTATTTGTATTTTGATGTTTTTAATGTTTTTAATGTTATTTGAATATAATTATATGGGAAGTTATAGAACCCATGTAACTATCCGAAAGCTGATATTCACCACTTAATTTCATTTGTCCTATACAAAAATTTTCTCCTCCACCCAACAGCAATGTATGTCAGGAGGAGGCAGTATCACTATATTTTACAAAGTGGATATGAAGTATCCAGAATGCTATCAAGGACATGAAATAGAGCTGACTTCATGTTTATAAATGTGTTTTCCTTCCCTGACTGTAGATAGCTTCAGTATAAAACATTTATATATCTAGAAAATTCTCCATTCATAGCCTTGTTAAAAATAATTTAGCAAACCCAAAGAGCAGGCATGAAGGTGTTTATCATAGTAATTTGGAAGTTTTCAAGGCTCAAGATCAGATTTCTATTCCCAAGAATTGGTAAAAGTTGGAGACTGATCATTGCTTTTTATCAAAACAGAACAGATTAGATGCCTCCAACAGTGTTTACTACTTAGCACTCTAGCATCAAACTTCAGAGTTAAACTTCAGGATTTTATGCCATGAGAAGAACAGCTGTTATACATAAAGAAAAAAGTAATGAGTGCATGTAGGTCATCCATAAATTATCCAGATTCGCTGCCAACTTTGTGATCATCAACAAGACCAAGCTTGCTAATGGAAGGTGGCCCACAGAGGACGACGGGCTGTGCTGTCTTGGGTGTCGTTGGAGTCTCCTCAGAGTGACAGATGCAAGTGCCAGCTTGTAATCAAACAACCACTTGTCTCAAGTCTCCCAAACCTGCTGGAGCAATTCATCAATATCTGATAACCTGTGGCTCAGGAAAACCCCTCTGCACAGTGATCAAACTCTGCTCCAGTTCTCAGCAGGAAATAATGAGAAGAAAGAGATTCTGTGAGATTTTAGACAAATGAGTCATCACATTCAAAAGAAGCTTATGCACAGGGACTGGCATTAAATACTGTCAAGAAAAGAAATCATAAATATACATATATTTACTTGACAGCAAGTTTTCATTCAACAAGAATGTCAAGAACTGGTTAATAATATTTTTGTACTTCAAATTTTATATTCTCTTAAGATATTTATGTTATTGTTTTTAGTAGGATATAAAGGATATTGTGATCATTACTTGGAATATTCCATATTCTTACTAGTAGGATATATACCAATAAGACATAAAAAGGAGTAAACTGGTATTCAAAAAAAGGAGACAAAATTGCCTCAAGTGAAGTACCACAGAACTACAGACTTTTGCATAGTATTTGGCAATCATTCTGCAGACTATAGATATTTCAGGATACCTGTCTGAATTGAGAGACAGAACTCCAAAATTTTGTCTCAAACTGAATATAAACAATGAAATCCCCATAAATGACTTATTTTAGACCAAATAGATGAAAATAACCATAAAACCAAGAACACAGTGTGAAAAACAACTCTTCTGTGTAATATAAAGTCAGCCTGTGTATAGTTTTATATTTTAATTTTTAAAAGCAAGAAATGCAGAATAATGCTCAACTGAAGGGCATTTTGAAATAGTTTTCTAACTATATGATTAATTTTATCAGTAAACTTATTGGGCATTAGTATTTGTACTAAGTCTCTTTAACAAGTTAAAGGAATTTACTAGAATCATACCATAATGAGGTCAAAGATGAATGCCTTCATTGAATTAGCAACTGACTTGATTTCTCTGTCTAAATGTGAGAACAATTACAGAAGGAAAAAAGATGTTTTGTTTTGTTTTCTACTTTTTTATTCAATTGGAATGAGAAGGAAGTAAAGAAGGGGCAGCTTTAGATCTTAGTGAATATTAAAATGATAATATTAAGATCTTGAGTTGCTGGTAATCTAAGAGATTGTCCACCATTATCTTCAAAAGTCCTAAGTAGTCTATGCTACTAAAAAAAAATTGGGAGAGGGAAGGTAGCTACGATATGGAAAAGGACTAGTCAGAAGTGCTAAAGAACTGTTAACATATCTTGATTGTCCTCACCACATAAAAGAACAGATAACTACATGATGTGAATAGAGATATAACATAATTCTAGGGTGTTAAATATTACTGCAAAACATAAATGTATCAAATCAGCAATTTGTACAACTTAAATTTGCATAATGTAATACATCAATTTTCAGTAAAAAATAAATAGAATAAAATAAACAAGCTCTTATTAAAAAAAAAAGTTTAGCATGGCAAAGTTCAAGAAATGGCATGCCTTGTAATTATCATTAACCAAAAATTACTCTAACTAAATACAACACAGAGATAAACACACACACACACAGACACACTGTTGGGGTTAAAAAAAAGCCAGTCCAGATCCACCATTCACTAATCTATAGTCTTTAGCAAGTCATCTCTCACTGTCTGGGCTCAGCTTTTTCATCTCGAAAAAGGAGGAGGCTAGTTTAGAACTGTCAGTGGTGGAAGGAGGTGAGCAGGTATATTAGGAATATTTTGCTTCCGTTAATTCATCTCACAAATAGATAATATTCCTTTAAATTTAGGACACTGCTAATTTTAAGATGTGTCATTACTTTAACTGCCACCAAGAAAGAAAAATCGCTGCCAAATGAATTATGACACCCTATCAAATATATCTCAATTTCAGAAGCTTTAAAATATGAACAAAAAATCATTATCTTCGAATTGATAAAAAATGAATAATTGAATGCCTCTTCTGTTCTGGCAGTGAGAAAGTACATTCTGGAAATATAATGCTGAAAAAAGTCTAGATGACATGACTCAAAGAGTTTAGGGATTGGGCACAAATGAATATGAACTGAAGGACTCAAATTCTGATGTCTGATTCCAAGTTCAGTAATCTTCCACTATGTAACTTTGACTCCCAAGACTAGCTGGTTAAATTTTGAAAGTGGATGCCTGCAAAATGAAGACACAGAGCTCCCAAACAGAAACTAGTTCACCATTAAAAATGCCTTTCATATCTTCTATTGAGAAAAACTCTTTATTGTGCTTTGATATTTTTCGGTGACATCCATAGATACATTCAGAGAGTTCTATTTTCAAGCCAAAATAACACAATATGCATGTATTATACACACACACATATAGTATAGACAGATACATAACACATGTATATACACATGTACATATATACTGCATTTCTAACATTTTAAGGTAGATATTTATTTTGCTGTAGAAAAGAACTCAGAGTCTATCACAGTTTTATACTTCAGAGGTTTCCTTTAATTTGTAAAGATTCACTTTGGAGTACTAGGAATCAGACAGAAAAATATAAGGTACAAGCTTGCAACCAAAGTTATGGTTCAGGATGTGAATTTGAGCTTCTAAACTGGGGTTAAGAAAACATTGTACACAGTCCTGAAAACAACACAGCTCAAACAAGTTGATGAGACTTTTACTAAACTATAACTGAAATATAAAAACACAGCTGAAGGTTACCTTAGGAAGCATCACCACGAACAAAGCTAGTGGAGGTGATGGAATTCCAGTTGAACTACTTGAAACCCTGAAAGATGATGCTGTGAAAGTGCTGTGCTCAATATGCCAGAAAATTTAGAAAACTCAATAGTGGCCAACGGACTGGAAAATGTCAGTTTTCATTCCAATCTCGAAGAAAGGCAATGCCAAAGAATGCTCAAACTACTGCACAGTCGCACTCATCTCACATACTCATAAAGTAATGCTCAAAATTCTCCAAGCCAGGCTTCAACAATACATGAATCGTGAACTTCCAGATGTTCAAGCTGGTTTTAGAAAAGGCAGAGGAATCAGAGATCAAATTGCCAACATCTGCTGGATCATGGAAAAAGCAAGAGAGTTCCAGAAAAACATCCATTTCTGCATTATTGACTATGCCAAAGCCTTTGACTGTGTGGACCACAATAAACTGTGGAAAATTGTGAAAGAGATGGGAATACCAGACCACCTGACCTGCCTCTTGAGAAATTTGTATGCAGGTCAGGAAGCAACAGTTAGAGCTGGACATGGAACAACAGACTGGTTCCAAATAGGAAAAGGAGTATGTCAATGCTGTATATTGTCACCGTGCTTATTTGACTTATATGCAGAGTACATCATGAGAAATGCTGGGCTGGAGGAAGCACAAGCTGAAATCAAGATAGCTGGGAGAGATATCAGTAACCTGAGATATGCAGATGACACCACCTTTATGGCAGAAAGTGAAGAAGAACTAAAGAGCCTTTTGATGAAAGTGAAAGAGGAAAGTAAAAAAGTTGGCTTAAAGTTCAACATTTAGAAAACCAAAATCATGTCATCCAGTCTCATCCCTTCATGGCAAATAGATGGAGAAACAGTGGAAGCAGTGGCAGACTTTATTTTGGGGGGCTCCAAAATCACTGCAGATGGTGATTGCAGCCATGAAATAAAAAGACGCTTACTCCTTGGAAGGAAAGTTATGACCAACCTAGATAGCATATTAAAAAGCAGAGACATTACTTTGCCCTCAGAAGTCCATCTAGTCAACATTATGGTTTTTCCAGTAGTCATGTATGGATGTGAGAGTTGGACTATAAAGAAAGCTGAGTGCCGAAGAATTGATGCTTTTGAATTGAGGTGTTGGAGAAGACTCTTGAGAGTCCCTTGGACTGCAAGGAGATCCAGTTGGTCCATCGTAGAGGAAATCAGCCCTGAATTTTCATTGGAAGGACTGATGCTGAAGCTGAAATTCCAATACTTTGGCCACCTGATGCAAAGACCTGACTCATTTGAAAAGACCCTGATGTTGTGAAAGATTAGAGAGAGGAGAAGGTGACGACAGAGGATGAGATGGTTGGATCGCATCACCAACTCAATGTATATGAGTTTGAGTGAACTCTAGGAGTTGGTGATGGACAAGGAGGCCTGACATGCTGCAGTCCATGGGGTCGCAAAGAGTTGGACACGACTGAGCAACTGAACTGAACTGAACTGAGGAAGTATAGGCTCAAACTCTAGGACAACCCTGTAAATCTGATGTCGAGCTAACAAAAACATGAAGCAGTGTTTTGTACTTTGTAAGGAGAAATAATCAATTGCCTAAAAGCCCTGGCAATGTAAATCTGAAAAGTGCAAGGGCTAACAGGTTACTCTAATCTCATTATTTCAGATTGTCAGGCAGGCCTTGCAATAATTATTGTGCCCTGGTTTTGAAACATTTCCCCTATCTTTTCACTTCACTTCATGAATGTAAGAATGGGTTTATTATAGGATTAGCAGATAAAATAGTTCTATTGCAATACAATCCAAAATTCACACAGTGCTGTTTCATAAATCCTAAAAAGAAGTAAGATATTTTGGATTTGGGGATAATGATGAAGAACATGCTCCAGAAGAGATCATGGTTTACATCCCAAGTCATGTCTTTCATTGTCATATTATTAACATAATCAGTAGCATAACATGAAATTCTTAGTCTCTATAAATCACAATTCAGTGAGAGAAAACTGAAGGAAACCAATGGCACCCCACTCCAGTACTCTTGCCTGGAGAATCCCATGGACGGAGGAGCCTGGTGGGCTGCAGTCCATGGGGTCACTGAGTCGGACACGACTGAGCGACTTCACTTTCACTTCTCACTTTCATGCATTGGAGAAGGAAATGGCAACCCACTCCAGTGTTCTTGCCTGGAAAATCCCAGGGACGGGGGAGCCTGCTGGGCTGCCGTCTATGGGGTCGCACAGAGTCGGACACGACTGACGCGACTTAGCAGCAGCAGCAGCAAGTGTACTAGAATGAAAATTTGCTTTTTGGGAGCTGAAAAAAGACATATATCTTTGTCCATGTCCATGTCTATATCTATACTTATATCTATATCTGTATTTATGTCTATATATCTTCATTGGACTTAATTACTATGCCAACAGTTTTCCTGCGTTAGTAGTTATTTTTATTATTAGCATTTAAACTTCTTCTGTTAATGCCTAAGTCTTACAGGTAACTTCTTGGGCAAAAATTACTGTCAGAATTGTAAACTGTATTCAGATTTTATTCAGATTTTGGTTTTCAGATAAACTTATAAGACAAGTTCTATGCAATTTTTTGAGAAGACAAAATAGTGCCATACCAGCTGTCTTAATGATTCATAAAATATTTTTCCATCTAATTCACCAGATATAGGTCAGGCTTTCTGAGTTTGCTCAGGTATTATGAAAATCATAGTCATTAATTATATATCCAAGTAGAACTTATTTGTAATTAGAGATTCTCAACATACCTCATGAAGCCGGAGGTCTTTCTCATAAACAAGCTTTTTTACAAATGCAGCTATAAATACAACCCAGGCAACCATGAGCACGATTGGAAGAGAGTAAGAGACACTGGTAAGGAAGCTGTAAGGAAAAACAGAAACAAAAATTCAGTGACCAAAATGAATGCCACATTTGCTGATTGTAATATACAAAGAACACACTCCCTCCTACACTGAAATTATTAATATAACTATTTTATTTATGAAGTGTGAAGCTGACTTAACAGTAGGTACATGATTTTCTTGCCATAATGCTACAAAAGTAAAACAATTCTAGATTGTTAGATAAAATTGCCAAATTGTTTAAAGGGTGTTTAAGTATGTCCTGTTCAGGAAAATAGTTAATTCTATAGATATAACTACAAGGCTCTAAGGCTTTCTGTCTAAACTAAATTCTTATGTAAAAGGCAGATTCAAAGTTAGATGATGATTGGTTTATCTAGCTAAAAGCTGTATTTTCTCAAATTACTGTATTTACTACTCTTCAGAAGCTCCAGTACTCTTGCCCGGAAAATCCCATGGACAGAGGAGCCTGGTAGGCTACAGTCCATGGGGTCGCTAAGAGTCCGAAACAACTGAGTACTTCACTTTCACTTCTCACTTTCATGCATTGGAGAAGGAAATGGCGTCCCACTCCAGTGTTCTTGCCTGGAGAATCCCTGGGACGGCGGAGCCTGGTGGGCTACCGTCTGTCAGGTCGCACAGAGTCAGAGACACGACTGAAGTGACTTAGCAGAAGCTCATAGTTATTAAACCAAATTTCCCAAAATGAAATAAAATAAAACTCAAATAATATTTCAAATGCAAAGAACTTGGATTCCTCAAACTAATGCTTTAGGGGATGTTTCATAAACAGTATAGAAATGTTTTTTTTTTTTTTTTTTCTGGTAATGTGCTAAACTAGCAGGTCATTGGAACACTTAATTGGACTGCAAATATATTCCTGAATTGTTGGCCTATGATACTTGAATGCTCAAATGAAGTGTTTATCAAAGTTGAACATACATCAGAATCACCTGAAGGGCTCATTAAAACGGATTTCTGGGCCCCACCCGTAAGCTTCTGATTTATTATATCTGAGGTGGGGTGAGGAATTTGCATTTTAAACAATTTCCCAAGTAAAGCTGATGCTGCCAGTCCAGAAACTACACTCCAATAACAATTATTCTTACATTAGCCACTGACTATGGGCTAAGGCAAATAAATAGCTTTCAATGACAGAAACTCTAAATTGAGCTGTTTTACACCTTGGGCTCGTTCTTGCCTGGAGAATCCCAGGGACAGGGGAGCCTGGTGGACTGCTGTCTCTGGGGTCGCACAGAATCGGACACGACTGAAGCGACCTAGCAGCAGCAGCAGCAGCCAATGACACTTTCACTTGCAGAAATGTCCCAAGGCCATTTTCTTTTTAATCTAAAAGACCAAGGAATTACCTTCAAGTTCCCCATGAAAAATGCAAATATTAATGGAACATGACATCACCATCGTTCAGTTTCACTTTAGCATCAGAAGTGCATCACCATCAGAGATATGAAGGATTTTTGGTGGGCGAGGAGTGAGGATTGGGGCCATATCCAGTTTTTTTTTTGGTTCCTGGGAAATTGTCTGGCATGGGGAAAGCACTTAAAGAATACTTGCTGAATGAATTTTGTCTTGGATCAGATCCAGCCTTGATGCTGTTTCTGGCTCTAGAATTAGGCAAAGGACTTCATTCATTAATAACAACCCTCCACTAATGTTTCTTCAAGTGATTGTGTATTTTAGGTTTGATATAGTATGAAAGAGAAAATTCTGGTTTGTAACTAAAGGACCAGTGCAGTACCAGGTATTCAACTTTGGGCAATTTACTTGGATTTCAATTTTTTCATCTGGAAAGTATGGCTGATAATATTTGCTCTCACCTTATGAGGTTGTTTGGTGTAACGAATGAACTAATATATGTGAAAGCCCTTTGTATGCAACAAAGAGTTTCTATGTGTACGTTGAGATGTTAGTTTGTACTCCCATGAAGAATGCAGAGTACAGCCACTTTACTCTCAAAAGACACATCCTGGTACCCACCATTCTAGGTACGAAAATTTACAAGGGGAAAATAGTCAGCAGGAAAACAGACGAGGATTTTCATTTAATTGAACCCACAAGTCTTTACTTTTGATGCAAGCTGTTGCAAGTCACTCGTGGTTCATGCGGTAAGGTCTGGACTGGCTGCTCAGAAGTGGCTGAACTTGACAGCAGGCTGATAGAATCCTCGCCTGTCAGGAAGACAGAATCCTGCCGTCCCGTATCACTATTGCACAAAGGGCTACATAAACTCATCTCCTCTAAGGCTCTTAAAGCAGCCGAAGGAGACAGAAGCATTGATAGAAACAGAAAAAAACAAAACAAACAAACAAACAAAAAACAGACTCATCTGAATTGTATATAAACTCTATAACTGGGCTGAATAACAAGTACAATTTGTTTAAAGTAATATTCAGCCTCAAGCTTTTGTATAGGAGAATGAGCTTGAAAAACTTAGCCCTCCAACCTTATTGTCTCACTGTGGTCAGATATGGAGGAACCATCCAGTGCCCACCTGACTGGCAAATACTGTTCAAACTTGACATTCTAAAAGCAGGATCTTTACATTTTTTGTTCATTTAGAAAAAACATTTTAGAGAAAGATTCCTACCAAATACACAGTTTCAGATAGCATAATATTTATCTTAGAGAGTTGATCAATACTGTGTTTTATTAAACTTTTTCCTTAAAACTAACCCTGCACTCACAGATTTTTAATTAAATTTGAGAGTTGGAAGGGATTTTAAGATTATTTTGTTTAATACTCTCATTTGACTAGAGAAAAGTAAAACCAGTGGGTAACATCAAAATCATGCAGTAATGCACTCAGATCTGGAGTCCAGCTCCTAACTTTGGGGACAAAGTACTTGGAAGGATAAGGGTTATGATAAAGAAAACATGGATCATTTGGTAAGAACTTTAGCATCATTTGGGTAACAGTGAGCAGCTATAATGAGCTGGGCCCTATACTGTGAACCTTTCCCTGGATACAAGCATTTGACAAAGATTTGGTGAATACTATTCCTCCCACTTGATAGCATGTGAATGAATGAGAAGAAATGAATTCCAAAAAGAGTGGTTGATTATGTAAAATGCCTGCAAGTGCAGGGACTTACTTGTCTTTCATGTAGCAGGGATAAGGAATTGCTTGGACCTGAACTGCTATTTCCTGGGAGTTCCTTCCAGTCTGCAATTCAATGATTGCTCTTTCAATACTATCCTGTAAGTAGACAAAAGCCCTGCCATAGATCTGGTTGTGTGATGGAGAATTGTGTGGCCCTGGGGCCCAAATCTTGGCTCTAATGTTTCTTGTGGTCTGTGAGGTCTTGAGACTCATGCGGATGGTGTATTTTACAACTGGAGGAAGAGAGACGTTTTCAGAGTCATAGCTTCTGTGCCGGCTGCTATTAGGAGGAAGCTTAAAAATAACACCTAAAAATAAAACGGCAACATCAGAAAGGTTATTTTATGGTTGACATTATTCTTTGTTTGGGGGGTCCACATGGGGGCAGCCAAACAGGCAATTGAGTTAGTAATGTGACAGTAAGTTCAGACTTTTAATTTACAGAAAAGATTGTTAATTGAAAGTGACAATCTCAAAGATTCAATGCAGGAGTTTGAGAATATAATCACAAACTAAGTGGCCACATTAAATATTTCACTCTAAGCCACTTACTGAAATTAAACACACATATTGACTGATTATAAGGATGGACTCAACTTTACCCTGTAATATGTAATTCTTTTCAGCTTTAATTTTAACCATATCAACAAAATTACACATATTGAAGGCGTCTCAACCAAGATAGTTGGTTGACGACATGAAAGGTTCTTATTTCCAAGGACATCAAAGGGGACAGTGCCCTCGCCCCAGCCCTGACTACTTTTTTTTAGGTCTGGATGAAAGAAGTGACGGGAAGAATTTGGCCAATTTTAGTACAAAGAAAAGCTCAAATTCTAGTAGAATAACACTTACTTCCAAAGAGTTCATTGCTTTTGTAGAGTCTTTTAGCCTCTCTTTCCATTTTATCTACACTTTCTGCTGCCTGAATACGGTCATATAATACACAGGAGGAAATATTCACTGTCAGGGAAGATAGTATGCTAAGTTGATCAATGAGGTCAATGCTGTTCTCTAATTTCAGCCTTAGAATATCTAAAGAAGAAAAAAAAGACACAAAGCATATTATAATGTTGTTTCTAGTAGTAATGGGACAAAAATACTGATTTTTTTGGTAAGTATTAAACATTAAACTAGATTATAAATAATATAAACTTGCAGAATTTACTCTAAAAATGTCAAATACTCTATATCTGGGAAGATGTAGCCAGTTGTACAAACGCTTATTGAGAAGAATTTTGAATTAGTTATAGATACAGTAAACTCACATACGAAGAATGTATGCATGTGTGCTCAGTACAAGCTAATTCAAAAGCTAATTCTACTCTGCTACAATTTAATTAACCTAAGACTAAAGGTGAATAATTTTAAAATTATTCTACCTGAATTATTTAGGAAGAAAACTAAAAACTAGAGGTGAAAAGTTTGAATAAACAGAATTGCTTGCTTTGTTTGGGGAGTGTTGATGTAAGAATTTAAGCAACGAACGTCTATGCAGAGTGTGTGGAGCAAATAAAAAATATCATTTAATAAGTTGTAATACAGAAGCACTTCTTAGCAGACTGTGACAATCTATGACACATAGTTACAACTTTCTGATATTGTTTGATTTAAAGTCTTCTGTGAGTTATCTCTACTCATATCTGTATTAATCTAGATGATCAAGATTTTATTTCAGGTAATTACTCTGGAAGAAAAAGAATTTAATTGCTCTTCAATTTCATAAATCTTTATGAGGAAATCAACTGAGACAAAGGGTAAATATAAAATTGTAAGTTCATAAATCACTTGGCCAATTAAATTTTCGCTGACTTGATCATGAATACTGAGAAGGCTGTGAATGTCATAAATTCCTCTTTACAGAACCCATACATGTCTCTATCATCATCCAATAGAAGATTAAATTTCTCACAGAGGGCAGCTTCTTGAAGGACATCTCTCATTATAACTTAAAATGTTTTGCTTGATATAGATGTTTGTGGGGGGAGGGGTAAAACTGTGGTTGAATAGTGGCCTCCAGTGGCTACTGAAAATCAACACACCTGCAAAGGATTCTTCAGAAATGCTGGTAGATGGAATCAAAAAGCTATAAAGAGTCAGTGGCCTCTAAATTCAAACAGTATAAAATCTTTGATATTAAATTAAATATACAATTATACAGATAGCAAGTCTCACTTATATGGTTATTTTAATCTTATTTTAAACTCTGAGACTCATCTCCTATATCTAAAGTTAGGAATGAAAAAAAGTATATAAGAACTTTGTAGTTTATCCCTGATATTTTGATCAAATGTTTCCTTACCCAAATGATACTTTTAGAGAATAAATCACTAATATCTTTATTTAATCAAACAAGGTTGATATCATAAAATACATACAATTATATATAATATAAATAGGCATAATTCCTCCCCACTGGTTTACAATTTAAACACTTAAGTCCCAGTAGTGCTGGAGAGGAGAAAGAGGGGCATTAGCTCTACTGCTGGCAAATTCTGATGTTTTCAATCCCTTCCTCTTACCCATGGTTGCATAGCAACCAGGAATCAGACACAGACTGAATTAGATATCTTGCATCCCTTAGGTTGAGGGTAGGAATGTGGTAGAGGGAATGCATAAGTTCAGACAGCTTTCTTTGATCCTCTTCTGCTTGTCCCTTTTAAATGATCATGAGAGGAGGACCTGACCTTGTACAGTGACTTAGGTTTATTTTCTTTTGAGTCTCCACATTGCTTTTGTTTTTCTCACTCTGTAACCTCTTCTGGTTACATTCTGAGTTAGTCAAAGCAGTACTAAGGCCAGTGGAGATAAAATTATAAATGTAGCAGAAATAAACCATTTCATCTTCTGCTTTTAAAGACTTGCTTTTCACCAAGTTACCCCCAAAAAGTGTCCTCTGGTAGAAATCTACCTGTGATTGAAGGACAAGCTGCATTTACACGGAATACATTGCATTATAGTTATTGAGACCAACCACACGAACTGGGTATCCAAATAATCATTACGTTTAACTGTGCAATTTACTAGGAGAAAGATGGATAGATATACTCAGGATTTTAAGATCTTATATGGGACAATGCTTTTCACATTTCTGACATGACAGGTAAATAAAGGTTTTTTTGAATCTGGACTCACCGAGTTCATCTATCTGTTTCAAAAGTTCAACAGCATCAAGTCCCACGGAGAATTTTACAAAAACTTGCACAAAGGGATTCCTTAGAGTATTCTAACAAACAATAATAGGGAGTCAGTTTCAAAGAACATGTTTAATCACTGTCTCTTTAATAACACCACAATGAAATGAGGTATCACTACTGGGCATTCTCAGTCCACCATCTTGTAAAGGGTCCCATACAAATCTTCGAGAAAGAAAGAGAAGGTTTGTGACTGCTAATTCTGAGTTTTTGCTCCTCTATAGACACAAATTTGTCACCATGTAGAAGTAGCCAGATATAACCATAATTAACCACATAGGGAAGCCATGTTTAACTGAAAACGCTTTTCCCCCATAGCTACTGTATCAATTGTTTTTAACATACGTTATAGAATTTTAACCGTTCACAATTGGACTTTGTTCAGTTGAAACAAACAAAAGAGGCTTTAAAAACGGTGGTGTCTATGTGGAATGTGATATCACAACTGATTTATATTCTAGTCCTGCTACTTCCTAGCTGTGAGGCTTTCAGCAAGCACTCAGCCTTTTCCAGCTTCAGGTTATTTTTCTGTAAAGTAGAATCTAACCAGATTAGTCAAATGTAAATTATTATGGTATTGTTTTATTCTATAATAAGTGCAGCTAGGTGAACACAGAAAAAATAAACTGATCATAAAACTTAAAATTACTCCATACTGATGGCAAAACTGAAATTTTTTTTTTAAAGTGTTTAAAATATAAAGACTCTTATAGCTATCTCCCAAATTAGGAGACATAACTTCTACTGCTGATGTTATCTACTAGGTAATACTTATTGAGTTCTTACTATGTGCTGGGTACTGTCTAATAGAATATACCTTGATTTTCTCACTTAGTTTTCCCTAATACCTAGACATAAGTACTATTACTATCCCAAGTTAATAGATGACAAGGCTAGGACTCAAGAAGCTATATAAATTCCTTAAGAATGTACAATTAATAAGGGCCAAAGGGAAAGTCGAAGAGAGAGACTTCAACTTGATTAAAGAAATGTTTATTCATCTTATGTATGAATTCATGACTTTGTTTTTATGTGAGCTAGGCTTAAGTTGTTTTCTTTTTAGAGGATAGTTCAGTACCACTTATTATTCTGTCCTTCTTACCAATATCTCATTTTGTTATCATGGAAGTAAATGATTAAGAATAATATGTATTAATATAGCATATATAATATAATTTGCTAAACATATAGCTCCTAAGGAACCTAAGTATAGTTGGCAGCATGAAGACAGATGGCTATCACACAACTATATACAATGATAACCCAAGTTCTTTAAAATCTAATTATTTACTAGGAATTTGCTCATTGTAGGAAATCTGAATCAGAGCATTACTAATAAACAAAGCAGTATGTTAGTTCCAAGTCAAAGATGATCCATCAAATTATTTCCATTCTCTTACTGTTCCTGTTACAATCAGTCCTGTCTATGATATAGAATATTATTTTCAAATGCTTCCACACAATGTAATCTTCACAAGTCTGTGAAGCAGTTATCAACAGACCCATTTTAGAGTTTCATAAACTGTAAAAAGTATTTTAAGTCATTTGCCTATGATTTCATAATGGCAAAGCCAGGTCATGTACTAAAATCTTGAAATATCAAATTCTATTCACATTTTCAGGAATAAATTTTCCTCAATAATTAAGAATAATAACTTATTTTGGTCTAGAACAGAATAAACATACTCCCATTAGATGGTGATACTTTTATGAACATGGTCACAGAATTGAATGATGATCCATTTATGAACATGGTCACAGAATTTTCTTCTTACCAAATTACTGTACTTTGGAACTATTATGCATAGATCATGTCCCTTGTTAATTCACTTCTTTAGCCAGCAAAACTTTCCTTAATGAAATAGTATGTGTGGGATTTTTATCTGTTAACTGAAAAAAAGTTTCAGGAGAAAAGAGCAATTTCTCACTGAGGAAATACATGTGTCAATAAGGCATTGTTTATGTAGCCCTTATTATCTGAAACTCACTAAAAAAGGCCACTTGGAATGAACATTTGTGATTATCAGATGTAGGGAGTGGGTAGATGGGGAACTGGATGAAGGTGGTCAAAAGATACAAACTTTGAATTATAAGATACCAGGGATGCAATCTACAACATGATGACTATTAATTAATACTGCTGTACCACACATAGGAACGTTGCTAGAATAGATCCTAAGAGTTTTCATCACAAAGAGAAAATTCTTTTTTCCTTTATTTTTATTGTATGTACATGAGATGATAGGTGGTAACTAAAGCTACTATGGTGATCATTTCGTAATGCGTGTGTGTGCGTTCAGTTGCTTCAGTTCAGTTCAGTCGTGCAGTCGTGTCCGACTCTTTGCGACCCCATGAACTGTAGCACGCCAGGCCTCCCTGTCTATCACCAACTGCCGGAGTCTACACAAACCCATGTCCATTGAGTCGGTGATGCCATCCAACCATCTCATCCTCTGTCGTCCCTTCCTCTTCCTGCCCTCAATCTTTCCCAGCATCAGGGTCTTTTCAAATGAGTCAGCTCTTCACATCAGGTGGCCAAAGTATTGGAGTTTCAGCTTCCAACATCAGTCCTTCCAACGAACACCTAGGACTGATCTTATTTAGGATGGACTGGTTTGATCTTCTTGCAGTCCAAGGGACTCTCAAGAGTCTTCTCCAATATCACAGTTCAAAAGCATCAATTCTTCAGTGCTCAGCTTTCTTTATAGTCCAACTCTCACATCCATACATGACCACTGGAAAAACCATAGCCTTGTCTAAATGGACCTTTGTTGGCAAAGTAATATCTCTGCTTTTTAATATGCTGTCTAGGTTGGTCATAACTTTTCTTCCAAGGAGTAAGTAAGTGTCTTTTAATTTCATGGCTGCAATCACCATCTGCAGTGATTTTAGAGCCCTAAAAAAGTGAAGTCTGACACTGTTTCCACTGTTTCCCTATCTATTTCCCATGAAGTGATGGGTCCAGATGCCATGATCTTAGATTTCTGAATGTTGAGCTTTAAGCCAACTTTTTTACTCTCCTCTTTCACTTTCATCAAGAGGCTCTTTAGCTCTTCACTTTCTGCCATAAGGGTGGTGTCATCTGCATATCTGAGGTTATTGATATTTCTCCCAGAAATCTTGATTCCAGCTTGTGCTTCTTCCAGCCCAGCATTTCTCATGATGTACTCTGCATATAAGTTAAATAAGCAGGGTGACAATATACAGCCTTGATGTACTCCTTTTCCTATTTGGAACCAGTCTGTTGTTCCATATCCAGTTCTAACTGTTGCTTCCTGACCTGCATATAGGTTTCTCAAGAGGCAGATCAGGTGGTCTGGTATTCCCATC
>NW_011495032.1:37331473-37332072 GCF_000754665.1 Bison bison bison
TAAAGCAGAAATAGATGTTTTTCCGGAACTCTCTTGCTTTTTTCCATGATCCAGCAGATGTTGGCAATTTGATCTCTGGTTCCTCTGCCTTTTCTAAAACCAGCTCAAACATCTGGAAATTCACAGGTCACGTATTGCTGAAGCCTGGCTTCATTCCAATCCCAAAGAAAGGCAACACCAAAGAATGCTCAGTTGCTTCAGGTGTGTCCACCTCTTTGTGACCCCACTGACTCTAGCCCACCAGGCTCCTCTGTCTGTGAAATTTTCCAGGTAAGAACACTGGAGTGATTTGGCTTTTCCTACTCCAGGGGATCTTCCTGACCCAGAGATTGAACCTGTGTCTCGTTGTCTCCTGCATTGGCAGGTGGGCTCTTTACCATGAGCGCCACCTAGGAAGCCCAATCATTTCTATATATATCTCAAACCATCATGTTCTACACCTTAAACTGATACATTGATTATGTTAATTATTTCTCAGTAAAACTGTGGGGAGAAGGAGAAAACTGACATTTAATCAAGATAATATTGTGTTTAAGATCAGAGAAAGTAGGATATTTAAAAAATGGACATATTTAAAATCAGAACTACATTTAATAGAA
>NW_011495032.1:37332172-37357426 GCF_000754665.1 Bison bison bison
TAGAAAAGTGTGGGGAAGACATTTGATGAAAAGTTTATTTTAAATTATGGGCTTCCCTGGTAGCTCCTCTGGTGAAAAATCCGCCTGCAATGCGGGAGTTCAGTTCAGTTTAGTCTCTCAGTCATGTTCGACTCTTTGCGACCCCACAGACTGCAGCACACCAGGCCTCAGGCCTCCCTGTCCATCACCAACTCCTGGAGTTTACTCAGACTCATGTCCACTGAGTCGGTGATGCCATCCTCTCAAACTCATGCCCACTGAGTCGGTGATGACATCCAACCATCTCATCCTCTGTCATCCCCTTCTCCTCCTGCCCTCAATCTTTCCCAGCATCAGAGTCTTTTCAAATGAGTCAGCTCTTCACATAAGGTGGCCAAAGTATTGGAGTTTCAGCTTCAGCATCAGTCCTTTCAATGAACATTTAGGGCTGATTTTCTTTAGGATGGACTGGTTGGATCTCCTTGCAGTCCAAGGGACTCTCAAGAGTCTTCTCCAGCACCACAGTTCAAAAGTATCAATTCTTTGGTGCTCAGCAACGTGGACGGAGAAGGCGATGGTACCCCACTCCAGTAACTCTTGCCTAGAAAACCCCATGGACGGAGGAGCCTGATAAGCTGCAGTCCATGGGGTCACGAAGAGTGGGACACGACTGAGTGACTTCACGTTCACTTTTCACTTTCATGCATTGGAGAAGGAAATGGCAACCCACTCCAATGTTCTTGCCTGAAGAATCCCAGGGACGGGGGAGCCTGGTTGGCTGCTGTCTATGGGGTCGCACAGAGTCGGACACAACTGAAGCGACTTAGCAGCAGCAGCAGCAACGCAGAAGACTTGGGTTCAATCCTTAGGTTGAGAAGATCCCCTAAAAAAGGGAACAGCTACCTACTCCAGTATTCTGGCCTAGAGAATTCCATGGACCATCCTAGGGGCTGCAAAGAGTCAGACACAACTGAATGACCTTCACTTCACTTCACTTATATTAATTGTGCTAAATATCTATTTAGAAATTAGTGTTATATTTCTAATAAAATTTAGGTTGCAATTGTAATTATGAGTAAAATGCAAGTGAAGTGGCTCAGTCGTGTCTGACTCTTTGTAACCCCATGGACTATACCTACCACACTTCTCTGTCCATGGGATTTTCCAGGCAAGACTACTGGAGTGGGTTGCCATTTCCTTCTCCAGCGGATCTTCCCAACCCAGGGATCGAACCCAGGTCTCCCACATTGTAGGCAGACGCTTTACCGTCTGAGCCACCAGGGAAGTCCCTAATTATGACTATTAGTCAAGATGGGTAAAACATCTTTTGGGTATAACTTTTTTTACCAAAATTGTATGACACAAATTCTTTGTTCTATGTTTAACTTTTTGAGCCATGATTATAAAGAAGGGCATTTTTGTTGTTGCTGTTGCAAAAATCTTCTAGGGCTTAATCAATTCTCCAAGGGCCTCTATCAATTCTTTGACTATCCAATCCATACTATTTTGAAGTTTCTAAGTTGTCACCATTCCTGAAAATGTTCTCTTCTCCCATTGATAATGGGTTTACCTCTGCTGCCTGATGTTTGGGCATACTAAGTCGCTTCAGTCATGTCTGACTCTCTGCAACCTTATGGACTGTAGCCTGCCAGGCTCCTCTGTACATGGGATTCTCCAGGCAAGAACACTGGAGTGGGTTGTCATGCCCTCCTCCAGGGCATCTTCCCGATTGAGTGATTGAACCCACATCTCTTATGGCTCCTGCATTGGCAAGCGGGTTCTTTATCACTAGCCTGATATTTAGCTGCCAATAGCTCTCTTGGTGATTGGAACATTTCCCAACACTACTTGCATCCTCTTCAGAGATTTCTGTATCTTTTATGAGAATTGAGATGATACTTTTCAACTTGTGTGTGTTGTATTTGAGGTGCTTTGTCAAATATTTCAACCAAAGAACTCCCTAAATTTAACATTCTTCTTCAGAATATCAGTACTTTAGGAATTCTGGTTTAGTTAAAATAGCAAAACATAGCTTAGAGAAATAAAATAAGCATATTTTAAGTAGATTTTATGGCATTTTAGTTTTGGAAAATAGATTTGTATCACTAAGTGTGTGTCAGAATTAACTTGTAAAATGATTTATCTCTGAATTACATACAGAGAAACTGTGGTATAAGGTGAGGAAGGTTACAAACATGAATGACATATCTGTTATCCTGTCTCACACCTGCTGTCTGGAGGAGAGGCAATTTTAATCTGTTGAATGTGGATTCTACATTACTAACTGCCCATTCTCCTAATGAAGGTGATTCAAATCTCAACGAATTATAATCCATACGAAAGGGAATGACAGAACTGTCTCTCACCTGGAGCATTGGAATCGTCTGGTTTAACAGTTGGAAGGAATTCATGAAAAGCGGTGACTTATCCATCCACTCTTGAGATTTTTCTCTTAATTCTGCCAACTGCCTGAGGGTTACATTAGACTAAAAGACAAAGAAACAGAAATAAATCTGGCCCATTGGTATTTTTCCTGTATTTCTAAAAGGTATCTCAAGGTTGTTTTGTTATATAACTCTAAGAAACAGTTCTAAAAAGTAGAGTTAGTAAAACATTGTCAGAAATTTCCCACATGGTCAAAATTTTTTAAGTGGCAGCTTTTATAGGGTCAAGGTTACAAATAAAAATTCTGGAAAATTTAAGGTTTACTTTATGTCCACTGAAAATGTATAGCTGAAAGGAAAGCACATCTTCTGGAATTCTCACAAGTTACCCACTTTTAGCAATGGTACATTTAACTTTACTACTAGAGAAACATTCTAGTTCAAGGATATAAGAAGACGGATGCTTTCTTGTAATGCTGGTGGAAAGGGATGTGTATAGCTTTTTCTGGAAAGCAATCTGATGACAGTCATTAAAATAGAATACAATATTCTTCAGTCCCTCAATCTTGAACATTCACCTCAGTGAAATAAAAATATCCCTGTGTCAAGTCATATACACAAAGTATTTGTTGCCACATTATTTACATGAACAACAACAACAAAAATAAACACTAGAAATAAAAAGAATGTCCAATAACTGAGAATTGACTGAGTATGAAAAAATGTTCAGTCTTCAAAAAGAATGAATAAACTATATCTACTGAATTGGAAGAATTTCCACAAGGTATTGCTGTGTGACTAAAGTAATATGTAGAAAAGCATTATAATGAAGCCTTATTTTAATAATGCAAACAATGACCATTCTGCATATGAATGCATCCAGAATAATAATATATAAAGGATTAGAGGAATGTACATAAATTATCAAAAGCCACATCTTTGAAAGTTAACATTCATTAGTTTACATGAAAGGAAGAGCAGGATCAAGCAAGGAGAAAAAGATGAGAGGCAAGCAAAACAGAAAAAACTACCTTTAGAAAATAAGCATGTAATGACTTCATTTGTGCAAAATTATGGAGAAGTGTGCAGCCAATAAAGCAAATAAGATATTAAAACACAAATAGTAAAAGCAAGATCATTCCAGAAATCAGTGATGACTTCATGTCTATTTTTATATAGACCAATATTTACATAAACTATAGTTTAATGACCAAGTAATGATAAAGTATCATTTTTTTACCTTCACTCTTATCATTTTGAAAGCATCAAGTTTATAATTCAAATCACTAATGTCAAATTTAAGAATGAGAGAAAAAGGTTATTATGGTTATACTATGTAGTTGATAAGTATAGTTACTGTTAATAATGCTTTCTCAACATCTATCTTGTATATAATTATAGGATGTTAAATTGCATAACCAAATATGAAGCCTATATGAACTGCTATAATTTAGCAATTGCTTTTGTTCAAACTAGCTATATATGCCCACTATTATTTTTTCTAGTGCCATTATTTGTACACACTTTGAAAGTTAGATGCCAGCTGTAGAAAAATTTCCTGCTTTGGGTGATAAATTGAAAAGTCTGAGGTCATGCTACAACTAACCTCATTCTCAAGTGTCAACATGGTTCATTTCTCTTCAAGGAGCTACTATCCAATCTACATCATTACACATATACAGGGCAGAAGTTGAGAATTGTTAAGAGTTTCAGAAAGCCAAAGGTAAACAGTATGTAGGCTAGAAAAATATCTGAGCCAACTAGAGTAAATTTGGAAGCTGACTACTTTAAAAATCATCTTAAGACAGAAACTTCGAGTATTAATGGTCAAACCTTTTCCATTATCGCCTTTGTGACGGGGGTGTATGGTGCATACAAAATCCTTCCCAACAACATGGGTTTCAAGAAAGCCCAAATCACCAGTCCAGCAGGCATATTAATGATGTCCTTATAAAGGGAAAAGCAAAACGGTGCTGGAAAGAGAAAGCACAATAAAATCATTTAATATATATTTAAAATTTATTTATGGTAAATTGACAAAAATTATTGTTACAACACCCCAAAATACATGTCTTGTATGTCCTTTGCTATCAACAAACGCAAGGCATCTGGTATCAAAGTAAGAAAGCGTAGTAACACATCCTTTTTGGGTGTAAGTTTAATCTAACAAGAAAGTGCATAATAAGTGATGGCATTTTGCCAAGAGGAAAGTTTAGAAAGGTTGAAAACCACATTTCAGAGTGTCTTCCGACAGATCTTCTTCACTTAATTTTACAAAATATACAAAATTCTGCTATTGCAACAGATACATAAGAGCTGTCCAATAAATGTTTGCTGGATGAATACAAAGATGTATAAATGTGTCAATCCAATTGCTCTACTAAACACCCCATATTGCTTGGAAGAACTCAGCTGATCATATTTCACATCTCAAAGCTTATAGATCAAATAAACAGCTTTGATGTGCCACTGAACATTTGTAGTTCTCCTACAGTCATGAAACTCTTTTATGTGTGAGACAAATTTCTAATTCTAAAAAGTTAAGAAAAAATACTGAGCAGATTTAAGGCATGTTATGGTATCATTCACTGGCAAGGTGTAGTGGTTAAGAAGCTAGACTTGGCGGCAGATTGCCTGGGTTTCAATCCTAGCTTTGTTTTTTCATGTTGGGCACTGTGGCCAGGTTATTCAATTACTTTGTGCCTCATTTCTCTTGCTAAGTTGCAGCTATAGTAACACCTACCTCATAGGGTTGTTGTGAAGAGTGAATGAGTTGATATGCTGAACATGCTTGATGTGTGGCAAGTGCTATATGAATGTTTTCTTTGGGAAAATTAATGCTTCATTTAAAATAAAATGCTAAGATTACAATGCACCATTTAAAAAAACAATTAAAAATGGGGAGAAGACCTATCATTTTTTCCAAAAAGGAAATGCAGATGGCCAATAGGCACATGAAATGATGTTCAACATTGCTAATTAGGAGGGAAATGCAAATCAAAACTACAATGAGATATCACCTCACACCTGTAATGATGGCCATCATCAAAAAGAACACAAATAACAAATGATGGCAAGGATGTGGAGAAAAGGGAACCCTGGCACACTATTGGTGGGAATGTAAATTGTTACAGCCACTGTGGAAAACATTATGGAGTTTTTCTCAAGAAACTAAAAATAAAACTACTCTATGACTCAACACTTCTACTTCTGGGTATATACCCAAAATAATCAAAACACTACTTTAAAAAGATACATGCACCCCAATGTTCATAAAGACATTTTTTACATTTATCAAGATATGGATGCAACCTAAGTGTCCATCAACAGATGAATGGGTAAAGATGTGGTATATATATACACAATGGAATTTTAGTCATAAAAAAGAATGAAATTTTGCCATTTGCAATAACGTGGGTGGACTTGGAGGACATTATGCTAAGTGAAATGTCAGACAAAGACAAATACTGTACGTCATTTATATGTGAAAACCAAAAACCACAACAAAATAGTGAATATAACAAAAAAAAAAAAAAAACAGACTCACAGCTATAGAAAACAAAGTAGCGGTTACCAGTGAAGAAAGAGAAGGAAGAAGAGACAAGGTGGTGTAGGGTACAAAGAGGCACAGGCTACTATGTATAAAATAAGATACAAGGATTTATTGTACAACAGAAGGTATACAGCCAATAAAAAAAAAGACTAAGATTTAGTAGACAATGTTAGGAGGTGATATTATCGTGCTTATTTCGAAGTATACTCACTGGCATGTAAGGGAATTCCATACTTTGCAGCAATTTGCTCTTTACTTAATTTATGAGTTAGAAAGTCCTTAGTGTGATTGCCTTTCTGCCTCTGAGAAGAGGGCAGCAAGGCAACTAAATATTCAGTGGTAATTCCTTGGGAGCACAGTGCTTGGGAAATGGTACCAAATGATCCTTGGGGAGTGTTTATCCGGTTGTTTCTATACATTGCCTGTGAGATAAAAATACATGATTTATTAACATTATACGAGCTATAAATGCTATTTAAAACAATATGAAAAACCTGATAATGTCTGGAGAATTCTTTCAATTCCACAATTTCTTTAAAATAGTATTCCAAATGCAAATACAGAATGCTAAACTTCTGCAATTCAAGAGGCAAAAACTTTTGCCATAGTAAAAGAGTTTTTCTGTAAGTGACTTTGGACAATGTACTCTATCTGTAGTTGAATGTATTATAACTAATCTCAAAAGTTAAGCCCCACTCCCGTATTCCTGCCTGGAGAATCCCAGGGACAGAGGAGCCTGGTGGGCTACCGTCTATGGGGTCGCACAGAGTCGAATACAACTGAAGCGACTTAGCAGCAGCAGCAGCAAAAGTTAAGATGACAAAAGGAATTTTTCAGCACGAACATTACTGGGCGGCTTTTCTACCTGTGTTAGTGGAAAACTTCTGGGCAGATGCATTTGTTTCAGGGACCTCATTTTGTCTAGCAGCGGTCGCGTGCCAGAAGCCATCTGATTGAGGATCTCTTTTAGCCTTATGAAGAGTTCTATCATCTTTTCTATTGGCTTTTGATTTTCCCTAGGGAAAAATACCTAACAGGAACAAAAAAGAAAAGAAATTATTTTTTTGTGGAGAAACTGGAACCCTCCCACACTGTTGGTGAAAATATCAAAAGGTACAGTCACTTTGTAAAATATTTTGGAAGCTTACTAAATAAACATAAATTTACCATACAATCAACAATTTGATTCCTAGATATTTACCCAACAGAAATTTAAAAAATATGCCCACACAAAGATTTGTATGGGAATGGCTATGGCAGCATTATTTAGAATAGCCAACAAGTGGAAACAATTCAAATGAATGGATAAACAAAATGTATATCTGTAAACTGGAAAACTATTTGACAAAAGAAAGAAATTACACACTGACATGTTACAACATATATGAAACTCAAAACATTATACTAAGTGAAAAAAGCTAGATACAAAACCCACAAATTGTACAATTCAATTTAAATAAAATGTCTAAAAATGACAAATCTATGGAGACATAAAACAGATGAGGTGGTGCCTATGCTAGAGGTCAGAATAAGATAACTGTAAATGGACAGAAAGCTTCTTTTTGTGTTGAAAATTGTGTTTGGGATTGTTATAAAATTATATTGTGGTAACAGTTGCACAATTCTATAATTGGCTTAAAAAAACCCATTAAACTATACCTTTAAAGTGAGTGAATTTTATAATATTTAAATTATACCTCAATAAATTTGCCAAAATAAGTGATTTTAAAAGTCAGAAAGGCAAATGTCAATTCCATAATTCTTCATGTACACTAGTATTCAAAAATCACAATTGCTCCTTAAAATCAGAAAAGCTCTGTCAAAAAGCCCACATGGTTTATCAGGCTTAATCATAATCCCAGAATGCATTTCTGTTGCAGGAAAAAAACACTGAAATTATTTTTTTAATGTACATTTTATTCTCTCATTCACTCATTTATTCAATAAACATTAATTGAGTGCCTGTTATGTTCCCAGCACTGGGTGAGGTGATGAGTATCAGTTCAGTTCAGTTCAGTTGTTCAGTCGTGTCCGACTCTTTGTGACCCCATGAATCGCAGCACGCCAGGCCTCCCTGTCCATCACCAACTCCCAGAGTTCACTCAGACTCATGTCCATCGAGTCGGTGATGCCATCCAGTCATCTCATCCTCTGTTGTCCCCTTCTCGTTCCCCCAATCCCTCCCAGCATCAGAGTCTTTTCCAGTGAGTCAACTCTTTGCATGAGGTGGCCAAAGTACTGGAGTTTCAGCTTTAGCATCATTCCTTCCAAAGAACACCCAAGACCCATCTCCTTTAGAATGGACTGGTTGGATCTCCTTGCAGTCCAAGGGACTGGTGATGGGTATAGTAGTGCCCAAACTGGCATCATCCTTTCACTCAGGGAGTTTTGTATTAATAGGAAGAACAGATATGAGATAAATCAATGAATAAAAGGCTGGGTAATATGAGGAGGTAGGGAGTTTAGCTGAGAAATCAAAAGGAGTCTTTCCAAGATGACACCACAAAGGAGAGAATGAACAAACCATAGGAGGAATAAGGAGACATAGGTAGTAGAGGGGTAAAGATCTGTGAAGTTCCTTAAGAGGGAAAGCTGCTGACATGTCCAAGGGGGTCAAAGACCACTATTGTGAGCACAAGATTCAGTTGAAGAAATGTTACAAAGACAGAGCTGTCTCTATAACACAGCTATTAACTGCAATCAGATTCATTTTTTTTCTTCCAGTTCTGCCAAAATTCTAGGCAGTCCTACATTGATTTGAAATAAATTGATTAATGATGAGAAATTTTTCATTATTTTTATTTGCAGTTCCTGAAAGAACTGGGAGAAGGCAATGGCACCCCACTCCAGTACTGTTGCCCGGAAAAACCAGGGTGGAGGAGCCTGGTAGGCTGCAGTCCATGGGGTCACACAGAGTCGGACACGACTGAAGTGACTTAGCAGCAGCAGCAGCAGCAGAAAGAACTAGGAATGGTCTTCTGCTTGTAAAATGCACATATTTAATTACTAAACAAGAAATAGTTTGATGTGTGCACTGCAGAAACATTGTAAGATAAACATTAAAATTTTAGATGAAAAACTTAATAATTGCAGTTTTTCTGCATTTTAAGTCATATTCATGCTCAGTCATATCAAACTCTTTGTGATCCCCTAGGCTGTAGCAAACCAGGCCCCTCTGGCCATGGAATTTTCCAGGCAAGAATACTGGAGTGTGTTGTCATTTCCTACTCCAGGGTATCTTCCTGACCCAGGGTTTGAGACTGCATTTTTTGCTTCTCCTGCATTGGCAGGTGGATTCTTTACCACTGCATCACCTGGGAAGCCATACATCATAGTTTACGTAAAATAACTATTGTTTAGTTAATGAGTATTTGCTAAGTTCTTCTATGGGCCAGGCACTGTTTTTGGTATTTGAAACGTTTCAGTGAACAAAGAGGCCCTTATGGAGCTTATAGCCAAATAGAGGCAGACAGAAAATAAACAAAAGTGAATATTAAATAGAATACGTAGTATGCTGGAGGTGCCCTAGAAAACGAACAGAGCGAGGAAAGGAGGTTTGACAGTGCTGTAGATGAGGTTGGTTGCATTTTAAATAGGACTCTCATGGTACCTTATTGAGGTCAATGTTGAATAAAGACACATAGTTCTGGAAATCACAGGAAGGACACCTCCTAGACTGGTTCCACGCAGCAGCCCTGGACCCAGGGAGTAGCCACATAGGAAATGGGATTTGAGAAACAAGGAGAGGATGTGCAGACTCTGGGGCCCCTGCAGGAATCCAGGGTTACTGGGATAAAATGAGGAGCCACGGGGAGGTGCTGAACAGAGGAATGACATAATCTGATTCAAGTTTTAAAAGAATTGCTCTTGCTGCTTAGGGAGTAGTACGGTGGGGTTGGAGTGGTGGAAACAGGCGTGGAGGCAAAGAGATCAGTTAGGAGGTCACTGCCAATGTAAACTAGGATAATGATGACCTGGAATAGGATTATTTACAACTAGTCCTAAAAAGTCATCTCCTTTGCTACAATGTTTCAATAACACAAGCCTGCTGTGTTGCTTCTGATTTTCTTTTACTTTAAAAAGAAAAACATTTTTTCAGTGTTTTTAATAACATGTAAACAATTTTAACCTATTAGAGATTTGAGTGAATATAGGTATTTAATTTTCTTAACGTTTACATTTTTATTTCAGCTTTTTATTCACTAAGTACTTATAAAGCATCTATTTATTGCAAGATAGAGTTACTGATGACTTTACAGCTCTAATAATGACAATTTGTTTTGTTCTACTGGATAAATAATGGTAGCTTCTATCTAAATCTAATGAAGGTGAGACAAAAAAAATTTTTATAATACAAAAAAAAAAAATCCCTCAATTCTTTCACTTGAAAAAAAAAAACTTTGTTCTAATCTTTATTTTTATCCTATCAAATTAATGCTTATTCACTTAAAAAAGTTATTGTAACATTTGTATTTCATTCTCTAGTGTATATTAAATTTAATTCCTGGTCTTGAATATACAAATTGAAAGTTAGTAAGGCCATAAGATTAATTTCCTCATCTATTAAACATGCAAATTTGCAATATATGATCTCTAAGGTTCCACTTAGCTCTAAAATTAGGTTCAACTTAGCTCTAAAAGCTTTAATTCCAGAAGCTGCATAAATGGATTGCATTCCTTACAGTATCAGAGAGCATACAGGTAAAATCAAATATTTTTATACTAAACAATAAATTTAAAAACATTTCATCCACAGTAACTTGCCTTGTATGTGAAGTTGTAAATGTCTAAGTAGTGCAGAAATGTAAGTCCAATGAGGTAAGATAGACGGGATCTCTCTGGAAGAGGCATGATGCAGAATTCCTTCATTGCATCTTCCAATTTGGGATTGGTCATATTTCCATCACAAGAATGCAACCAGAACACACTAGAAATAATCTGCAAATTGGAAGAAGAAAAATACTTTAGCTGTGAATCCTTTCAAGCCACGTGTCCATTTGGAGTTTTCTTATACTTTTAAACTTCATTTAAAAATAAGACAAAGTAGCCTTAAAAATCAAATAATTGTTTGTTTAAAACACTAATTGCTATCAATAGTCCTATAAGGAGTCCATGTGTGTTCAGTCACTCAGTCATGTCCAACTGTATGTGACCCCATGGACGGTAGCCCGAAGGCTCCTCTCTCAATGGAGTTTTCCAGGCAAGGATACTGGAGTGGATTGCTATTTCTTACTCCAGGGGATCTTCCCAACCCTGGGATCAAAACCAAGTCTCTTATGTCTCCTGCACTGGCAGGGGGATTCTTTACCACTGTGCTATCTGGGAAGCCCATAATGAGTACATGAAAGTGAAAGTGAAGCTTGCTCCAACTCTTTGTGACCCCATGAACTATACAGTCCATGGAATTTTCCAGGCCAGAATACTGGAGTGGGTAGCCATTCCCTTCTCCAGAGGATCTTCCCAACTCAGGGATCAAACCCAGGTCTCCCACATTGCAGGCGGATTCTTTACCAGCTGAGCCACAAGGGAAACCCAAGAATACTGGAGTGGGTAGCCTATCCCTTCTCCAGAGGATCATCCTGACTCAGGAATCAAACCGGGGTCTTTTGCATTGCAGGCAGATTCTTGACCAACTGACATATGAGGGAAGTCCTTAAAGAGTACATAGTTCACTGGAAAGCTTAAGAAATACCATGGGAAAAGAGACAGAAGAAATCCATAGTGATTCCAAGATTTCTTGCTTAAAGATGGTAAGTAGTGATATCAAGAAAGAAAACTGGTTTGCATTAAGTTTGGGGAAATTACTAGTTTAAGACTCTTGCTGCCTTAAAATTTTATTCTTGCTTTATTTAAATTGCATTTCATTTATATAATCATTTGAAGTTACAATCTTACCCAATAAACTCTGGGATCCAGAGGTGAATGGTGAAGGAAAAAAATCCAGAATCACACAATAGTATGAATCCTGGACAGTAAAGGTTGTTTGGAAAATGATGTGTGACTACGGGAAGTTAAGATGTCATTTCTATTTCTACCGAGGTGAAATAAATAAAAATGCTTATGAAATTCAAGAATATAGAAAATTTTCTCTCTTTCCTTCTTAAAGTAATATGACTGTATGCTCTCTTGTCTATCTGCTTTTACTTACTAAACTGAACCTGTTCTTCAGAAGCCAAAAATGTGATTGCTGAAATTAGATCTTTTAGGATCTTATGAGTGAAAGGTGAAATCAAGGGGTAAAGGTAAAGAAATATTAATTGTTAGAACTAGAGGAAGAAAAGTGAAGGTAAAGCACTTTTAATTTTTGTCTGGGGGAACCAATTAAAATGACACAACTAAACATAAATATTTCAAAGTCAGCCTTAAAGGATTTTAAAAAACTTTATCCCATATTGGAGAATAACTGGGTTGTGTTTAGAAATGATACACTCTGTCACACGTAAGTCTGAAATGGATGAGGTCTTAAGCTCTGCAGTTCTTTTGGAAAATTTCTATGACACTTCCAGACAATGAACTTGGGAAAGGGATAAAAGATAAAACATTTCAAATGGAAAACCCTATTATCAGCCTATGAGGAAATGCCATTACTCATTTTCACAGCAAAATACGTTTGGTATACCTACAAACTTATCCAGAGTTTTCTCAACCATATCTATTTATATACTCAGTCTTATCTCAAAGATAAAAAAAAAAAAGAGTATTCGTTTTTACTTTAGTTTCAATGAATTGTAAACAGTCTTCCTTTTTTCCCCTGATTACATTACTGAAACTTGCTTTGATATCATCATAATAAAATGTGAAAATTGACCTCAGCTAATGTGATTGTGATAGTGAACTGAAAGAATTACTGATGGCACCACTTATTTAAAAGAAGTATCTGGGGGTAAAGATGAAGAGAAGACAAAGAGGGCAAAGGAAGGGGAAGGAAAAGTAGAGGGGAAGGAACAGACAGTGGTAATGTTCTTGCTTCAGGACTTTTCCTTCTATTTTCACCTAAGAATTAGGCTTCTAATTTTATCATTTGCATGGAAAATTCACCAGATTTGCATGCAGCTTCTCCGGGTTTTACTGATTAAGTGCTCAATAAATACTAAATGCTATTTAAACTTTTAAAAACCTGGAGGTAAGGTGAAAAGACAGCCTTCAGAATGGGAGAAAATAATAGCAAATGAAGCAACTGACAAACAACTAATCTCAAAAATATACAAGCAACTCCTACAGCTCAACTCCAGAAAAATAAATGACCCAATCAAAAAATGGGCCAAAGAACTAAATAGATATTTCTCCAAAGAAGACATACAGAGGGCTAACAGACACATGAAAAGATGCTCAACATCACTCATTATCAGAGAAATGCAAATCAAAACCACTATGAGGTACCATTTAACACCAGTCAGAATGGCTGTGATCCAAAAGTCTACAAGCAATAAATGCTGGAGAGGGTGTGGAGAAAAGGGAACCCTCTTACACTGTTGGTGGGAATGCAAACTAGTACAGCTACTATGGAGAACAGTGTGGAGATTCCTTAAAAAACTGGAAATAGAACTGCCTTATGATCCAGCAATCCCACTGCTGGGCATACACACTGAGGAAACCAGAAGGGAAAGAGACACGTGTACCCCAATGTTCATTGCAGCACTGTTTATAATAGCCAAGACATGGAAGCAACCTAGATGTCCATCAGCAGATGAATGGATAAGAAAGCAGTGGTACATATACACAATGGAGTATTACTCAGCCATTAAAAAGAAAACATTTGAATCAGTTCTAATGAGGTGGATGAAACTGGAGCCTATTATACAGAGTGAAGAAAGCCAGAAGGAAAAACACCAATACAGTATACTAACGCATATATATGGAATTTAGAAAGATGGTAACAATAACCCTGTGTACGAGACAGCAAAAGAGACACTGATGTATAGAACAGTCTTATGGACTGTATGGGAGAGGGAGTGGGTGGGAAGATTTGGGAGAATGGCATTGAAACATGTAAAATATCATGTATGAAATGAGATGCCAGTCCAGGTTCGATACACAATACTGGATGCTTGGGGCTAGTGCACTGGGACGACCCAGAGGGATGGTACGGGGAGGGAGGAGGGAGGAGGGTTCAAGATGGGGAGCACATGTATACCTGTGATGGATTCATTTTGATATTTGGCAAAACTAATACAATTATGTAAAGTTTAAAAAAAAAAAAAACCTGGATGTAAGTACAAACATATCCCATCCCACCTCAGCTCTGTTGTCAGAGATGGGAATGGCCAGCAAATTGTTGATACTCTGATTGGACATTCCTGTTGCTCTCCTCAGTTCTTCTTTCAGCTCATCAACATTTTTAAACATTTCTATTAACTGGCCTGCAAGAAAATAAAACAACACTTACATGTGGATTGCAATGTAATTCTTTTTAGTCATTCTAATATAAAGAAACCTTCTAGACTAAAGCATATACTCAACATATATGCCTTGTGTCAGGAACAGATGTCTCTCAGTTCTGGCAAACTTTGCGTCTTTAGAATCTATTTCTATCTGATTTAGACTTATTCCTGTTATGATACCATTAACCCAAGGTAACAGATTGTTCTGGATTATAAATTTTCCTTAAATGTGTACAACGCAAGGTTGATTCAAAGAAAATATGGTTTCCTTGCAGACTTTGATCACACAATTTGCTAAATATATATCTCTCTATTTGATTTAAAACATCACACAAATTCAAGATGCTTTTTCACCTCAGATCACATAATATTGTCAGCTTGGGACAAAGTTTGCTAAATCTGAAACATAATGCCATAGTGCATTTTTTTTTCTTAACTTTGCCCAGCACCTTGTTTTAGAAAGGGTTTTCATAATCATTATTTCCATTTTCAAATAGAATGTGTTTAACTTCTAACTCTTTTAGAATAGTTATTATAATTATTTCACATCTGGGTCATTTGATGAATAACAAATGATATTTTGACTTTATTTTAAGAGATTGTGATCTCCATTTTGTAAATGCCTTTTCAGTTTCTTTATGAAGTATCCCTCATGCAAATATACTTCCTTTATTTTTGGACTTAGTGCCCTTCCAATTTTGTGGTTGCCTGTTGTCCAAAATTCTGAATGTCTTTCTTTTCAGTATTGAGGTATTATGCAAAGAAGAAATGTATTGCATGATGCATCATGCTCAGAATACTAATAGGAGGTTCTGAATCAATATTTCTGTAGACAGCAGTGCATCTTTATTTTTAAAATCAGATTATTCCACGGAAGTAAATAAATTTCATCCTTGCTCTTGCAACCTACTATTTAATGCACTTTAACATATGAGAGAAATAAAAGGTGAAAGGTCTAACTGGTTAAATTTTTGAAGACATTTTGCTATGAAATAAAATTTCACTATTTCATTCTCTGCTGGCTTGCTCCGTGTTTATTTTAGACAAGTGACCATATTTGAAAGCTTCAGGTGTCTCATGTATAAGGGCATTAGGAACTTTAAAATATAGCCTTTCCTATAAATTTATATTTAAAAAAAATAAAATAGCCTTTCCTAAACTGTAGCAAGAGAATCACACACATTCTAATAAGACAGCATTTAAAATATGGATGGGGAAACACCTGGTTTTTCAAAGGTGTCTGCACTGTTATTGACATGCAGCATGGCTTCTATGGTTGGCGTTAACCGTGTGATATTTTCCAAGTAATTCATTTGCAATGCCTGTTCTAGAAACCTGCAACAAAGCAGAAGAGGAAGAGAAATTGAACTAGGAATATCAGTAATTATCTGAGAAGAGATTTTGCCAAGGAAGAAGACAATAAAAAAAACTCACCGATCCATATCTAAATTAATTTTGCTTGGCTCCCCAGAAAGCAAATCCCTCAGTTTCTCAGACAGAACACTGTCGTGATACAGTAAGCTGGTGGCTATTTCGGTGCCAAGCTCTGCTGCTTCCAGGAGCTGCACATGCAATGCACTCTCTTCACATAGCTTCCCAAAGTCCACACTGGACAGCTGGCACATTTCCTCTATTGAATTGAAAGTTTCAGGCTCACAAAGAAGCTTGGTCAAGTTTCGAAGCTGAGACAGCTTTCCAGAGGGGGAAAGAGTGGGAAATATTAGTGACATTATTCTAAATATTTAGTATTTGATAATAAGCAACCAAAATTGACTTACTTCCTAAAAACATTTTGCTTATGTGTTTAGTTAGTTGGCATGTGGCAACAGCTTTACCACAAAGCACTGTTTTCTGTCACTTGAGTTTATTGTTCTCAAGAAGTTTTAGAATACTTTTGAACCTATTAGACTTCTTTCTCAACAGTATTCATAACATAGATTCACAGGTTTAAAAAAATGTAGTTTAATCTCACTTAAACCACAAATACTTAAACTGATTTTATATTTCAGCATATTTTTAAAATTATGTGTAAGGGCAGACAGCAGAGCAGATTTGATTTGAAACTTCAAAAAGGTTTTCTTCACATTCACAGGATGGCTACTATCAAAACAAACAAATGAACAAACAAATAAATAAAGGCAGAAAATAACAAATGTTAGCAGGACATGGAGAAATTAGAACCCTTGTGCACTCTTGATGGGAATGTAAAATGATGTAGCCACTATAAAAAATAGTACAGTGGGTCTTCAAAAAATTCAGAATAGAATTACCATAATACTTAGCATTTCTGCTTCTAGGAATATACTCAGAAGTATTTATTAAAAGCTGGGTTTTAAACAGATATTTGTAGACTCATGTTCATAGCAGTTGTATTCATGATAGCCAAGAGTGGAAGCACTCCATGTGCATTGACAGATGAATGGATAAACACATGTAACTTGTATATGTGTGATGTGTATGTGGTATACACATATAATGGAATACTATCCAGCCTTAAAAATTAAAGAAATTCTCCCACATATTACAATGTAGATAAGTCTTGGGACATTATGCTAAGTGAAATAAGCCAGTCATAAAAAGACATACGGAATGATTCCATTATACGAAGTACTGAGCACAGTCAAATTAATAGCAACAGAAGGTAGAATTGCAGGTGCCAGGGACTAGGGGGTGAGGGGAATGAGAACTAGGTGCCTAATGCACACAGGATTTTTCTTTGCAAGCTTAAGAGTTCTACCATGTGTGTATAGTTAACACAACTGAACTACAGAGTTAAAAATGGTTAAGGCGGTAAATTTTATGTCATATGTATTTTACCACAAGTTTAAAAAATTAACTGACCAAAAAAAAAGACTTTTTAAAACTGTAGCATGAGAATCACACATATTTTAAAATATGGATGTGTATATACCTGGTTTTTCAAGTGTCTACACTGCTACTGACGAACATTAAAACTTTTGTTCTATAGAATGCTTAAAGGGGTCTAAAGTCCTTTACTCAGAAAAAAGGAGAAAAATGAAAATCAACTAATTTCCTACCCAGTAAAGTATATTCCTCCTTGCAGTTCACTATGCTCTGTGTGTTCTAAGGATATATCCCCAAGTTATATATCCTAGGGGAAAACATTATGCCTCTGGGAAAGCTAGTTCTGTTGTGCTCAGAAGCAACCCTAGAGCTATTCATTTTAAGACGTGAAATAATTTGGAGCAACATCTAAAGAAGCAAATATATGTGCCATTCATTACAGCCCAGTTTCCAATCAGCAGCTGCATTTTGACAGAAATGATACAAGAAAATGTTCAGGAATATTTCTTTGCATATGTCAAATGGGAAAGGTACAATGATGCATCTTGGATGAGAGATTTATAGTAACTACATGTAGGCACTAGCAATTAAACACTGTAAATATCATTGGTCTATTTAATATCTAATTGACTTCTGGGTTTGAACTATCTAAAATGGTTTCATATGTATTAAAATTCTAGTCTTATGAGAAACTTTCCATTCTGCAACAAACTCAATCATTTTACCAGATGTAATGATATATTTATCACTTGTTCCTTCCTTTGATTTTCCAAATATTAGATATTATTATATTTCTAATGAACTTCTCTGCCAGTGACTTTTATTTTGGTGATTTCTTAAATAAAAAGATAAATACTGGGAGCTCAATTTATTTTCTTAATTGAGCTTTTACAGGTGTAGTAAGTTTGAATGACTTTACTCAGTAGAGGCTGAAATATATTTTTTAATTGCAAGTTTGACATACACGTATAAGAAACCAATAAAAGTCCATATAGAATAATCTTAGCTTGATAAGGCAAAATATATAGAAAGAGAAATAGGAAATCTAGCCCTGCTATTGAAGTAGAATTTGTCCTCTGAAATAAGAATTTAATTCAGGATTAATAATGCACCCTGGTGGAGAAGGCAATGGCAACCTACTCCAGTACTCTTGCCTGGAAAATCCCATGGATGGAGGTGCCTGGTAGGCTGCAGTCCATGGGGTCTCTAGGAGTCGGAAATGTCTGAGTGACTTCATTTTGACTTTTCACTTTCATGCATTGGAGAAGGAAATGGCAACCCACTCCAGTGTTCTTGCCTGGAGAATCCCAGGGATGGGGAGCCTGTTGGGCTGCCGTCTATGGGGTCGCACAGAATCGGACACGACTGAAGCGACTTAGCAGCACTGTGAGGCACAGCCATCAAGGAGCAACATGATGGTCACTTAGTTTTTGTCATTAAGAGCTGAACAATAAAAAGGCTGAGGACTGAAGAATTGATGCCTTCTAACTGTGGTGCTGGAGAAGACTCTTGATAGTCCTTGGACAAAAAGGAGATCAAACCAGTCAATCCTAAAGGAAATCAACCCTGAAGATTCACTGGAAGGACTGATGCTGAAGCTGAAGCTCCAATACTTTGGCCACCTGATGTGAAGAACTGACTCATTGGAAAAAACCCTGATGCTGGGAAAGATTGAAGGCAGGAGGAGAACAGGATGACAGAGAATGAGATGGCTGGATGGCATCACTGACTCAATGGACATGAATTTGAGCAAACTCCGGGAGAGGGTGTGGGACAGGGAAGCCTGGTGTGCCACAGTTCATGGGGTCACAAAGAATCGAACATGACTGAGTAGCTGAACAACAACTACTTTCTTCTAAAAACAACACATGCATTAAACTTTTAGAAACTTCATAGTTTATCTGTACTCAACATACATTCAGAGAATTATAATTGTTTCTTCAAAAGTATGTGTCAAGTCCAGATTACAAGTTTGTCAAAGTCTTATGTATCAAGACCTTGACCTACATAGTAAGGTCTCAGCCTAAACTTGAACCATGACCCATAACTAACTCCATGTCCAGCTGTGATTGAATTCCCTTTTGTCTATGATTCCTAATGCATCTGAATCAGAATTGTAAGTAACATGATGGCACAGACCTCAAAATATCATATGCATAAAGATGCTGAAACAGCAATGCTCCTGGGCTCTTAGCAGGTGAATGAAAAAAAAAAAAGAGGCCTCTTAAAAAATGTGAGAGTGTTACAGTATAAATAGTGTGCTATCTGTATTTTTGCTTAATGTGGGGAATATCCATTTTATGAGTAGTTTCTCAATCAGGAGGTTATCCTTCCCACCTGAGAGACTGAAAAGAAAAGAGAAAACAGACAATGAAGGGAGGAGAAAACTCAAAAGCTCAAGAAGAGTAGAATGTTCAGTGCTAGAACAGAAACAAAGTTACCAGTGAATGACAGACATTGGCATTTTTGAGGGTCTAAACCTTATTAGAAATATCATGAATAAAGAAGTTAGGGTGGGCCCTGATATCACAATCAAGATACTAGTTACCAGGGAGGACAAAACAGGGGAGCAAGAACATATCTTGTTCTAGGAGTTTCTAGACAAACTCTAGGAGCTTGTCTTCATCTTTTCAATGTTATGTACTGAATATTTTCCATGTGTTAGACTCAATGCCAGGTGCTGAGGGTACACAGTAAAACAACACACTTATTCATGTTCCTATGGAGCTTGTAGTCTAGGAATGAATAGGTTCTGTCAATTGCAAATCGCAGCCATGCTTGTTATAAATGGCAAAAGATTTTCTAACTAAGGAACAGAATTATAGTTTATTCATTCTGTGGCTTCTCAACCTTTTTTCATAACATAACCTACAAGTGGAGCAGAATACTCAAAATGTGGATGCTGTTTTAAATTATCCTTTGCTCCATTCCCAGGACATTAGTGCAAATGATTGAGCGTGTATTGTTTCCATTTCCCAGTGTACATTGTGTGCTGCCCAGTTACTCTGCAAGTTGAGAACTACAGTGAGTAATTGCCCTGGTAACACTATTACATCACCAGGGCTCTCCTTTAATGCCATCATTTTTTCACACATTTGTGAGTCCGGTCTTAAGATCCTGCTACTGCTAGACGTGATACTTTGAAAAAGCAGAAGGCACAATTTCATCAGATTTTACACTCTAGTTGGAGAAATAGATCCCACATATACAAGAAGTTATAATACTAAGTAGTAAATTCCAAAAGCCAGAAATCTCACTGTAATTGGAGACTCCACTTCCCTATGCCTCACATGCCACTGGCTGCCAAGCTGGGTCAATTCAACCTCCTACAATGCTCTTGACATTCTTTTCCTTCTGTTCTCTGCCACTGACATCTTACAGGGCCTCGCGGTTTGCTTAGGTTATTGCAAAAATAGCCCATTTTGCTTTCTTTCAGTCTGTCTTCCACAAGTCTCTTAGAAAGATCTTTTTCTAAAATGAGGAATTTACCTTCTTCAAATTCACAGTTTTCAGGATCAGATTCAAACTCCTTGACTAAACAAACTCCTTGATCCCCCAGGCCTTGGGGATCTGAGCCTCCTTTCCTGCCTCTTATAAGCACCTTGTGCTCTAGCTGGACTCATGACTTCAGGTAACCCCTAGCTGTCCTTCAGATTCACACCTCTGTTTTCTTTCCAACTCACATCACTATGTCTGGAATGTGGGACTATTAACATAATCCTACACAGCCTGGCAAGACTCAGAGTAAAGAGTATCTCCTTCATGAAATTTCTTCTCTCCACCTTCATCCTCTGCAATCAAAGTCAGATATACCACCTCCATATACAGAATCCTGTCCAACCACATACCACAACACTTGTCTCACTGTGTTATAATCACTGGTCTGCTTTTCCATCTCCTTCACTGGATTGATTACAAGGACTCTGGGGTTAGAGATTATATCTTTTAAATAAATAGAGTAGCATTATGGGAGCACAGAGGATGGATGGAATGAATGAATGGGTAAATATGATATGTGCACAAAGTCATTATCCTTATTTGGAAACAGGGAGAAAGGAGATACTCTGATATTATAGGAGTGACATTTAAACTTGTCCTTGAAGGATGAGCAGGTCTTTTCCAGATGAATGCATAACTTCTTTCTTATTTAACTAAGACATAAGTCTCTCATATAAACTAAGATAGTGCTTAATTAAGTACACTAGAAATTTGATTCATGTAGATAGAAGACTAAGCCTACAATGTAGGTAATCTAGTATAACTAGCATATTTATTTGTAATATACAGGGACACATGTTTTCTTTGCCTGCTTAATTAAACCATGTTGACTATACAGACATCATCCTGCTTGCACTGAATAAACCAGTTCTAATTTTACTTTATCCGTGGCTACATAATCCAATTAAACTGCTGTTCTTACTCAGAAAGCTGCTTTCAAAATTTAATAGGGTTATTTAAGAAATAGAGTGGATTTCATGGGAACCTGCATAGTGTATGCATGAGCTAAACAAAGAAAAAGAGACAAATGCCAACCAATTCAAACTTCAGAGTTAACATTTTTTTCTGTGGCTTCTTCTCCCTTTCTTCAATATCATACATTTTAATATGATTTATGGGTTTTTGCTTCTGATGATAATAAAAATAAGGTGAGTCAATTTCTCAGATTTTTGTATACTGTCAAATCCAAAACACTTAGCTTTGAAATCAACATTTATAGCTTTAAAATCTAGGGAGATCTCAAATCAGAAATCAAATTTTTCATGCCTATTAAAATCATGTAGTTTAATGAGACAACTATATCAGGAGTCATTCCTTTACATATTGCATTCTGTAATTAGGCTCTTATGGGTCATTTCAGACAGAGAGAGACACCAATTAAAAACAGAATACAATTACACAGCACCAACCAGAACGCGTCACCCCCTTTCTAGCATTAATCTAGAGTCAAATAAGACTAGGACTTATACAGAGTTAAAAATTACAAATATATCTTTCCATAGAATTACAAGAAGTATTGAGGGCTTTTTTTTTTTTTCCCTTTCATGGCTTACTTTTGATTTCAAGACTTCAGGAACTGGAGGGAGGTAATCCTCATAGGAACCATTTTGAAGAAAAGATTTTTTAAATCGAATTGTAGAGTGCAGCATTCTTAAACTTTCTGTAAAAGAGGAGAAAAGAATTACCTTACGTGAACTGCAAGGTCATTTAGGAAATCTATTTGAAAGACACCTTCATCCTAATTTATTACTACGTTTTTTCTAAGATAATAGCCTACTTGAATCTAACTATAAAATGAGTGAAAATTTAATCTTTCCTTGAACCATGGAGGCTATAGAGTTCATTATTTTTAAAATATTCATAGATATTCTGCTTGGAGACAAAAATATTTCCAGCAAAGGTGCTGCATAGTATTGGTTCTTTGTGAACTGAATATGTTTTTATTTGGGGTATATTATTAAGCTGAAGGGTTTGAGAGAAAATAGGTTGTATAATCACTGTGATACAAATATACCCTTCCACCCTTGATTAATTCATGCCCGGTATAGAGAGATCATACTCAAATATTTGTTGTGCTATTTGCTTGCCATTAAGTCTCAAAAAAAACTATTTTGTTGTAGGAATAGTGAATGTATATCTCCTACAAATAGATGTTTTATCTTTAAAAAAGAAAAAGAAATATTTTATTAAATGTAATCTTCACAGTTGTCCGTGTAGGTAGAAGATGGAAAACAAAGTGCGTAAGGATAGGAAGTAAAAAGTAGTCTGCTACAAAAATGCCTTTATTTATGTAATTTACATCTGCTTTTGAAAGTCTTCATTATCCTTTTTATTATTTTTTGACAACTAAGATTAAAGGTATAGAAAATGTCATGGAGAGTTATGTGAACTCCTAATTCTGGAGACATAGAAAGTTTATCTAGGTGGTCACTCTTATGTTGGGCTTCCCGGATAGCTCAGTTGGTAAAGAAATCTGCTGCAATGAAGGAGACCCTGGTTTGATTCCTGGGTCAGGAAGATAAGCTGGAGAAAGGATAGGCTACCCACTCCAGTATTCTTGGACTTCCCTGGTGGTTCAGCTGGTAAAGAATCTGCTCGCAATGCGGGAGACCTGGGTTCAATCCCTGGGTTGTGAAGGTCCCCTGGTGAAGGGAAAGGCTACCCAGAATTCCATGGACTATCCATGGGGTTGCAAAGAGTCGGGCACGACTGAGCAACTTTCACTTACTTACTCTCACATTATTTCTTTATATGGTTATTATACATTAAAGTTTGTCCAGGTGGCCAGGTCGTACTAGCAGCTGCAACAGGAATAGTAATGTAATAATAGGATTAGATATTACTTCATATATCAAACCACTGAAACAGATGGATATGGAAACAAAGATTTTAAAAGTTTCTTCTGCTTTAAAGCAAACATAAGACTTTATTTTAGAACAAAATCAAAAACCATGAGTAGCATTTTGACTCTTAAGAAAGAAGAGCATTACCTTTTGATCCCCTGGCTAAATTGCCAGTGACATTTCTCACGCATGCCAAATAAGGAATATAAGGACTATCTGCTGATATATTTAAGAGGGCATTTTCAAACTGTTCCAGTATTAGGAGCCTATAGAATTAGAAAAGAAGATGCAAATTAAGTCCTATAGAAATAAAGTAAAGCTATTTTGTTGCGATCCTGTGAGTCCCTAGTTGTCTGGCACTGGTTGACTTGAGCACTGAAACCCTGGCAAGTAGCACGTCTTCCCCCATCCAGCCCAACTGCACAATGGCAGCACTAGTCTGGATTCTCTGAGTATTTACCTTCTCCATGGGCATTACCTTTATATTTAATCACTTTAATATCCAATCATAAGTGATCTTATGATCATTTCTAGGCACGTTTACTTGAAAGAAAAATCACTGGGCTAGCGTTGCCAGATAATAGACAGGGATCCCAGTTAAAACTGATTTTCAGCAAAATAACAAATAATTTTTCAGTGCAAGTACATCCCACAAGTCTTGCATGTTTCTTTCCTTTCCTTTCTCCTCTAAATCTGGCAACCCTCTCTCTGAACTTCAGCTTCCTCTTTTGTCAAATGAGAGATGGGGGCTGGGTGATCTGCTAGGTCCCTTCCACTTATAACATTCTCTAAATAATTTAAATTCATGTAGTTGTGATTACAAAGAAATGGTAGAATCCAACTGAATAATGTCAGTTCCTTTTTCTTCTTTAAGCAACCAACTCAGAGTTCCCCAATTAACCACTTTTTGTATCCCTTTCAAATTGACTGCATGTGAGGACATAGTCTAATATTTTTGAGGCAAACCTATGTGGGTAAATGTATGCATGTTACACACGCCCAGTCACTTCATCTGTGAGGCTGCATCTCTATTTTGTAATTTCTTCCCTTAGTGTCTATTATTGAATTTGAGGTACAGCAGAGATAGAATAAATGTCAATGGTTGATTTGGGTACCATCTATTTTGAATTAAACTGCACAGCACACAAATTAACTAGTTATATTAGATGTTAACTTAGATTTTATTCAAATACTAATGGAAGAGACTCATCCTGGCATAGCCAGTAAACATGTAGGATGATGTTTGCACTAACATTATAGTCTCAGGGTATTTGGATGTGGGTTAATGACACTGGATTATACAGTGGAAGTGAGAAATAGATTTAAGGGCCTAGATCTGATAGATAGAATGCCTGATGAGCTATAGAATGAGGTTCGTGACATTGTACAGGAGACAGGGATCAAGACCATCCCCATGGAAAAGAAATGCAAAAAAGCAAAATGGCTGTCTGGGGAGGCCTTACAAATAGCTGTGAAAAGAAGAGAAGTGAAAAGCAAAGGAGAAAAGGAAAGATATAAACATCTGAATGCAGAGTTCCAAAGAATAGCAAGAACAGATAAGAAAGCCTTCTTCAGCGATCAATGCAAAGAAATAGAAGAAAACAACAGAATGGGAAAGACTAGGGATCTCTTCAAGAAAATCAGAGATACCAAAGGAACATTTCATGCAAAGATGGGCTCGATAAAGGACAGAAATGGTATGGACCTAACAGAGGCAGAAGATATTAAGAAGAGATGGCAAGAATACACAGAAGAACTGTACAAAAAAGATCTTCATGACCCAGATAATCACCTGGTGTGATCACTGACCT
>NW_011495032.1:37357526-37358302 GCF_000754665.1 Bison bison bison
ATACCAA
Organism: Bison bison bison; assembly: GCF_000754665.1. Taxonomy (NCBI): domain Eukaryota; kingdom Metazoa; phylum Chordata; class Mammalia; order Artiodactyla; family Bovidae; genus Bison; species Bison bison. The sequence goes on from NW_011495032.1 coordinate 37,357,534, forward strand.
AGGAACATTTCATGCAAAGATGGGCTCGATAAAGGACAGAAATGGTATGGACCTAACAGAGGCAGAAGATATTAAGAAGAGATGGCAAGAATACACAGAAGAACTGTACAAAAAAGATCTTCATGACCCAGATAATCACGATGGTGTGATCACTGACCTAGAGCCAGACATCCTGGAATGTGAAGTCCAGTGGGCCCTAGAAAGCATCACTACGAACAAAGCTAGTGGAGGTGTGGAATTCCAGTTGAGCTATTTCAAATCCTGAAAGATGATGCTGTGAAAGTGCTGCACTCAATATACCAGCAAACTTGGAATACTAAGCAGTGGCCACAGGATTGGAAAAGGTCAGTTTTCATTCCAAGAAAGGCAATGCCAAAGAATACTCAAACTACCACACAATTGCACTCATCTCACATGCTAGTAAAGTAATGCTCAAAATTCTGCAAGCCAGGCTTCAGCAATATGTGAACTGTGAACTTCCTGATGTTCAAGCTGGTTTTAGAAAAGGCAGAGGAACCAGAAATCAAATTGCCAACATCCCCTGGATCATGGAAAAAGCAAGAGAGTTCCAGAAAAACATCTATTTCTGCTTTATTGACTATGCCAAAGCCTTTGACTGTGTGAATCACAATAAACTGTGGAAAATTCTGAAAGAGATGGGAATACCAGACCACCTGATCTGCCTCTTGAGAAATCTGTATGCAGGTCAGGAAGCAACAGTTAGAACTGGACATGGAACAACAGACTGGTTCCAAATAGGAAAAGGAGT
>NW_011495032.1:37359015-37409005 GCF_000754665.1 Bison bison bison
CTGGATGGCATCACTGACTCGATGGACGTGAGTCTGAGTGAACTCCGGGAGTTGGTGATAGACAGGGAGGCCTGGCGTGCTGTAATTCATGGGGTCGCAAAGAGTCGGACACGACTGAGTGACTGATCTGATCTGATCTGATCTAATGACACTGGATCCTTGAGGAACTTAAACAAGAAAATCTATAGCAAGAAAGTCTCTAACTTACCAGTCAGGGCACAGCTTATTGGTCAGATGTCTGACTTTCATTTAAATATAGTCCATAGCTTCCATGTTTAGAAAAACTGCACCCATTCCTGAGCTTTCTTGCTTTTGTCAGGCACTTCTTTGACCAGAGACTCTCCTCTTGTTACTGCCTCTCTTTCTTTTGTGTTTGTCTTCCTCTTTGTCATAATTATTATAGCATTGAGCCATTTCCATCTTAGTGCCATGCTCAACAGCAAAATATTTGTCTAACTTTTCAAATGAAATAGCACAAAAACTTCTCATGACAAATTTTCAAGCTTTAAATCGAAGAATGTTGAGCTAAAAGTGACCTTGAAATATCATATAAGCCATTATCTTAGTTCCATGAAGAACATCTGATTACCAAGATTTTTGAGATTATATTTAATATATACCAAAAATTAAGATATATATATGCCAACTGTTTTGGCATAAACATCCCAAGTATTTCTTTAATCCATTTAATTTACATATTTTATGTAAAATGTTACCTACATCCTAAGAATGCTTACAAAAAAAGATGAACTTACAGATATATGCGTGCATATTGTTCATATAGACACACAACAAAAAAAAGTAACTTTAGTGCAAAAATAAGGAGGAGGGAGAAGAGCTATGAGGGAAAAAATATTTTTGAGCAGCTTTCCAAAGAAAATTCTGGACTACTAACACTTTTATCTCATGCCAAGTATTTCCACTCCGTGATTGTTTTAAAGTGGGAATGGAAAGGGAGCCCAAAGATAATAAATCCCTTAATTTCACCAATCTCAACAAGATCCATCTTAAAAGTAATGAATTCTTCCTAATAAACTGTCAGCTAGCTGTCAGCAACCAACTACATTTGTTGTGTAATTTTCACATCTGAATAACTAGCACTATGGATGCCCACAAGGCTCTGATAAAGATACCTGGCTTCAAGCAATAAGTATCCAGTTGTCTCAAGTCAGAGGTTTTTTTTTGTTTTGTTTTGTTTTAATATTTTGCTGGCTATATAGGGAATGTGTTTAAATGACTAGATTATTTGGAATATGGAATCCTGTCTGGGGGAAAATTGCCCAGGATTGCAAGACTGCTCTTGGGAGAAGCATCTGGTTCAGGCACCTTAGAGGAGAGATGTGGGGGCAGAAAGAGAAGGTAGTTGTTGATGGAAGAATTTTGCCTAGAACTACCCAGACTTGGGAAACTTCTCACTGAATAATAGAAAGTTTATAAACAATTGCATAGATTCTATTTTAGAAAAAGAAATGAATGGTTAAAAATAAGGCCTACTATTTGTTTTTATTTGTTTCCATTAGCCCACAAAAACACATCTTTTGGGACTAAAATCAAATAATTTCAGTAGTATAATTTATCAGGCCAAAACAACTTTTACATAACAGGTCACCTAGTCTCTAAATTTGCCTTGAACTATGTGAATTTACTTCAATGAGCTTCTACAGGCAACTGCTTGAATTTTCTACCATAACTGTTAGTTACTTCAGAGAACTGCTTATGTTAATGGTCCTTAGAAGCCAACATTACTTCTGTTATTTCCACTGCCTTTCACTGTCTCAGGAATAGGTAAATATATAAACATTTACATGAACCACAAACAGTCCCAAATTAAATAACTGATAAACAGTTAGGCTACTTGAATACCACTAAAGCAAACAAAGTTTGCATTACCTTGTGGGGTCAGTTTTTAATGTCAATTTTTAAAAACTGAAATCAACAGTAATGTAAAAAGTTGGAGACTTTTACATCTTTCATACGAAGATGAAAGACTTTGAAAAGAGTTGGAAATTGGGCCTCCAGCTAGATTTTCCTCATAGACATAAGGTGACCTATCCAGACAGAACATGTGGGATCTAGTTATGCAATCTTAGAACTGAAAACCAGATCTTCATGTTGCGTTATCTAAAAATATCACTGAATAATAAAAAAACAAGTTTCAACTTTACTGCACTTCAACTTTAACTTTTTCTTTCGTCAGTCAATAGTTGATATTTTTCTATTCCATGGTCTTACACACTGATGAAAAGAATGATGTTTATGAATTGTGCTGCTTGCTTATTCAGTCAAGTTACCTACCAATTTAGGAACACACCAACAAACCAACAAAGACTTACTGTGCAGCCAGGCTGCTTGGGGATAGTGACTGTCCAGCTTCCTCACTCCACAAATGTGTTGTATTATCAGAGCCACCTAAAGAGATAACATTTAGTATTTCATTAAAGGATTTATTTTTCTAAGTAAAAATCATCCCAGGTCAAATTAGTGGGAAGAAAAGCAGGCAGTCTGCAGAATTTTTCTCCAAACGACTTTGCAGAGATGTCTAAGCTCAGTTGGAAACATTTAAAATATGTATTTATCAATTGCCCCCCAAGTGAAATAATCCCAATGGTTAGGCATATGCATTTCTAACAAATTATTTCTCTGTGCATCAAACCATTACATTATTTTACCCTATGACCTGTATGCATAGATAACTCAAATATTATAATGCAGACTGACTACCTTGTTGACTTGTTAATCAAATTAAACCAATTTCAATCTCATGGGTCACTGGATTTTTTCGTTTGTTTGCCTTCATTTGTCTAGAATGTAGCCTTAGGAAACATCTGCCATCACTAATCTATATTTTTTATCTTTCAAAAACCAGCCAGTGATTTCAATTGAATGCAGCTGTGAAGGCAAATTAACTAATGTTTATAGAACCATTCTGAGTGGTCTCAAATAATGTGAGGTTTGGATTGTGGAAGGCAATCACTAAGGTGTGTCTAATGGAAACCATATATGAAGATCTAATTCAACGCAGAGAATTGCCCCTAGAAGTTAAATGGGTCCCTGAGTCAGCTTGCTGCATAGCATTCTATCATTGCAGGGTAAGTGTAGCTGAGTAGTATTCCATATATAACACAGGGAGCGCAGTCTGGCACTCTGTGGTGACCTATAGGGGATGGATGGCGGGAGGGGAGGGAGGCTCCAGAGGGAATATATACGTATAATTATGACTGATTCATGTTGCTGTATGGCAGAAACCAACATAAAAAGCAATTTTCTTCCAATTAAATTTTTTTTAAATATACTTTCCTGAGCTAAAAAAAAAAAAGTAAGTGCAACAACATTCACGTGCAAAATTTAAAAATGGCTACTGCATAAATAAAAACATTAGAAATCCAACGCTTTCATTCAACTCCTTTAAGGAAATGGTATTACTTATTTCACTCTTCTCTGTAGACCCTCTTAGTTTCTCATATATAATCCAGAAGTTCCAGTGCTGTCGTTTTTCAACACTGGCCTTATCATTTTCAATAGGATACTTTATTGACAGCTTTAATACTTCTCCCATTGTCTCTAGTTAGTGTGTTCTAAAGTCTTCCAGAAAAGTCGTAGCACAAAACTAGGCAGCCATCTGTATTTTTCTCACGCTGGTCATTTTGTTTATTTAAATAAGGATGAGTGTAAAAGACTCACAGAATTAAAAACCTCCTTGTCTTTCTCGGTATCAGTCATGTCTGAGTAATGTCTGTACCATCTCTAGTAACTTGGCAGAATCGCTTTTTCAGTTTTCCTCTCTGGCAGGAGTCCCTCTCTTCTCTGCTCAAGACAGCTAAGTATTATTGCTCTAAAGACAGCAACGCATCAGTGAGTGAAAGGACCAAGAAGAAGACACTCAGTATAAATCTTTTTTTTTTTTTAATTTTTAAACTTTACATAATTGTATTAGTTTTGCCAAATATCAAAATGAATCCATCACAGGTATACATGTGCTCCCCATCCTGAACCCTTCTCCCTCCTCCCTCCCCACTCTAATTAATAATGGTAATAACCATTATTTATTGGCATCCATATATAGAATTGGAGAAGGAAATAGCAACCCACTCCAGTATTCTTGCCTAGGAAATCCCATGGACAGAGTCTGAGCCTCGTGGGTTACAGTCCATGGGGTCGCAAACAGTTGGACACAACTTAGCAACTGAGCACATATATAGAATAATCCGGATAGGACTCTGTGAAGATGTATGCTTCTGCAGTGTAAAAGTATATAAAGCCATTTTTCCAAGATCAAATCTTGCTCACTTTGAACTCCTATGAGTTCATCAGCATTTGTATACTACATGCCTGAGTCCATTAGCATTTGTATACTGTATGGTTATGGAATGTCTCTTCTTCATCAGATTATTAAAATGAATAACTAATAGAAATTAACTTTGTATATATCAATTATAGGCTTGACCTTGATGCTAAGTATGGACTTTGCCCTCTGGGCACTTGTCCTTCTGGATTTTAAAGTATCTGAGAAGTACCGTATTGAATGGGTTTTAATGAAGTGGAAATTGTTACAGCCCTTTAAAAAAGCAAAGTTTTATTTTTATTTGTAGAATTAGGCATATATAAAAATGGTGCCCAAAGACAGAGAAAGAAATCTAGTGCACAGATAACCTCTTTTCACCAGTAAACATGGCTTTTTGTTTAAAGATGTAATTTCATGTAATTTACCACTTGGCAAAAGAGTAAACTTCAATGAGCCAAAAAAGGTAATCTTCACCCTCAAAACTCAGTTTTATAAATGGAAATACTAAACAGTGAAGCTGGAATCTTTACTGGGTCAGAGCTGAGAATTAGATTCCTTAAAACAGGAAGTTAAGATTCCTTAAAACATCTTCTCAAATGTTTATTAGCATCTCCATATTGTCATGGTTGCTGAGGAGGCTTCTGAAAAAAACCTTGAAGTGTGTTTGTAATCAAGGCTGAATCAAAAGTAGACATGAGGTGTGGAGGTTTGAATTAGAAATAGACATAGAATGCAGAGAGGAATGGAGCGATGGCTACTGAAAAATGTATCATGTGGGAAGGAATCTGGCACAATGAATCACACTCTATGACTGGCCGAAAGTAGAGCCATTCTGAGGCTTGGTGGTGGCAAGTCCTTGTGTGAGATATCCTAGAAGCAAGTGTGTACATGTCTCAGATGGTAAATATGAGTAAGGCCAAAGGATAACAGAGCTTGGGGACCTAGCTTTGGGCATAGACAGATTCAGGCTCTGAATCTCAGTTTAGTCACTTGCTGGATGTATAACATAGGCAAAGTGCCCAGCCTCCCTTTGCCTTAGTTGTTTTGTCTGCAAAATGGGATAATAAATACCTCTTATAGAGTTGTTTTGATGATAGAAAGGACTTAAGATAATAAAATATTTATCATCGACACACAAAAAAAGAACACTACCTTTTAATTTTTTCTACTTTTTGTTTGAAAGAAGGGAATGAGACCTTCAAAGCTATCTGAGTCCTGTCAATCATTAGAGAGGACCCAAGCAAGTAACTCTGCTCTGAGTGACCATTTCACTCCAGTTTATTTAGCGTAAAGCCAAGGGAGGACATGTGTTCACAAATAACACTAAATGCTATAAAGAGTAAGCATGGGTGGCTTGGGCATCATGGCAGGTATTTGTACTTCAAAACAAGTTTGGGTTTCCTGAAGGATTCCCAGAAATACGTGGAAGAATTTTTCAAAGGTCATGAAATTTCTGCTCAAGCATGCATGCATGCAGGGGCTTGGGGTTAGTGACATAGCAACTGACCTTAATACTGCTGCATTGGTATCTTTAGACTGATGAAGTCACGTGTGTAGGAAATTTTTAAAAACAAATATAAGCACATCTAATTCTAAAAATAAAAACATATATCCTTAATGTATTAATATTTCCTTGTCATTCTGATTATCCAATGGCATGGTTTAACACATGCTCAAAATTATAAGCATAATCATAGAAATGCGGCATGGCCATTGTTAAATATTGAAAATTGAGCTATATTGTTCATCAGGAAAAGTGTTTTGCTGCCTCAGTTAAAGAGAGGTTCTTTGGCTTCTAAGGCACTAAAGAACTTATGTCCTTTGTAACAAAAATTTCAACTTTATCCCTCCATACAATTATAAGGTGTGAGTCTGAAGATGAAAAGGAAAAGAATGGTAAAGAGAAATCTGAAGTTCTCAAGTCTTTAAAATGCAAACAGAAAAATGTACAGAGGAAATAATTTGTGTTTGTTGTTGTACTGTCTGGTTTTTCTGGGCCGGACCTTTTCTTAAAAGCATAAGGCTTTTTTTTTTAACCCTAATGTTCATGAAGACCACTGAATTTAACAAGAATCAATCCTGCAAGCTAGTCATTAATTCTGTGACTGAAGTCATAAAAATTGTTGTAGACTAAGAAATTGGTATCCAAGAGTATGTTAGATCCTCCTTCAAGAAGTCTTTAAAGCCTTTAAAACCAGCATTTCATATGAAAATAGTTTAAGATCTTGTAATAAACAATCAGCTTGTGACCTGATTACTCATTTGTAATCCAAAAGTAAAGTCTACATACTTAAAAGCTGGTAAACTCAGCTGAGAAAGCCTATTCCTAAACTCGTTCAGAAGCAGTAAATACTAACCAAACATTTCACTTGTGAAGTAGGGATTTATTCCTTATAGTCCTAAATGTGTGTCTGTATATGGCTGTGTGTGTGTGTGTGTGTGTCTGTGCATTTCCATGCATGTGGTATATAATGCTATTCTCTATATGCAAAGATGATCTTTTCTGATTCACTAGCAAGATGCTATGGTTTGTCTTACTAGGTGGAACAATAGGTCTATACTGATCTATTCACGCTCTGATGTCCATCATGCATTTTCAAGATGGCTGGCTGAACGGTGAGTTTTATCCAAAGAAAGACTCATTCTAATTAAAAAGACAAATTTGGGGAAAAAGGGCAAAAATACTGCAATTCAGTGTAGGCATTTGTTCAAAAAGTTGTGGTAGAAATCTACTTGTTGAGGCTTAGTCCCTTTCTCTGGTATTTATTTTTTCATACCAAGCATAAACATAGCTTTATAATATAGCTAAGAGAGACCATTCTCATAAAAATAAAAATCCTAGAAAGTCACGGCCTCTTTTCCAACCATTTCTCCTTGTCTCCGCACTTTGGTTAGCTGAAGATCCAGATTGAGTGGTATCATATGTTCCCACCTAAGAATAATGTCGTGCGTAAATGGTTGCTTCAGTTGCATTTTGTTTTTTATTCCTAATGGAACTGAATACAGAATTGCAATGCAGAACTGAATACAGAAAGATAGAAATACAATACCTTCAGATGGGGAGTCCAGGGTATACAGCAGATGTTTAACAGATTTATGGAGAGTTCTGAAACCTTCGTTAGTTGTGACACGTGGATAAACCTTCTGCACAACCCGCAGCGCACTGACAAGTCGAAAAACAATTAAACCAGATTGCATTTCAACATTTGCAGACAGAAACAAAAGGTTATTCAAGGAGAAAATAGCTACAGTATTGAAAATTATTCTTATAACATAAAAGACAAGATGCTGCTGTGTCATTTAATTGCTTGTTTGTCTGTTCATGCACAAAATCCCAACAAAGTATTCTTGAACCATACAGGATTCTAAAGCCTAAAAGGTCTTAAAGTAAGGAGTGAAGTTCACATCAGTTTTTTTTGTTGTTATTGTTAAGGTCTGAAAATAAGTAGTTAGAAACAGCAGTTTCCAATAAAAGGATACCTCTTTTTTTTTGTTTTTAAAGGAAAAAAATTAAATATTGGAAATTATTTTCATTAAAAATCAAGCCCAGATAAAGGATCCACTTTCAGGAATAATTATTAATTAAGTATTTGATAAATATTTATCTTTTGCTAAACAAATGTTAATTTTTTTTTTAAATGGCAGCTTGCCCTAATTAGAGATTGCATTCTATCCTCTAAGTAGCCCACAGGCACTGCTCCAGGGGGTAGCTCAAAATTAATATCCAAACTAACTGGCACTGTCTTCCCAGGATTTTTATGTTACTAATAAGATGGGCAGTGTACACCAGGAATGAAAAATCAGCAAATTTACTGGTTCATGCTTGAGTTCATTCAGTATTTCCAAAAAATCAATTACCGACTTAAAAAATGCCTCTTTTTTTTATCTCCTATTGTCATTAGTACATTTAAAAAATGTTAGCATTGTACAAGTATGTTTGAATTTCATAAACACTGTGAGGCAATATATATAAATATATATATATATGAGTGGTAACTTAGAACAAAAGGCTTTGTTAAGGATTTGCTCTTGTGAAATTAAATGTAGTACATATTAGCTAATAGCTCTTCCATATGTATCTTAGTCAACTGAAAGGTCACATCAGCAACAGCATGTGCATATACTTTCTACAATATTTTTTGAATTTTTAATATTTAAATTAAGATCATTTTAATTTTAGCTCCTAGCCATGAATAACTATTACATTTAGAGCGCCAATTTTTTGTATGTCCTCTAATTTCTAGTAGGTATGTGTATGGATATATAAACATATATCTATTTATTTATGGGCTTCCTTGGTGACTCAGTGGTAAAGAATCTGCTTGCAATGCAGGAGCTGCAGAAAGACAAGGGTTCAACCCCTGGGTCAGGAAGATTCCCTGGAGGGGGACATGGCAACCCACTCCAGTATTCTTGCCTGGGGAATCCCATGGACAGAGGAGCCTGGCGGCTACAGTCCACTGGGTCTCAAAGAGTTGGAGACGACTGAAGCAACTTAGCATGCATATTTATTTATAATTTTATTTGCTTCTCTAATAATTCCAAAAAGTCAATTCATTAGTCTTGTTATGGAACAATAAAGTTCAAAAGTTAAATAACTTACACAAGGTTATCCAAATAAATAAAGCTGGTTGTGTCTAATTTCGAAGTTTCTGCTCTTTCTCCTCTACATTTTGACTCTGGTGCTTTGCCCCAACATGGCAGAGAAGAGGAGGACAGACCATTTCTGCACTGAGCCACAGCCATTGTTAGCTTGTTTTTCCAGCTGTGTGTTTGGCCATGGTGGGATGGCTGAATTTTTCTCGTCTGTGCTTTGTATACATAACAGCTGATATACCTCAGGCATTTTTATATTTGCCCCAAGAATCTCCTGGTTCTCAGACTTTGAATTGTTTCTGAATCCTGGTGAGTATGGAGACCAGGTAAACATTCTAAGACTGGAGATTTCTGCCAGCCTTCGCCCAGCTTGGTCTGTGCTTGACTCAGCTGATCTTTTGTCTCAAAGTAACACCTTCAAAGACTGAACATTTGGCAAGCTCATTGTCAGCATTATTGTTATTAATATAGCTAATAAAAATGTCAGTAGACATAATTCATTTTTTCTATCAAAATGTGACCCCAAAAATGACACCTGACCCCCATCCTCTATGAGATCCTTTAAACTATTGATGAAGATAATTTTACTTCACTTCATTGGTTTTGTTTTTCTGTCCTGTTCATCATATACAAATGGAAGTTATCCAAAACAAGTCTCCTTGTAAGGTAATTTAAAAAGGAGTTTTTGTGATTCGTATCTAAGCATACAACTTCCTCCTCTACTATAATAGTGACTATCACCTATGTTTTTTCATATGCTTTTCTTGGTTTTTGAGAGTGCTCATTTTTGCTAACTTCTGTCGTAATCTTGACAGTTTGCAATCTGGATTTGGTGACTGAACTATATAACAAGTTACAACTTTACAAAACTGCTGGAGGAAATAACAGCAATGAGTTTTGATAGGGTTTATTTGTTCATATTACTTGATCAACAAAGAGTAAGATAAACCAATGATTTGGTGACAAAATACAGTCATTTCTGAAGAATTTTAGTGACACTTTAATAATAATAGTTAAGATTTGACTTTAAAAAATGGTTGACATAAAAGGTCTTTCAACACAAATATAATGCAAGACATTTAATTTTAAATATTCTAGTAGTTACATTAAAAATGTTAAAGAAACAGATGAAATTAATTTTAATAATATATTTTATTTGACCCAATATATCCAAAATATTATCATTTCAACATCTAATCAATATAAAATATATTAGTATTTTATCTTCTATTGCATTATCTTCAGATTTCAAAGTATATTTTACACTAATGAAGCATCTCAACTCAGATGCTAAATTTTCATTGAAAATATTTAATCCGTATTAGAATTTCATTGCAATTACCAGTGAAAAGTAGATTCACATACCCATGTTGTTTCAAATATATTAGAAGTTTTTCTAATAAATTTAATTAAAAATAAAATTAAAAATTAAATTCCTTAATGATAGTAGCACACCAAGTGCTCCAAATCATGGACAGCCTGTGCACCTTAAATTTACAAAATGCAACAGGCCAAATTTATCACATTAAAAAATCCCACAAATAGCTAGAGGCTTTCATATTAGAAAGAACAAGTATATAAATTGGCAATAAAATTTAAGTTAATTAATTAGCTAAATAATAAATAAGTAAAAGTCAACTGATTTAAAGAAAGTTATCCAGGTTAGAAAAAAGTCAGATGTCATCTGCTTTATAACAATCTGAAGCTATTTCTTTTAAAAGCTGTTTTCATTATTATGTAGACTGGTTAACAACATTCTAATCATTACCTGAGAACATATCTATGGTATAATACAATAATTTTATTTTAAATGTTAAGGGAATTAAAATAGCCACAGTGCAATGACCTTATGTAATTTACTCTATCAAAATGATGTCTAATGTATTTTAATTTATTTATTTTTGACCAAAGGGTATTTTTTTGGATCTTCCACCTTTCAGTGAGCATTATTTTGTGGGAGTTTGGTTTTTATTTTTTGTTTAATAACCAAATTTCATTAAGGTATAATTCACATACAACATGATAAGCCTATTTAAGGTTATTATTCAATAAACTTTGACAATATATACAATTATGTAACCACCATGCTAAATAAGATATAAAATATCTTATTTTAAGATGATACAAAATATCACCTTAAAAAAGTTTTGTCATGCTTCCAACAGTTGCCCCAATATCCACTGTTCTGATTTCTAACACTATACATTAATTTTGTTAATAATACAATATCTACACATCTAGTATGTATTCCTTTTTTTTGTGGTCTGGATTCTTTTGCCAGCACAATATTCATAAGATTTATCTGTGCTGTTGTGTGATTAAGTAATCTGTTTATTATTCTTAACTGAGTAGAATTCCAATTTTTCATCCATTCTGTTTATGGATATTTGTTTTTCTCTCAATTTCTAGCTATTGTGAATAAATCTGCTACGAGCATTAGCATACCAGTCTTCATGTGGGCATATGTTTTCATTTTCTTGGGTAAATAACCAGGGGTAGAATGGTATTTCACATGGTTCTATTTTTAGCTTCATTAGAGCCTGTCACACTGTTTTCTGACATGGTTATATCACTTTACACTCTAACTTGCAATGTATGAATTCTATTTGCTTTACATTCTTGCCAGCAACTGGGGTCGCTCATCTTTTAAAACTGAACCCATTTTAGCGAGTGTTAGTGATATCTTATTGTGGTCTCAAGAGTATCTTGACTTCTTTCATTGCTACACTGTACAATTCAAACAATCCCCTTTCTCCTTTCATTGATTTACCTGTTTGTTTTCTAAAATAGAATATACAAAGGAGGAAGAGAACCAAGTGTCAAAATTCTGAGTGAGTGAAAATTTCCTGAAGAGCCAAAATGAGGACCAAATCAAATTTACTATCTTGCTTCTTTTATAGTTTAGTTATGCTGCTAAGTCACTTCAGTCGTGTACGACTCTGTACGACCCCATAGACGGAAGCCCACCAGGCTCCCCCGTCCCTGGGATTCTCCAGGCAAGAACACTGGAGTGGGTTGCCATTTCTTTCTCCAATGCATGAAAGTGAAAAGTGAAAGTGAAGTCGCTCAGTTGTGTCTGACCCTCAGCGACCCCATAGACTGCAGCCTTCCAGGCTCCTCCATCCATGGGATTTTCTAGGCAAGAGTACTGGAGCGGGGTGCCATTGCCTTCTCCGAGTTTAGTTATGACATGTTATTTATTGTGGAAAGAGCACAGGACTTGGATTCAGATTCCTTGAGTTTAGGTTCTAGCTTTACCACTTACTTAGTTGTAGAACCTTGAGGAAGTCTTTTGACCTTCCTGAAGAAGTCATTTGACCTCCATGAAGGTGTGTTTTCTTTTTAATAAAATGCAGATATCTGTGGTCTCAATCTCAAAGCGGTGTTATGAGAATCAAATGAAATTAATATACCAACATGAGAGTTTATTACAAGGTCTTTGAACAAATATAAACATTTAGAAGTTCTCCAGAGAAGATGAGAAAACTCCTTTCTGGTGCTTCAGACATTAACCATGGAATCCACTGAGAGGCATCTGGGTTCTGGAGTATAAAAACCCAGGTTCAAACTCTCTTAGCTGCAAGATCATCAATTATTTAATTTTTACAGCCCTCTATTATCTCATTTATGAAATAAATGATAGTTCTGTTGTTAAGTTTCAATGTAAAATATATGAAGGGTCCGGTAAAGTGTTTGGCATGTAACAGGCACCAGTAATTACTGGTTGTTGATGCAGTTGTTTTGTTTAATGCACATTTCCAAATTAGCTAGGCATCACAGCCAAAACCTAAGTATGTGTTCATCAAATTCTAAATGCTAGCATGCTCAGATCTCGTTTATGAGGAAAACAGACTTTAAAGGGATTTCTTCTGCAAGTTTTTCAAATCTTTGTGTCATATATGTCAAATAAAGTCAACCCAATATGCAAGGTTGTTTTTTTTACGGTGTAGTACCAAAAATCCAATGAAATATTTTCATCTTGAGCATGTAAAATACAGATGCACAGAGCCTTTGTGGTCCCTGAGTGAGACTGAGCCATTCCAATCAACCGTTGGTCCTCCTCTACCATCTTTTCAGAGTTCTGGGATATCAATTGACATTACTGATGTTATGATTAGTGTTCCTCAGTTCCCTATATACATGTCAATAACCCTGATGACCACAGTGTATCTTTCTCCTTTGCTTATCTAATACCCTCACGTTCACTGCCAAAATCTGCAGTAAGTGCTGAAAGGTTATTTGCTGTGTTTAAATTAACTACTTAGCAGTGATCTTCAAGGTAACATTAGAAGGAAAAAAAAAAGACTTTGTTATGAACAGTGATTCTTACCTGTTTGCATTTCGAAGCACATCAAATAGATTGCTTAGTGTGCTGTCATTCTGGAACACATTTGAAAAACTGGAGAGAAGCTCCCACACAGCTGTCTGCTCTTGTACTTGTGAGAAAAAGGATAGCACTTTAACCATTTCCTGAAACATTGTCTTCTGGTTGTTTGGATCACGTGATAGCTTAAAAAAATAAAACCATAGACAGGGTGAGACGAGACTTCAATATCTGTAACCACATGGCTGACTGTCTTTGAAAACACTGGAAGTCGAGAGTTTCAATTAAGTAATTCAGATTTTCATTTAGTTTGAAGTAATCCTTTACTTTAGAGAAGGCGATGGCACCCCGCTCCAGTACTCTTGCCTGGAAAATCCCATGGACGGAGGAGCCTGGTAGGCTGCTGTCCATGGGGTCGCGAAGAGTCGGACACGACTGAGCGACTTCCCTTTCACTTTTCACCTTCATGCACTGGAGAAGGAAATGGCAACCCACTCCAGTGTTCTTGCCTGGAGAATTCCAGTGACGGGGAAGCCTGGTGGGCTGCCGTCTATGGGGCCATACAGAGTCGGACACGACTGAAGTGACTTAGCAATCCTTTACTTGGAAAAACTGTAACCATTTCAAATGTTCTTACATGTAATTGAATTTTTTCCTATAATTTTAGATGTTGGCATATTTAATGTTTGGTTAACAAAACCGTTTATACAAAATACTTTAAATTGGGTTTTGGGAAATTAAAATTAATTTCTTAAAATAAAATTAGCTTCTGAGTAATACGTTTTTCTCTAGGATCTAGTTTAGGATATATAGAAAAATACTCTCTATATCCATTAGTAGTGCCTGCTCAGTCTCTTGTGTCTGACTCTTTGTGACCCCATGGACTGTAGCCCACCAGGTTCCTCTGTCCATAGGATTCTCCAGACAAGAATACTGGAGTGGGCTGCCATTTCCTCATGCAGATCCATTAGTAGACCTTATATTATTTGCATAGAAAACCTTTAAAATTTAGGTGTTTTATGTATAAATGTGTGAATATATATATATACAAATACATGAAAATGTTTAATATTACACATACTTAACAAAATATTTCCAAAGTTCTGTTGCAATACAAGGAACTTTAGTTATAATAATGATTTATAGTGAATATCCTATAGTCACATCTTGTACTCTAAGCAAACAAATAAAAGAAAACCATGATCTTTACTCTTGCTCTGGATCACAGGTCCCAGAGAACACCTTCAGAAGTATTTTCTTCATTATATTTCCACCCCAAGCAATTTTCTTAATAAACTCATTCATAGTAGTAGTCAGGCTTTAGTTGGATCTTAATTCAAGGTCCTTCATGCTGAAAATGTGATTTTGAACAAGGTAGTCTTAGCCACACATTCTATATGGCTTCTGAGTTTGTTGAGATAGAATTCTAAGTGCTCTACATTGAATTGGCATTATCATAACAGTGCTTCTAATCTGGTTCATTTGGAAAACTCAGGTTAATGAAGAGTAATTTAAGCATTCTGTACTTCAGTTCAGTTCAGTTGCTCAGTCATGTCTGACTCTTTCCAACCCAATGGACTGCAGCTCGCCAGGCTTCCTTGTGTATCACCAACTCCCAGAGCTTGCTCAAACTCATGTCTATCAAGTCAGTGATGCCATCCAACCACCTCATCCTCTGTCGTCCCCTTCTCCTCCTGTATTAGTGAGTCAGTTCTTCATATCAGGTGGCCAAAGTATTTCCTTACAACAAATAGTCAGGAATGATTTCCTTTAGGATAGACTGGTTTGATCTCCTTGCAGTCCAGAGGAATCTCAAGAGTCTTCTTCAACACCACAGTTCAAAAGCATGAATTCCTCAGAGCTCAGCTTTCTTTGTGGTCCAACTCTCACATCCATACATGACTAATTGAAAAACCATAGTTTTGACTAGATGGACCTTTGTCGGCAAAGTTATGTCTCTGCTTTTTAATATGCTGTCTAGGTTGGTCATAGCTTTACTTTCAATGAGCAAGCATCTTTTAATTTCATGGCTGCAGTCAACATCTGGAGTGATTTTGGCACCCAAAAAAATAGTCTGTCACTGTTTCCATTGTTTCCCCATCTATTTGCCATGAAGTGATGGGATCAGATGCCATGATCTTCATCTTTTGAATGTTGAGTTTTAAGCCAGCTTTTTCACTCTGTTCCTTCATTTTCTTCAAGAGGCTCTTTAGTTCTTCCCTTTCTGCCATAAGGGTGGTATCATCTGTATATCTGAGGTTATTGATATTTCTCCTGGCAATCTTGATTCCAGCTTGTGCTTCATCCAGCCCAGTGTTTCCCATGATGTACTCTGCCTATAAGTTAAATAAGCAAGTTCACAAAATATAGCCCTGACATGCTCCTTTCCGAATTTGGAACCAGTCCATTGTTCCATGTCTGGTTCTAACTGTTGCTTCTTGACCTGCATACAGATATCTCAGGAGGTAGATAAGGTGGTCTGGTATTCCCATCTCCTGAAGAATTTTCCACAGTTTGTTGTGACCCACATAGTCAAAGGCTTTGGTGTAGTCAATAAAGCAGAAGCAGAAATTTTTCTGGAACTCTCTTGCTTTTTCGATGATGCGACGGATGTAGGCAATTTGATCTCTGGTTCTTCTGCCTTTTCTGAGTTCAGCTTGAACATCTGTAAGTTCCCAGTTCACGTACTGCTAAAGCTTTGCCTGGAGAATTTTGAGCATTATTTTGCTCAAAATAATATTTAGCATGTGAGATGAGTATAATTGTGAGGTAATTTGAGTATTCTTCGACATTGCCTTTCTTTATGATTGGAATGCAAACTGACCTTTTCCACTCTGTGGCCACTGCTGAGTTTTCCAAATTTGCTGGCATGTTGAGTGTAGCACTTTCACAGCATCATCTGTTAGGATTTGAACTAGCTCAACTTGAATTCCATCACCTCTACTAGCTTTGCTCATAGTGATGCTTTCTATGGCCTTCTTGACTTCGCATTCCAGCATGTCTAGCTCTAGGTGAGTGATTACACATTGTGGTTATCTGGGTCATGGAGATCTTTTTTGTATAGTTCTTCTGTGTATTCTTGCCACCTCTTCTTAATAAGTTCTGCTTCTGTTGGGTCCATAGCATTTCTGTCCTTTATTGTGCCCATGATATGTTCCCTTGGTAACTCTAATTTTCTTGAAGAGACCTCTTGTCTTTCCTACTCTATTGCTTTCCTCTATTTCTTTGTATTATTCACTTTTTATCTCTCCTTTGGAACTCTGCATTCAGATGGCTGTATCTTTCCTTTTCTCCTTTGCCTTTAGCTTCTCTTCTCAGCTATTTTTAAGGCCTCCTCAGACAACCATTTTGCCTTTTTGCATTTCTTTCTCTGGGGATGGTCTTGATCACCACCTCCTGGAATGTCACAAACCTCCATCCATTCAATAAAATTCATAGGATCAAGGGGAAAAATGTTAGATGTGAACATGTTGAATTTATTCTCATTTATAAAATTTTGAGGCAACTCAAAAATTTTGATTTTGTGAACTCTCATTGTATGTGGAATTTCATTTTAAAAAGATGATCAGTATCTTATTTTCTGATTTTCACATCATAATTTAAGACTAGCATACAAAAAAGGTCATTAGCACTTCATATAATAAAGTTCTTGTTTCTAGTGTATAATATTTTGGAAAGAAGGATATATTCTTTCATAAAAATCAAAGTTTTAAATTAGGTTTTATCTTAGAATAAACATTTAAAAGATTACCCATTATTCTAGCTTCTGTGAATTACCAGGCTCTGAGAGTTTAATCATTAAACTTACATTACATCCTAAGTAATCTTACTTAAAAATCTCAGAGAAAACAGTCAATCTTCATTTACCATAAACCAAGGTCAAATTTCATCTCCAAAGATGAGATTCTACCTCCGTATTAACCATAAAGCAATATTTTTTGTTTAATGGATCATTTCAATCCAGCACGTTTAAATGGAAAGTAGTCATTGCTTAGAATTTGACATCATGTGTGAACCTCTGTGTGATGAATTCGTGCCAAATGTGAGCCAGTATTTCAGTCAGCATTTTCCAGTCCATGAGACCTATGGACTTGCTCTTTGAATCACTTTGAGTTGCTTTGTGCATACAAGAATGGAAATGATACATTTCCTGCTATTGTTATGAGACCCTGATCATATTAAAATGTTTACACTCACCTGAGAGAATTGGTTTGTTAGTTCTTGGAGAGAAGACTCTAAAAAGGTCTTGTTGGACAGGCAAAATATATTAAGAACATTTTTCCCTAGAGTGGTCCAAGAGAAGGCATAATCAGCAATATAACCTGGATAGTTCTCACACAGTTCTCTTCTTATATCTTCTGAAGTTGAATTTTGCTGTAAAAGCTAAAAATGTGTGTGAGAAAAGTGGTATAACAATGTTAGTAAATACAGATATCAAATACACTAGTCTTCAAGGAAATGAACCTGTCTACATAATAGCCATTTTAAGTTCCTGCATTATAGCAACTATGAAATTAAAACTAAAATACATTGGGTTTACCCATGAAAATCCCTGAGAGAATATGTGAATATAGTGATTTATTGTCATCTTTATGATTTAAAATATTCACATACGATTTTCTTAACTGCACTCATTTCTTATATCTGATGAGACAACCTAATGTACTAGATCTTCTCTGACAAAAATCTTCAGGCTTAAAAATCTTAGCTTTTCCTGGGCATTTAGCATCAGAGATTTAAGGGTCCTAACAATTTGTGACACCTCATGGGAAACTGGCCAGGATTTCTGGAAGACTTCCAAAGAGGATGAGCTTCAGAGTCTAGTCTCAAGATCAACAGTGTTTATTTAGAAGAAGTAGAAAAACATGGATTATGTTTCATTGGAAAAGCAATAATTTCATTTATGAGTTATGCATTAAAGAAAAAAGAAAAACACATATATGAAGATACATAGAAGTATATAATTACCAAAGGCAATAATCGGAAAGCATTTTTATAATGGAGGGCCCCCATATATTTTACAGTACAGACTAGTCACAGATGTAGCACTATTTTCAGTTATAATATTGATCACATTCACCATTATTAAGTTGTTTAGATATTTATAGAGCCAATTACAGTGAGTTGCAATATTTAATGCACTCTTCCTAATAATTGATTCTTACAACCTGTCAGGTGAAGGCTAACTACCTTCATCCTTCCCCTTTTATATCACAAAATCTACACTATGCCTTCCAGTGATTCAACTTCTAAATATAATGAAATAAGACAGGATCCATTTATTCTAGGATATACTCTAAGTGCCAGGTCTTCTAGTCATTCATCTATATCTCTTTCTTAACGTCACATATAAATTCACTCCAAAATGATTTCTCTACTTATTCTTGCAAGGGTTGCAGAAAGCAGTAAACAGAAAGAAAGAGGAATCAGAGAGATTGCTGACACAGACATCAATATGTCATTCTAATTTTTATATCCTTTCTCTGCTCCAACTACTCTGAAAATATGTATCTATACATAGAAAATTCATTTTTCACTTATCTCCACTGGATATATGACTTTGTGCTGCCTCACAAAATTCTGAAATTTTATTCCATCTGAGAAAGAGAACCTGGGAATTTCAATACAATACATTGTGGGGTTTTTTTTTTTTTTTGAGAATAGCATTGCTATTTTAGCTATTAAAGAATTTAACTGATATAATACAAGACTGTTTGCTTCCAGTATTAGAATATAGAAGAATTGGAGTGGAATAAAATCATAAATAAAATAAAATTATTAGAATATGGAAGAAATGGAATGGAATAAAATAACTTTTCCTAGTTTACACCCTGATATGACTTGTGGAGGCTTTATACCGGAATTAAGTGGGCACATGGTGGGGTTTTCTCAGTTACACAAGGTGATTTAGGTACCTCAACTATTATATACACCAGGATTTCAAAATCTAGACTAAACTGACTGTGAAGGTCTTACATATCATCCAGCACTGGCAGAATTGCCTTGATAGGTATGGTGCCTTTACCACACATTTTGAATTGTTCTTTGGTTTACTGACATAAATAAGTTTATTAAGATGCCTCAGTTATACATAATGTCAATTCAAGGGGAACTAATAGACACATATTAAGTAGCAGTGGTTAAGGTCACAGGAATACGAATAACATGAATAAAGATCAGAGTTATGTCTCCATGTTTCAGATGGAAGAAATGTCTACTAGATAAGATGGAGATGTATTATTAAAATTCTTTTGTGTGTGTGTGAGAGAGAGAGAGAGACAGAGACAGAGAGATAGAGAGAGACAGAGACTGAGAGAGAAACAGTCCCTCTGTGGCAAAATGTTGAAAGTGATCTCCTCTTAATTTCTGAAAAGCATGCAAAGCAGGACTCAAATGCCCATGGGCCAGCCAAGTAACTTAAATGTATGAATCTGGTTGGATAAAAGACCATAAGGAAAAGTGGGGATTGCAGTTAACAGAAGGGTACCTCTTCGGCCTAAAGGCATTCAAATTCAGTTTCTTACAATCCTTGTATATGTGCACACGTGCACATGTAGCTCATAGGTTGCCAGTACACACCTCTTAGAAATGATGTTTATCATTTTGCAATCTGGAATCTTAGAGAGGAAGGTGAGTAAACCAGACAGAAATCCATAGGTAAGCTCTTTAAGCCATGCTAAGGAAAGGGATTTTATTACTTTGGGGAGATATTTTTTATAGCTCCAATTTTTCCAAAAGCATTATTAGTATGGATGAGGCAGCGAGTCTGATGGCTGCTCTAGCTTCATTTGCTTTCATACAGCATTTTTTCTTCCCTGCTTCAGAAAATTAAAAGATCACATATAATGCCACCCTATTTTTTTTTACCAAATGAAAATCTTAAGTTCAATTAAGGGACTTAACAGGGAAGTAAATAAATATCCAAGACTTTAAGGAATTTAGAATGTCTCTAAATTAAGCTTTTTATCAAAGAGCTCCTAAGAAAAGAATCTCTCTAAGATATTACTCCAAATGGGAGTACTCTTCCTATGAGGTGCTTGTTTACCTGCTTTTTATTATGAGCCTAATATAAAGCTGATTGAAATTACCTTTTCCAAACTAAGAATCCGGGCAAGCACTTGACTACCATTGAAAGTATCTGTTTCAGTACTTTCCAGATCAGCACTTGGACTAGGAAATATTGTGGCTGTTGTAAAAAGAAAGAAAAGATTAGCAAAATAAACACACAAACTCACACACACAGACACACACACACACATAAGAATCCATAAATATCACTTACGCTTTCATGTACTCCACAATAAGAAATGTGTTCAAATATACACCTTCCATGAAAGTTTCCTATTGGCAAAATGCTGAATCCAATCAGTTTTTCCTTTCACATAAAACTGTGATGCTTTTGGTCTGCTCTTGGGTTCTTTCCAATCATTCTAGATGTCATTTGCTTTCATTCCAGTTTATACCATTAAACTTTATCACCAATATTATTGCCTAATAAATGGAATCATTTCAGTGCAAGCCTAGAGGATCTGAGGTGCCTCCACTAGCCCCACAATCCGTCACACCCAACATCTGGTTGAAGAATCTGCCAATGCTCAATACACATCTGGTGATAATGTTTTTTTTTTTTTTAATTATTCAATTGGGAGGCTAAAATCTGCTTAAGATCATAAATTCTCTCCTCCCCAAAGTGGTTTCTGAATGATATTTCAGATCAAATAAATGGGAGGAAGCAATTAGTCCAGACTACAGTATACTCTAATTAAGTAATTCCCAAAGTGGTCTCATCCAATACCATTTATAATGTGGCACAGTGTTCTGGGTTAGGAACATTAGCTGGAAAAGTATGTTCAGATATATAGCATTCATTAGCCAGTGTATTGACTTTTATAAATTTTGGATAGAAATACTTTATTATCCTCACAACAAAGAATCTTAATATTCAAAGATACAGTGACCAACATCAGCGGGGCCTAGACTTTGTTAAAATGCTCACGGGGCTGAAGAATTTACATTCCTCTAGACCAAAGCAATACATTTGTGAGATGACTGGCCAGAAATATAATCCATGGCTACTGCACAGAGCAAAGCTAACTGGACTACAACAGTATGATCTTATTCTGTTCTTTAGCCTACTCTGTCAGACACCCAGAGATCATTCACACAGCATGTTAACGCCTCAAAACCATTCACAAATGTATTCCTACTACAATAACAAAAGATTTTTTTTTTTCATGTGGCTCATCAACTTAGACTGGAATATTAGTGTCATAAACTCTTAAATATCACATGGCATTTTTAAAGGTTATTTTTTCCCCCCAGAGCACCAATCATATTCTAACATAGAGGAATCTCTGTTTTGTTCACTAATATATCTCCAATAGCTCGGACAGTACCTACACGATAGCAGGCACCTAATGAATATTAGCTAATGAATATGAAACAGTCCTGCTGTCTTGAGAGTTTATTCTCAATTTGTGGCTTCTAATAACTGTATCTCAGGAACATCTGCAGCAGAAGTACCTGAGCAGAAGGTTCAGGAAGCTCAGCATGTGGTATTCTGCACACTAACATCTGAGGGCCACTGACTTAGCTGTGAGTGAAGGAAGCACACAGGCACGATGAATGACTGTGACACTGAGTGGTGGAGTGGGAGGAAGAAGACTATTAGCTGGAAAGTCCTACCCTGACAGTTGGCCTAGTACTAGCTCAGCTGGATGACTGCAACAGGGAGGGTGCTTAACCTTGTTGGGCCTCATATTCCTCACAAATAAAATGTAAAGCTCAGACAAATCTCTGAGACTCCATTCAATATGTTTTATTGCTGGGCATTCTAACCATCCCGGTGTCATTTAACTGTAGACAATGGAAGAGTTCCTGGTCAATTGTCGGAAAGTGTGTAATTCTCAACATTATATTAGTACCATTTAGGCTTTTGCTCCTAGTGTGTATAACAGTAATAACTTAATTTCCAATTATTCTCAAGACCTTTGCATAATGGCACCACCACACTCAGGCAACTGTAAGGAGTGTTTAGATCTCTCAGGATAGGCTGGGCATTCCATCTTTGCTTGAATTGTTAGAAGTACAACTTTTAAAGATGAGACCTTTACTGGTTGTTCCAAAAGGCCTGTTCTAAACTAGACAGAAGAGGATAGCTTACCCGGTGATGTGTGCCTTTTTTGTGGAACTTCAGTACTCTGGAGTGATAAATTGCTGTCCTTCTCCAGGTTGGATGACTTTCTCAGGATTTTACTAGAGAAGAAAAAGCAAGAACTCTGTATCACTCACATTAATTTCAGTTAGTTACAGCAAAGTGTTATGTGGTAGATTCCAGGGCTCCCCTAGGACTTTCAAATTTTTAATCTACTTTCTAGGATTTTATGACAAAACTCACTTCACCATATATCAATGAATATATAAGGGGTCCTACAAAGTAAATTTTTCTTCAGAGAAAATGGTCTAGATAAGGTTGAAATAGTTTTTTTTTTTCTATATTCTTACAGTAAAAAAGAACATAGAGCTAAACACTAAAAATATTTACAATATATATATACTTTCTTTTAAAAACATGGTGGATCCCAAACAGATGAGAGTCAAAGACTGCTTTGGGTACTGAAATAAAGGTCTGCTTATTTGTCAACCTTTAAAGGAAAACAAGTTTCTATGTTAAATTATAGATGGCATTTTGAAGATTATCAAAGATGAATACTTTCAAGAAAGATTCAAAGAAGAAGGGGCAGAACACACATCTATGGATTATCTAATCTGTGCTAGGTACTATGGTTGGTGTCATGGCAGGTGGCACCAGATGTCAAAGAAAGAATGAAGCATGCAGCGTTTTAACTTCACTGAATGTATCAAGGCTGTAACGATAGCACATGATGCCAGGACTCTGTACAACATGATCACACCACCTTTTGGCAGAAAACACTATTGGACTATCCCACAATTCAGCAATCTTCTTCTTCTTTTTTTAAACTAACTTTTTATTTATTATTTTTAAAATAGAAATAATCACATTTTCTTGAAAACTTGATATACCTAAAGTAAGTATCTGAAACAAATGTATCTATTTCAAGAATGAAATAAGCCCAGATGTCTGGAGTGAATAATGTGAATTTTGTCTGATTGTTTATAAAAAGCTTACTGAAGGTACATAAGAACAGATATAAAAAGACAAGAGCAGAAAAGCAAGAAGTTCTGCTTACCACTGTGGTTTGATTTGACTTCCTTTTTAGAAACAAGATCCAAATCCTGGTTCCAGGGTACTTTATGATTTATAATTGGAAAAAAAAAATCTCTTTTTTTCCCCAGTGTGTCCTTTTAATAAAAATGATAAGAAAAGGTGATATTTGTCTTCATTCCCTAGTGTTCTTCCAGTATCCTCTATAAAATGTATCGGTTGCTCCCAAAGTTCTGCATTCTTAATGTATATTTGAATTATTCATGACCATGACTATATTCCTCTAAATCTTCTTATATTCCTTATGCTGACTATTTGGATGGGAAAACTATTCAGATAAAAATAAGAACTGACCTGGACCTTTTCCTTTCTCTCAAACAGAAAGTTTAAACAGTTTGAGAAAGTCAGTTTCACTTTTCTTTTTCTTGACACTTTTTTAGTTCAGCTTGAAATACTGTAAGGAGTACTACTGAATATCAACACATTGTGAAAATAAAGGGAAAACTACCTTCATAAAAATTTTAAGGAATAGGGACAGCAACAAAAACCAAAGGGAAAGCAACAAAGATCAAAAAGAGCAAAGAAAGAGCAAGAGAAAAGACTGAGTAATAAATAGGAGTCGGAGAGGAAAACAAGAGGTGATAAGAAACTAAGGAAGTATGAGCTTGGAGAAGCAAAAGCTGCATCTCCTCCATAGGGGACATCTTGCCCATTTCCCCACATTCAGGTTAAAGCCCTAAAACTACTTCTTCATATATTCTTTCAACACGAAAGACAAGTTCATCCCTTTCCCAGAAAGCCACTGGCTCAACAGTTCTGAACTTACTCAACAGAAAATGGCTCCTCTGGACAAGGAACTCTGGAGGCTTCTTTTTAACGGGACCTGCCTTGACCAGTGGCCATAGTTACATGGTGGTCCACGCATCTCATGTTACAGGAGTGGGGAGGTGGTTCACCTCCTCTTAGGTGGTCCTGGTACGGCTTTTTGTCAGGGAGAGAGCATGGGATATCATATGTGCTTTGCAGTTCATCATCCTGAAAATTTCCCCGGTTCATTTTGTATTTACAGCATGTACTGTGATGGCATGCATACTCTGCCACTGCACAATTATTATCTGTAACTCAAAATGGAAACCACAAAGTAAATGTACAACAGCAAGCATTGTGGGTAAAAACACGAATTAAGGCTGTAAGGTAAAATTCAGTTTATCTCCTCCAGGAAAGGTAATTGGTTCTTTTAGCTCCCTATTACGGAGAAGGCAATGGCACCCCACTCCAGTACTCTTGCCTGGAAAATCCCATGGATGGAGGAGCCTGGTAGGCTGAAGTCCATGGGGTCGCTAAGAGTCGGACACGACTGAGCGACTTCCCTTTCACTTTTCGTTTTCATGCATTGGAGAAGGAAATGGCAGCCCACTCCAGTGTTCTTGCCTGGAGAATCCCAGGGACGGGGGAGCCTGGTGGGCTGCTGTCTATGGGGTCGCACAGAGTCGGACACGACTGTAGTGACTTAACAGCAGCTCCCTATTAAATTGCTAAAGGAGGACAGGAAGGTAGCCAGTCTTACTGAGTTCAGGGTAATCTCTGACCATGCTTATAGACAAAGAACTCTATGCTTCTTAGACAATGAATGGATTTCCATATTTTACACAATTTAAGCACTTTGTACATACTGAGTTTATATCAATGTTAAGTGTGCTATGTTTGCTTGTGTACTTATTCCTATCACTTTTCCATTTTAGGCTGTGACATCTTTGGAAGTAGGCACCATGATGATCTTTTTATTTGAAACATCTAGTATATAAAACTGAATAGCTGATTAAATAAAAATAGATGGTATTGCCAGAGTGTAGAAGAACTTTGGAGTTAGTAGGTATCTTTCAAATTCCATCTCTGCCTCATCCTAAAAAATTGCAGCCTCATCTATAAATTAAGAATGATACACCCACCTTGCAAAGCTCTTGTGAATATTGTGTGAGGTGTGCTTATCGAGTTCCTATTGGGGCCCTGTCATCATAGATACTCACCAACATTAACTGTCAAAGTGCCCACAAAGATGGTACAAAAACACAGCCTTCACCATCAGTATGCAGTTGAAACCCCACACTTATGTATCTATGGTCACAAGATACATAAGATCCTCACAAGATCCTTCTAGAATACTCGAAGCTTCAGGATCTCTGGACACCAAATGGATGTACCCTTATTATTCATAAACTGGGGCCTGCACACAATGGCTGGTGAGGTGGGAAGAGGCAAAGGGCCTAACCCAGAATTTTATAACTCTTTCTTCATTTTTAAATTTAATTTCTTTATCAGTTTACTCATAAGAGGAATTTACTATTTGAAGGAATGATCAATTTTCTCTTTGGTCTGTAAAACTCTTAGGAAGAGTCTATCTACAATGCACTCTCTTGGCAGATGGCACATGACAAACACTGAATAATGAAGAATTATTATTCTTCATTATTAGCATCCATTGAATTATTGAATTCAATAATTGAATTGAATTATTGAATTCAATAATTGAATTGAATTATTGAATTCAATAATTGAATTGAATTATTGAATTCATTGAATTATTAAATTCCACAGAATTATTCCACTGAATAATGAAGAATTATTTTTCTTCATTATTAGCTTCCACTAGCTATCAGATAGCTAAGGAAGCAACATTTTTATTTATTTTTATCCTTTTTAAATTTTAATTTATTGTTTTTATTGACAGATAATTACTTTACAGAATTTTGTTGTTTTCTGTCAAACCTCAACATGAATCAGCCATAGGTAAGCATATATCCCCTCCCTTTTGAACCTCCCTCCCATCTTCCTCCCCCTCCCACCCCACTAGGTTGATACAGAGCCCCTGTTCGAGTTTCCTGAGCAATACAGCAAATTTCTGTTAGCTATCTATTTTACATATGGTAATGTAAATTTCTATGTTACTCTTTCCATACATCTCACCCTCTCCTCCCCTTTCCCATATCCATAAGTCAATTTTCTATGTCTGTTTTTCCATTAGTTCAGTCGCTCAGTTGTGTCTGACTCTTTGCAACCCCATGGACTGAAGAATGCCAGGCTTCCCTGTCCATCACCAACTCCCAGGGCTTACTCAAACTCATGTCCATTGAGTCGGTTATGCCATCCAACCACCTCATCCTCTGTTTTTCCATTGCTGCCCTGTAAATAAATCCTTCAGTACCATTTTTCTAGATTCCGTATGTGTGTGTTAGAATATGATATTTATCTTTCTCTTTCTGACCCACTTCACTCTGTATAATAAATAGGTTCTGGTTTCATCCACCTCATTAGAACTTACTCAGATGTGCTCCTTTTTATGGCTGAGTAATATTCTATTGTGTATATGTACCACTGCTTCTTTATCCATTCATCTGTCGATGGACATCTAGGTTGCTTCCATGTCTTAGCTATTGTAAATAGTGCTGCAATGAACAATGGGATACACGTGTCTTTTCAGTTTTGGTTTCCTCAGGGTATATGCCTAGGAGTGGGATTGCTGGGTCATATGGTGGTTTTATTCTTAGTTTTTTTAAGGAATCTCTATACTGTCTTCCATAGTGGTTGTATCAATTTCCACTCCCACCAACAGTGCAAGAGCGTTCCCTTTTCTCCACACCCTCTCTTGCATTTATTGTTTGTAGAGTTTTTGATGATGGCCGTTCTGACTGGTGTGAGGTGATATCTCACTGTAGTTTTGATTTGCATTTCTCTAGTAATGAGGGATGTTGAGCATCTTTTCATGTGTTTGATAGCCATCTGTACGTTTTCTTTGGAGAAATGTCTGTTTAGGTCTTTTCCCCATTTTTTGATTGGGTTGTTTGTTTTTCGGGCATTGAGTTGTATGAGCTGCTTGTATATTTTGGAAATTAATCTTTTGTCAGTTGTTTCATTTGCTATTATGTTCTCCCATTCTGAGGGCTGTCTTTTCATCTTGCTTATAGTTTCCAGTTTTCCCAGCACCATTTATTGAAGAGGCTACCTTTGCCCCGTTGTATATTCTTGCCTGAAAAAAGCAACTTTTTAAAATAGCCTGGTCTGCCTCCCTTGTTGCACACCTGGCTCTGCAAAGATCCTTGGAAGAGGAAGCACCCAAAGATGGCAACACATGCATAAACATATAATCAATCTTACACTGTATCTACCATATTTAGTCATAAACTCACAAACATTTATTAAATTCCCAGGACATATAGGGGGTGAGACAAATTAAAAAAAACAGGGATTATAATATGTTAATGGTAATAGCTAAGGAAGGATATGGCCAGGGGATGACCACACATGAATGGGGGTGCTAAATTAGAGTTATCATTTGAATTTTGTAAGAGCAAGATCCTAGAATCATTACCTAATTCATGGCTCTTGCTGCCTTAAAATCTTTTTGTTCATTCTTTCACTACACCAGTGGTTTCCAACTGGGGGCATTTTCTGGCCCCTCCCCTGCTCCCAGGGGATATTTCACAATATCTGGAGACATGTTGGCTGTTAACACTGGATAGGAGTGATACTACTTGTATCTAGAGGCCAGGGATGAGGGTAGAGACCAGGGATGCTACTAAACATTCTACAATGCACAGCACAACAAAGAATTATCTGGCCCCAAGTAGCAACACTGTACTAGGCTATGACAGAGAAGTGGATTTATTCAATGACAACTTACCCCCCATCGACTCCCTAGGACCAACTCAGGAGATTTAAAAATCCTATTCAGGAATTCAGAATAGGTATAAGGAAGTCTAAGAGAATCTTTCACATACTGGATATCTCTGGAGGTATATTAAGGCACTATGCAAAACTTAGGTGCCTCTTGAATCTAGCATGGAAGCTCATCTGGATCCAGAAAATTCAATCTTCTGGGTGAGGCAAGAAAGGCTGAGTCAAATCTCCAAGTGGCCCATGGAATCATTTTGACTTTTACCAGACCCAGCTCACATGTCCAGTACCAGGGAGATGGTTAACAGCATTGCTGCTAAGATGCTGAAGAAGTGGATTCTAACTCTACCACATTTATAGTGCTCTACTTCAAAAGGGAATTAATAAGGGGAACATCTTGGATTCAAAATGTTAAACTTAAGATATTGGGAGGGAAACTAGGCTGAGTAGTTTTATTTCTTCTCAGACATGTCTACCAACAGTTCCTTTTGGGAAATGTCACATTTATAGATATCATCATAGCTGTAGGATTTATGCACTTATACTGAATGTCTTTGTATTTCCTGTGAGTGGGAAAGACTGCCTGTGTGGGTGGCATCCATGTGCACCATGGCAATTCTGTCTTTGAAAGGAATTGCTTCTAGGAAAGACA
Organism: Bison bison bison; assembly: GCF_000754665.1. Lineage (NCBI taxonomy): Eukaryota > Metazoa > Chordata > Mammalia > Artiodactyla > Bovidae > Bison > Bison bison. The sequence continues at coordinate 37,387,727 of NW_011495032.1, forward strand.
CATATGGCAAATCCTAAAAAGAAAATTCTGACATTTTTTTTGTCTCTAAGGATTAGTTAAACTTATTCTATTTTCCCTTTTCCCCCTGAAATATAGTTATACAGGTAATGCAGTGACACCTGGAAAGAAGGTGTGAAACATGCTCCAGGCCCAGTTCTGACTCCAGCTTCAGATGACAGGCGTTACTAACTTTAGGGACAAATAAGGATGTTATAACGGCATTAAGGCCTCCTTGGTTATACAGTCATCCTTCCTGACTACCCCCGAGCAGAAGTCATTCACAGGAAAATTTTAACTTTTTCATAATTTCTTGAATTTCGTCCTTGTGTTCATTCCTTCAGGGTCTTCCCTATTCAGATATAATCCCTGCATGCCCATGTGCATGCCCACATTCAACATGCACCTCTCTTCCAGGTGGCTCACTTGCCAATCAACGATCAGTCAAGGTGTTAAGATTTAGAAATGCCTTAATATGTTGCTCTGTCCTAGGGCTTTTTATATTATTTGGAGGGACTTTGGAGATGTTATATCTGAGCTAATACATTTCTAAAAGTTTTCAGAGGCACCATGGTGAGGCAGATGAGGAAATGTCTTTGGGGCAGATGCACATCAGAAGCATGTAGAATATGGGGGAGGAGATAACATTGCAGTAGCTTTCAGATAACCCTGTACATACTATGTTCTACTTAGCCCTGACAGGGAGAGTAATCTGGCAACATCACAAAGGAATTTGTAATTCTGCCATCACAGTCAGTGGCAAAGCTGTCTGCCTATTCCTCTAAACTGACTATACAAGGATCACCATTAATTTCTTTCTTAGGTTCTGAGATTCTTTTTCTATGTTGTTGCTGTTGTTTAGTCACTAAGTAGTGTTCAACTCTTTTGCAACCCCCTGGGCTGTAGCCTACCAGGGTCCACTGTCCATGGGATTTTCCAGGCAAGGATACTAGAGTGTGTTGCCATTTACTTCTCTAAGAGGGCTTCTCGACCCAGGGATTGAATCCATATCTCCTGCATTCGCAGGCAGATTTTTTACCACTGAGCCACCAGGAAAGCCCTTCTTTTTCTATTTCAAATACACCTTCCTCTAGTCTGGTAACTACCACCCTATCTGACCTTCATGATCTCACCCATAGAGGTCTCTGGAGCACTCTTCTGATATCTCCCCACCCAACCCTCTCTCCACTCCAATAAAATATCCGACAGTAAGATATATATTCTTCAGACAGAAACAATGTCTCAGAGTGCCTATATAACTATTCACCATCTGTTGTCTAATGTTTTAGGCACAGTGAGAATGAAACAGTCATCACATTTACCATGTGACAGATTAATTTACCTGTTTAGTAGTTTCTGTCTTTCTCTCACCAGATTTTAAGTTTTTATGGGAATCCAGCATGTAAGGTCATCTGTATCCACAGTAACTTGGATAGTCTCCAGCACATGGTACATGTTCAACACATTCTAACTCAATGAATTAACAATTTTGGCTGCATGGCAGTTAAAGACTTCCTTCCACTTTGTTTTTGATAAATGATGTTTTCACCTTTATTTTTATACAGATACTCACTAAAATGACTACTAGATGGTTATCCATTACTCTGAAATTAATATAGTTATGAAACCTAATACATCTTACTTCATGTTCATAGTCAAATGAAGATGCATACCTGTTCTATTTCCAGTTACCCCAGATTCCCAATAATATCTTTAGTTTCTAAACACATCCATATTTTTCACTACTAAACAAAAGCCTTGGTACTTTAAAAAAAAAATGCCTCTGAATAGAATCAGATTCGCTGTGTTTTAGGTTCTATAAGAGCCATTCGATACTATGAACAAAGTTATGAATTTGGAAACCATGGGTCATGGATGAGTGTCGACACGACAGAGACAAGGAGTAAATCCATAAAGACAATTCCCCAGCAGGAGCTGCAGGAAGGCTGAATTGTTTCTCCAAATAATGACCCCATGAGCTCTGCAAGATGATCTTTGCCATTTGCCAGCTGTGTGAGCAACAGCACAGTCAAGAGCCCCCACTGTTCTGATGTATTCTTCGAGGCAGTGCAGGGAGGAAGGACCATAAGGGTAAGTCCCATAATGTTGGGTCATCCCTTGTGCAAAAGAGCAAGAAAACAATAAACATAATCATCTCTTCTTTCAGACAGCTAGTTACAGTTGATGCTGAGTTGATGGTTGAATTTTTTTTAAACCACCTCATCCTGAAGCTAATGCTTAAGAAGTATGAATTTAATAACAGAAGACTGGTGCTAATGCAAAAATGCATCAAAACACCTGGCAACTGGCCAGCAAGTAGTGACCTCAGTATGATCCTGTCTTTCAGAAGAGCATTCTATTAAAATAAACATGGTGGGCCTCCTTTGAGAAGGCCGAAGATAGCCTCTTTCCCCCTCACTTAGAAAACAGAAAAGGAAGACTGTTTTGTTTCTTAATGTGGCTATGCTAGTGAATCTTTCTTCACCAAAGGGAAGCACTTTAGTGAAAGGACCTACCCAGTATGGATGGCTTACCTAGTAACCACGTCCCAGTTTCATTGTATGGCTATATAATACATAAAAATTAATAGCGTGGTGGGAGATATCATTAATGCAATTTTATTAGTGCATGTAATTTCCAAATTAAGCTCCAATTACTTGGTAGTTTAGAGAAAATACTGAATATACAGCAATATACAGCTTGAGCTCAATATAATACCTGGAAATTAGAATAAAAGTGAAAAAAAGAGACATGATCAGCTATCTAGAGAATAACCAACAGAGGCTAAAAATAAACTTGGACTTTAATCTTAGTTCTAAAATCAACTCAATGCTTCATCTCAGGGGGCTCCATGAATTTGGTCCTCTATTATGTTACTGAGGACCTTATACATAGAAATACACAGAAAAATACTTTTTTGGGGGTGGTAATATGTATAGATCCAACCAGTCCATTCTGAAGGAGATCAGCCCTGGGATTTCTTTGGAGGGAATGATGCTTTGGCCACCTCATGTACTTTGGCCACCTCATGCGAAGAGTTGACTCATTGGAAAAGACTCTGATGCTGGGAGGGATTGGGGGCAGGAGGAGAAGGGACGACAGAGGATGAGATGGCTGGATGGCATCACTGACTCGATGGATGTGAGTCTGAGTGAACTCTGGGAGTTGGTGATGGACAGGGAGGCCTGGGGTGCTGAGATTCATGGGGTCACAAAGAGTCGGACACAACTGAGCGACTGAACTGAACTGAACTGAACTGAATATGCATATGCTATGCTATGCTAAGTCACTTCAGTCGTGTCCGACTCTGTGTGACCCCATAGACGGCAGCCACGAGGCTCCCCTGTCCCTGGGATTTTCCAGGCAAGAACACTCTATAGACTTATTAAATATTGATAATTATTCTCCTTGTTGTTACTTAGTTCTTCATGAGAAAAAAAAAAGATACAAAGAAGAGAGCACCAGTTTGTAAATATGAACATTAGTTTCCCTCATATCTTCTCTAACACTTGGTTCACGAAATGTCCATCTGAGGTACAATCTCTCCATGAAGGTTTACCTGATTACATCAGCTGAAAGCTCTCTTTCTACTTTAAATATGGAGGATGTCTTGCTTCAATTTCCTCCTGGCATTCTTTTTTTGCACTATCTCCTATTATCACTCATTTAACATTTACCTTCTCCTGCTAGCCCAGATGGTAAAGAATCCATCTACAGCGCAGGAGGCCTGTGCTGGATCCCTGGGTCGGAAAGAAGGGAATGGCAACCCACTCCAGTATTCTTGCCTGGAGAATCCCATGAACAGAGGGGCCTGATGGGCTATAGTCCATGGGGTTGCAAAGAGTCAGACACGACTGAGCAACTAACACTTCCACTTTTCTCCTGCGAGAACACAGGCATAAATCATGCCTAACTCATCACTCACACAGGGACACAGAGACTGCGAACTAGTTGAATGAATAAAGTATTCATTCACTTTATCTCTACACTGAGTACCCAGGGGGACAATAGCTCTAGTCATCTTTTGGTACCCTTGCAGAGATACACAACTAGTTGCTAGTTGAGGTAATGCTTGTATATGCTTAGAACATTAGTCTCACAGACAATATGTCATGCCATTTCCCTGTTTAAAAATTTCCAATGGCTTCTCATTATACTAAAAACAGTAGGCAAATTCCTTTTGTTTCCTTACCTGTTTGATGCTTCGTGCTCTTTCTCTGGGGTTTTTCATTTTTTTCAACAAATCCCTTACCCCTTTCATCATCCTGCACTATGTTCTATCCATATTAGGCAAGTTTCTATTCCTCTAAATGATCAAGTGTGTCCCCATTTCAGGATCACTGACTGCTTCTCTGCCTGGGACTTTCTCTTCTAAATGTTCATATGCTGGTGCTGGCTTCTCCTGGTCCTTGTTGGTCTCCACTCGGATGTCACCTTCCAACAGAGGCCCTTCTTTTGCTATCCTATTTTCCTATTTAATTCTCACCTTTCAGTTTCTACCTCTTAATTTGCTCTATTTTCTTGCCGGAACATTTACTATTATTGGTGATTATGGGCAATGGCAACCCACTCCAGTACTCTTGCCTGGAGAATCCCATGGACACAGGAGCCTGGTAGGGTGCAGTCCGTGGGGTCGCCAAGAGTCAGACACGACTGAGTGACTTCACTTTCACTTTTCACTTTAATGCATTGGAGAAGGCAATGGCAACCCACTCCAGTACTCTTGCCTGAAGAATCCCATGGACTCAGGAGCCTGGTGGGCTGCCGTCTACGGGGTCACACAGAGTTGGACACGACTGAAGTGACTTAGCAGCAGCAGCAGCATGCTATTTATTCATTTGACTGCTTTTTTGCTTTTCCATTAGAATACAAGTAACAAAAGGGTAGAGAATTTGTTTAGTTCGTCTCTGTATTACAGTGCCTAGAATGATGCCTGGCACACAGAAATTCCTCAGCCACTATTTCTTGAATATATTGATAAATAAATCAGTGAACATCAGAGCATTTTATGCATAAAGACCAAATAACTTATTGACACAATAAAAACCGGTGTGAACCAGCAACCCAACAATTACATTGTATCTCAAATCATTTCCAAAGATAATTCTTGACGTGTTGATATTTTATGTTAAATAGCTTGCATTTACTTACTCTCTCAAAGTATTACCCATTCTAACTAATAATCAAAATCATGATGATAATATTGAAGGAGAAATGGTGCTACATGCCAATGAATTTAAATGAAAATTTGAGGGACCAAATATCTCTGATTACAGATAAATATCATCTTTTCTTGAGAAACACACAAAAAATTCTCTACCAAAATAATCTCATGGTTGATTCAGATTACAATGTTATTATTTCTACAAATGGTTAGGCTCTTGACTCCTACTAGATTTAAAATCTCAGGATGGAAAACTGAGGTTGCAAATGGTCTAGATTCCCTATCTTTATTCTTCAGCTTCTCATACCATAAAATAGGACACATTAACCTCATTTAAAGGTGGTTCTTCAATTAAGTATACTTCCAACTTTATTACTTTGATTTCTAGATCCCTAATTTCCTTATTTGCATTTCCTAGTTTCTGTTATATCTAGTAGTACCACATAGAAGATAATATCCCTGACCTTGTCCTATATCTTATGTTTGTGATCGAGTCTTGGGCAATGCACTGACAATTTGAAGTAGGATAGAGAATCTCTGAGGGAAGTTAAGAATGACTGCCTTGACTATCCAGTATTATTTTTCAATTGGAGTATAGTTGATTTTTTTTATAGTCAATTTTTGGGGGCTTCTCTGATAGCTCAGTTGGTAAAGAATCAGTCTGTGATGCAGGAGACCTGGGTTGGATCCATGGGTCCAGAAGATCCCTTGAAGAAGGAAATGGCAACCCACTCCAGTATTCTTGCCTGGAAAATTCCATGGACAGAGGAGCCTAACGGGCTTATGGTCCATGGGGTCAACAGAGTTGGACACAACTTAGCAGCTAAACTACCACAGTAGTTGATTTATAATGCTGTGTTAGTTTCAGGTGTACAGCAAAGGTGTACAGATGTATATACATATAATCACCTTTTTCAAAGACTCTTTTCCCATATAGGCCATTACAGAGTATTGAGTAGAGTTCCCTGTTCTATACAGCAGGTTCTTATAGCTATCTATTTTATATATAGTAGTGTGTATATGTTTGTTCCAGTCTCCCAATTTGTCTTTCCCTCATCAGTGTCTCTTTTGCTGTCTCATATACAGGGTTATCGTTACCATCTTTCTAAATTCCATATATATGTGTTAGTATACTGTATTTATGTTTTTCCTTCTGGCATACTTCACTCTGTATAATAGGCTCCAGTTTCATCCACCTCATTAGAACTGATTCAAATGTATTCTTTTTAATGGCTGAGTAATACTCCATTGTGTATATGTACCACTGCTTTCTTATCCATTCATCTGCTGATGGACATCTAGGTTGCTTCCATGTCCTGGCTATTATAAACAGTGCTGCGATGAACATTGGGGTACACGTGTCTCTTTCCCTTCTGGTTTCCTCAGTGTGTATGCCCAGCAGTGGGATTGCTGGATCATAAGGCAGTTCTATTTCCAGTTTTTTAAGGAATCTCCACACTGTTCTCCATAGTGGCTGTACTAGTTTGCATTCCCACCAACAGTGTAAGAGGGTTCCCTTTTCTCCACACCCTCTCCAGCATTTATTATTTGTAGACTTTTGGATCGCAGCCATTCTGACTGGTGTGAAATGGTACCTCATAGTGGTTTTGATTTGCATTTCTCTGATAATGAGTGATGTTGAGCATCTTTTCATGTGTTTGTTAGCCATCTGTATGTCTTCTTTGGAGAAATGTCTATTTAGATCTTTGGCCCATTTTTTGATTGGGTCATTTATTTTTCTGGAGTTGAGCTGTAGGAGTTGCTGTAACCCTCTTTTATCCCTTAAGGAAGCATAAGCAAAAACTGAGTAATTCATCCAAAGTAGATTATACCTAATTCCACATAAACATGGTAATTCCAGTTTGCAACCACTTTGTTCTTTCATATTTAGATCATCACATTTGTAGATATAGAAAATAAAATTGTATATCTAACCTAGGATGGCTTCCCATATATTTCATAAGGAAACAAGACTTGATCTCTCAAAGCAACTGAATACACTTGGAAAATGCCCCTACCTGTCTTTAAATACTGCTCTGTTAATTCCTTTCCTACGAAGCAGATCTTGTGGCCCATAGGGTGTGTCTTTGCATTTAGAGTCTGTGTCACAGAGTAGGGTTTGCAGGAACGGGAAGAATCCAGTACTAGGAAGGTTTCGAGGTGCAAGGTAACCTGAAAGTCAAAAAAAAAGTAAACAGTAATTAAATCACTATGATGTTTCCTTGGGAAGGGAAAGAAGTGCAGTAACCATTCTGTGAAATTATCTTCTGGATTATGACTGTTTGGGTCCCCTATGGATCAAAAGACTTTAAAATGCTTGTTGCCCCACAAATTTTTCTTCCTGGGATTTATTCTAAGGAACTAGCTGCAAGAATGTTTGCCAGAGTGTTAACAATAAATCTATATTATATTATCCATATTATAAAATACAATGCAACCAATAAAAATGTCAAGTAATACAGATATTTATAATACATTGTTAAAAGAGTAGATCAGAAAACAGTATGACCAGAATAGCCATAATTTTTTCAAAAATATATAAATATATGTAGTATATTAAAAAATCTGGAGCAGGGCTTCCCTGGTGGTCCAGTGATTAAGACTCTGTGCTTCCACTACAAGGGGAGTGGGTTTGATCCTTGGTCAGGAAACTAAGATTCCCACATGTCAGGTGGCAAGGTCAAATAAACAATAAATACGTTTTAATAATAAAAATAAAAAGTTCATTCTCTAAGTCTGTGAGTTGGTTTTTATTTTGTAAATAAGTTCATTCGTATCATTTCTTTTGAATTGGAGGAATTTTTTTTCCTTAGTGGTATATTTCACATGACTTTGTTTACTTTCATTTGATTATATATTAACTATTTTTTCCTACAATATACATATCTTCTTTTGTAATCAAAGGCATTATAAATGAAGCCAATCTTCCAGATGCAGGAAATATTTTTGATGTCCTCAAAATTTAAAATTATCCTATACATGCAATATTTTCTTCCTATTTAAAAACCAATAATAATGATATGAATGAATATGCAGATATTCCCTAATATTAAAAACACAATTATTGTAGCAGTTAACCGGTTTTGTAACCTTTAACATTTGCTTTATAATATGTGATGATAGCATACACGAGTTAAGACAATATGCAAGCTGTGAATTACAAATCTTTTCACAAAATTAGGTTAGGTACTAAAACACTGGTTTCCTCCCTTTGGGGAATACAGATAACAATGAATTTTCAAAAAACCTTAGAAACCATGAGGATAATTTTGACCAAAGACTGAAAAGCGAAACCTTAAGTTCTCATGAACCTATTAAAATGAATGGCAGTACAGATGTTTTCATTATAAACATAAAGAATTTTTTTAAAAAAAGAAAAAATAGTAAGAGCAATAAGGCTAAGTATGCATTATTAATAGAAAGAAAAATAAGTAGAAATTTAAGTAACTTAAATACAGATATTTTTTTAAAAATTGAAAATAAAAAGGAAGAGGAAGTAGGAAAATTGGCCAGGAAATAAGAGGAAACAAAATGGAGAGACTGAAAGATGCAATACTGCAGACTTTGGACATGGAGGAAAGAGTCAAAAGCCAAGGAAAGTGGGCAACCTCTGCTGTTGCTGCTAAGTCGCTTCAATCGTGTCTGACTCTGTGCGATCCCATAGATGGCAGCCCACCAGGCTCCACCGTCCCTGGGAGTCTCCAGGCCAAGAATAACTGGAGTGGGTTGCCATTTCCTTCTCCAATGCATGAAAGTGAAAAGTGAAAGTGAAGTCACTCAATCCTGTCCGACTTTTCACGACCCCATGGACCACAGCCTACCAGGCTCCTCCATCCATAGGATTTTCCAGGCAAGAGTACTGGAGTGGGGTGCCATTGCCTTCTCCCTCTAGAAGCCAGAAAACAGATCCTCCTAGAGCCTCCAGAAAGAATGCAGCCCTGCCAACACCTTTAACTCACGAAGACTAAATAAATCCTGGACTTCTGAACTCTAGAAAGGTAACTTAATAAGTTAGTGCTTTTTCTAAGTCACAAAGTTTGTGGTAATTTGTTACAGCAACCACAGGAAAAACTAACACAAAAACACCAGTATGGATTAAAGTTACCCTGTGTACGAGACAGCAAAAGTGACGCTGGTGTATGGAACAGTCTTATGGACTCTGTGGGAGAGGGAGAGGGTGGGAAGATTTGGGAGAATGGCATTGAAACATGTAAAATATCATGTATGAAACGAGATGCCAGTCCAGGTTCAATGCACGATACTGGATGCTTGGGGCTAGTGCACTGGGATGACCCAGAGGGATGGTATGGGGAGGGAGGAGGGAGGAGGGTTCAGGATGGGGAGCACATGTATACCTGTGATGGATTCATTTTGATATTTGGCAAAACTAATACAATTATGTAAAGTTTAAAAATAAAATGAAATTTAAAAAAAAAACTGGAAAAAAAAAAAAATTCAAACAAAATTGGAAAGACATCCACCAGACTACTCATTACTACCTTCTAAGAAGCTTCTTTTTCTGACACCAGAAAGACCCGTGTCTTCCCTAACATTAAACAAGTGATAACTTGAGTGAACCTTCAGTGTTTTCATCGTAGCACGATTCCCTGAATAAGCTCAAGAGCAGCAAACTGCCTGTTAGCGGTTCACATCACTCTGTCACAACATTCTGCCATACACACCTCTACAGTTCTCAGTGGAATTTCACCATGAATGGTAAGTCACCCTGTTATACAGATGCCACCTGGAACGGCTCATTTGGGGTATGGGGTTATTCCTAGTCCATCTCAAGCACGTGCAGGGAGTCATCAGAATGGAAGGCAGATAGAAGGGCTGCAGATGACCCCTCTCCCCTAAAGCACTCATCAAGCAGATGGTGTGACTGACCTAGTGCTGAACACAATGGGAGTTCCGCCGTAGGAATAGAGGAATAGAGGAAAAGAAGGGAAAAGATGTCAGGGGAAGAAGATCTAGGAAGAGGTGGAATATTACAGCCAGTGTTACTTATTCTGGAACTAATTACAGTTTGTAAATTATTAAATAAAAATTTGAAAGAATTTAAACCTACAACATTCCTTGATGTGATTAATAATAGATATGCCTATTTTATAGGCAAATTCATTAAGGAATCTCTTCAGAAACAAGACCCTATTGTGTTCAAAAAGTATAGACAGTCAACATTTTGCAGTTTTTTGATAATTGGTGTTTAACCTGTTACAATGGGTTCAAGGAAAAGAGGAACTGGCTGATATGTGTACTAAGTTAAGTTAACACAGTGTTGTGCAGAACGTGAACTGCCAGAATTACGTATTTTACCATCACCTTTTAACAAGAACCATATATTCATTAAAATAAGAGCGTCTGTGGCAACAACAATAACACTGATTTATTAAGCACCTATTGTATCCCATGTAGCCATGAAATGTTATTACAGGGAATGGATGCAAAGCAAACATTTTTAGTAGTAAACTACCAGTTAACTAAGCTTTTAACTAAATCAAATTTAGTTGTCATTGTTTTAAGAATGAAATACCCATTATAAAAAAATCCAGTTTAAGAATTTTTAAAGATACTTTGTAAAGAATTATGATATCCATCTGTACATCTATGTTTATTTAGAAAGAGGATCAAGTTTGGTTTTGTTTCCCTTACTGCACAAATGTCCTTATTCAGCACAATATTGATGTGTGACATTATGTACAAATAAAAGCAGTAGTTGTCAAAGTGCAAGCCCTGGCCCAACAGAACCAGCATCACCTGGAAACTTATTAGAAAGGAAAATTTGAGATCCTACCTCAGATCTATTTAACCAAAACCTTTGGGGATGGGGTTCAGCAATCTTTATTTTAACAAGCCCTCCAGGCAACTCTGATGCACACTAAAGTTTAAGAACAATAAGATTAGATTACTGACAGGCTTTATTTTCTTGGGCTCCAAAACCACTGCAGATGGTGACTGCAGCCATGAAATCAAAAGATGCTTGCTCCTTGGAAGAAAAGTTATGATCAACCTAGACAGCATATTAAAAAGCAGAGACATTACTTTGCTAACAAAAGTCCATCTAGTCAAAGCTATGGTTTTCCCAGTAGTCATGTATGCATGTGAGAGTTGGACTATAAAGAAAGTGGAGTTCCAAAGAATTGATGCTTTTGAACTGTGGTGTTGAAGACTCTTGCAAGTCCCTTAGACTGCAAGGAGATCCAACAAGTTCTTCCTAAAGAAAATCAATCCTGAATACTCACTGTAAGGACTGATGCTGAAGCTGATACTCCAATAATTTGGCCACCTGATGCAAAGAGCTGACTCATTTGAAAAGACCCTGATGCTGGGAAAGATTGAAGGCAGGAGGAGAACAGGATGACAGAGGATGATATGGTTAGATGGCATCACCGACTTAATGGACATGAGCTTGAGCAAGCTCTGGGAGTTGGTGACGGACAGGGAGGCCTGGACTGCTGCAGTCCATGGGGTGGCAAAGAGTTAGACATGACTGAGTGACTGAACTGAACTGAACATTGGATTGCAAACTTTTCCTTTAGAGTTAGATAGTAAATATTTTAAGTGGTCCATACTGGCTCTATCACAAATACTCAGCCCTGCCATTGTAGCATGAAAGCAGCCATAGACAATATATAAATCAATGGGCCAGCTTGTATTCCAATAAAGCTTAATTTACAGGAAAAGGCAACAGACTGGATTTGATCCATAGACTGTAGTTTGCTGAACCCCCAGGAGGATAACCTCTTACACATGTCCTTCTCCCTCTCCTGCCCCATTCATTTCTTTTTTTAAAAAAATGTTTATTTATTTTATTTATTTGGCTACATCAGCTCTTCGTGAGGGACTCTCTAGTTGTCATGCATGGCCTTAGTTGTCTGCAGCATGTGGGATACTAGTTCCCTGTTGTTCAGTCACTCAGTCGTGTCTGACTCTTCTCGACCCATGGCCTGCAGCATGCAAGAATTCCTTGTCCTTCATTACCTTCCAGGGTTTCCTTAAACTCATGTCCACTGAGTCAGTGATGCTACCCAACCAGCTCATCCTCTGTCACCTCCTTCTCCTCATGTCCTCAGTCTTTCTCAGCATCAGGGTCTTTTCAAATGAGTCAGCTCCTCGCATCAGGTTGCCAAAGTATTGGAGCTAGCTTCAGCTTCAGCATCAGTCCTTCCAATGACTTTTCAGGGTTGATTTCCTTTAGGGTTGACTGGTTTGATCTCCTTGCAGTCCAAGGGACTCTCAGGAGTCTTCTCTAGCACCACAGTTCAAAGGCATCAATTCTTCAGTGCTCAGCCTTCTTTATGGTCCAACTCTCATATCCATTCATGACACTGGAAACCCCATAGCTTTGACTTTATGGACATTTGTTGGCAAAGTGATGTCTCTACTTTTGAATACACTGTCTAGGTTTGTCATAGCTTTTCTTCCAAGGAGCAAGCGTCTTTTAATTTCATGGCTGCAGTCACCATCGGCAGTGATTTTGTTGCCCAAGAAAATAAACTCTGTTACTGTTTCTATTTTTTCCCCACCTATTTGCCATGGGTCAGATGCCATGATTTTAGTTTTTTGAATGGGATCAAACCTGCATCCCATGCATTGGAAGGTAGATTCTTAATCACTGGACCACCGGGGAAGTCCCTCGTTCACTTCTTGCTTGCACTCATCCTCACTCGTTCTTTTCCTCTTCCCTTATCTCAACTGATCTATTTACTATTCCCTTGTCTCTATTTCTCAGTCTTCTGTCTTTCCTTTCCACACACCGCCTTCTTGTTTCCATGTCTTCTTTTCTCTCCTCCTCCTGCTACTGCCCTTTCTCTCACCTAGCCCTCTATCTCTTTATCACTGATATAGCCACAAATGCATTTTTCCCAACATCTTCTCTTATTCCTTTTTTTTCTTTCTCATCACTACAGAAGGATTTTTGCCCACTTCCATAATACATTCAGGAGCTTGTTGCTCACTGGCACTATCTATAGAAGTACTATTTTCTACTTATTGTATTTTTAGAGAAAGAAATGTCACAGCCTTTTTGGTAATGAAGCTGCTTCCATTTGACATCATTAGGCTCAGAAAGCATTCTGCAGGCTGCCTTGGTGACATTTGTAAATATTATAATAATGGTAGAATCGGAGAACTTCCACTGTGTTTCTTTGTGTTTTTCTCAAAGCAGTTCAGAACCCAACCTAGGTGATTTTTTGTGTTTTCAGGTGAAAGGAATTTGTTCTTTACCCTAGCGGAGAGGTGAATGATAAATTTTGGAATAAAATCCTGGCTTTTAAAAATATGGAGTTATTCATTTGAGGGGTTATGTTTTTCTTACCTTTTTGGATACAGGGTCACATTTGTAGAAAAAGTATCAGTCCTTCTAAGCAGGCAAATGAGAAGTTGCCTTGTGAAACATCATAGCAACAATCTGTCACCATGACAAGTACACAAAATAGGACAAACATTTCTAGAAACATTACCTACAAATGATCCAATAACCCGATATGAATTAAACAAATAGGAGAAAGAAAATGAATCTCAGAAGTAAAGGTGTAATAATTTATTTAAGTAAGTCCTTTTCTTCTTCTAGTTTTTGAGAAAGTTTTATTCTCAATTGCATTGTAAAAGACATATTGAAAATTATGAACGACATAAAACCTGACATTTCAAATTGTCAGGCACTACAGGACTGTCCTTGTTCTCCTTCCCACACACTTTCCACTTAGAGGATCAGCTTGTCCTGATCCTGTTCCCCTGTCCACCACAAGGTAAAATCAAATAGAACGGATCTTTCTGACTTCATTCCTTCTGAAAAACTGCTTTTATTTATTTTACCTTCACGGTCCAGAGAGACCTTGCATACATACACGCTAAGTCACTTCAATTGTGTCCGACTCTTTGGGACCCCATGGACTCTGGCCCACCAGCCTCCTTTGTCCGTGGAATTCCCCAGTCAAGAATACTGGAGTGGATTGCCATCTCCTCCAGGGGATCTTCCTGACGCAAGGATTGAACCCATGTCTGCTGACATCTCCTGCATTGCAGGCAGGTCTTTACCGCTGAGCCACCAGGGAAGCCGTAGAGGTCTTAGCTTGGGGTTAAATACTGATAGGACTGAGAATCTTCAGAGCCATCAGCTCAATAAAACTGCCTTTTTGAAATACTAAAGAATAAGCTATGTGAAAGAAAGAAAATTTCTAACATATTTCTCAGCACAATGCTTGGCACATTGTAAGCAATTATTAATTATATTAATAAATGAATCAATGAATAGATGAGTCCCTGAGGGTCACAGTAAGACAGAATGATTTAGAATTTTAGCATAATATACTTCCTTGTTATTTGTAAGGCAAAGTTTCCAATTTTATCACCAAGTATAGTAAGTTCAGAGGATAACAATGGATATATTAACAGTAAGCTCAGTGGATAAGTACAAAGGATAATATTGCATTATATTCATGTATCTTATAAAAGTAGATAGACTGATATTGATTAATGAAATCAATAACATTTATTGTTACAGGCCCTTTAGTTCTTGGTTTCTACAGAAATCTAGCTAGTACACATTGACATCTCTAACACCAACTGCTCAGTTTATTATCCACAAAGTGAATTCATCCATCATCTATTAAATAAATGTTTACTGAACAGATACTGTGTGGCTGGCACTGAGGAGGTGCTAAGTAAGGTTCATTCTTCTATTAAATTTTCTTTCATTTAAACATTTTAAAATGTAGCTCTGTGTTATTTGTATTTGTGTATGAGTGTGTTTGTGTGTTAGAAAGAAAGCAAATTAGTGTCTGATTTCAAAGCTCATCATGGTTTTAGTATATAAACTGCATATAGAAGTCATTTGTTTTCCTGAAATGTCAAAAATACTGTGAATTAAATATAATTGAAAATACATAGTAAAATATTGGGTTAAAAAAAAGATTCACATTTTGACAGAATTAAACAGCTATCATTTCATGTGATGGCACCCCACTCCAGTACTCTTGCCTGGAAAATCCCAGGGATGGAGGAGGCTGCAAGGCTGCAGTCCATGGGGTCGCTGAGGGTCGGACACGACTGAGCGACTTCACTTTCACTTTTCACTTTCATGCATTGGAGAAGGAAATGGCAACCCACTCCAGTGTTCTTGCCTGGAGAATCCCAGGGACGGGGGAGCCTGGTGGGCTGCCGTCTATGGGGTCGCACAGAGTTGGATATGACTGAAGTGACTTAGCAGCAGCAGCATTTCATGTGAACCCCATGACAGCTCTATAGGATAGGTAAGTCAAGTGTACACCCATTTCACAGATAACCTCAGAGAGACCAAACAATTTTACTCAAGGTCACATGAAAAACAAGAGGCCAGGGATGGATCTAGAACTATATGACATAGGACAATAATGAAAAAAATATTTTGTTCAGTTAAGTTTCAGTACATCTTGGAATGAACAGACTGAAACTTTGAAGAACAGGTACCACCTCTGGTTTTGCTGTTGATTCATTGAATTCCCAGGGTAAATTAATCTATGTCTCTATTTTCACATCCACCAAATTGAGGATAATGGGCCTTGCCACCTCATGGGGCACAAGGGAGATTAATTGGATACAGCTTGTGTAAAGTCCTATGAACGCTGAGGAAGGAAAGGCCACACAGAATCATGAGTTACCAATGCTCACTGTTATTGCAACATTTGTCTAATTCACACACAGTGGCTAGGGCTCTGCTGTTCTGCCTGGTCTCTCATCTCTGTGCTGTGAACCAATGGGTGGATAAGAGGATTGCAGGCCATGTTTCTTCCCCTAGTAATTCATAATGTGTACCTGTATCAACTGGTGTAGTGCTTCAATTACTGCATGTTCAGTGGGTGTGGTGTCATGACACATCTTTCCTAATTCTCCCCAGACAAGTCTTGCTTCACAAGTGCTTTCCCAAGTTCAAATCCATTGGCAAATGTAGACTGTTACTGGCAGTGAGGGCTGAGGCACAATGTCTAATCCTTAAAGCGGTGGGTAAGGAGGTCCTATACACAAAAGGTTGGTGTCTGTATATGTCTAATGGCTAGAGCTCCAATACTTTGGCCACCTGATGCAAATAGCCAACTCATTGGAAAAGACCCTGATGCTGGGAAAGATTGAACACAGAAGGAGACGAGGGTAGCAGAGGATGAGACTGTTGGATGGTCAATCAATTGAACTGAATCACCAATTTAATGGACATGAACTTGGGCAAACTCCAGGAGATGATGAGGGACAGGGAAGTCTGGTGTGCTGCAATCCATGGAGTCGCAAAGAGTTAGACACGACTTGGCAACTGAACAACAACAACAAACTGGCTAAAGTTATTGAGAAAAGAACAGATTTGGGTGACTGAGATGGCATTCTGCATGCCGGGATCCTTCCCACATCTCCCACTCTCCCTGGAGCTGCTTCTAAGAACCACAGTCAATGGATTTTGAAAGATGCAAAAAATGTCCCTGTGGAGACCATTTTGGGCTCTGGCTATGCAGTTACAGGCATGAGAGGAAGTGGGGAATGATTCCTGCCTGCTTTGTGTCTTTAGTTTATTACTATTATTATTTTTTAAGATAACAGGATGAGGCAGTTTGGGCTAGGGATATTGCAATCTCTTTGGATGTTATCTCTTCAGTCTTCAAAGTACACACTTAAGTTGATGGTCAGTCAAAAGGGCTCCATAACCCACATTACTAAGTTTCCAGAACAGAATTAACAGCCCTCCTTTCTGAATATTAAGGGGACCCTTCTGGGTGATGGCTTCCAAAGGGCATGGTCTGATCTATTCAAATCATAAACAAAATGATTTGATTCAAGGCTAGGACACACAACAGGAACACATATATGCTAGATAAAAAAACTCCCATATGGACTGACTCTGGAAAAATTTAAAAGTAAGAATCTCCATAATACTATTAAAAAATATTCCTACTTGGCAAAGAATGTTGAATTCTACAATTCATCTTGGGTGAGTGGGGTCTGTTTGTCCTGTTAGATGGCCTAACCTTAACTCGTATATTGCCTTTCTGAAACTTGTCTTTCATGCAGAGGGACTCACAATTGCATTTTTAAAATCTCCCTGCCGTGGCCATTCACAAACAGAATCTTGGCAACAGTTTTATTTGCTTCTAAGTTAAAGTTAAAAGAAAAAAAAAATTAATCCTGACTCCTCACTTCATTGCAGGACATTCTTCCTATTAAGCTTAATTTCTTAATTCTCTCTGGATGTGGTTGACCAGGAGAGAGCCTTCTGGCCTCTGGGGCAGGGCTGATATGAAGCTGGGTATACATTGGTATGACTGTGTGGATTGGTCATATAAAAAAGACCTGATAGAGACATGGGCTGAGAGCCACTGTACTGAGCCACATCAGTTGCAGCCTCTCCCCTAAGACAAGCTCCCCTCCCACACAGATCCAGCAATATCAGCTAAAATTTAGCAAAAAGAGGGGGTACTCCAGAAGAGTGATATTTCTTCCAGAGCCACCACATCTGTTCTGATCTGTGCAGAAGTTCTGACTGCTAATTGTTAACTGCACTGCGTATCAGCCCGGTACCTGGGTAGTTATCCCACACTGGAAGAATGAACTGAGGAACTGATTCCTCTCTCCATGTGATGTTTGGGATTGGGGGAGTAGGAAGAAAGGGAGCATCGGGATTTCCATCAACTCTGGGACCAAATGAGTTTAGGAAAAAGAATTTATTTCCTTTCTTTTTCTTGTTTCTTAAGGTAGCACTGACTCCTATCCTGAGAATGAATGTTGCATGGGGAAACAGTGCCTTAACCCATTTTCTCATGAATTCCCAACTGAAAAGTGACCTGGAACTGGAAAGATTTCCCCTAACCCCCACACACCACTTCCAGGAGTGTAATTTTTATATAATGAAATGTATTGGCTTTGAGTCTCACTGTACTAAAATTCCCTTCACCAAGTTAGCTTAGATAGAGCAATTCAGCAAACACCCTAGTATTTATTTGTGGGAGTCCATTAAAACTGTGCATTACAAACGTGGGAGTCCTTCAGCAAAACTCAAGTCATTGTTTGGAGAAGGGAATTTCTTTCCAGAAGGATTTAGGGAGGCTTTTAAAAGTACACACTCTATAATGGAAAAAAATAAGGTAATGAGGAAATCTGAATGAGAACAAAGAAAGATTAAGAAAAAACAGAATCAGCACATAATAGGCGCCAAAGGTCTGTATATTATTAGAGGTGGACCACAAATTTGAGCCTGAATGTCCTAAGGAACTGAAAGAAATGATCATTTAGCCAGTTCACAGTATTAATAAAAATAAACAAATGCTTTGGGAGAGGTACAGCTTTCCCTATATTGAGAGAAATACTAATGCTCAGGCATCGAGAACTATACTTCAGCAGGTCCTAGTGCATTTGCTCCCACCCAGCACAGGAGCATCTTTGAAAGTGACTAACCATCCAGTAACCCATCCTTAATGGTGAGTGACTGAGAACCCCCGAGAGTGTCTGCCACTAAGCGGCAAAGACTAGGGAGAAACTGAGGAACTGAGCTCCCTTTACCACCTAGTAACAGAGGTCATTTCCAAGTTGGGCCACCATCATCATAGTCCTGGTATACAAAATACTGATTAAGGCAATAAAAATAGCGTAAAGCTGTTTGGTGTTAGATAGAAACATATCCCCTGCAAACTCTCCCCCAAATCTTTGCTTATCCGATAACTGGGTTAAGTTCTGAGTTAACTTTTAGGAATTACTCTTGTGAGTGAAGT
Organism: Bison bison bison; assembly: GCF_000754665.1. Taxonomy (NCBI): domain Eukaryota; kingdom Metazoa; phylum Chordata; class Mammalia; order Artiodactyla; family Bovidae; genus Bison; species Bison bison. The sequence continues at coordinate 37,406,615 of NW_011495032.1, forward strand.
ACAGGACAGGAACAAGAGTTTAAAATTATCCTTTTTAATCCTAGCTTTGCAAGTAATTTACTAAGTAAATCACTATGACCTCTACCATGAGTCATTTCCTCACTTATGCAGGAAAAATAAATCTGGGTACCTATCCACCATAACTATTACAAGTAGAAGAATCTCCTATAAAATGTGGTTAGCCATGTTGAAGTATTAAGCACTTAAGATGAAAATTATGTTTGAAAATTAAAATGTGATCTCAATAACTCATTAAGAGTTATGACATGGAGAAAAGAACTTCAGTTGTCATCCCTATAAAAGTATGCTACTAATAACTGTTTTTTTTTCATTCAGAAATATGATTCAGTTATGATCACAGAGAATTTTGTGCATTACAGTATAAGAATAAAAGTCAGAGCAATGCATTGCTAGGAGCACTTGTATAGAAAAGAATTAGGTCTTATAAAGGCAGAACTTAGTAACTTCTCTGATTCAGTAGACGGTCTTGGGAAGAACAGGATCTGATCACAGGGTTCCAAATCTGATCATTCCTCAACAGCTTGTGTAATATTCATATCTTTGGTATTCATATTACATCAATTTACAAATGATTCTTGTGACAACCTGCCAGTGGAAAATGTATGTCACAACCTTTTCTTTCAAGCAGTGCTGCTGACAAGTAGCAGTCTCATCTTCTTGTCAAACTTGACTTTCTCCTAAGCCAAAGATTCTCTTACTAAGACTTCTGCCAATCACAAAGAGACAACTTAAGTGATCCATGGCTTGCTTTGTAACCACAACATATGAACGGCCTTCCCCCTCCCTCTCTGTAGAACAACTTTTCATCAGAGCCACTGTCTCATTGGGAGAGAAAAGAGAAAAGTTCCCCAGTGGCATTTTCCTAAGTTGTAGAGTCAAAAATATTAACATAGCAATTAGTATTTCCCATTTTTTCTAAGAAAAAAAGTTCTTTTTTTTCTGAAAAGAATGTACCTCAGAAAAATAGAATTGAAATCATGAAATGCCATTTTACACCTATCAGATAGGCCAAAGTTTAAAAAGTCTGACCACACCAAGTGCTGGAGAGGATACGCAGCAGTGGGAGCTCTCATCCCATGGTGGGGAAGAAGTGTGTTAGTAAAGCTACACTGTGGAAGTGTAGCAATGCAGGAGACCAGGGTTCGATCCCTGGGTCGGGAAGATCCTCTGGAGAAGGGAATGGCAATCCACTCCAGTAATCTTGCCTGGAGAATTCCATGGACAGAGAAGTTTCACTGGCTACAGTTTGTGGGGTCACTAAGAGTCAGACACAACTGAGCGACTAACACACACAAACAGACACACACACACACACACTGTGGAAAGCATCTGGCCACATTCAACATCATTGAAAATACGCATGGCTCTAGGTATATATGCTAGACCACATGTGCACAAAGACATAAAAGAATATGCATCAAAATTCCATCATAAATAAACAAAATGAAGAACTGATATCATCAAAGACCAAGGATAAGTAGATTGTGATATATCTATGCATGGAGTACATGGTCAAGCTGAATACAGTAAAGTTGTATAAATCAACAGAAATAAACATATAAAATGCAATGCTGAGGGAAAGCATAATGTCCAGCTTCAAAAGTATGACACTAAAGGATACTAGAGTGGGGTACCATTTATGTAAATTTTAAAACCCTGTGGTCAAAAGGCATTAACTTCCAGTTATAAGATAAACAAGTCCTGGGGATATAATATATAACATGGTGACTATAGTTAACAATATTTTATTGTAAAACTGAAAGTTTCTAGCTAAATAGATCTTAAATATCACAAGATATCTAAATATCACAAGAAAAACAATTTGTAACCACGTGAAGCAAGGGACCAGCAAATCTGGAAAACTCAGCAGCGGCCACAGGACTGGAAAAGGTCAGTTTTCATTCCAATCCCAAAGAACGGCAACGCCAAAGAATGCTCAAACTACCGCACAATTGCACTCATCTCACATGTTAGTAAAGTCATGCTCAAAATTCTCCAAGCAGGGCTTCAGCAATATGTGAACCGTGAACTTCCTGATGTTCAAGCTGGTTTTAGAAAAGGCAGAGGAACCAGAGATCAAATTGCCAACATCTGCTGGATCATGGAAAAAGCAAGAGAGTTCCAGAAAAACATCCATTTCTACGTTATTGACTGCCAAAGCCTTTGACTGTGCGGATCACAATAAACTGTGGACAATTCTGAAAGAGATGGGAATACCAGACCACCTGATCTGCCTCTTGAGAAATTTGTATGCAGGTCAGGAAGCAACAGTTAGAACTGGACATGGAACAACGGACTGGTTCCAAATAGGAAAAGGAGTACGTCAGGGCTGTATATTGTCACCCTGCTTATTTAACTTATATGCAGAGT
>NW_011495032.1:37409159-37416614 GCF_000754665.1 Bison bison bison
TAAAGCTCAACATTCAGAAACGAAGTTCATGGCATCCGGTCCCATCACTTCATGGGAAATAGATGGGGAAACAGTGGAAACAGTGTCAGACTTTATTTTTTGGGGCTCCAAAATCACTGCAGATGGTGACTGCAGCCATGAAATTAAAACATGTTTACTCCTTGGAAGGAAAGTTATGACCAACCTAGATAGCATATTCAAAAGCAGAGACATTACTTTGCCAACAAAGGTCTGTCTAGTCAAGGCTATGTTTTTTCAGTGGTCATGTATGGATGTGAGAGTTGGGAAGAATTGATGCTTTGAACTGTGGTGTTGGAGAAGACTCTTGAGAGTCCCTTGGACTGCAAGGAGATCCAACCAGTCCATTCTGAAGGAGATCGGCCCTGGGTGTTCTTTGGAAGGAATGATGCTAAAGCTGAAACTCCAGTACTTTGGCCACCTCATGCGAAGAGTTGACTCATTGGAAAAGACTCTGATGCTGGGAGGGATTGGGGGCAGGAGGAGAAGGGGACGACAGAGGATGAGATGGCTGGATGGCATCACTGACTCGATGGATGTGAGTCTGAGTGAACTCCGGGAGTTGGTGATGGACAGGGAGGCCTGGCGTGCTTCGATTCATGGGGTCACAAAGAGTCGTACATGACTGAGCGACTGAACTGAACTGAACTGAGGCAAGGGATGTTAACTCCTTGTGATCATTTAGCTATATATACATATATTGTGCCATTATGCTATATAACTGAAACTAATATTATATATTAACTATATCTCTGTAAAACTGGGAAAAACACTTACAGTTATGCCAGGAGACATAAGGTAAAGGTTCACTTGGCACTGTTCATAACAGAAGAAGAAGTAAAAGAAGCAGCACTTAATATGCCAGGAAGGAAATTAGCAGAAACAGTTTTCTGCAAAGAATTATAGAATTGTCCTTGATTCCTGATAATGTCCAATTCAGAACAAAGCCCTGCTTCCTAGGACCTCAATTATCACCCAAAGTCTAAATCTTACAAGAAGTTCTCTTTAACACTCTCTCCCTGAGACATAACCACAGTTCCTCATGGTGTGCACTCTCCCTAGTTCCAAGGATTAATAAAGTCAGCTTTTCCAACAACAACAAAATTAAATGAAGTCCAGAAATCATGAAAGCTTTTTTTTTCTTAAAAGCAGGAAAATAATATAATGTCGTGAGGTAAAAAAAATACGTAGTAGAAAATATAATATAAGCATGGGAATGTTACACACTGGGTTAACGACAATGGTTTCCTTTAGGAAGGGAAGGAGGGAGACAGAAAGCAAGGGAAAGCAAATGATGCTGGAGGTTTAAACAGGGCCTCAATGGTACCTTAGGGTTTGATCTCTTTTAAACAACAACCAAAAAATTCTGAAAAATATGACATAAAAATGCTAGGTTTTGATAAAGTTAGGTAGTGGATATGTAAATGTGTCATTTTTTTTTTCTTCCCAGTGGGTTTTAAATACTTCACACCTTTATTTTAATGATAATATGCTGGAATTACATTAGATCCAGATACTATTTAGAGACTAAAACACCACCACCACCACATTAGGGTTGAACTAGGGGGTTTTCCCAGGTGGCACAATGATAAAGAGTCCACCTACCAAGCAGGAGATGTAGGTTCAATCTCTAGGTCAGGAAGACACCCTGGAGAAGGAAATGGCAACCCACTCCACTATTCTTGCCTGGGAAATTCCATGGACACAGGAGTCTGGCAGCCTACAGTCCATGGAATTGCAAAAGAGTCAGATACGACTTGCAAAATAGTCAAATACAACTTAGCGACTAAACAACAATAAAGAGGAGGTTTTAGTTACTAAAGTACCAGAGAAAACTCATTATAATGCAATTTTACCCACAAGCCAGTTTAAAAATAGCTTAAAGCAATGCTCTTTGAATTGATAAATTCCATCCACTTTTTGTGAATGTTGTAATTCACTGACCTAGGTTTTTTGCTTACTGTCCTTGCCCTGTGTATTAATTTCTCTTCCTGAGAGGCATGGCTAATTCATAACTCATTCAATGCATGACTCTAAACCGTTCGTTGCATATTACTTCCATCTTCTCTCCATTGAGCATCATCTGCTATTGTGTTTACTCCATTATCAAGCTTAATTAAGTCCTTCAAGAGTTTCTCATAATCCTCCAAACATGTTTGACAAATATGTACCGTTTACTTGTATTGCTTCTGAATTATTAATAAATATTTTTTAAAATGGTTTCTAGGTTTCTAAAATTCATCTCATTCTTTAAACTGATTGCCATGCTCTCTACATTTTTGCTTACCTTATCTGGTTTTTGGAACTCTCCTGGGAACTAAACTTTTATCTACTATTAAGTTATGAAAGTGAAAAGTGACAAAGTTAGTCGCTCAGTTGTGTCTGACTCTTTGCAACCTGAAGGACTGGGTTCTGCCAGTCTCTTCTTTCCGTGGGATTCTCCAGGCAACTGCAACTTATTTAAAGAGCCCTACATTCTGAGCCTTGTGGGAAGATCACAACAGAGTGCCAACTGCAAATATTCAGTTAATTCTTTCAAGGAATTGCAGCAGGTTAGAAAGACATAATTTAATTTATTAAAACTATACCAAGTGAGCTGCTTGGGAAGTCATTTCTTTTTCTTGCTAAAAGAAAAATGTGCTCACATCTAGTGTGAATTCCCAGGATCTCTCTCCTCACATTTTTGAAGCAAGTTAGCCATTAGCCAGCTGGCAGCTCTTTAAAGATATTCTCACAATTACTGGTAAATGATATAACTTTATTAGTGAGTCAGTTTCATTCTGCAATCTCTTCAGATTTTTTTTAAATGATAACCAAGTTAAGCAAGGCCATTTCAATTCCCCAGACTCTTATAGCTTTCACTACCACTCAGGTCAGTGGTCTCCACTATCATGCAGACAAGAGTAGTGCAAGATCATGAAGCACAGTGTTTAGCCTGGACTATCTGAGGCAGAACTGACCAAAGAGATTTTACCACACGAATGCTATCATGGAATTCCTGTTACTCTTTTAAACTGTGGGAAATTTTGTCTTTAAATCCCTCCTTAAGCTTATGCATCCCCAGATGATAAGTTTCTTTTTTGCTATCCATCCTTGGGTAATATTGTTCCAATATGCATTTCTATATCAGCAATACAACATTGTTACTCATTCACTCAATCAATCTGCAAATGACCAGCAAACGCCTTGTATGTACGTAACATGGAAATGTTACCAGTGGGCAAGAGACCTGTAACTGTCTCTACCCTAATGTCCCCTCATTAGAGAGACTAATGAGAGATACGAAAAAAGCATAGAGTTCACCATGTTAGCAAAATGAACTCTGGTCACCCCCATCTTTATTTTGGGGCTTTAATACCTGAGAATTATATCCAATTGAATCAGTAACCTCCAGGCAATTTATCCCTTCTTTTGTATTTTGGAACTGCCCTTCCAGGATTAGACTTTCTAAGGCAATAATAAAATTAACTTCTTCTCATAAATCCAATAAATAAAATAAACTGGGATGAGAATCAGCACATGAACTAGGTGAGTATTATTGTGTGTTGTGTTTCTTCCTCCTTGTCCCTTCTTAAGTATATTCAGTGAACTTCAAAGAAGCCCTTTTTGTGTCAGAGGCAAGCAGATGCTTTTTGTCTTAGCCTAAGGACTTAGACAGAAACAGAAGGATATGAATAGTCTTCAAGTGCTTTCAGAGATGATAGACAACAAAAATTGCCTTCCTCACACTATCCTGTCTTCCCAATTCAATTTCTGGAAAAGGTGAAAGAAACACAATGCAGTTGCTTAACATACGAGAAAATCCTCTGTAGACAGTGGTGGGTTTCTTTCCAGAAAAAGGTGACAGTATGTGAAACTAAGGAATTAAAACTTGAAAGTCACAGCACTTTCTTTCTGACTCTGAGACAATAAAGTATAAATGAGGGAGCCTTACTAAGTATTCAATATCGAATCCTCAGTTCCAGGCCTGAGGATATTGATAAATAATAGTAATGAAACATAGAAGATATCTGAAAGTTCATAATGATCTCCAAGATCATTAAACAAGATTGATGTTTGCTATTTGCTACGACCAGTGCATTCTCTTGGCAAAACTCTGTAAGCCTTTGCTCTGCTTGATTTTATACTCCAAGGCCAAGTTTGTCTGTTACTCCAGGTATCTCTTGAGTTCCTACTTTTACATTCCAGTCCCCTATGATGAAAAGGACATCTTTTTTGGGTGTTAGCTCTAGAAGGTCTTGTAGGTCTTCACAGAACTTCAGCTTCTTCAGCATCATGGCAAATAGATGGGGAAACAGTGCAAACATTGACAGACTTTATTTTGGGGGGCTCCAAAATCACTGTGGATGGTGAGTGCAGCCATGAACTTAAAAGACCCTTGCTCATTAGAAGAAAAGATATGACCAACCTAGACAGCATATTAAAAAGCAGAGACATTATTTTATCAAGAAACATCCATGGACAAAGGTCCATCTAGTCAAAAGCTATGGTGCTTCCAATAGTCATGTATGGATGTGAGAGTTGGACTATAAAGAAAACTGAGCACCAAAGGACTGACGCTTTTGAACTGTGGTGTTGGAGAAGACTCTTGAGAGTCCCTTGGACTACAAGGAGATCAAACCAGTTAATCCTAAAGGAAATCAGTCCTGAATATTCATTGGAAGGACTGATGCTGAAACTGAAGCTCCAATACTTTGGCTACCTGATGTTAAGAATTGATTCATTTGAAAAGACCTTGATGCTGGGAAAAACTTAAGGCAGGAGGAGAAGGGGATGACAGAGGATGAGATGATTGGATGGCATCACTGACTCTATGGACATGAGTTTGAGCAAGCTCTGGGAGTTGGTGATGGACAGGCATGCCTGGCATGCTGCAGTCCATGGGGTCGCAAAGAGTCGGACAAAACTGAATGACTGAACTGAGCTGAAGATTGATATAATTTCACTGACTTCTTACTATGCTTAAAGGAATAGTTAATTTCTTCCAGTTCAACATTAGTTTTTCCTGATCATTGTCCCTGTTGTTTTATGTCATTCAAGTCAACAAAATGAGTTTCCAGCTTTTACTTAATGCTACTAGGCATGCACCAATTTCTTCATAAGCATCAGACATAAAAAAAATAAAATAAAATAACTCCTTGTGGTAACAATGCACAGATCTTATTTTATGTTCCTTAATAAAATGTATAGGAAAAAAATTAATAGAATTAAACTCCAAGCAAGAGACCACCAACATTTTTAAAAAGTGAGGAAATCAGGTACAATATAAAAATTCAGGAAGAAATAAGTCAGACGTACCAAAAAGATAAAAATCAAAATACTGATTGGGGTAGGATTACTTAATGGATAACCAGATGGCTAACATTTATTGTATTCCTAATATGTGTTTCTTCATGTAACATATATTGTTTCTTGTTTTTATAACAGCTCTGCTGGGTGGAGACTTTTTCCTTATAACATGTAGTAACTTGGATAGACTATTTTGCATGTATTTGGAAAGCTTGTTTTGCATCTTTAGTCCCAAAACATTTTTCCAGCTTGCTTATGGGAAAATGAGGTCTATCATTAGTAACTTCTAGTGTGATTTTTAAAATCTCCTTTAAAAAACTAAAGTGGAACACCTTCTTTGAGATGTAACTAGATGAGTCTGAACTTTAAAAGGATCTATCAGAGAACTAAGACTGGAGAAGGAATTGGAAACCACTCTAGTATTCATGCCTGGGAAATTCCATGGATATAGGAGCCTGGCGGGCCACAGTCCATGGGGTCACAAAGAGTCAGACATGACTGAGAGACTGAGTATTCATGCAGCATAGGACTAAGACATATTCTTAACTATCAAAATGCTTTAAAAATAAGCATTTATAAATCTGAAAAACAACTGCCCTGGGCTATTTAAAAGAGAAACATTATTTATTTACACTTTATAGATTAAAAAAGAGAGACACTGCCAGAGTCAATGACATGCCAGAGGCAGCCCAGTCAGTGGCCTTAAGGAATATCTATTCCTTCCCATGTCCAGTGGGATACTCCATTGGGAAGTCAAGACTTTGTTTTAAGTGCCCTATTCCACTCAAAGCTCCATTTTCCTACTTGCTGCAGTAACTGAAGTTTCGTATAGATGGTAGTAGAAGTATCCAGTAACCCTTAAAAGGAGTGGTTGTAAATCAAGCTTTTCTTTCCTTTCCCCTCAGAATCATGTCATTTTTAATCTTTTCTGGACAAGTTCTAGGATGTCTGTTTTCCTATTAGTTAATTGAAGAATGAGAATTAGTTGATTGAAGATGAGAATTGTTTGGCTTATCATTAATTTTTGCTTCCTACATTAAGCTTGGTTTTATGGTGCCAATTTAGTCCAGGAAAAGGAAGATATCAATTACCTTGTCTAAATTTTTTTTGTTGTGCATATTTATATTCAAAAGCTCCAGTTAAAATTTATCTTCATTAGCTCTCCTTAGTCTCCCTCCCTTCACTTCTTGACAAAACAAATGAAAATTCAGGAGGGAATGATTTGATTTAGTTTCCCCCTAAAAAAAAAAGTGAATTCAAAATAGTGGGCTGCTTTGGCATATATTATTTCTTTATAATTCATCAGACATGGGGGCAGTCCTAAGATGGCAGAGGAATAAGATGGGGAGACCACTTTCTCCCCCACAAATTCATCAAAAGATCATTTGAACGCTGAGCAAATACCACAAAACAACTTTTGAACGCTGGCGGAGGACACCAGGCACCCAGAAAGGCAGCCCATTATCTTCAAAAGGATGTAGGACAAAATATAAAAGATAAAAAGAAAGACAAAAAAGTTAGGGATGGAGACCTGTCCCAGGAAGGGAGTCTTAAAAGAGAAGTTTCCAGTTTTTTAAGGAATCTCCACACTGTTCTCCATAGTGGCTGTACTAGTTTGCATTCCCACCAACAGTGTAAGAGGGTTCCCTTTTCTCCACACCCTCTCCAGCATTTATTATTTGTAGACTTTTGGATCTCAGCCATTCTGACTGGTGTGAAATGGTACCTCATAGTGGTCTTGATTTGCATTTCTCTGATAATGAGTGATGTTGAGCATCTTTTCATGTGTTTGTTAGCCATCTGTATGTCTTCTTTGGAGAAATGTCTATTTAGTTCTTTGGCCCATTTTTTGATTGGGTCATTTATTTTTATGGAGTTGAGCTGGAGGAGTTGCTTGTATATTTTTGAGATTAGTTGTTTGTCAGTTGCTTCATTTGCTATTATTTTCTCCCATTCTGAAGGCTGTCTTTTCACCTTGCTGATAGTTTCCTTTGATGTGCAGAAGCTTTTAAGGTTAATTAGGTCCCATTTGTTTATTTTTGCTTTTATTTCCGATATTCTTGGAGGTGGGTCATAGAGGATCCTGCTGTGATGTATGTCAGAGAGTGTTTTGCCTATGTTCTCCTCTAGGAGTTTTATAGTTTCTGG
>NW_011495032.1:37416974-37417289 GCF_000754665.1 Bison bison bison
ACCCAGAGGGATGGTATGGGGAGGGAGGAGGGTTCAGGATGGGGAACACATGTATACCTGTGATGGATTCATTTTGATATTTGGCAAAACTAATACAATTATGTAAAGTTTAAAAATAAAATAAAATTAAAATATCATCAAAAAATAAATAAATAAATAAATAAAAGAGAAGTTTCCAAACACCAGGAAATGGGTCTGTGGGGAATTTGGAAATCTCAGAGAGCAGCATAACCTGGAGAAAAAAAATAATAAAACCCACAGATGGCACGCCTAATTGCAACTCCCAGCAGAGAAGTAGCCCAGATGCTTGCTTCC
>NW_011495032.1:37417389-37417636 GCF_000754665.1 Bison bison bison
TTAATCCATTTTGAGTTTATTTTTGTGTATGGTGTTAGAAAGTGTTCTAGTTTCATTCTTTTACAAGTGGTTGACCAGTTTTCCCAGCACCACTTGTTAAAGAGATTGTCTTTAATCCATTGTATATTCTTGCCTCCTTTGTCAAAGATAAGGTGTCCATATGTGCGTGGATTTATCTCTGGGCTTTCTATTTTGTTCCATTGATCTATATTTCTGTCTTTGTGCCAGTACCATACTGTCTTGATAA
>NW_011495032.1:37417736-37418650 GCF_000754665.1 Bison bison bison
TACTGTCTTGATAACTGTGGCTTTGTAGTAGAGCCTGAAGTCAGGTAGGTTGATTCCTCCAGTTCCATTCTTCTTTCTCAAGACCGCTTTGGCTATTCAAGGTTTTTTTTGTAATTCCATACAAATTGTGAAATTATTTGTTCTAGCTCTGTGAAGAATACTGTTGGTAGCTTGATAGGGATTGCATTGAATCTATAGATTGCTTTGGGTAGTATACTCATTTTCACTATATTGATTCTTCCAATCCATGAACATGGTATATTTCTCCATCTATTAGCAGCAATCCCACTGCTGGGCATACACACTGAGGAAACCAGAAGGGAAAGAGACATGTGTACCCCAATGTTCATCGCAGCACTGTTTATAATAGCCAGGACATGGAAGCACCTAGATGTCCATCAGCAGATGAATGGATAAGAAAGCAGTGGTACATATACACAATGGAGTATTACTCAGCCATTAAAAAGAATACATTTGAATCGGTTCTAATGAGGTGGATGAAACTGGAGCCTATTATACAGAGTGAAGTAAGCCAGAAGGAAAAACACCAATACAGTATACTAACGCATATATATGGAATTTAGAAAGATGCTAACAATAACCCTGTGTACGAGACAGCAAAAGTGACGCTGATGTATGGAACAGTCTTATGGAATCTGTGGGAGAGGGAGAGGGTGGGAAGATTTGGGAGAATGGCATTGAAACATGTAAAATATCATGTATGAAACAAGATGCCAGTCCAGGTTCAATGCACGATACTGGATGCTTGGGGCTAGCGCACTGGGACGACCCAGAGGGATGGTATGGGGAGGGAGGAGGGTTCAGGATGGGGAACACATGTATACCTGTGATGGATTCATTTTGATATTTGGCAAAACTAATACAATTATGTAAAGTTTAAAAATAAAATAAAA
>NW_011495032.1:37418750-37463391 GCF_000754665.1 Bison bison bison
ATCTCAGAGAGCAGCATAACCTGGAGAAAAAAAATAATAAAACCCACAGATGGCACGCCTAATTGCAACTCCCAGCAGAGAAGTAGCCCAGATGCTTGCTTCCGCCACCAGCAAGCGGGGGCTGAACAGGGAGGCATGGGCTGCATTCAAATATGAAGGAGAAATCAAAATTTTACAGACAAGCAAAAGCTCAGAGTATTCAGCACCACCAAACCAGCTCTTCAACAAATGCTAAAGGATCTTCTCTAGACAGGAAACACAGAAAAGGTTTATAAACTCGAACCCAAAACAACAAAGTAAATGGCAATGGGATCATATTTATCAATATTTACCTTACATGTAAATGGGTTGAATGCCTCAACCAAAAGACAAAGACTGGATGAATGGATACAAAAACAAGACCCCTATATATACTGTCTACAAGAGACCCATCTCAAACCTAGGGACACATACAGACTGAAAGTGAAGGGCTGGAAAAAGATATTTCATGCAAATGGAGAACAAAAGAAAGCAAGAGCAGCAATACTCATATCAGATAAAATAGATTTTGAAAAAAAGGCCATGAAAAGAGACAAAGAAGGGAACTACATAATGATCAAAGGATCAATCCAAGAAGAAGATATAACAATTATAAATATATATGTACCCAACATAGGAGCACCGTAATATGTAAGGTAAATGCTAAAAATATGAAAGGGGAAATTAACAATAACACAATAATAGTGGGAGACTTCAATACCCCATTCACACCTATCGATAGGTCAACTAAACAGAAAATTAGCAAGAAAACACAAACTCTAGATGATACAATGGACGAGTTAGACCTAATTGATATCTATAGGACATTTCACTCTAAAACAATGAATTTCACCTTTTTCTCAAGTGCACATGGAACCTTCTCCAGGATAGATCACATCCTGGGCCATAAATCTAGCCTTGGTAAATTCAAAAAAACTGAAATCATCTCAAGTATTTTTTCTGATCACAATGCAGTAAGATTAGATGTCAACTAAAGGAAAAAAAAAACTATTAAAAATACAAACATATTGAGGCTAAACAACACACTTCTGAATAACCAACAAATCACAGAATAAATCAAAAAAGAAATCAAAATATGCATAGAAATGAATGAAAATGAAAACATGACAACCTAAAACCCTTGGGATTCAGTAAAAGCAGTGCTAAAGGGGAAGGTTCATAGCAATACAAGCCTACCTCAGGAAAAAAGGAGAGAAATCAAACAAATAACCTAACTCTATGCTTAAAGCAACTAGAAAAGGAAGAAATGAAGAACCCCAGAGTTAGTAAAAGGAAAGAAATCACAAAAATTAGGGCAGAAATAAATGCAAAAGAAACAAAAGAGACCATAGCAAAAAATCAACAAAGCTAAAATCTGGTTCCTCAAGAAGATCAAGAAACAAAGGGAGAAGAATCAAATCAACAAAATTAGAAATGAAAATGGAGAAATCACAACAGACAACACAGAAATACAAAGGATCATAAGTGACTACTATCAGCAACTATATGCCAATAAAATGGACAACTTGGAAGAAACAGACAAATTCTTAGAAAAGTATAACTTTCCAAAACTGAACCAGGAAGAAATAGAAAATTTTAACAGACTGATCACAAGCACAGAAATCAAAACCATAATCAGAAATCTTCCAACAAACAAAAGCCCAGGACCAGATGGCTTCACAGCTGAATTCTACCAAAAATTTAGAGAAAAGCTAACACCTGTCCTACTCAAACTCTTCCAGAAAATTGCAGAGGAAGGTAAACTTCCAAACTCATTCTATGAGGCCACCATCACCCTAATACCAAAACCAGACAAAGATGCCACAAAAAAGAAAACTACAGGCCAATATCACTGATGAGCATAGATGTAAAAATCCTTAACAAAATTCTAGCAAACAGAATGCAACAACATATTAAAAAGATCATACGTCATGACCAAGTGGGCTTTATCCCAGGGATGCAAGGATTCTTCAATATCCACAAATCAATCAATGTGATAAACCACATTAACAAATTAAAAGATAAAAACCAAATTATTATCACAATAGATACAGAGAAAGCCTTTGACAAAATTTGACATTCATTTACGATAAAAACCCTCCAGAAAGCAGGCATAGAAGGAACATACCTCAACATAATAAAAGCCATATATGATAAGCCCACAGCAAAAATTATCCTCAATGGTGAAAAACTGAAAGCATTTCCCCTAAAGTTAGGAACGAGACAAGGATGCCCACTCTCACCACTACTGCTCAACATAGTTTTGGAAGTTTTAGCCACAGCAATCAGAGCAGAAAAAGAAATAAAAAGAATCCAGATTGGAAAAGAAGAAGTAAAACTCTCACTGTTTGCTGATGACATGATCCTCTACATAGAAAACCCTAAAGACTCCACCAGAAAATTACTAGAGCTAATCAGTGAATACAGTAAAGTTACAGGATATAAAATTAACACAGAGAAATCCCTTGCATTCCTATACACTAACAATGAGAAAACAGAAAGAGAAATTAAGGAAACAATTCCATTCACCATTGCAATGAAAAGAATAAAACACTTAGGAATAAATCTACCTAAAGAAACAAAAGACCTATATTTAGAAAACTATAACACCCCACTCCAGTACTCTTGCTTGGAAAATCCCATGGACGGAGGAGCCTGCAAGGCTGCAGTCCATGGGGTCGCTGAGGGTCGGACACGACTGAGCGACTTCACTTTCACTTTTCACTTTCATGCATTGGAGAAGGAAATGGCAACCCACTCCAGTGTTCTTGTCTGGAGAATCCCAGGGACGGGGGAGCCTGGTGGGCTGCCGTCTCTGGGGTCGCACAGAGTCAGACACGACTGAAATGACTTAGTAGTAGTAGTATAAAGCACTGATGAAAGAAATCAAAGAGGACACAAATAGATGGAGAAATATACCATGTTCATGGATCAGAAGAATCAGTATAGTGAAAATGAGTATACTACCCAAAGCAATCTATAGATTCAATGCAATCCCTATCAAGCTACCAACAGTATTTTTTTAGAGAATTAGAACAAATAATTTCACAATTTGTATGGAATTACAAAAAACCACGAATAGCCAAAGCAATCTTGAGAAAGAAGAATGGAACTGGAGGAATAACCTGCCTGACTTCAGGCTATACTACAAAGCAACTGTCATCAAGACAGTATGGTACTGGCACAAAGACAGAAGCATAGATCAATGGAACAAAATAGAAAACTGAGAGATAAATCAACGCACCTATGGACACCTTATCTTTGACAAAGGAGGCAACAATATACAATGGAGAAAAGAAAATCTCTTTAACAAGTGGTGCTGGGAAAACTGGTCAACCGCTTGTAAAAGAATGAAACTAGAACACTCTCTATCACCATACACAAAAATAAACTCAAAATGGATTAAAGATCTAAATGTAAGAGCAGAAATTATAAAACTCCTAGAGGAAAACATCGGCAAAACACTCTCTGACATAAATCATAGTAGGATTCTCTATGACCCTCCTCCCAGAGTAACAGAAATAAAAGCAAAAATAAACAAATGTGACCTAATTAAACTTAAAAGCTTTTGCACAATGAAGGAAACTATCAGCAAGGTGAAAAGACAGCCTTCAGGATGGGAGAAAATAATAGCAAGTGAAGCAACTGACAAAGAATTAATCTCAAAAATATACAAGCAACTCCTGCAGCTCAATTTCAGAAAAATAAGTGACCCAATCAAAAAATGTGCCAAAGAACTAAACAGACATTTCTCCAAAGAAGACATACAAATGGATAACAAACACATGAAAAGATGCTCAACATCACTCATTACCAGAGAAAAGCAAATCAAAACCACAATGAGGTACCATCTCACAGTGGTCAGAATGGCTGCTATCAAAAAGTCTACAAACAATAAATGCTGGAGAAGGTGCAGAGAAAAAGGAACTGTCTTACACTGTTGGTGGGAATGCAAACTAGTACAGCCACTATGGAGAACAGTGTGGAGATTCCTTAAAAAACTGGAAATAGAACTGCCATATGACCCAGCAATCCCACTGCTGGGCATACACACTGAGGACACCAGAATTGAAAAAGACACATGTACCCCACCCAATGTTCATCACAGCACCATTTACAATAGCCAGGACATGAAGCAACCTAGATGTCCATTGGCAAACAAATGGATAAGAAAGTTGTAGTACATATACACAATGGAATATTACTCAGCTATTAAAAAGAATGTATTTGAATCAGTTCTAATGAGGTGGATGAAACTGTAGCCTATTATACAGAGCGAAGTAAGTCAGAAAGAAAAACACCAATTCAGTATATTAATGCATATATGTGGAATTTAGAAAGATGGTAACAATGACCCTATGTGCAAGACAGCAAAAGAGACACAGATGTAAGGAACAGACTGTTGGACTCTGTGGGAGAAGGTGAGGGTGGGATGATTTGAGAGAATAGCATTAAAACATTTCTATTATCATGTATATTATCATATGTGAAATAGATCACCAGTCCAGGTTCGATACATGAGGCAGGGTGCTCAGGGCTGGTGCATTGAGATGACCCTGAAGGATGTGATGGGGAGGGAGGAGGGAGAAAGGGTCAGGATGGGGAATACATGTACACCCATGGCTGCTTCATCTGAATGTATGGCAAAAACCAGCACAATATTGTAAAGTAATTAGCCTCCAATTAAAATAAAAATAATAAAAAATTTAAAAAAACTAAAAAAATCAGAGTGCTAATATATAACAATATAATAATTTTAAAAAATTAAAAATAAATAAAAATATGCATTTATCTTGGACTGTAAGGAGATCAAACCAGTCAATCCTAAAGAACATCAAGCCTGAATATTCATTGGAAGGACTTATGTGACCCTGTGGACTGTAGCCCACCAGGCTCCTCTGTCTATGGGATTCTCTAGGCAAGAATACTGGAGTGGGTTGCCATTTCCTTCTCCAGGGGATCTTCCCAACCCAGGGATTGAACCCAGGTCTCCCGCATTGCAGGCAGATACTTTAACCTCTGAGCCATGAGGGAAGTCCAAAATAAATAAAAATATGCATTTATCTTGGACTGTAAGGAGATCAAACCAGTCAATCCCAAAGAACATCAAGCCTGAATATTCATTGGAAGGACTGATGCTGAAACTGAAGCTCCAGTACTTTGAATACCTGATGTGAAGAGCTGACTCAGTGGAAAAGATCTTGATGCTGGGAAAGATTGAGGGCAGGAGGAAAAGGAGCAGCAGAGGATGAGATGGTTGGATGGTATCACTGACTCGACGGACATGAGTTTGAGCAAACTCTGGGATAGTGAAGGACAGGGAAGCCTGGCATGGTATTGCAAAATCAGATACAACTTACTGACTGAACAACATTTAATACATTTAAATACATTAATACAACTTAATAAAGGAAATAAGTCCTGAATATTCATTGGAAGGACTGATGTTGAAGCTGAAACTCCAATACTTTGGCCACCTGATGCAAAGAACTGACTCATTGGAAAAGACCCTGATGCTGGGGAAGACTGAAGGCAGGAGGAGAAGGGGACAACAGAGGATGAGATGGTTGGATGGCATCACCGACTCAATGGACATGAGTTTGAGTAAGCTCCAGGAATTGGTGATGGACAGGGAAGCCTGGAGTGCTGCAGTCCATGTGGTTGCAAAGAGTCAGACATGACTGAGCAACTGAACTGAACTGAATACATTTTAATGTTAACTTAATGTTCAATTTAATATTTAAAAAATACATTTAAGTGTATTTATGTTTGTATATATATTATCATTTATTAAATAGTATTTTTAAAATATATTTGTGTGTTTACATATTACATACACACACAACACACATGTCTTTAGGAGAGCCCAAGAGAATGCAAGAGGGGATATTGACACAGGGAGTTTCAGAATGGAGTTTTGTCCCTCCATGAAATCAGTAGAGGACCTTGAAGTTTCTAACACAAAGTCAGTGTCAAAAAGGCCCTGAATACATTTCTGTTACTAGACGACTGGAACTGTCCTCATTATGAATCTTACACAAGTTATGTAGCCTCAGATAAAGATAATAATCCCTTCTAACAAGTACACATGCAGATAGGTATTATGCTTAAATAACATTTTAATGCTGTCTTTTCTGAGCAGGTTTCCCATCTTCAGGATAAAGTCTAAACTTCAGCATTGAGTAAAACTCCTGCAAGCCCCCACCCTCTACTAACTTCCAACTGCAGGGTGGCTCTCCCACCAACTAAGATAAATAATTTTGTTTCTATTTTGCAATAAGACTTTATAATTGTGCCATAGAGTTTACAGGAATATAGGCCCAAGGAAGTTAATATTCCTTGTTCAACCGTTTGCCTCCTTTCTCTTCACTGTGTCTAGCCTGAAGGTCTTAAGGCTGATGAACTGAGGGGAAATAAGGATCAATGACCCATGAAGAGTCAAGATGAGGCTTGCACACACACGCCAGGTCTGTTTGTTCCACACACAAGCCCCTTGCTAACCACCAATCCTGTAGTTCTTAGAATATATGATCAGTTATATGTCCCTGAAGAGTTGGCTCAAGAGGGTGTCTTTTTCAGGTGGCACCAGTAGTAAAGAACCCACCTGCTAATGCAGGAGACACAAGAAATGTGGTTTTGATCCCCGGGTTGGGAAGAGCC
The DNA here is from genome assembly GCF_000754665.1 of Bison bison bison. Classification (NCBI taxonomy): domain Eukaryota; kingdom Metazoa; phylum Chordata; class Mammalia; order Artiodactyla; family Bovidae; genus Bison; species Bison bison. The sequence continues at coordinate 37,425,429 of NW_011495032.1, forward strand.
TCTGGAAAAGGAAATGGCCACCCACTCAATTATTCTTGCCTGGAGAACCGATGGACAGAGGAACCTGGTAGGCTACAGTTCACAGGACAACAAAGAGTCAGACAGGACTGAAGCAACTTATCACACACACAACATGTAACTATTTGTAACTCTTATGTGTTTTAATGCTCTTTAGCTTTAAAAGCACATTTACAAATAACATCACATTTAAGCCTCCTTCACATGACTACGGAAGCTAAACATCATTTCCCCTTTTATGGATTGGGTACTAAAAGCTCAGTGGCATTTGTAAGTAAACAAAGTAGTAACTTAAAACTGCAAGTTGTGGTTCCAAATCTCACACTCTTTCCCCATATCATTTACATTGTGTAAATGTAAATGTACATTGTTGAAAGCTGATCGAAGTATAGAACAACCCATCTCTAATTAAATCTCTTTCTAACTTGACTATTATTATAGGCATTTCTCTAGATATGTGTGCTTTTAAACCAGATTAATGGATTATGTGACTGAGACACTGGGTATCTGACATATCCACAGGGATTACTGCCTGTTAGTCATTAACATAGGCTCCCCTGGTGGCTCCGATGGTTAACATGTAGAGTCACCTACCAGAGAACAGGTCTCTGTGGCAATGAATGGTGCAAAGTGAAAGTTTGACAGAGAAAGGAGGCTGGGAACTATCTTAAGCATGAGACTGTCCCTAAATAGGACATTAGAATTATAGCTCTAGAGTCAATACAGAAGTGTCAGAGAGGCCTGGAATGATTCATGGAAGCTAGGGAGAGAGGCTGGGAGTGTCCCATGGTCTGAAAAGACTAATTGTCTTTGGGAATCAAAAGCGATTATATGTCAAAGTCCCTTTACACTGGAAGTCCCTTTGGGTAAGTGTAATACAGGCTTTCATTATTTCTCTAGAGTGTGCTAAGTAGAAGTCCTATATATGCTAAAGCTGAAACTCCAGTACTTTGGCCACCTCATGCAAAGAGTTGACTCATTGGAAAAGACCCTGATGCTGGGAGGAATTGCGGGCAGGAGGAGAAGGGGACGACAGAGGATGAGATGGCTGGATGGCATCACTGACTCAATGGACATGAGTCTCAGTGAACTCCGGGAGTTGGTGATGGACAGGGAGGCCTGGCATACTGCAATTCATGGGGTCGCAAAGAGTCGGACACGACTGAGCAACTGATCTGATCTGATCTGATCTGATACTTTACCAATCTTGGTGCTTTCTCGAGGACAAGGAGGTTGAAACCCACAGGTCAGATGGGTATACTGAGACAGAGAAGTGGCATGTCAAGTGGTTTAGAATATGTATTCAATCTAGTGACTAGGTAAATGGGATTTCATGCTGAATGCCTTAGTTTTAACTGTGATGCATATTTTCCCCTTAAACCATCATTTCAAAATGGAAATATTTTTGGTATAACTTGGTCTTTATGATTTTCATGTTTACTATTATGGAGTTTCTCTTTTTACATTTTATTTTTCTTATAAAGAATATTTTCAATCTGTACCTAAAACATCAATATGTACCTTACATATGAATCACAGCTTATGCTTACAGACAGCATTCTTTCAGACACCATAAAATGTGATAACCCTTTATTTATTAAACGTCAATCTGAGCCACAACTATATAGTTTATTGTCTTACTACTCAAACAAAATGGTTGCAGTTGTCTTCCTGTAATTCTTTAAAATAAAAAATGGAAAATTAGAGAAGGAACTACAAATGCTAAGGTCAAAGACAGTCTTCTGCTGATCTGAAATGGCTGCAAGATTAAAGCTTTTCAACTATCAAGGCCAAATTAAAATCTTTAACTCTCAAAAGAGGGAGCTTGGCCAAAAACTTTTCATAACTATTATTCCAACTGCATAAAGAGCAATGTGCCAATCCAGGAATGCATGGATAGTTACAACTCTCCATGAAGGTCAATTTGCCCTACTGGTAAAGTTTTATGTGTATACATGCCATATATAGATAGGATGGCTAGAGTAGGAGCTCAAAACTTATATGGACAAATGAACAATGCAGTGTTTGGTGTCTATAGAAGAATCTAATGCTGTGATATCCACACTTGATTTACAATGAGCTCTCTGAATTTCAGATGTGCTAGACTTTCACTGCTGTGAATACTAACTGAAATGAAGTGAACCAGATCAAGATTTCAAAATCTGTTTGGCAACAGGTTATAATGAGGATTTGTATGACGCTAGCTCCAGTTTCATCACTGCGTGACTTTAGCTCATTTGATTTCACCTCCTCTTTTCTTCGGGGACAAAAAGGAGGCAACAGCATATACCTTGAGTGATATTGTTAAGATCAAATGAGATGTTGTATGTAAAAGCTCATCCATAGTCCTGGGCACAATGAATGTTAATTCCTCATACATAAATATTTTTTATAATGGGATTTACTTCAGCAAAACCTGGCCTAAGCTAATTTGCTTTTATATGGAGCAATTCTGTCTTCTTCCTTTTAATACTAAATACACAAGCATAAGTTTCTCCCTCTGTTTCTCCCTTCTATAACTATTCATTCTATAGATAGTTTAGCACTTGTTAGAGTGCCTGCTGGGCACAGTTACTAGGAAGGGTGAAATCAGAAGGGAGGAGGAAGGGCAGAAATGTCTAACGAAGCATCGTTCTGCTTCCACAAGGAAATTCAAGCACATAGGCACTTGGAGAATCAAGAAATATGTAACTGACAAACCTCAAGTGTAAGCGAAAAAAAAATATGTAATTTTAATATTAATATAAAACATAAAAGATAATAATGGTCGCAGAAGAATCAGGACACCAGGATTAAAGACAAGACAAGTGACAGTAAAACAGGGAGAGAGTGAGGAATGGGGGAGATTTAAGCTATGAAAGGAGAGCATTTGTTCAGCTAACCTACCCTTCTGGTCAGAACCCAGTGCTGTCAGCAGTACGCCAGCGCCGGTCCACTTACAGTGCACCATTTTTAGGAGGAGGCTGGCAAAAACCATTGCGTCTGATCAAAGGATCCAAAAGTTAATGGACACATACCGCCTATATTTTAAAATACATCAGGATACAGTATGTTGTGTGTTCATTGATTTTAACCTAGCAACTATCTTTAACTTTTGAAGTTAATTCAAACCTAAAATCCAGAAGCTACTAGTTAACGTTTGAAGTTCCCAAATCAGGAATACACAGCCTTTGGGTATTTAAATCTAAATGAAAAACTTTAGGAGGACCTGAGCCAAGGTGGCATTTTGCAAGGGCAATGCTTCTCTGGCCTTAACTTCAATCAGTCCTAGAATGTGTCAGGTAATATAAGGAACATCAGAAGTACATTTTCATCAACAAAATGAATGCTCTTCAAGCTTATGTGGCTTGGCTAGAGATAGTGCAAATGCACTTCCATATTTACATGAACAGGGTGTAAGAATCACCAGACGGTAGGCTGGCATTTCCATTCAGCCTTGTGCTCCAACACCAACCAGATGATTTTGGGGCAAATGCCCACTGCTACTAAGTGAGTGCTGCATATGTCTCCAGGGCACCTTTCTGGCAAAGTCCTTGTCAGAGTGCCTATAACTACGAAGAGCTGGGACTACATTGAGTTTCGTGTGACCTCTTTTTTGCATGTTTTTATGGATGGCAAACCATGAACTTGTCTTCATTATAAATACACCAACTGCCAGCAAGGTTGTCAGGGAGGGAACCCACAGAGCTCATTTCTCTCAAGCTATCAGACAATTATTCCTGTTGTCTACCAAGAAGATCCTAACAACTATGAAAGGCCAAATTGGCTTAGGAAATTCTAAACAGACAGGAAAGCACAAAGTAGCAAATAGTTGACTAGAAATATTCAAATATTTGACTAGAAATCCAAATCTTTAGGTTCCATTTAGACCACAAATTTATTCTTTGTGCCTGCCTCTGGGCTGGGTATTAGGAGCAAATATAGATATGGAAAATAAAATTCTTAAAAGAAGTGGGCATACAGGCTTTCTGTGTGTGTGCTCACACAAGTGAACATGTATGTGTGTTGTGTGTTGAGGGGCTTAAGAAGATAGAAAAGAGAAAAACTTGTGTCTGAATAATTACAATTGGTCTAATGTTTGCTATGACAATGAGGTCGTGCACTGCATATCTATTAAAGTATGAAATTTGGACTCTTAATACCATTTGTTGGCAGGGGGTAATGTGGACAAGAAGGGGTTAGAGAAGTAGTACCTGCCAAGAGTTTTCAAGGACAACTTGAAGCTAGCAGAGAGAATGACAAGATAGGGAGAGAATAATATATGCAAAGGCATAAATGTAAGAAAGCCCTTGAGGAATGTGAAGTACAATAAAACCCCATGATAATGCAATAACTTGAATTCAGATGCAAAGCATTGGCTCACCAGGTCATTTCATTATCCCTGCAAAACAGGCTTCTGCATTTTACATGGTTGAATGTTCTGGACCCCACTTATGATGATATGGCAGCATTTCTTTTAGTTCACTGAAAGTGGTTAGAGTGTGAAGTACGTGGCTGTGAGTGATGGGGAGAGGCTCATGGCCAGAGATGGCACTGAAGAATTAGGTCCAGGCATGATTATAACAGGACTTAGGGTGGCATGTGACAGTCTGGGTATTAACCTGAAAGTAATGTTGAGTCAGAAGGATATAAAGCATGGAAGCAGTGTGTATAGATATGCGTTTAGAAAAATAATTGGCATCAGGATAAATGATAAACTGAAGGGGACAGGGAGATGTAAACCAGATAAAAACTATCGTAGTTAGAGCAAAGGAACAGGATGACGATCTAAACTAAGGCAGTGAAAGTGGAAATGGAGACAAGAAAATTTCAAGAGACATTTGGAAGTAAAAACTGAGATCACTTGGTGACTAAAGGATGTGAGTGAAGAGGAAAAATGGTTACCATTTTACAACTTTGAGTGACATGGAGGATAGTAGATCCATTCCCCACATTATGAAATGGTTAGTCTGAATGGAGAAGGTAGGGAGTTTAGTAACAGATTTGTTGAACAATTTTAACTAAGCCACATTTCCTAATTACCTCTCTTTGGGTATTGCAACTGGGTTAGTCTAACATGGCAAGAACCATTCGATTTCAATAGCTAGAACTGAGTGGGATTAGATTCATTTATCATGAGTCGACTGGGAGATTTGGGAAATGGAGCTGTTGGACGCTTAGTCTGGGGATATCTGTCATTACAAAAAAGTAGAATTTTAATAAATGAGAGAAGGCAAAATTTATTTCATTAAAGGAGGAGGAAACGAGAGTGAAGACGAGTGTTCTTGAAAGAAGCCTGTTAACTCCTAGTTATGGTCCTGCATTTGTCGTTGGTCATGCTGAACAACATTGGTGATGGAACACAGAGGCTCTCAAATGAGCAAATGGGGATTTGGTGCTTTGGGGGAAACTTCAGTGGTGTGCTGATGTAGTCATTCCATAAAGCATTGGTATATCCCTCCATCCAATAAATATTTATTGAATATCTGCTAAGAGCCATACATACTGAAAGAGTTGGGAGAGTTTAGACAAATTTTAAAAGAAAAGCAACAACAAATCTTGATCAGAACACTCAAAGATGCAGACCTCCATTCTTTAAGGAATCCAGAGACATGACAGGAATAATTAAAGTGAATTAACACCTACTCAGGGTTGACTGAGGCTTCCCCAGTGGCTCAGTAGGTAAAGAATCTGCCTGCCAATGCAGGAGACAAACAGGAAATGCAGGTTCTATACCTGGATCTGGAAAATCCCCTGGAGGAGGAAAATCCCCTGGAGAAGGAAATGGCAACTCACTCCAGTATTCTCACCTGAAAAAATCCCATGGGCAAAGGAGCCTGACAGACTATAGTCCACAAGGTCACAAAGAGTCAGACACGACTGAGCGACTAAGCACAAGCACTGGTTTGACAGAACTATTTTTAGCTATGGCTCACATTTTTTGTTTTTTCTCAAGGTTTACTTATGTTCAAATAAGCTCCTTATAAACCATATATATTGGAGAAGTCAATGGCAACCCACTCCAGTACTCTTGCCTGGAAAATCCCATGGACGGAGGAGCCTGGTAGGCTGCAGTCCATGGGGTCGCATAGAGTCGGACACGATTGAAGCAACCTAGCAGCAGCAAACCATATACATATATATAGCTTATTTTTTTCATGATACTCATATTCCTTCTTCTAAGAATGGGAAAAGAACATGTCAAAAGGAGAAGAGTGACTGCTATTATTCTAAAACTATTAGGAATCTTTATGTTTAAGAAAATCAAGACAAATACTAGCAAAAATATGACAGTAAAACAGACTCCCTTTTACAGATCAGTGTGCAGGCCAGAAAGCCTCCAAATATTTCTGCTCTCAGAAAACATTTTTACTCAATTTAATTCTGTATGATTGCTGTCTAGGGCCTACTGGAAATGTACTTGGCTTCCCCACTATAAACAGTTGATGCAGCAATCTTTATTGCCTTCAGTTTTAAAGTACAGACTCAAAAAGAGAAAAGTTCCATTAATAGTGGTTGTCACTAAAGATTACAGGACAAATCTCACATTAAGAGGATTTTTATCCAGTGTGCTTTTCTTGGCACAACGTCACATATATGATCTAGTACATAAATACAGAAACCAATGAACAAGTTATATCCTTTCTCCGATCTCAGGATAATTTAGAATGGCAGAACTAAGATAAGAATCATTGATTTCTTTTTTGTCTTAAATGCTGGATCAAAGATTCTTACAGCATGGATTGTAATAAATAAGTAGGGTCATGTGGGTAGTAAATGACTGATATTTTAAAGTCATCTACTCATAATAATCTTTTCTAGAGCATTTACTGTATACTTCTATAAACTATAGGCATCCTTCTCTATAATATCTCAAACTATCTTATGACATGCTATCATATTAGATGTGCTATATTAACTCCCCCCAAAATGCTCTGAGGTAGATACTATGATTATCCACATTTTCCAGATGAAGAAATAGACTCAGAGAAGTTAAGTGATTTCTCAAGGTCAAACTGAAACTTGAATTGAGAACTCTGAACAAAGGCCCATGGGTCTGGTCATTAGGCTCTATTTGTGATTCTGAGAATTTTGATTTGCTCATCTGTAAACTAGAAATCATAGTCATGAATCTCTCAGGATTTTTACAAGAATTATTTATAAAACACAATATTACTTTAAAAAGGGATTACTGTTATAGTCATTGTCCTAGCCTCTGATTCCCAGATTGAAAGACAGGGGAGAGCTTTTTTTCCTTTGTCCCCCAAATTCAATCACCTCCACATCCTACTGACCCATTCTTCCTAATATCTTCAAAAGTTATTCATTCTTCTCCATTCCTGTTTCTCCAACTGTGCAAGTGAGAGTGCTCATCACTTCTTATAATTTTGGTAACTGGTTATTTTTCTTGCTCCAGCTTTCCTCACCCTGTTATAGTCTTCTCACACTATCTGATTAATATACACAAAGCACAATATTTCCATGTGTCACTCTTTACTGTTTATTAGCTAAAGACATCCTGATATCGTCACCCTGATATTTGGAACTCTGGGTCCATTGGTCTTATATTATGTATTCAAACTCATTTGTCAGTAGAATCTAATGGAATTGGGAGGGGACATTATCTGTCATGTGTGAAGCCTTGCTCTTCTGTGGTGGAAAAGACAGACTTGGGCATAGAACTCATGAAAGGGAGACCAGGACCCACACCAAATAAATACACACACAGTAAATTACGATGATAAAGAAAGAATGGTATGAGGGTGAAAACTAACCTAGTATAGAGGTTCCGGGACATTTCCCTGAAACAAAATAAGACCGTTCATCTTACATTCCCCACCACCACAAGGAACTCAGTTCTTCTCTTCCTTCCCTTAAAAAACTTCTGATCCTTTCCAGCAAATTCAACTATCCTTTTAGTCTTCCTCAGAATGCAACTTAAGTCCTACTTAAAATATTAAGCTTTACTAACTTCTCCAGCCTCCAAAGACTGAACTTTTTAACAAACCCCCATGCATTTGTGGGTCTTCATTCCAGCTATCTGTTGATAATGCAATAGATTATGGATTTCAGGGTGAGGTATGGGGGACTAAACAACAAACAGCTCCCACAACTTGATTACAGATGCATATATCTAAAAATCCCATGTTCTTCTCCTCTAGATTCCACATAGAGTTATAATAAATGAGGGTTTGTTCAATGAATAGCTGAGTATTCAGGAGTTGTACACAGCTAGATTTCTAAAATCTAAGTAACAAAAGTAGGCACCAGAATCGTGGTTCTAATATGTAACCTTCCTAATGTTTGAGATTAAGCTAAACTCAGACGGTAAAGCGTCTGCCTACTATGCAGAAGACCTGGGTTCAATTCCTGGGTCGGGAAGATCCTCTGGAGAAGGAAATGGGAACCTACTCCAGTACTCTTCTCTGGAAAATCCCATGGATGGAGGAGCGTGGTAGGCTACAGTCCATGGGGTCGCAAAGAGTTGGACACGACTGAGCGATGTCACTCACTCTTGCTCATTTGTTTTAGGTTTTATTTGAGTTTAAAATTGATAGTCTTTGTGTTAACATTGCAGAAAAACTGACAACCTATTGTTCTGGAGGTTTGGCTACATTACCTAATGTTAACACAGAATTTATAGTAACCCCAAAACTGAGCCAGCCTAGGAAATTCACTGGTCCCTATCGTTTACTCTCCAGATTATATATTTAGTGCTAAAAGCGAAAGTGAAGTCGTTCAGTCGTGTCCAACTCTTTGCGACCATCCATGGGATTTTCCAGGCAAGAAAACTGGAGTGGATTGCCATTTCCTTCTCCAGGGATATTTAGTGCCAAATTCCCACAAAAAACTAAAGATAATTCACCAAAATAAAGACCTTAAATTTCAGCCCTTGGCATGTTGCTGAGGGGAATGTAATCCATGTAACAAAGCTCTGTGGGTTTTTTCCCTGGTTTCCAGAGCTCTGCTTAGCATGCAATCTTTTTTTTTTTTTTTCTTTTGGTTGCTAAATCATGTCTGACTTTTTGTGACCCCAAGGACTGCAGCCCACCAGGTTCCCCTGTCCATGGGGTTTCCAGGCAAGAACACTGGAGTGGGTTGCCAGGGGATCTTCCTGGTAAGGAATCAAACTCTTGTCTCCTGCATTGGCAGGTGGATTCTTTACCAGTTAGCCACCAGGGAAGTTGAGCATGCAATCTTAAAAACAGATAATTGAAAGTAACAGGATTCAGTGGAGGTGGGTGAAGTTTTCAGTGGAGATTGAGTTCAATTTTGGTACAAAATTTTGCCACAATATATAGTGCTAGAGTTCTGTAGAGAGGTGTATGAGGGCTTAGATATGCCATGTTGTTCTGAGATTTATTTGTTTCCCTTTGTCTGTGGGTTAAATATAAAGCATAGTACTATTCATAGGAGAGAAATTCCAGTTGAACCACACTTATTTCTCCCCTCTAATCTACTTTCACTCTTAAAAGACTGTATCCAAAATATTGGCACAATGATACAAAGTTCATTCTACACAGAATCCTGGAGTTCCATATCTCCTATAATTTTTATATCTATAATAACTTCTATCCTTTATACAAGATGTCCTTTCAACAAATATGATGAAATAATAACCTGCACAAGAAACAAGCATTTTGGCCTGTACTCCCCAGTCTTTCTTTGACTTGTAAATAAATCTGAATGGATTTCTTCATATCTCAAGTCTTCATGCATTGTTGCACCAAATTTGTTCATTCGTTCAACAAATATTTGTTGGGTAACTACTAAATGCCCTGCAATATTCCAGAGAGTGATTCTGTTAGCTTTGCCAAGAGCAAAGTGAGTATTTTAATAGAGATGAGTGATTCTGTTTGACAGATAGCAAGGTGAGCAGAAAGAGAAACTGGGTAGTAAGATCAAATTACATCTTGGCTTCAACACTTACTTAGTGAGATCTGTCACTGAAATATCTGAAAATAAATATCTTCATCTACAAAACATCAACAGTCCAAAAAATATTTAATGAAGCTTCCATGGTGAACATCTGTGCCAGGTGCAAGGAATGCAGTATAGCTTCAAGCAGACAAGCTCTCTGCCATGATGGGGCTGGATATTTCAAGAATGTCTAGTGCGTGTTATTATTGTACCACTGGCTCTTGCTATTCCATGTGATGGTTTTTAAATGTGTTCACAGAATATTTGACACTCTTTCCTTCAAAAGGCAGAACCTAATTCCTTTGCCCCTGAATATGTGTCAGACTTAGTGACTTGTTTCTAATGAATAGAACATGGTAGATAATATGCTCTGAGGCTTCCCAGGATAGGTGACAAAAAGGACAGCTTTCACCTGACTGTCTCTTGCATTGCTTGGTCTGGCGGAGTGGCTGCCGTGTCAAGAGGACACTGAAACAACTTACAGACAGAAGCTGAGGCTCCTCATCAACAGTTGGTACCAACCCATTAGTCAGGTAAGCAATCTACCTGGAAAACAGACATTCCAGCCCTAGTCAAGGTGTCATGTGAAGGCAACCCTAGCCAAATTTTAACTGCAGTCTCATGACAGACTCAAAGCTAAAACTGCACAGTTAAGTAGTAACCAAATTTCTGACCCATAGGAACTGGAAGATAATAAATGTTAGCTGTTGGATTTCCCTGGTGGTTCCGTGGTAAAGAATCCGCCTTGCAGTGTACGAGAAATGAGTCTGAATCCCTGGTCTGGGAAGATTTCCCATGCTGTGAGGCAACTAAGCCTGTGCATCAAACTACTGAGCCACGATCTGGAGTCTGACTACTGAAGTCCCCATGCCCTAGAGCCCACGCTCTGCAACAAGAGAAGCCACTACAATGAGAAGCCCTTAGCCCTGGCACCACAACGAGGGAGTAGCCCCTGCTTGCTGCAACTAGAGAAAGCCTGTGCACAGCAACAAAGACTCAACACAGCCAATAAATAAATTAAAAAAATATTTACTGCTGTTGCCACTAAGTTTGGGGAGGTAATTTGTTATAGATAACTAATACAGCCTGTGATAGAAACACCTGGATGAAGATAAACAATTATAGCAGAAAATCTTTCAAACTTCCCTTAGGTGAACCTTCTGTATTGGAAAAAGAAAAATTAAATACCTCCTCACAATTTCCTGATAGCTCAGTTGGTAAAGAATCCGCCTGCAATGCAAGAGACCCCTGTTCGATTTCTGGGTTGGGAAGATCTGCTGGAGAGGGATAGGCTACCCACTCCAGTATTCTTGAGGTTCCCTTATGGCTCAGCTGGTAAAGAATCCCCCTGCAATGCAGGAGACCTGGGTTCTGTCCCTGGGTTGGGAAGATCCCCTGGGGAAGGCAAAGGCTACCCACTCCAGGATTCTGGCCTGTAGAATTCATTCCACAGACTGTATAGTTCATGGGATCATAAAGAGTCGGACATGACTGAGTGATTTTCACTTTCACAAGGCTTCTATTACTACAGAAGAAGATCCAAACTCCCAAGTCTAGTATTAAAAACCATACATGATTGTTGGATAATCAACAAGGACTATTGCATAGCACATGGAACTCTGCTCAATGTTATGTGGCAGGCTGGATGGGAGAGGAGTTTGGAGAAGAATGGATACATGTATATGTATGGCTGGGCTTCCCAGGTGGCACAGTGATAAAGAATCTGCCTGTCAATGCAAGAGATGCAGGAGAAGCAGTTTCCATCCCTGGGTTGGAAAGGTCCCCTGGAGTAGGAAATGGCAACCCACTCCAGTATTGTTGCCTGGATAATCCCATGGACAGAGGAGCCTGGCAGGCTACAGTCCATGGGGTCTCAAAGAGTTGAATGGGAATAAATGACTGAGCATGCATATGTATGGCTGAGTGCCTTTACTGTTCCTCTGAAACTATCATAGCATTATTAATTGGCTATACTCAATACAAAATAAAAAGTTATTTAAAAAGAAAAGAGTTGGGTGTGACCCAGGAAAATTTGAATGTTAAAAGAAAAAAGACAAACCACAAACCTTACATGATTGAATGACTCCCAACGTGATCTCCTCCTCTCTTTAGCACTCTGCTTTGGCCAAATCAGTCAGTCTTACAGGAAATCAATCCTGTATACTCATTGGAAGGACTGATGCTGAAACTTCAATACTTTGGCCACCTGATGTGAACAGCTGGTTCATTAGAAACGATCCTGATGCTGGGAAAGATTGAGGGCAGAAGAAGAGGACGACACAGGATGAGATGGTTGGATGGCATCACCGACTCAACATGAACTTGGGTAAACTTTGGGAGATGGTGAGGGACAGGGAAGCCTCGCTTGCTACACTCCATAGAGTTGTAAAGAATCGGACACAATTGGCGACTGAACAACAATGACCTGTTTGTTACAGATGTAGGCATGCCATGTAGAATATGAATCTCCAGAAGCATTTTTGTATCATCTCCACAGAAGGCAGCAATTCCAAAACAATGAAACCATTTTTTGGACAGTTTTCTCATTCTCCTAATATCTAGGAAACTAGCAGCACAGTGTTGCAGTGTTACAGCGTGAAGCACGTGTTTAAGTGAAGCTGGATTCCCCAGGGTATGCAACTTAACCATGAAATCATCTTGGAGAAACACCTGTGCAGAAAACTTCAGGAAATTATGAGTACTTCCTTCCTTAGTCACCAATTGGACAGTACTCTCTGAGATGAGGCCTTCTCCTCAACTGTCCTGAAAATGCTGTCTTCAACATGAGATGTGAAAAATGGTAAACCTGTGGACATCTTTAGGATTGCAGCAAGAGATTCAATGCTAAAATGAGGCAGAAAATGCTGGGAATGGCTGCAAGATAACTGAAGGTGAAAGCAGATTCTTCTTTAAGATTACACAAAGAATTAAATTCATTTTTTGATTCACTTTAGTAGTAGGGAGCTAGTAGAAAATGAAACTGACTTAAAATAAGAAAAGATAATTAAAAAGAAAGGAAAAGATAGCTCTCAAACATTGGGTTGCATAAGAATCATCTAAGGAGTTCTTTAAACTATCAGGTCCCCAACACCACCCCCAGTCACCACACTCAGCACCTCAGCACCTCATCACCTCATCATCTCTACCACCTCTTCCATCACCATCACCAGGTGACAATTCAGAAAGCTTGGAGTCAACCCACTGAAATCTACATCTTTCATCAGATGTATTTAGATGATTTTGATTAAGGTAGAGTGTTTGCAAATCATGAAGGTAGAGAAAAGATAAGAAAAAAAAATACTGTCAGTATTGTGATTCCTATATCATTTTCTCTTTAGCTATTATTCCACTCCCCTAAATTGTGTTAGTCTCATCTGGACAGTATGAAATTAGAGGATCATAGCTAGTTGTGCATGGAAAATCTCCATATTATAAAGAGTGGTGATGGTGGTTCAGTTGCTCAGTCATGTCCGACTCTTTTCGACCCCATGGACTGTCTAAAAAAATCTGGATTTAAAAATCTGGGAAGAAAGTGAGGAATTGAAGGAGGGGGTGTTTAAAATTTTACCATTTCCAGGGCAATCAAGAGATCATGAAAATGAAAAGTGAAGTGCAAGTTTTAAAACCAGAACTCTGTGCTCAAACCACTTACCAGTTTCTACTAAACCATCTTTCATTCTGCTGCAGGAGCTTTTTCTAAAATGTTATCTGATCCCAATGTTCAGATTTTAGTTGTGTGTACATTTTTGTGTTACATGCATAGAAAAAAGCATAAGAAAAAGTACGCTGAAATGTTAACAATGGTTATCTTTAGAAGGAAAGCTTATGTGGGACTTCTTTCTGAGACATTAAAACTTATGTTACTAAACTTTTAAATAGTAAGTGCGTATTTCTATGGCCAGAAAAAAAAAAATTTAAACAAAAGTAATCTAATAAAAAGTTCATCCGCTTCAAAATAAAGTCCAACATTTTTAATATTGACCAAAAAGCCTCATCTCCCAATGCTCGCAATAAACATTCTCTTTTTTTCAGACAAAGCAAACTCCAAATTCCTGGTACATCTAACTCTTTCGTGTACTGTGCCCTCACTCATGTTGACCACTCTCTGTTAGGAATGCAAAGACACTGCCTAGTTGACAAACTCCTACTCATTACTCAAAAGCCATGCTAAGACATCGGATCTTCTTGTGAAGCCTTTCCTGATACCCCAGGCAGTGCTATATGAGCCACACTGGAGCCTAAGGCAAAAGAAAAAGCAGTAATATTGATCTTGATTGTATTTAAAATTTTGGTATTCTGTATGCAGAATTTTAAAATTAATTGATATTTTAGAATATAAAATATGACTGAACTTGATTAATGAGTTTTTGTTAATCTTTCAAATTTTGCCTTGGATATGCTTCCTTGTAGCCCCAGCCTTGGTTCCAGGTAAAATTTTCTGGACTCCATCTTCTCTGCTGCTTCTGATCTTGGACCTACCTCCACTGTGGAATTTATTGCATTTATATTTATTGATTATAGTTCCTGATGTATAGTCTTGTGCAGTCTCACTTTTTGCTCTGAGTCCTCATGATGTTTTGGGTCAGCACAGACATAAGAGATACATTTTAAATATGTGACAATAAGAAGAATAAATGTGAAACTTTAATTAGCTCTTAAATTTTCTGAGCTGGTTTCTTTATCAGTCAAATAATGAGAGATCAGATTATCTCAATGATACACAATTATTGATATTATACTCTTTCTATATATTAAAAATATAAACAATATTTTATATCATGAATAATATAAAAATAATATCCAACACTAATGTAGCTCTTATTATGTCCCAGGAACTTTTCTAAGTATTTAACAAGTATTAATTCATTTAATTCTCACAACAACTCTGTGAAGTAAGTGCTGTCATTAACTTCAATATACAGATATGGAAAATGAGGCTTCAAGTATCCAAGAGATTTACCCAAAGCTTGTGTTTGAATCCAGGCAGTTTGGATCTCTAGTCTATGCTCTAAGCCCCTACACTGCCTCTCACAATAGTAATGATTTTATATATAAGCATAAATATGTAAATATGTAATTGAAATAAAGATTTTTTTTTCTAAATGTGAAAATACTATCAGTTACTCTAATTCTAACCCACAGTGAAATTCTAACTGACCTGAGACAAGACAATATTGTATGCTGTGACATTTCTTCCATAAGAGATACTTTCACTCTAAAAATACACTGGTTCATTTATCTAAGCAAAGGACATGATATGACCTAATCAAAGAGAATGAGAAAATTTTGAATAGTGAGAGTAGTATAGAAATGAATAAGGTTTGGTAAGCCAGGTTTCCTGGGTGATGCTTAAAGGAAGGTTTAATAAAGCAGTCACTCAGGAACACACACAGTCAGCCAACCATGAAGCCAGACCCTCACCTGTGAGCCTGTGTGTGGGCTTGATACCCTCTGACAAGTGCAAACAATTGGCTGAAATCACTTCGTTAAATCAGGCTCTGAGCTTCAAGGGTATAATGGAAATAAACATCAGCTGATAGTAGTCACCTCGGCAAATGCCATTACTATTCTTGTAAGAAATCTTGTAATAAAATCTCTTTGATTTTATAAGAAATCATTTATTTATTTGTATTTATCATACAGGCTTGGATATTAGAGGTCCCTATGTGATCATAATAGGAATTCCTCTGGTCTCGAAGAAAAGGGAAGAAGAGGGGAAAGGACTGAAAAAGAAGACACGTGGCTCCCAGAGCCACTTTTCAGTGAGGCAGTAACTCTGGGAAGCTTGTCAGGTGAATCATCAAAAGTAGGGATGATATGAAATGACCAGAAAAAAAAAAAAATCTCCTCCTCCTCACCTCCTCCACTGTACAATCAACAGCTATCCTTTACTCTTTATCTTTCTACTTGTTAAATTAAGTGTTATTGTACTTGAAGGTATTTCCGGTTCTCTGGTGCAACTCTGGGTACCAAGCCTTAGAGGGGATTAGTTGAGAAATCTTTTCGTCACGTTACGTAGCATTAGGGTGTGCGTCGGCACTGTGTGAGAGACTGGTAGAATTCCAAGTCAGAGAGATGGGCCACTGCCAACAGGAGCTGTGGCCGGCCCTGTGTACAGAGTTGTGGGGCCGTGTTCACGTCCCCCTTCCTTCTGCTCCACATGATCTGCCCGAATACCAAAAGAAGCACAGTCACAGACTAATCCTAGACTCAGTGTCTATGAATTTCCAGAATTTATCTCCGTGTTACCATCTAAAGGGTCAGTAACGTTTCCAAAAAAAAGTTAACTACTGATTTACAGATGGAAGAAATAAACGACAGGACTCTGGCTTTGAAATTCAAAAACTCTTCCAACATTTTATGGAACTTAACCAAGAAGTAGACTGTAAATCTCTCCCACACAAAAATCTCTTGTATGCATTCACAAGGACTTATTAATTTGTGAGGGAAATTCCCAGGTGAATCTACCTGGGGAGGAGTGACAGAGCTTTATATCTATTTTCTTCTCCTAATATAACCATATAGACATTTTTGATAGCAAGGTCATATTTATTTGGAGAGAAGTAAAAATCAAACCTTAAACAAGTTAACTTCTTGTCCTTAACCCACCTGATTTACACTGATAATTTTTTTTATTATTATCCATCTCTGGGTGAGTTTTGTAATCCACGCATCCATATCAATTTTTCAAACTATCAAATTCTGACCAATATATTGCACTTCTATTTTGTTCCCTATGTTGAGAATTATGCTGTATCTGAGAAGAATTTGAAGTTATGATATGATTTCTGCTATACATGTGCTATCTGTCCAATGAGTCAAGATTAAGCATAAGTCATTCAAAAACCACTACTAGCTAATACATTCACAAGAAAGACATAAAGGAGAAATAGCTGTAGTTTGAATGGTCAGGAAGGTACAAGAGTAGGCCATAGATGGGAGCTTGTCATTTAATAGATGATGAGGAGGAGCTATAAACATGGGACATGCGGAAGAATTTCAGACATGGTTTCTTTAGGCACACGCAACATACTGCCCAACAGAAAAAACAGAAAGCTGGATGAATCCTGATTATGAAGGTCTTGAAAGTGAGACAAAGAAGAGTTGAAACTTGATTGACCTGAAGAATATTTTAGGGATATATCTGATGACAAAATGTGGGAAGTGTTAAAGGCAGTGCTTCCAGAGATGCACCCCCTGAAAAAACAAAACAAAACAAAACAAAAAAAACCTTTTGAAGAAATCCAGGCATGAAGCAATGAGATCTTGAACCAAAGGGTGGCAGGAAGGATGGAAGGGAAGGGATAACTCCAGGATGCATTTCACAAGATAGGTTCTGAACTGAAGGATAGTGGTTTGGGGAGGTGAAGTAAAGGGAGGAGTCAAGATGACTCAGATGGTTCTAACCTGAGAGACAGCCTCATGTGGCTGGCACACCTGAGGATGGAGAAATTGGATGGGGCAAGCCTCAGCAGAAGATGAATGATGACGAATTCTGAGCTTCCCAGAACAAAGCCTACATTAATTTCAGCCAAACAACACAGAAAAGCGTATTGTTTACTGTAGGTCCCTCAACTATTACTATTAAATCATGAGTGTTATGGGGAGCATGATACACCCTGGAATTCTGTCCTCATGCACTTGTCTTTATTTCCATAAAAACACACCACACAAAAAGTCAGCAGCAAGAACAGGGCCGGATAAAAACCTCACTTCTTTGGCCTTCACAGCCTTCATCAGTGAGAGCCCTCATAAGTTCTTTCCTCTTAATAATTCAGATCCCAAAAGTATAACAACACCCATGTATCCCACAAACTGCCAATTAATCAATAATTCCAGTCTTTCTTCTTACATTTTTTCCCTGGAGCGGCTGACAAATTGAGTTCACTTTTACAACCATGTTCTATCTCTGATAGTACTAACAGGTGGTATGAAGAAGAAAATGGAGAGGTTGTAAACTCGAATGAGTCAAACTTTAGGATTGCCGTTGTTGGCCTTCGTAACCTGGAAAAACCCACTGTGTGGGATGGGAGAAGGGAGGGAACTGTGGTTAAAATGAAGGCTCAGGCACATAGTAACTATGTGAACATTAGTAAATTACTTAACATTTCTCTGCCTTGGTTATCTTTAAAATAGGAATAGTCATATTCAAGGAGATGATGTAAGTATTAATTCAGGAAATCCATGCAAAGAACTTAGCAAGGTACATGCTGATATTGTCAATAAAAGTTTACTCTAATTACTATTTTTATCACATTCATGAAGGCAAAAGTCATGCTTTGGAAGCCCAAAGACATGGTAGGAATGATGACGTTGCATTTACCCAAAGCTACTGAGTCACATTGGGATGGGTGGAATCAATATCACCCTCTGATAACACAAGTTTGGACATCATTCCAGTTGGCACTTTCCCTTGCCTTCCAACAGTCCCTGTTTCCAGATGTGGGATGGGTTGGCTTCTTCTCTTCTGAGGGGGCAGGGATATTCGAAAGTGACAGTCTTGAGACACTGGGCGTTTCATTCATCTCATGATCATATTTGTAGAATTTCCATTATGCTTTTAGTGATATTTCCACTAGAAAAATAATGCTTCTCATTAACTTTATAAAAATATGACGTCTTGTTGGCAAGACTACATTTTTTTTTTTTTTGGAGACTACTTATCTCACTACGGCAGGGTCTTACTACTCTTGAAAAGCAGTTGGCCCCTCACTGATGAGGAACTGTTTGCCTGCCCTTTCTTGAGAATGTACATATTAAAGGGAGACAGAAGTAACTCACTGCACATTATAGCTTGACTTCGCCTAAATGTGATTTGGGAGTTCGATTTGGTTTTGTTTGCTTTTGCTCCCTAAGCATAACACTTTGGCTTTAATGTTTGCCTCTTGACAAGCCACTGCCTGTAGCGATTACAAGAGGTTAGAGCTATTTCAAACTTGGTGCCTTAGCCCATTTCTTCTCCATGTGAACAGGAAGCATCTGGGATTCCTGCCAGCCTGTGGAAAGTTTTCTTTACTTGGAACTTATTATTTGCAGGAGCAAGTTACCTAAGCTGTTGGTGGCAACACAAAAGGGAGTAAGTGAAGGGAGATGATACTGAAAGTATGCATTTTCCCCTGTCTGGCGATCACCACAGCAGGGACTGCAGCAGCTCCCTTATTCACCAGAAACCCAGTCTTCTCCAGAGCCCTCAGTCAGAAAGACTATGGAGGGAGTCCTTTGAGTTGATGATATTTACTCTGACTGATTTATCAGTGCTACATACCTGCCTGGCTAATCTGGGAGCAGAAGGCGCCCACGGGATGACAACTCCCATTTTCACCATAGCTGGGTTTCAACTGGGGTGTAGTCTGGAGTTTCATCCTCATTTCTCTATTGCCCAACTAGTACTGAAGAAGTCACTGTAGCCCAAAGAGGATTTTTAATTTGTTAAGCAGGAGTTGATTTCTGTGACACTAGAACTGCAATGCTTCCTGCAGAATTTGTCAAACAGAGGCAGCATTTCACATTAAAAACTATACATAATTCAGAATCTTCCTCTTGTCCATATTTTTACATTTCATGATAGAGATGGAGAAGGAATTTATATCCCTAATTTCTAATTTTTAGTCTACTTTTGTAAAACCTAACTAATTGAAACATGAAAAATTAGTACTGACTACTAGATGTAAGAAATGTCAGTCCACAGGCTTAAAACCATATCCTGGAACCAGACTGTCTGGGTTCAAATTCTGACACCACCACTTATTAACTGCAATCTTGGATGAGTTACTTCATCACTCTGTGCCTTGGTTTTCTTGACTGTGAAATGAATGACACAGCCATTACATAGTAGAAGATCAGGAAGTATTTATCATGATTATTACTAGCTCATTTTAATCTTTTGGTATAGTAGATGTAAGAAACAAAGAAAAACAACAATGTTTAAAAAACAGAATTAAAAAACCTAAATCCAAACTGTCATTTTGAAGTTATTCCCTCTCTATCACAAGGGAGGGGGAAAGAGTAACTGCATCTATACCAGTTTTAGATTCTCTACATTACTCTACAGAATAGTAAGTACCTCCAATGGTAAAATTACATTTTATACTCTATTGATTATAGGGTGAGCTGAAATCTTGGACATACTTTACATTTGAATCTATGCATAAGAGGATAAAATACCACACAAATCTCATGGAAAATGATTTAGTAAAAGTAGTTTTTAATGCCTTTCTCTCTTACTGCACATGATGGAATTTTGGCAAATTAAAATATCCTTGGGTCCCAGTGTTCTCATCTGTAAATTGAGAGGGTCCCATTCAGTTCTAATAACAAACCAATAGACTATTTTCTAGACTTCTTGGAGGTCTGAGAGACCAATAAAAATACTTTTAATGTTTCAATTTTTCTACAATTTTGTTCCCTCCTCCCCACAAACAATCACCTCAAAACCAATTATCGTTACAGTATGATAACAGATTCATAGTTAAAAATGGTTATTCATTTCCTTTTGGACTGTGTGTTTTGCAGAGCCTTTTATTTGGTCTATGAAGCACTTGTCATATACTTTTTTTGTTCAAGCTTTTCTTCATAATTTAATGGGATAATAAGAGCTCTCCATGATTTTCCCCCATGAATCTCTAAATCCTATTGGTGGTGTGGTTTAGTCGCTAAGTCGTGTCTGACTCTTATGACCCCATGGTCTGTAGGCTCCTCTGTCCATGGAATTTTCTAGGCAAGAGTACTGGAGTGAGTTGTCATTTCCTTTTCCACTAAATCCTACTGCGCTGTGCTTGGTCGCTAAGTCATGTCTGACTCTTTGCAACCCCATGGACTGTAGCCTGCCGGGCTCCTCTGTCAGTGGGGATTCTCCAGGCTGCCATGCCCTTTTCCAGGGAATCTTCCTAATCCAGGGATCAAACCCAGATTTCCCACATTGCAGGCGGATTCTTTACCATTTGAGCCACGAGGGAAGCCCTTCCAACACTATGCAATGGAATTAATCTGTTATAAAGAACTAATATGTGCAAATATGAAGAAAATAAAATTATAATGTTTTTATAAGCAACCTAATCAAATCTCATCAATAACTCTACAAAACAATTTGTGCAAAAGTCCTTTAGAAATGATTAAGTGCAATTCAAATGTAAGGAATTATTTATTCTAGCACCAAGAGTTTAAATGCTTCACACTAACTGAATCAATATTTTCTTTTGAATTATCATATTGTGTATGATTCAAATAGATTCCACCATGGCTCTCATCTTACTTCTTAAGACCAGGTGATTGAAAAGCACTGTACTTATTTTTAAAAGCCACTAGCTCATTATTCTCTTTACAAATACTTCAGCA
This sequence comes from Bison bison bison, assembly GCF_000754665.1. NCBI lineage: Eukaryota > Metazoa > Chordata > Mammalia > Artiodactyla > Bovidae > Bison > Bison bison. The sequence continues at coordinate 37,446,681 of NW_011495032.1, forward strand.
CAGTATTCTTTTATTTGGTGAGTTACCATAATTTATCTGAAATGCAATTTGATTTCTCATAAATCTTATTTACAAGCTTTTTAGGAGATGGCTGCGTTGTGAAACATGAGACATCTGACTTGACTTTACTCTTCTCCAAGAAACTGACTCCAAAGTTTAAAAACAAAAGTAAGAACAACCTTGGTCAAATCTGAGGGGTTGAAAGCTTATCCTGCTCAATTCTGAAGACTTTTCTGAATCTCTTCCACATTTCATCCAAGATCCAAAAGAAATCATGAACTGAGTTGGGCCCTGTGCCAGTTTTATAACTTGGTAATTATTAAATGTAACTAACCAATATTAATTGGAAAACAATTTTCTTTTAAACTAAATGTTTTGATACAAATGCACCGTTCAAATATTAGCCCAGAAGAGAGATGAGATTTTTATAATGCTCTGGATTTCATCATTCAGTTGGTTAAATTCCAGTCTATGGCTTCTCCCATGATACAAAAGTAAAGGATGATCTAGCTTGAGATGGCTGCCTGTTTGTGTTGCACACAACATGGTGATATTTATGAGTTATCTGTGACAAATGATAAGTGATTTAAAATTTTATAAAGATTAAAATATATTCTGGCTTCTACATATTATAGTTTTCCAGATAAACAGTATAGGCTCAACTTCTTACTCTTTTAATTCAAAAGACTGAATAAAAGACATATTAAGTATTTATACAAATATTGATATTTCCAATTGGAAAAATTACTCAAAAAATGAATTTTAGAATAAAGCACTAAAGTGGTAGCAAAATAAATTTTAACCAGAATCCAAAAGTTAGAGAAATAAACAAATGTCATTTACTTACAAGTTGGCTTTGGTTTTGGAGGAAATTTGGTCCGGGTAATAGCCAAAATTATGAAAATCATAACCGGCCATAAAATCAAGACAAGTGTCCAAAGCTGCAAAGTAATGACAGAAAAAATGTTAATTATATTGCTAAACCAAAACATCTGACAAGAAGAACATTATTCTACAAAATTCCAATACAAGCTAGATATTTGCCTATAAATGTTATTAATAAGAAAGGAATGAGATTTTTAAAAATGTAAGAGACCTTGAAATAAATGCAATAAGGAATTTTCCAGGTTTAAAACCTTTAAATGATCTTCTGAAGCCTGCTTTCCAGTGACCTTTCTTAACTACCCCAAGAATGATGATCTTAAAAGTCAAGTATGATCAGGAAATTCCTAACTTGAAAATCTTAGAGCTTCCTGGGTGTTTGTTGAATAAGGCTTAACATGATAAACAGGACATACAAAACCCAACCTAATTTCAACCAAGACATATCTTACCACTTCCAGTATTAGCATGCTAAGCCCAGGTATAAAGATTAGTTTGTGACATTGGATAATAACTCAATAAACATTATTGAACAAGTGAATGAATGAATGATTGCTGAGCCACCAGGGAAGCCCTCAATGAATGTTAGAGAAATTTCTGTTAGAGAATTTCACTGTAAGACACTTAAGGAGCAGCTTTCCTCCCCATGTAAACATGATTCAGTTCATAAGACACCATCAACTTAATATTTTACATATCTATAAAGTTCGTTCCAGAGCAGTGAAAAACATGTATTCACAAGATAGCTCAGTTGGTAAAGAATCTGCCTGTAATGCAGGAGACCTGAGTTCGATCCTTAGGTTGGGAAGATGCCCTGGAGAAGGGATAGGCTACCCACTCCAGTATTCTTGGGCTTCCCTTGTGGCTCAGCTGGTAAAGAATCTGTCCGCAATGTGGGAGACCTGGATTCGATCCCTAGGTTTGGAAGATCCCCTGGAGAACGGAAAGTCTACCCACTCCAGTATTCTGGCCTGGAGAATTCCATGGAATATATAGTCCACGGGATCACAGAGAGTCAGACACGACTGAGCGACTTCCACTTTTCTTTTCACAAGAACATTAACTGTGATATGCAAGCAATTTGAGTGCTTGAACCAAACCACACAGAACATTTTTCTGTAAGTCAAACTTGAACTATGTTTCTGATTATGCAGTCAGACGCATTTTCATTCCTCCCTCATTTTTCAGAGATGATGTGCTTCTGCCAAATCTCAATCTACTGCCTGGGGCTCTTCAGTTCTCCGAAACAATCTAGACCCATTCAACTACCAATCCGTAAGTAATGTTTAACCTAAATTTTCCATGAACATCTCCATGTGTCTCCATTAGCACTGACCTCCTTGCTGGCAGATATGTCACCACATTCTTTGGCTTTGGATTTAAGGGCAGTTTTAAAAAATGGAGCAAGTTGACTATTGATCCTAAGGTACTAAGTTTAACCACAACATAAAAGCTTGCAGACAGGCTCGCAGCTACAGCAGTGTTTCTCAAGCATTAATATGCATGCAAAATCACCTAAGGATCTTGTAAACACATAGATTCAGATTCAGTAGATCTAAGGCTAGCTAGAGGTACTGTATTTCTTTCTAACAAGCTCCAGGTAAGTGCTGCTGTTGCTGCGGTGCATGGACCACTCTTGGAATAGAGTGATTCTAAATGCATATTACCCCACTGAACTAGCAGAACTGTTTAGTGTTGGAATATTTTTGTTGGAAAGTTCCTTTGAGCTCACCTATTGAACAGAATTCTGGGCATTTGTAAACTTGGATAGAAAAAAAATTGTATTTTTAATTTCTCCAGCTTATGACTGAAATAATATTTCCAATAATGGAAATTAATGTAGTATTTCCAATAATGACAAATGTAGACTAGGAACTACAACATTATTATAAGCACCTGTGACCTTGTCACCTATAGAAACCACAGATATTTTCGAATCATATTAGTGCTGTTACAGATACTTCAAAGTACTGTTTGTATTCATCATAGAATTACAATTAGAATTGTCATGGATTCACCTTTATTTATTTAATGCTATATAAATATATATTACCATATCATGAACTTGCATTTTGATACTTAAAAACTGAATTTCTATATAATTGGTTTTATCTGTAATGCTATTTTTTTCTTGATTTAAAAACATTATTCTTAGAAGGACCATAGGCTTCGCCATGTTGGCCAAGACATCCACAGCACAGAAGTGGTTAAGAAGCCTTGATCTGATCCAGCTCCCTTTTTTATTCTTTGGCCGCAGAAGGTTAGCATAATTAATCCAAAGTTAGATATCCAGTTGGGAAGCAGAGCAGGGGACAAGGATCTGGACACCTGATACTTAAACTAGCATTAAAAAAAAATGATACCACTCCAAGGAACAAATAAGAAAGTACTACAGGAAGTGTATAGGAATAATATGTGCTATGAAAATATAAGATGTGTTACTATTCTAGCCTAGTCTCTGATATGTTCAAAAATTAGTCTAGATCTAGAAGATCCTAGATACAAGGTACCATTTTTATTCCATGTGACTCATTTGAAAAGTCGACTATAAGGAATTAAGGTTAAAAATATTTGATGTTTGTGGATTTACTGGTTTTATATTTAAATTCATAGTTATTCTTTTAAAAATATATTCATCTGAGTAGGTTTAGTGCCCCAAAGCTACTTTTAGGAACATCCATTCATTTTCCATAGCAACCTCATGAGAATTCAGTGAGCAACTGAAATCAAATACACCAACACAAATGCACATTCACATTCAAATAAGGGACATTTGTCACGGGTTATCTTTAAGTTATCGTTTGGTTGATCTAATTTGATGGTTTCATGAGTACGTTTCAGTAAATCCTGAGATTAATTTTAGACATGATTTAAATCCAAACAAAAAATGCAATCTGTATTGGAGTAGTTTAAGGTAATTTAGACCCTGTTACAGGTAAAATCCATAGCAAACCCATAAACAATGTATTATCACAAGATTTCCCTCAGGATTTTATGTCAGAGAGGTCTGGAGAACATTTCTGCATACAGCACCATAGAAGGATAATAAATCCAAAGCCCTCCACATTGTGATCTTGGAAATGTTAAGGTTGACAAGTTAATCACAAAAGCAAGAAATAAGCAAATTTAAAATTTTCATAGCAGCAGGATTGCTTGCAACACCATTCTAAATATTATCATAAACAACCTAGAAGCAATGCAATGCCATGGATCTAAACACTAAACCAATGAGCTGTAACTTTGTTTGTTTGGAATAAATGCTGAAATATTGATTTTACATAAACATATATCAGAGCTACTTGAAAACTCTGGGAAAAGTAGTTTTTAAGAGTTTCATACTTTTGCTAACATTTTAATCATGTTTCATGTGCCTCTATACCTCACTTGCATTCCACCTCCCCTGCACTCTTGATATCTAATGGCATATGCACACTGAGTAATTTACAGTTTTCTAGTGGGCCATGTGGAGAAGGAAATGGCAACCAACTCCAGTGTTCTTGCCTGGAGAATCCCAGGGACAGGGGAGCCTGGTGGGCTGCTGTCTACGGGGTCGCACAGAGTCGGACACGACTGAAGCGACTTAGCAGCAGCAGCAGCAGCTGCAGCGGACCGTGGCATTTGTCTCTTTTTATCTCTCCACGGTTTATTTTCTATTGATATGTTCCCTTCTGGTTTTTTCCTCTTCACTGTTTTTTTTCTGAAAAATTCAGTGCCCAAAATTCCTTAGGTGGAGCAAGCAAGGTCAGTCCACACCAGGACTCAGGGCACCACGGTGACACAGTGAGGGAAGTGGGTCCCTACCAAGGTGAAGAGGATACCCATGATACAGCAGCCAGGCATTGGGGTGTCAGGACCCAAGTTGGGTAAGGAGGGTGTCTGTGCAGGGCAGGGAGCAGGTGACTGGTTTCACATAGGAAGGTTCACCGAAAGTAAGTATATCCCCCATTAGAGGAGCTGGGCTTTCTCACTATCCAACAGGGAGATTATAAACATGCAAAAGGGGGAAACTAGAATGAACTCTGTAGTATCAGGTTAGAAGTAAAGATATAAAGGCTGTGAACTACTAGTTCATGAACTATAGCTAGAAATGTGTGTACAACTTATTTCTTTCTTTCCAGTCCCACAAGTAGTTTCTGCCTCATTGTATAATTTCTCTGTCCCAGTCCTGGGAATACCTCTTTTTTCAAGAAAGACTAGCTTCTTTTAGAGGATGAGAGATAAGTATGCTCATTGCTATTGGGCTATCACTGTTTTCCAGGCTGAAGAGAGCTATAAAATATATATAGAATGTATATAGGTACAGAGATACATACATGCATACATAAATTTAAAGAAAAAGATAGGCAGATCAATAGATAGAAGGGTGCCAGACATACTGCTCAGAGAATCTCAGAGAACGTTGGAGACACATCAATAAAACACAGATACGTGCTAGTGGCCAAATTTGAACATCAAATCTGACCCACTGGCCAAAATTAAACATTAAAAGACTTGATAATAAAAGAGTATATCTATATCTAACTGTATAAACTAAGACTCCATGAGTTTATGTAAATAGGAATAAATGTATACAGAAATAGATACATTGAAAGCTTAATGAGAAACACAAATACGTACATGGTCACAAAGTATTTCCCCATAGAAAGTGAAGTTGCTGAATTGTGTCCAACTCTTTGCAACCCCGTGGACTGTAGCCTGGTAGGCAAGAATTCTCCAGGCAAGAATACTGGAGTGGGTTGCCATTTCCTTCTCCAGAGGATCTTTCTGACCCAGGGATTGAACCTGGGTCTCCCACATTGAAGGCAGACACTTTACCCTCTGAGCCACCATAAAGTGAGACAAATTGACACCATGCACCACCTGATGTGTCATAATATGAAAAACAGAGCATCGTTCTGCGGTATTCCTTCCAGAGATAAACAACCCAAGTCTCTACAAAACAGGGCTTCCCTGGAGGCTCAGAGAGTAAAGAACTGGCCTGCAATGCGGAGACCTGGAATCAATCCCTGGGTTAGGAAGAACTCCTGGAGGAGGGCATGGCAACCTACTCTAGTATTCTTGCCTGGAGAATCCCCATGGACAGAGGAGCCTGGTGGGCTACAATCCATGGGGTCACAAAGAGTTGGACATGACGGAGCAACTAAGCACAGCTACAAAGCAACAGAAACTCTACGAAACAACTGGTCTTAGATGTTCAAAAGGTGTCAGGGTCATGAAAGTCAAGGATGATTATTGAACAGTCACAAACTAAAGATGTGAAAACTAGATACAGAACATGATTCTAAATCATGTTTTTTTTCTATAAAGGACATGTTTGGGAGAACTGGTGATGCTTGAATTGGATCTAAGAATTTAATGGTGGCACTGGCTTATGCGCCACCAACATTCATTCAAGAAACTAAGATCATGGCATCCGGTCATATCACCTCATGGCAAATAGATGGAGAAACAATATGAACAGTGACAGAGTTAATTTTCTTGGGCTCCAAAATCACTGCAGATGGCAACTGTAGCCATGAAATTAAAAGAAGCTTGCTCATTGGGAAAAAACCTACGAAAAACCTAGACAGTGTATTAAATTGCAAAGACATCACTTTGGCAACAAAGATCTGTACAGTCAAAGCTGTGGTTTTTCTAGTAGTCATGTATGGATGTGAGCGCTAGACCATAAAAAAGGTTGTGAAAGTGAAAGTTGCTCAGTAGTGTCCAACTCTTTGCAACCCCATGGACTATATAATCCATGGATTCTCTAGGCCAGAATACTGGAGTGAGTTGCTGTTCCCTTCTCCAGGGGATCTTCCCAACTCAGGGATTGAACCCAGGTCTCCTGCATAGTAGGCAATTATCTTTACCAACTGAGACACCAGGGAAGCCCAAAGAAGGCTGAGCACCGAAGAATTGACACTTTTGAACTGTGGTGTTAGAGAAGACTCTTGAGAGTCCCTTGGACTACAAGGAGATCAAACCAGTCAATCCTAAAGGAAATCAGTCCTGAATGTTCATTGGAAGGACTGTTCATTGGATGCTGAAGCTGAAAACTCCAAAACTTTGGCAACCTGATGCGAAGTACTGACTCATTGGAAAAGACCTTGATGCTGGGAAAGACTGAAGGCAGGAGAAGGGGGTAACAGAGGATGAGATGGCTGGATGGCATCACCAACTCAATGGACATGAGTGTGAGCAAGTTCTGGGAGATAGTGATGGACAGAGAAGCCTGGTGTGCAGCAGTCCATGGGGTTGCAAAGAGTCAGACACAACTGAGCAACTGAAGGACAATGACTGGCTTATGTTGGAAGATGTCCTTGTTTGTGAAGTATGCACACCAAATTATCTGAGATAATGGGGCATCAACCTCAACGAGCTCTAGAAAAAATATATATTTGTACTGTTCTTGCAACTTTAATTTTAAATTATTTTAAAATTTGAAAAAATTGAAATTATTTTAAAAGTAATTCCTTTTGAGAATCCAGAACCACTTTTTTAAAGACAGCAAGAGAAGAGACAAAAGACCAAGAAAAGAGATTTTAAAAAACATGCTTTATATCCAAGGATGTCTATCTTTTGCATGCATATGGTAAGGTTTGGAGAATTAATGATGACAACAGGACATATTTCAGTGGCTTTGAAATCAGTGAGGTCATCCACTCAAAATTCTAGGTTTAAATCTTAATAAATTCCTTGAATAAACTAAATGTAAATTCACTCTAAATTTTCCATTTAGTGCTGATCTGTAGTAATTTTTAACTCAATTGAATTACCTAGAAACATTTACCTCTGTATTTGCTGAGAACTATTGTTTCAAATCTTTAAAAAACTTTCAAATCTAATTTTCTAAAAAAACCTTGGCAAAGCACATAATTTCAACTTTATGTCATTTACATTCCATTACTTTGTTAGAACCTTTTATTTCAATTATTGTTAGTCTTCCTAATTCTGTAGGTAGCCACCATTTTTATTATTTTCATTAAAAGTAAATAATAAAATAAGATACAGTAAACTTTAAATTACTGTGTTACTATATATTTAAAAATTTGAGAGAACTACTGTTATTTGAATGCCTGTGAATCAGATATTTACTCTCTAGTCTTAATCATGTTGTTGTTTGTTGTTCATAGCTTAAGTCCTGTCCAACTCTTTGTGACCCAAAAACTGCAGCACGCCAGGATTCCCCATCCTTCACTATCTCCTGGAGCTTGCTCAAATTCATGTCCATTGAGTAGGTGATGCCATCCAATCATCTCATCCTCTGCTGCCGTCTGCTCCTTCTGCCTTCAATCTTGCCCAGCAACAGGGTCTTTTCTAATGAGTCGGTTCCTCGCATCAGGTGGTCAAAGTATTGGAGTTTCAGCTTCAGCATCAGTCTTTCCAAATATTCAAGATTGATTTCCTTTAGGATTGACTGGTTTGACCTCTCTGCAGTCCACGGGACTCTCAAGGGTCTTCTCCAGCACCATAATTCAAAAGCATCACCGACTCAATGGACATGGGTTTGGGTGGACTCCGGGAGTTGGTGATGGACAGGGAGGCCTGGCATGCTGCGGTTCATGGGGTCGCATAGAGTTGAACACAACTGAGAGACTGAACTGAACTGAAACTAATAAAATGTGGATGTCTGTTATGTGTCAGACACCATAAAGAACAAGCAGATTCAAATGTTTGGAACAATTAAAAAGGCTTAAGGGAGTAAATGTGTATGGATCCAAAAGACATAAAAGGGCTTGGAACATTTGACCATGTAGCTGAGTGAATTGTGCAAGATCAAATTCATTTTAATCTGATTTAGAATTCAATTTGGAATTTCAGTTTAATTCTAAATTGTTTAATCAAACATTATTTTAATGCATGGACCAACCTATTTCAAAATTTTCAAGTCTTCCTTTTTATTTAGCCACTGTGAGAGAAAGTTAAATGAGCAAGGTGAGGATGAGGGAGGAAGTGTCAAATTTGATCCAATGTTAAAAGTTTATCAAGTTGTGGGAATATCTATGATAGAAAAATTAGGTCTGTCATCAACTGAGCTAAAATGTGATCCGCCAGTGAAATAGTTACAAAAGCAGAAAATAAATAGGTGTAGTTATTCTTCTTTCTTTGGGTCATGAGTCTGGAATTAGATTCCACTTCTATAGAGACTTGTAGTCACTTTTTGATATGCTTATTTAGAACCCATCTTCTTAATGAAGGATAAATTCTTATCTTGCACTACCTAGCCTTCAAGCCGCCAGTCTCTTTGCTGTCCCAGGACTCTGTTTCCTGTCATTAACTGTCATCTCATTAGGTAAGCCTCCCTGTTGCTAACCATATCCGGTGGAATGTATGCTCATTTTTCCATTATTTTTTAGAGTTAAATTACAAGCCCAGCAGGGTAGCAACTCCATCTAATTGATTTTCTCTATTACCTAACATTTCTGTTGGTATCTAATGTATTTTTTTCACACTCCTCCAAGTATTCATTTTTTGCAATAGAATTGAGAATTGACATTACCACTAATGTTAAAAAAAACAGCAATATCTAAAGTCCCCTTAGTGAATATGATCTCTTTGTTGATGGGCTGAACTCTGAGCAGGGATTAGAGAATATTGGGAAAGGAAACTAAATTTAGGAGCAATAGTGAAATAGCAGGAGGTAATCGAAAGAAGAGATCCATTTTTGGTAAAATCTAACTTTGCATTTTAAAATTCACTATATGATTCTGGATAGGTTCCCTTGAGCTCTCAGGGACCCTGTAAAATCAAGGCAGTTAGACAATTCCAAATAGTTCAGAATTCTGACATTTGATTTTACAAAAGAGAAACATTAGCGCTAAGAATAATTTTGATGGAAGTCACCTCAAAAATTAAAGATTCTGTCTTCCCTTTTTTCTCAGCCAGCTCACCTCTGAGACTGTACAGTGTTTTAAAATTGTTCTTTCAGTTTCTAGGCTAATATATACTTTTATAATAAACTTCCTAACTAATCCCCATTCGACTTTAATAATTTTACTATATTTTTACTTGTTTTTCCCCTGTATTTGTTTCTCCATTTGTAGATTCCTAACTTCTTCCTCTAGACTGTCCTTCCCATTGCCTTGCTTTGTGATAGACTCTCTTGAAAACAAAGTGAAAGAGGATATCATGAGGTGATGCTAGCATTTTTCTTTAACACTCACTAAGAACTATACGTGGGCTTCCCTGGTAGCTCAGCAGTAAAGAATCCACCTGCAATGCAGAAGGCATAAGAGACGTGGGTTTGATCCCTGGATTGGGACGATCCCTGGAGGAGGGCATGGCAACCCACGCCAGTATTCTTGTCTGGAAAATCCCATGGACAGAGGAGCCTGGAGGGCTACAGTCCATAGGGTCACAAAGAGTCAGACATGACTGAGCGTGCAGACACACAAGGACCATACATCTCCAGTGCACACAACTTAATTTCTATTTTCCTAAGGGTATATTTTTAAAGTGCCATATTCAGAACAATTGCTAAGTAGAGATAAAAATACTTGCACTTTAAATAACTGTTTGATGGATGACAAGAGTCCAGTTCCTATACACAGACTATATCCTCTCTCAAAGTTATATACTCCTTTTTATATTCAGTCTTCTAATTTGTCTATATTTTCTCTTTAACATTTGTAAAACTCTTATCTCCTTCAATATTCTTCAAGCCTAATTTTCCAACCTCTCGAGTTTCTCTTTCTTCCCTCATAAGTGACACTGACCCATGCATGTCCTTCCACCTATTTTGTCATCGAGCTTCTTTTCCAATATGAAGACAGAGGATTGGCTCCAAGTAAAACTATGAGAAAGTGAAGTGAAGTCACTCAGTCATGTCCAACTCTTTGCGACCCCATGGACCATAGCCTACCAGGGTCCTCTGTCCACGGGATTTTCCAGGCAAGAATACTGGAGTGGGTTGCAGTTTCCTTCTCCAGGGGACCTTCCCAATCAAGGGATTGAAACTGGGTCTCCCTCATTTCAGGCAGATGCTTTACCATCTAAGCCATGAGGGAAGCCCTAAAAACTGTGAGAAAGTATACCTTTATTTGTCTTCTAGCTCTCCACTTAGAATTGTCCTTCCTTCTCCTTTTGGCACCACCATTTTCTAAAGGTCTCATGCATCCCTCTAGTTGCTCATAATGGATTCAAGTGGGCCTTTGGTATTGTCCCAAATTTTAGACTTTAATGATCTCACTTTCTGCAAACCAAGACTTATCTGTCCTGAGTCACATTCTTTTAAGGTGCTCAAGGAAATTAGTCCTGAATATTCTTTGGAAGGACTGATGCTGAAGCTGAAACTCCAATACTTTGGCCACCTGATGCGAAGAACTGACTCATTTGAAAAGACCTTGACGCTGAGAAAGATTGAAGGCAGGAGGAGAAGGGGACAACAGAGGATGAGATGGTTGGATGGCATCACCAACTCAATGGACATGAGTTTGAATCAACTCCAGGAATTGGTGATGGACAGGGAGGCCTGGCATGCTGCAGTCCATGGAGTCACAAAGAGTCAGACACAACTGAGCAACTGAACTGAACTGAACTGAAGATCTGAATCATTTGATGTCACAAAATGAACTAGTAGTTCATGTATTTTCTTTCCCTAGTCAAAGTATATTACTGGGGACTTTCAAGGATTCTGGCTACATAGGAATAATATAAGTCATCATAGTGAAAACATGTTAGCACGCCTGACATCCATCTTCTTTAAATGTGCCATGTCCAGCAGAAATTGACTAAAATGGAGAAAAGCACTAAAGTAGAATATTGATATCCCAGCTACTTTACAGAATAGGAAGGAACTTATTAAAGCTTCTAAAGATAAAATTTCTCAACGAAAAAGTTTATTTACCTGAGGGATTTTATTTTTAATTTTTAGGTAAAATGGAGTTGTAAGGAAAATGTACCACTTCAGCATTCAGCTTATCAGCAACAGTTACAAGTCTTCAGTTTCGCTATTATTTTAACTACTGAGTTTTCATCACTTAGGAATTTTACTGTATATAAATTTCTTCCTCTCTCCCACACTCCCTTCACCTGAATTTCCTTTCACCATTTCTTTAAATAAACTACAACACGGACATTTCCCAAATCCATCTATAATTTATTTGCCAAATGTTTCACCATTTATACAGCGCATTTGGTTCTTCCCACCCTATGAGACAGATATGGTAGACCTGATGCCCATTTTACAGATGGGAAAACCAGTGCTCAGAGAAATTGTGATATGACATTTAAGTCATGTGGCTGGTGAGGAACAGAACCAGGAAGCTAATTCTTGCCTTCTGAGCACAAGCACCAGACTCTTTCCCTGCTAAATTTCACACAGAACCTACCATGGGAAAATTATAGAAAGTTTCACTTTTGTGTTGTTTCCAATTTAAAGACTGAAATTAAAATATTAATGATTTAAAATTTTATGTTCAATACCCACACCCATACAATCACAGAATGCCTTGTGATTTTAAATCCTCCCCACCAAATTCACAAAGGCAAATCAACTTCTCCCTATTAATATATACATCAGAACACTTAAGTACGGTGTCAGGCACTGCAAGCAAACCTAGAGTGAGATAAGATATATAGACACAATTTTGGCATATTATTTGTAAATATTTATATTATTCATTTTAGGCTGGGATAAAGTATACTGAGTGCCTTTCTGGACTTCTCCAGTTTTCTAACATTCTTCTCAATATGCAATACCTCACTAAAGTCAGGTCCTTTCTCAGTCTCCTGGCATCCTATCTGGTAAGGATTTCACAGCTGGCTATATAATTTAAAAAGCAAACATGAATGTAAGAGCTCAAAAAATAAGCAGACTGGAGCAGTAAAGTGATTCAATAACACTCTTAAAGCTTGGCATATATATTGACCCTTGTTTGGCATTTCTAGTAAATAATTTTTAAATACTCAAAATTTCGTAGATGATTTTCTATACCAACAGCCCTCAAACTACTTTCTTTCCATATGTTTCTTATCAATTCACATTTCTATCACTTTTGGTTTTCAAGTACAGTTCAATCCCATTTATTGAAAACTTTCATCTGAAACTTTTCTTCATCTCATTTTTAACAGAATTTGTTAAGTAAATTCCTGAAAGCTTTTGGCCACAAATCTAGAATTCAGCACAAGTTCCAATTCAACCAGTAACAAGATGTATCTGTTTCTTTGCCTGGGGCATGTCCTGGTTTATTCTTTTAATTTACTGAAATCAAAAGGCAGATTTGGGAGCATGTTTAGACTCGCCCCATGAGCTGTAAAATAGATGCAGAGATGATCTCTAAATATCTTATTTCTGCTTTAGAAAGTGATTTAAAACTCTTCTTTTTTTACCTCTCATTAACTCTACATTTTAAAACGGTCTGGAACATTGCCCCCATGACCCCACTCCCTTGTTTTACTCACCGGCTGTCTTTTGACACCCAGCCAGTTTTTCCAGACCAGAACCCGAAGCTGATGAAGCTGGGAAGCCATCCTTCAAGATGCCACAAACAAGAGAATTCCTCTTTTTTCCTCCACCCCTCAAAAGAAGAATTGGTTCCCCGTCCAACTTGCTGTGTGTCAATGGGTCAGGAGCCTATTCATGGCATAGCTTTCCTGGGAGCTGGGGTAAGAAACCCACCGATCTTCTCTTTCTGCTGGATTTTTCTCTTGGGTTAATCCTGCCCAAGGAGCACTTCTCAACCAGCTCTTCCCCTCAAACGATGATCCAGGCCAGGATCTTTTGGTGGTGTTTGCTTATTTTAAAATAACATCCAGTAGCTGCCTGTTGCGTGAAGTCCAGACTCAAGAGAGAATGAATATCATTCAGATAATGCCCTACTGGAAAAAAAGCTGAACCCACACCTCCTACTCTCCATAAAATTAACTGCCTATCCACACCTTCCAGAAGGTGTCACCTGCTCTGGACACGTCATAGGAATTAGGTGGGACCCTTGCCAGGCCAGTAGGACTTGTCCTACATTCTCTCACCTTCTTCGCTACATAGAGCCTGCTCTGGCAGAGGCAGGGCACTAGAGCACGTTACAGACTCTGGGACTAGTGACTCTCATAATAAAGTGTCATTAAGATGTTTTACATCCATGAGGCCAGAGCTCAGCTGAAACACTCTGAGGCTCAGTCCATCATGAGATATCCTAGAGAAGGTTTCAATGTTTAGTTTAAAGTGAAGTTAATGCTTTGATTTGGGGAAAAGTAACTGCTGGCTTCTATCATAATTTGCTAGGTTAGAAAACATGCAGAAAATAAAAGGCTGTCACCTGTAGGTGACAGTAATGACATACACTGGATTCCCTCACCTGGGGGCCAGGGAGTCATGTGTTTATTACAGGAGAGCCATGTTGTTTCAGACTTCATGGTCAAAGGAGACATAGGCTGACCCAGGATATCTCTGAGGGTACGATATAATGAGTGAGTTCTAACTGCACTTGAAATCTCTAAATCAGCAAAGGAATTTCTGGTGATTAAGGGAAAAGAAAAAGGACTTGTGCTTGAATTATTCAAGGCACTTTATAATTAAGTATAAAGTACTTAATGATATTATAAATATAATTTCATTATAAATAACAAATTTTAATTGTGATTTAAGGTATATACAATCCAGAAGTCTGCCACAAAAACTTTTAGGAATAACTTTGCTTTAACATCTTAATGACAACATGTTCCCTCTGATATTCAATGCCTATACTATCTGCCTGTAGCCAATATAGTCCAATCTTATAATCCAATCAGTTCAGTTCAGTCACTCAGCCGTGTCCAACTCTTTGCGACCCCATGAATCACAACACTCCAGGCCTCCCTGTCCATCACCAACTCTTGGAGTTCACTCAGACTCACGTCCATTGAGTCAGTGATGCCATCCATTACCTCGTCCTCTGTCGTCCCCTTCTCCTGCCTTCAATCTTTCCCAGCATCAGGGTCTTTTCAAATGAGTCAGCTCTCTGCATCAGGTGGCCAAAGTATTGGAGTTTCAGCTTCAACATCAGTCCTTCCAATGAGCTCCTTTATGATGGACTGGTTGGATCTCCTTGCAGTCCAAAGGACTCTCAAGAGTCTTCTCCAACACCACAGTTCAAAAGCATCAATTCTTCAGTGCTCAGCTTTCTTCACAGTCCAGCTCCCACATTCATACATAGCCATTCTATCATTAAATGCCTGGCCACATGCCAAATTGGTGTATACTACAATATGCAAATATAACCTCTGCTTTCCCGTCCAGGCTTGCTCATGCTAACTCCTCTACCTGGGATGCATGCCTCCCTCTTAAAGCACCTTCCTCTCAAAATTATCCCCAAATTGACATCTTCCATGAAGGCTTTGTAGGTATACCCCAGAGGATATCCTCTCTCCTGTCTTTTTGAATCCAGTATAGTTTTTTGTTCATATTTCTTTCAAGGAACTTGCATTTTTGCTCCATTGTGACTTTTATACAATCATTTTTCCCACATTAGATTGTAAATGCTTTGAGAGAATAGACTATTTTATATCACAATATTTTACACATGATCAATGCTCAATAATGGCTGCTGAATTTAATGGAAGACAAATTTGAGTTAAAACTAGTGAAATTCCACTTTGGTCCTCACGCCTTTCCATGACTGCTCCAGACTCTGTGAAATAAGTTCAAGCAATGTTTGAATTTTCCCTTCAAACCCAGAGCAAGTGCTGATTCAGCTTCCTGGTCCCCATGCCAACTCTGCTATATTGATGGCAGCCAGCCTGGGGCTGACTGGAGCCACTTTGGCACATACCTATTCCAATTCTGGCTCTTTCCCTACTGTGATGAATCCCTTTTAAGCCCAATCTCCATGAGGCAGGCAGTCTTGAATATATATAATTTTTTTCTGGACAAGATTAAAGACAAGGTGCTCTTCAGACAGCTGAGGGCCATGGCAAAAATACCCTCCTTCACCACTCCTGGGATGCAGTGTCCAAAATTTATCTGGCTCTCTCCAGCTCTGCTGATGACTTGAGCTCCTGCTTCCCCGCATTCTTTCTCTGCCATCTGTCACAGTTTACGACTCACTGATGGTTTGGTTCACAAATAAACATTACTCAGCTGAGAAACAGGGTGGGATCTGGGGATATGATTCCATACATTGAGAGAGACATTATAGACACAGAATCAGTTTATTCATTCAGGTTATCTCAGGTTAAACAGCATTAACTCACTGTGCCACTGATGCAGGTGAGAGGTCAGCTCAGAAGGTCCCAGATGGTTTTTCCCAGAAGCTGCTCATGACTTCTTCAGTGAAGTCATGGAGATTTTTTTTTTTTTAACTTCATTTCAAGATTCTCTCTCAGGATGTCTCCTTGATCATATACCTTCATCTACTACCTCTAATATTCTGATGAAGATAATGTATTTTTTTATAATCCCTGACCCCCAGGAGATCTATTTCTTCAAAGTGATCTCAAAATGATACATTAGGTGTTTAATATATGTAAGATATTCCTTTATATGGACTTCCCAGGTGGCACGAGTGGTAAAGAACTCGCCTGCCAATGTGGGAGACATGAAAAGATGTGCGTTTGATCCTTGGGTTGGGAAGATACCCTGGAAGAAGGCATGGCACCCCATTCCAGTATTCTTGCCTGGAGAATCCCTTGGACAGAGGAGCCTGGCGGGCTACAGTCCATGGGGTCACAAAGAGTTGGACATGACTAAAGTGACTTAGCATTCAGCATTCATCCATTTATACTCGATGGCACACAATGTCAATAGCTCCTAACATCACCTACATTTCCTTGAAGACTGGGGTAATCTTTCACAAAACATAATTCAAAATACTTTAAGTAGGATGACATAGACAATCAGATCTCCAATATTTGCCCCACTCTGAATATCTAT
>NW_011495032.1:37463498-37464175 GCF_000754665.1 Bison bison bison
CAAATCTCCTTTTATTTTTTTAATTTTTATTTTATATTGGAGTGTAGTTGATTTACAATGTTGTGTTAGTTTCAGGTGTACAGCAAAGTGATTCAATTATATGTGTATACACGTCTATTCTTTTGCAGATTTTTTCCCATGTAGGTTATCACAGAGTATCAAGTAGAGTTTCCTGTGCTATATAGTAGGTCCTTGTTGATCATCTATTTTATATATAGTAGTATGTATATGTTAATCCCAATCTTCAGATTTCATTTTAAATTTGAGTTTAAAACCATCTTTTAAAATTCCATTGAGGAAAAGGCCTTGCTTAGCATTACTCTTGGAAGCTATAGCTTACATAAATAGGGATCATAACCTCTGATCAAAATAGAACTGGAGTTTGCAGCCTATTAAGCCCACTGTCGGAGAAGGCAATGGCACCCCACTCCAGTATTCTTGCCTGGAAAATCCCATGGACGGAGGAGCCTGGTAGGCTGCAGTCCATGGGGTCGCTAAGAGTTGGACATGACTGAGCAACTTCACTTTCACTTTCATGAATTGGAGAAGGAAATGGCAACCCACTCCAGTGTTCTTGCCTGGAGAATCCCAGGGACGGGGGAGCCTGGTGGGCTGCCGTCTCTGGGGTCGCACAGAGTCGGACATGACTGAAGCGACTTAGCAGCAGCAGCAGCAGC
>NW_011495032.1:37464275-37465699 GCF_000754665.1 Bison bison bison
GCTGAAAATAGCAGCCTCCTTGGTCATGTACACAGACTGATGCCTGTACCGGTTTCCAAAGGACCTTGGAGACAACCTTTCCAGTGGCCATTCATGACTAGCATGCTGTCCCCAGTCTAGGCTTCAGACAGGTATGCATAGTGCCTTTGGAAAGCCCTAGGACAGAGTGGCCAGGGTCCACATGGGCCGAGTCATAATGTCCATCCGCACCAATTTGCAGTACATGGCGCATGTGATTGAGGCCCTTTACAGAGCCATGTTCAAGTTCCCTGGTCGCTAGAAGATCCACATTTCCAAGAAGTAGGGATTTACTAAGTTTAATGTGGATGAATTTGAAAATATGGTGGCAGAAAAGCAGCTCATCCCAGATGGCTGTGAGGTCAAATATAGCCATAATTGTGGCCCTCTGGACAAACGGTGGGCCCTACACTCATGAGAGTTTTGGGGCTGTCCCTATCTTAATCATGCCCACCAGTAAATCCTACCTTCCTGTCCAAAAAAGAAAAAATAGAACTTAAAGTAACTTTTAGACCAACCAAAAGGAAAATGTTGGAGAAAATGTACAAGATGATGAAAGATAATGAATTCTGTTTTATTTTTTGCATAGAGGAAGATATAGGTTTGTGCCTCACTCCTGACTATAGACTGGGATGTTACTGACAGATACTTTAAGATTTCCCCTGAGGGAAGAAAGAAAAATTTGGCAACCAGCAATATGCTGGACCCAGGACACACAGTTGATGAAAAATATATTTTTTAAGCAAAAACTAAACTGAGCAGCAAATACACAAAGTTAGAACAATACAATACATGAAAGAACACATTTCCAAGACAAACCATTCAATATCATAGTAATCCAAGTCTATGCCCTGACCAGTAATGCTGAAGAAGCTGAACAGTTCTATGAAGACGTACAAACCCTTCTAGAACTAACACCCCCCAAAAATGTCCTTTTCATTATAGAGGACTGGAATGCAAAAGCAGGAAGTCAAGAAATACCTGGAATAACAGGCAAATTTGGCCTTGGAGTACAGAATGAAGCAGGGAAAAGGCTAATAGAGTTTTGTTAAGAGAACACATTGGTCATAGGAAACACCCTCTTCCAAAACACAAGAGAAGACTCTACACATGGACATCACTAGATGGTCAATACCAAAATCTGATTGATTCTATTCTTTGCAGCCAAAGAAGGAGAAGCTGTATACGGTCAGCAAAAACAAGATGAGGAGCTGACTGTGGCACAGACCATGAACTCCTTATTGGCAAATTCAGACTTAAATTGAAGAAAGTAGAGAAAACCACTAGACCATTCGGGGAAGGTAATGGCACCCCACTCCAGTACTCTTGTCTGCAAAATCCCATGGATGGAGGAGCCTGGTAGGCTGCAGTCCATGGGGTCGTGAAGAGTCGGACACGACTGAGCG
>NW_011495032.1:37465799-37467184 GCF_000754665.1 Bison bison bison
ACAGTGGAAGTGATAAATAGATTCAAAGGATTAGATCTGATAGAGTGCCTGAAGAACTATGGAAGGAGGTTGATAACATTGTACAGGAGGCAGGGCTCAAGACCATGCCCAAGGAAAAGAAATGCAAAAATACAAAATGGCTGTCTGAGGAGGCCTAAAGCAAAAAGCAAAGGAGAAAAGGAAAATTATACCCAACTGAATGCAGAGTTCCAAAGCATAGCAAGGAGAGATAAGAAAGCCTTCCTAAGTGATCAGTGCAAACAAATAGAGGAAAACAATACAATGGTAAAGACTAGAGATCTCTTCAAGAAAAGATCAAGAGATACCAACAGAACATTTCATGCAAAGATGGGCACAATAAAAGACAGAAATGGTATAGACCTAACAGAAGCAGAAGTTATAAGAGGTGGCAAGAATACAAAGAAGAACTATACAAAAATGATTTTCATGGCCCAGATAATCACGATGGTGTAAAACTCACCCAGAGCCAGACATCCCAGAATGTGAAGTCAAGTAGGCCTTAGGAAGCATCACTATGAACAATGCTAGTGGAGGTGATGGAATTCCAGTTGAACTATTTCAAATCCTGAAAGATGATGCTATGAAAGTGCTGTACTCAATATCAGCAAATTTGGAAAACTCAACAGTGGCCACAGGACTGGAAAACGTCAGTTTTCATTCCAACCCCAAAGAAAGGCAATGCCAAAGAATGCTCAAACTACCGCACAATTGCATTCATCTCACACACTAGCCAAGTAATGCTCAAAATTCTCCAAGCCAGGCTTCAACACTACTTGAACCATGAACTTCCAGATGTTAAAGCTGGTCTTGGAAAAGGCAGAGGAATCAGAGATCAAATTGCCAACATCCTCTGGATCATCAAAAAAGCAAGACAATTCCAGAAAAACATCTATTTCTGCTTTAGACTATGCCAAAGACTTTGACTGTGTGGATCACAATAAACTGTGGGAAATTCTGAAAGAGATGGGAATACCAGACCCCCAAAAATAAAGCCAGCTACTGTTTTCACTGTTTTCCCACCTATTTGCCATGAAGTGTTGGGACCAGATGCCATGATCTTTACTAGCGTGTGAGATGAGTGCAATTGTGCGGTAGTTTGAGCATTCTTTAGCATTGCCTTTCTTTGGGGTTGGAATGAAAACTGACCTTTTCCAGTCCTGTGGCCACTGCTGAGTTTTCCAAATTTGCTGATATATTGAGTGCAACACTTTCACAGCATCATCTTCCAGGGTTTGAAATAGAAACTGGTATTCCATCACCTCCACTAGCTTTGTTCATAGTGATGCTTCCTAAGACCCACTTGACTTCACATTCCAGGATGTCTGGCTCTAGGTCAGTGATCACACCATCGTGATTATCTGGGT
>NW_011495032.1:37467585-37468291 GCF_000754665.1 Bison bison bison
TCATCAGGCACTCTATCTATCAGATCTAGTCCCTTAAATCTATTTCTCACTTCCACTGTGTAGTCATAACGGATTTGATTTAGGTCATACCTGAATGGTTTATTCAGGTGGTGTTCTCTGCTTTCTTCAATTTCAGTCTGAATTTGGCAATAAGGAGTTCATGATCCAAGCCACAGTCAGCTCCCAGTCTTGTTTTTGCTGACTGTAGCTTCTCCATCTTTGGCTGCAAAGAATAGAATCAATCTGATTTTGGTTTGACCATCTGGTGATGTCTATGCATTGCAGCATCGAAAAAGCAAGACAGTTCCAGAAAAACATGTACTTCTGCTTTATTGACTATACGAAAGCCTTTGACTGTGTGGATCTCAACAATCTGTGGAAAATTCTGAAAGAGATGGGAATACCAGACCATCTGACCTGCCCCCTGAGAAATCTGTATGCAGGTCAAGAAGCAAAAGTTAGAGCTGGACATGGAACAACAGACTGGTTCCAAACTGGGAAAGGAGTACATCAAAGCTGTATATTGTCACCCTGCTTATTTATGTTACATGCAGAGTTCAGTTCAGTTCAGTCACTCAGTCGTGTCTGACTCTTTGCAACCCCATGAATCGCAGAACGCCAGGCCTCCCTGTCCATCACCAACTCCCGAAGTTCACTCAGACTCACATCCATCAAGTCAGTGATGCCATCCAGCCATCCCATCCTC
>NW_011495032.1:37469219-37475390 GCF_000754665.1 Bison bison bison
CATGTATTGTTGAAGCCTGGCTTGGAGAATTTTGAGCATTACTTTAGTAGCATGTGAGATGAGTGCAATTGTGCGGTAGTTTGAGCATTCTTTGGCATTGCCTTTCTTAGGGATTGGAATGAAAACTGACCTTTTCCAGTCCTGTGGCCACTGTAATTGGTGGGCTCTATTAAATGTTGGATGTGGCAATTTTTGTCAGTCAAACAGTCAAATAACACACTCCAGGACCAGGGTAAGAGGGAATTGATCCAACCACAGGTAAGATATTAATGTGGCAAAAATACATTAATTTTTAAATAGTATTTATTAAAGGACTTTCCAGGTGGCACAGTGGTAAATAATCTACCTGCCAATTCAGGAGACTCAAGAGACATGGGTTTAATCCCCAAGTCAGGAAGATACTGTGAAGTAGGAAATTGCAACCCACTCCAGTACTCTTGCCAGGAAAATTCCATGGACTGAGAAGCCTGGTAGGCTACAGTCCATGGGGTCTCAAAGTGTCAGATATGACTAAGTGACTGGAGCGCACATACACACACACACACACACACGTTAAACGTCTACAGTAATAATAATAATAAATACTAGATCTTAAAGTCTTATATATTCAACTAATCACTGTATAATATGAATCTAGCACAGGTCTCATCCTGCAGTAGGTGGTCAATTAATGTTTACTGAATAACTGAGTAGCAAACATTTGTGACACTTTTATTGAATCATTATATGAGGTCAATTATATAGAAACTGGCATCATCCCCATGTTCAGAGGAAGAAAGTAACATTCACAGACATGCTTTAACTTGCCTAAGTTCACCCAGTTAGAAGTGGGGTCGATGGAAACAGCAGAAAGGGAACCCAAACTCTGTGTCTGTACTTTTCCTCTCTGGGTCATGCTACCTCCAGTCCTGTGTACTGCACTGCATGGGGAGAGCTAAGGAGAAATGGGGAGAGCTAAGGAGAAATGGGGAGAGCTAAGGAGAAATGGGGAGAGCTTCACAGTTTTTTCTGATTCTCCAGGGGCCTACAAATCACATGGATTAAATTTTTTTAATGCTAAAAATAAATACACAAAGAATAACTACACCAGGAATTCAGGAAAAAGGAACACTGCTCCTTTCAGGCTTCTTGGTAGAGCATCAAAGAACTTCTCAGCCTGGTCCTTGCCAGCCTCATCAGGTGTCGTCTCTCCAGTCTCAGCCATGCCTCCTGCCATCTGCTGTAATGCCTTGGATGAGGACTATCTACTTTCAAGCTTTGGTTACTAGTCTCCCTCTGCCCAAAATAAAATCATGCTCCTTAAATGACTGACTCAACTGTTACTCTGTCTCTGAAGCCTTTCCCAGCCCCTCCACCCACCACACCCCCACTCCTGGCTGAATTAATCACCCCTCCATCTGTTTTATCATAGACCTCCGTTCAGAGTCAACTCCTGAATTAGCCTTTGCCACAGTCAGTTGACCTCCTCAACTATATTCCGAGCCCCTTGAAGAAAAGGACTGTACCCTATCAAAATTAAAGGTTAGAGATTAATCCTACATCCCTGGAGAATGGTGAGAACTCTGGCCTGATTAAATCTAAGAGCTGGTTTGAAGTGGTAGACAACAAAGTTTGGAGAGTGGGGGACCTTAACACTGAAGATCAGAGGATGCTATACTGAAGATTTAGAATGGCAAGTTTCTGGCAACTCTTCTAAAGAAACAGATGGGATGAAATTGAGGCTGTGAGAAGACAAAAAAAGTAGCAGGACGACAAATTCATGTTGAGACCGGAAATTTGTTTTGAATGGGAGAAAACAATGTGGAATTGAGTTAATGATGAAATGAAATAGCTTAGGAATTTTTATGGGAACCAGATCCATAATTTTAGTCCTTCACCTCCAAATTTTGTTTATAGCATCAGTGACAACTTATTTTTTCCTCATCATTGACTTTTTCAATTAGATGCTATGAGATGCCCATCACAGCTAGGATCTAATCTTTATAATAAACTTGTGATGTCAGATTATAGCCTCTGCTGTATAGATAAGGAGGCACAGGTCAAGTAGCTTTTCTGGGTTACACAGCTAATGAGTGTAAGGACAGTGATTTGAACCCAAGTCTCTGGGTTTGCAAAACCTGTTCTCCAACAGGCAAGCACGGATAAGAAAACACGGCAAGTGTGTGCATTTAACCTGGGTGGAAATGTGAAATAAGTTGGGAAACTGAAGCCAACTCATGGCAAAAATAACAGCATCATCCTTCTATGAGGAGGGTGGGGTTCCAAGAGAGGCTTATGATAATGAGGCACTAATTGCTAATACCTCATTACCTAAGATCGATCTGTGATGAAAGGTGGTGATAGCCAATGCTATGAAAGAGGTAGGTGTGAGGAAGGTATCAGATTCAGGATTTTCAGGTGCTTTATCCACACTGAGACACTTCAATGATTATGTGGTTAGAATTGCATTAAGAAGTGTTAGTCACTCAGCTGTGTCCCCATGGACTGTAGCCCACCAGGCTTTTCTGTCCATGGGATTCTCCAGGCAAGAATATTGGAGTGGGTAGCCATTCCCTTCCCCAGGGGATCTTCCTGACTCAGGGATCAAACCCACATCTCCTGCATTGCGGGCAGATTCTTTACTGTCTGAGCCACCAGGGAAGTCAAGAAGCAACTGGTACAAATCTGATTCACAAAATCAGGAAGTAAAACATGTTTTAAGTAGGACTCACTTCAACATAAGTGAGACAATACTCACTTCAAGCTAAGTTAAAAGGCAGCTTCTCTCCTCAACATGATACAGTGGTACAGAATGCCCCATCACGAACAACATGGTCTTGTAAGAAGAACCATTTTGATATTAATAACTAATGATTATCTTATCATTGAGCCATGTGACTCTGGGAATTATAGAGTGATTAACAATCTTGCAAAGAATTACTCACCCACTCATCCAGGATGAGTAGTAATTTACTTGGTCAAACTGGTAAAGTGTGTTGAGTTAATTTTACTACATACAATGCTATAATCTTGTGGGGATAAGAAACAGAAGCTAATTGGTCCTTTTTTAGTCAACCCATTAAAACTTAAGGGAAGATTTGATGTATATGATCAATTTCCTTCCCACCGCCCCCCCACACTTTTTGCAATATAAGTTTTAATCAATTCTCCACTTTAGAGGAAAAAGTGAAAATGAAAAATACTATCATTGTTTTATTCTCAACTTGTGTCTTTCCCCACAAAAAAACCTAACACAGCTTAAAAGACAAATCTCTGTTTTTATCTAGTGTTACTTTATTTCTCTCTCTAGGAGAGAACACTACTCCTAGATTAGAGAAGGGACTGCTCAATGATTTCAATTGGAACCAATAACAAAATTTTTTTGTTTAAAAGTCTGGTGATTCAAGCATTAATTTTCATGTCTGGAGAGCTAAAGTCTCTGTTTTCATGCCCCTTCATGTGGCTCCTTTAACAGCATTTCCCTTTCATCAGGTGCCCCACAAGCCATATTTTGAAATGAAGGAAAAGAAAAGATAACAGAGAGAAATGGAAGGGAGTAATTTGTTTTCATGTATATTGGTATATGATAGCTTGACTTCTGAACAACAGAATGTATTTTTTAAATAGAATGGAATAAATTCACAGGTCCATACTCAAAAAATCTATTTCTGTATGTGTGTATATAGATATAAAAAAGTCCATATAGATTTTACAGATACAAAAGCATATGCATAAGTATATTAAAAATTTCACAAAATTCTAGGCATTATATAAACACACATGGATTATAAATATGAAGAAAATGGTGTATAATAAAAATGAAACATCTGGCCCTCCAGATATGCATTTTAATGAGTACTTTAATGATAGCATGTGACAAATGGAGCATATGGCGTATCAGTGAAGTCTTGCTACAGAGAACTGGACAGATCTTTTGAACCAAATTTTGTAGCATCTAGATTTACCCAGAGTATTTTTCTAAACTCACAAATTCAAAACCAATTTAAATTCAGTAACTGAACATTTGTTAATTTTTTATTGTTTATACATTAAACTTCTTCCTAGAGGAAACACATGTAGCACAAAATGCATATATCTCAATCTAAAAGGACAATTTGAATGACTGTGATGAAGCTAATCTTGCTCATTCTGCTACTACTCAGGCTTTTTCTTTGGACCATGGAACTGTTTTAAAAGCTGGTTATGATCTATACAAAGGCCTCAATAAAGAAGAAACTTGTTCAAAACTCTTTGAGAGGCTTGCAGAAACTTTCCTACAACTAAGGCTCTTATGGGAAACATAATCCCATTCTCACCTACAGCTTGACCCTCGAATCTTCAGCCTGCCTTCAATAATGAAAGTTCATTGCTTAGAGCAAACAACAAGCATTTTGTGTAGCACCAGGAGCCCCTGAAATGGAGTTCTTTTGATGCTATGGTTCTGCAGCCTCGGGAGGTCATTGGCAAGATGCCACTTTGATATAGCAACTTCATTCCCTAAACTAGGGGCCAAGTGAGAAATGTCAAATCATGGTGAAAGAGAAGACACTGACTTACTGTAAAAGGAGAGAATACTACAAGAGCTTATTTTAAAAGACTTGTTTGGACAAACAAGGAAGCACGGCATTTGGAGGAAAAGAGCAGAGGGAGTTTAGCGAGGAGACAGACACTGAGGCCACTTTTCCACTGGATTCTGGAAGCTCCAATGCTCTATCCAGAAAGTGGGGTAAGAGTTATGCTTAGCCCACAGATTTGTTGGGGAATTAAATTAAACAATCCAACAAATGCAGACAGCTAAATGTTAACTAGGTCTTTGCTGTGCCCAGTTCCTACACCTGCATTTGTGGCTTGAAATAACACCCTACATAATCCAGATAAGAAATTCAACCCATTGGTGGTATGTATAGAAAAATAAAAACAAAGCTTTCCCTTATTGGAGATGAGTGGCTCACAGACTGGAGAGTGCGTGACCTCTCAGTCTCACCAATGTACCCTCTCTTCTTTCCCATTTCATGTTTTCTTCATTCCACTCTTCTTCCTCCTATTCTTGGACAGTTAAATTCTTCCCTCTCTCTCACTGAGTAGCCTTACTTCCTCCTGAGGCCTGGATGCCTCCTTCCCTCCAGATGCTAGAGGGATGCATTGACACTCCAGCTTACCAATCACTAGAATAAGGCTATTTTCTAACCATAAGAAATCTGAAGAAGTAAAAATTTTACAAACTCCTTACAGTTGATTACTATTCAGTTCAGTTCAATTCAGTTCAGTTCAGTCACTCAGTCATGTCCAACTGCGACCCCATGAATCGCAGCACGCCAGGCCTCCCTGTCCATCACCATCTCCCAGAATTCACTCAAACTCACGTCCATTGAGTCGGTGATGCCGTCCACCCATCTCATCCTCTGTTGTCCCCTTTTCCTCCTGGCTCCAATCCCTCCCAGCATCAGAGTCTTTTCCAATGAGTCAACTCTTCGCATGAGGTGGCCAAAGTACTGGAATTTCAGCTTTAGCATCAGTCCTTCGAAAGAAATCCCAGGGCTGATTTTGTCAGAATGGACTGGTTGAATCTCCTTGCAGTCCAAGGGACTCTCAAGAGTCTTCTCCAACACCACAGTTCAAAAGCATCAATTCTTCGGTGTTCGGCTTTCTTCACAGTCCAACTCTCGCATCCATACATGACCACTGGAAAAACCATAGCCTTGACTAGACGAACCTTTGTTGGCAAAGTAATGTCTCTGCTTTTTAATATGCTGTCTAGGTTGGTCATAACTTTTATTCCAAGGAGTAAGCGTCTTTTAATTTCATGGCTGCAGTCACCGTCTGCAGTGATTTTGGAGCCTGAAAACATAAAGTCTGACCCTGTTTCCACTGTTTCCCCATCTATTTCCCATGAAGTGATGGGACCAGATGCCATAATCTTTGTTTTCTGAATGTTGAGCTTTAAGCCAATTTTTTCACTCTCCTCTTTCACTTTCATCAAGAGGCTTTTTAGTTCCTCTTCACTTTCTGCCATAAGGGTGGTGTCATCTGCATATCTGAGGTTATTGATATTTCTCCCAGCAATCTTGATTCCAGCTTGTGCTTTTTCCAGCCCAGGGTTTCTCATGATGTACTCTGCATATAAGTTAAATAAGCAGGGTGACAATATACAGCCTTGATGTACTCCTTTTCCTATTTGGAACCAGTCTGTTG
>NW_011495032.1:37476188-37481771 GCF_000754665.1 Bison bison bison
ATCTTCTGCTTCTGTTAGGTCCATACCATTTCTGTCCTTTACTGAGCCCATCTTTGCATTAAATGTTCCCTTGGTATCTCTAATTTTCTTGAAGAGATCTCTAGTCTTTCCCATTCTGTTGTTTTCCTTTATTTCTTTGCATTGATCACTGAGGAAGGCTTTCTTATCTCTTCTTGCTATTCTTTGGAACTCTGCATTCAAATGCTTGTATCTTTCCTTTTCTCCTTTGCTTTTCACTTCTCTTCTTTTCACAGCCATTTGTAAGGCCTCCCCAGACAGCCATTTTGCTTTTTTGCATTTCTTTTCCATGGGGATGGTCATGATCCCTGTCTCCTGTACATGGTCATGAATCTCCGTCCATAGTTCATCAGGCACTCTGTCTATCAGATCTAGTCCCTTAAATCTATTTCTCACTTCCACTGTATAATCATAAGGGATTTGATTTAGGTCATACCTGAATGGTCTAGTGGTTTTCCCTACTTTCTTTAAGTCTGAATTTGGCAATAAGGAGTTCATGATCTGAGCCACAGTCAGCTCCCAGTCTTGTTTTTGCTGACTATGTAGAGCTTCTCCATCTTTGGCTCCAAAGAATAGAATCAATCTGATCTCTGTGTTGACCATCTGGTGATGTCCATGTGTAGAGTCTTCTCTTGTGTTGTTAGAAGAGAGTGTTTGCTATGACCAGTGCATTCTCTTGGCAAAATTCTATTAGCCTTTGCCCTGCTTCATTCCGTATTCCAAGGCCAAATTTGGAACAGTTGATTACTATTATTACTGGCTAAAATAATGCTTGATCACTTGGAACCTCCAGAACAATGAAAATCATGGAATATAATGAGACTAATTCCATAGCAATTATTTCAAATTCATAGTAACATTCAATCATAAAGCAGAATATATGAGATCTGTCATTTTCTGTTTCCTATAGCCAAGGCAGTTTGAGTAGAAGGGTAGACTATTCTGGAATCTGTGACATATTTTCATGGGCCCATGAATTCCTTTTGAAGATTTAATATTTTGGGTTTTTCATGTTTATGATACTCTGAAAAGCTAAAGTAAGTTTATTCTACCTCATCTGGATGACCATCTTATGAACAATTAAGTGTCAAATGATATGACAAAATGTTCAACCTTTCAGTGAACTAGTAAACGTATCTAGATCCTTTTTCTAATGTGAAAATGCCAATTATTACATATCTCTTGGAGAAGGAAACATCAATCCACTCCAGTATTCTTGCCTGGAGAATCTCATGGACAGAGGAGCCTGGCAGGCTACAGTCCATGGGGTCACAAGAGTCGGACATGACTTAGCGACTAAACCACCACCACCATATATCTCTTGTTATAACTAAAACTGAAAAGAATCTTTAAATTCCCTTACAGATTGTAAAATTAATACTCTGTGGCAATATTTATAACTGAATTTTTTTATTTTTAATATACATTAAGGCTTTGACTTAAATCCTTAACATGATATAGTGAAGCAAATAAAAAGACTAATTACAGTGAGTAAGAAAAGGTGGAAGTAGATTTAATGCTGAAATTATACTTTCATGATAATGTTGAACAAATATGTACAAATTTTTTAATTATAATTTCAGCACAGAACAAAAAAATTAGCAGGAAATGACTAGTTCACAACACTCTATAAACCAAGATTTCTTGGTTATACTTTAAATTCAGAGAATATTGGTCTTTGAAGGCTTTTGATTAAATATAAAGTCTGAACTAGCAAAGTTAGTTCAAAGCTTTAAAATAATTAAAAGCTTTAATTAATTAACAACTTCAAAGCTTTAAAATAATTAATACCACCATGTATGGTTTGTATGAACACACATTTCCTACATTTAGACTGTACTGACTATACTGCCTCTTCTTTGTTGGTTAGAATCAACCCATTTAAATATCAAAAAATAGCAGGTAAACATGGACATAACCTCTATGATTAAAGGTATGAAGGACAGAAAATTAGATCATAAGCAACATTAAGAAACTCTGGGGATGGACATTTTGTGACCTGAGATGATCTATAGATGTGTCACTTGGCTAGGCCCGATTTCCAGTTACTCATTCAAAGTCTAATCTAGGTGTTGCTGTGAAGGTATTTTGTAAATATGATTAAAGTCCATAAACAGTTAACTTTAAGTAAGAGTATGATATTAATAGATAATCTGGGTGGGTCTGATTCAATGATTGAAAGACTAAGAGTGAAACTGAGGCTTCCCTAATAAAGAAGAGATTTAGCCTGTGAATGGAAGCTTTCAGGCACAGAGTTCCAGCCTGTCCTTCCTGACATCCTGTACTACAGATTTCAGACTTGCCTGGCCAACTCCCACAATTGCATAAGCAATTCCTTGCAATAAATCTCTTAACCTAGATCTCCCACTGGTTCTGCTTTTCTGGTAGAACCCTAAGTGATACAGGGTCCCAGTAATCTGAGGACATGCGTATGTTCAGCAATCATAAGGAATCAATATCAAATAAAAATTTAAATCCAAAAGAACTTGGTAGTTATTTAAAAACTAACCTGTCACATATTTTCTTTTTTAAACTCTTGATTTTTAAAAAAGTTTCTAAAACAGTTATGCTTATATCCAAATACTTGAGAGAAAAAGAAAGAACTTGCTTTCAGTAATTTAGAAAAAGGGTATCTACTTCTTATGAAGAAGCATTATTGATGATAAAACTGGGAAAGTTTCAGACAATTACTGTAAACTATATTGGATGAACAGCAAAGAGACTGCAGTGTAAGGAAACTAACACTAAAGAGAGAATTTTAGCAAACAGACATTAGCGGTGGGTACAAGAATGACTTTCCAAACCGTGAGAGAATTGTCTCAGTGGTTACAAGTCCAGAGAACAGACAAGATCTGTCACTCTAGTAGAAACCAGTGAGGATCCATAACAAATGTGGATCTGTGAGACTCCCATTTCCCAAACCCCACCATTACCTTGGCTCTTCATACTTCCAGATCATAAAACCAATGCTCAATAAACCCCTCATCATCTTGAAGAGGATTACAAGGAACAAGAGGAAATTTAGAAGACTGAGGCTTTATTCCAAACACATGCAGCATCATAAAGACATTATGTAAGCTGGAAAGGACTGTTAAACTGCCTATCAGCAAGCTCATAGAGTTTTTTTCCCCTCCATGTTATCCAGTGGACTAAAATACTATAAAGAAGATCTATTCTATTAGAGAAAATAAAAGAAGCTGCAATTTAGTTACACATTTAATAGCAGCATGAGTAAAGTTTCAACTTCATCATAATATAAGTGTTCTGGGTTCTTTTCTTGAAATAACTGGAACTGAGGTAGTAACCCATGTCAAATGATTTACCAAAACCTGCTCTCTGAATAGTGTTCAGGAATATACTTAAATGCAGAGAGATATGGCAATTCACTCCTGTATTCTTGCCTGGAGAATTCCATGGACAAAGGAACCTGGCAGGCTACAGCCCATGGGGTCACAAAGAGTCAGACTCGCAAGGAGTTAGACTGAGTTACTAACACTTTCATATATATTTAAAGGATTTTTTGTTTGTTTGTTTTAAAATTATGGTGAGAGATTAAAGGATGCCTTAGAATAGAAAGACAATGGAATGGAATGTGTGACATCTGTTTCCTTTCAGATAACTTGGACTAAATTTGAATCACTGAGGTTTTAGGGTTGAGAATCAAAAACTGATGGAAATGTTCACAAGAGATTTCATTAAACTCTGAGTACAAGCAAAATTTCCTTGTTGTGTAGGTGATAAAATGTAGCATAAAATTAAAAGAATGAGATTGGTGTTCCTGTCAAACAAAAGTTGAGTCATTTATAATCAGGAATTAAGACCCTCAGTCATTTTCAGACATCAAACCTTCTGGCACAGAGTATGCTTGGAGGAAGGAAAAGACAAAGGGAATCTCAACTGATTAAGATTGACCCCCTAAGATAGCCAGTCCTTTAAGAGTTAGCATTAGTTCTTTAATAAGGAGGAAATGGAGCTTCATATCAGAATTCACCAAGGTCTTTTGTAGTGGAACTGTCCTGAACTGTGGCTTTAGTCTCATTATTTAACTAAAATATGCCCCACAGTCTCAGCCATTGTAAGATGAAGCATTGAATACTTAACTGAGTGTCATTTCAGGTATCCCTGAACCAGTGTGATTAATGGCTGTATTATATCATCATGTATGTTACCATTGTACCTAACCAGAATTTCATGGTCAGTAATAAATGTCACTGGGATGTATTATTATTATCTTCATTGTTCTTTTTAAATACTGGCAAAATTTCTAGATATCATTTGGAATAAAAATTTATATGCTGGCTTATATACTGAAATTCTGTGTCAATTAACACACACACACATACACACACACACATACACACACACACATACACACACACACACACATATATTTATTAGAGTAAAATGTTGCTACAATGGTGTGCTTTGGAAGCTATTAAATTCAATGTAAAAAAAAACAGTTATTAAGAACCTTGAAGTCTTTAAGTAACTATGAAAATAGATTGAGAGTTAATATGAATGTTAAGAGAGAATGCACAAGTCTGTGTTTTTACACAGGCTGTGTGGATGGCCACCAATGGGCCACATATCCTGGTATTCATGCCTTTGTGTAGTACCTTCCCATACTTAATAGAACCCACCCTTCTTTGTAGGAGATCAATCAAGATGGCAGAGTGGGAAGATGTGGAACTCACTTTCTACCAAAAACACATCAAAAATACATCCATATGTAGAAGTTTCACTGATAACTAATTGGAAACTGGCAGAGAGACACTTGTACAAACAAGGCTATAGGAAAGATCCACATGTAACTGGGTAGGAAGGGAAGGGAAGAAAAGCAATCAGGCTGGGATCTATTCCCCTAAGAGAGGAGACTCAGACAAAGGGAGAATACATGAGCGGAGATCCACTCTGAGGAGAACACAGGAGCGGTTTGAGCCACATTTTAGGAGTCCCAGTCCTGGGTCCTACATAGGGAAGATAAGCCCCCTCAGCTGGCTGAAGGGCTGCAGGGACTAAGAGGAGGGCTGTGGGAAGCTAACTGAGCCCCGCTTGTGAAGAGTATGTGAGTGCTGGCTTGCTCCCAGTGCAGGGTGGAGAGGGCAAACTGAGGACTGCTCCTCTTTTCCTGAGACCACCCTGGCATGCATCCCAGTCTTGGCCAAGCAAACATTCCAGCCACACCTACTTCACCTTGCGGCTCCGCACTAGAGCGAAGGCTGCTGTGACTGGCTGGGAAGAGAGTTCAGACACAGGACACAGAGGTGACTCAGACCTCAGGCTTCATCTGCACGGGCACGGGCAGCCAAAGCTGGTGTTTACACAGGCAGTGCACCAGGGGTGGTCTTGATCTCTGATGGCAGCCAGACCGCCACAACCCATGCCCAATACTCTCCAAGAGCCACCCGGGCCCCACCTGCCCTGCAGCATGACTCCACAACAGACTGGTGGTCGTGGAGGCTGATTGCTGTGGTGAACAAAGCAGACTCAGATCCAGCAGGGGCTGCCATTGCTGATGACGCTGGCCCAGGCAGCAACATGGAGGCCCCCCGAGCCCCGGGGCTG
>NW_011495032.1:37481871-37490613 GCF_000754665.1 Bison bison bison
TAGCCCCTGACTGGTCACAAGCCTAGAGTCTGCATGGGCCCCTCTCGCTCCAACATGGCTCCCCTCTGCGGCAAGTGTGCCAATGCTGGGAAAGGGAGAACACATATTTAAAGGGGACAGAGTCAACTTGGACCCAATCCTCAGAGCTTCTACTCCATCAACCTGGGATCTAACCCCACCCCTGATAAGACAGTGACAGCCACTGAGCAGAGGGGAAATTCCACCTCACAACTGGTTCCAGCCCTAGCTCCTTTGTCTCCAGCCCCCCTCCCTACCACAGTGATAGCCACCAGCGTACCATGAAGACAGAGGTGACTTCTGCTCATATCAAGTCCAGCCCTCCTACCAAAGGTACGCACACTGTATAGGGTTGCTCTCACATAAGGACACACTTTCAAGACTGCACTTGATAAATTTTAACCTAAATTCATAAAAGCAGAGAAAGTTAAGCAAAATAAAAAGGCAAGGGAACTGTTCTCAATTGAAAGATCAAGAGAAAACCCCCGAAAAATAACCGAAACAGAAACAAACAGTGTGTATCAGATAAAGAATTCAAAGCATTAGTAATAAGAATGCTAACTGACTTCTTAGAATTCAGAACAGATGAACAGATGAACACTGAGAACCAAATCGGCTAGGTTTCTACCCAGTAAAGTTACTATTTGGGGAGAGATACTTTAAGGCTATGTTACTATGCTGCTCCTCCTTCTACTATTGTCTACTAATTTTACACACTAAATTCACTCTTCTAGACTTCTATTTAGCCAATTACAAGATCCAAAAAATTAAAAATACTTTGAGACTAAATAATGGCAAAGTTAGAAATCTTTTCAGGAAGTACTAGCCTGACACAGTATAGAGGTTTAAGCAAAAATATACACAATTTTGATAAAGTCCAGGGTTTTCTGTTTCTCAAAAGTTTTAGTTAAAAATAAATAGCTTTTTCCTAAATTATCCAGGTAATTATAGTTAATTGACCCAGATGTAGCATTATATGCTTTGCCAGCATCTCAAAGATGCATTTCAGTATCTATTGAAATGTCTTTTTATGATGTGAATTATTTTCTTCTCTGATAATGCCTTACCATTGTGAATAATCAAACTATTCAAACTACTTTTCATAATGCAATTTAAAAGGAGCTAATGGAAAATCCTGAGTTCAGATTCTAGGCTAGAAGTGTGCCTGCATTGGGAAGGGAAAGAAATTAGGAACGTGCTCGCATTGACATTCTCCAGGAATTATTTTAGAACATAACACATGTTTAAAGTTTCTTAGAAATTCTAGAAAATGAAGAGTAAATATCACAAATTAGGTCAAATAAGATACGTTAAAATCAACCTGTAGGGAAGAGTATTACTGTTATTAATACAATTTGACTTAATTTAAAAACAATTTATAGAATTCATGTGCTATTACCAAAGGGGGGAAAAAAGGAGAAATTCAGCATAGAATGCCTATGTACCTGACTTTCCCTGAGATTAACATGCATTAACCCTTTGAAGACCCCGTCACTTGCACTACACTGAACACACAGTATTTGTGAGTCTGTATGGAGTAGGGCTGAGAACTTAGCAAAACCACTCATAAATTCATAAAACTATTGTATATCAACCTATCTTTAAAAGTTAACAAGCATATTGGGATTGGTGGAAAATGCACACGTGTACATAAAAAGTATAAGCTGAGGTCAAGAGTATAGCTTCACACTTAGAATAACTTAAAGTAAACACCCAACAAGTCTAAAATATTATAACTTGAATTCTGTCCAACTCTATGTGCTCCAGGACATTTCTTCTGAATGCAAAGTCCTCTAGACAACTTAGAGAACTGGAAGGTTAGGAGGAAAGACACCAATTAGCACAGGTACTAAATTTTTTTCATGACCCAGGATATGTCAGTACTCTCTGCATCTGAGTTCTTAAAATCCATGTCTGTAAAATCAAAATTATGGTACCGACTTTCTTCTCAATGTTGTTGTGAAGGTTATCCAGTAAGAGACATAGCATTCTAAAACATTGAAATGGGTTCCTCTATAATAAAGTCAAATGTCAGTATCTGTTCCCCAGAGATATGGTAGATTTTTCTCTTCTGGGAGACTTTATGAAGTCATTTGTCCTGAAAGTTTGTAACATCCACTGGTCTGAAAGGAGAAGGTTGGATTAAATTTCTTGGCATCCTTTACAGCTTTATTCTGTTATAAACTGAATGCTGCTTTCATAAAACAGTTCTCAGTAAGGTCTGATCAGTGATATGTGCTCTGTCATCCATTCTTGGCCTTCCGAATTGTTCTCCAGATTGTATCCACAATGATCTTTTTGAAACACACATGTAAAGATGTCACACACACTCCTTTTAAAGCCCTTGAATGCCTTTCCTTTGGGTTTTAGGACAAAGATCAAACTCCTTAATGGTCCACAAAACCTACTGTGGTCCAAACCTACTATGGTCTGAGGCCTACCTTCATACTACCCTCCCAGATTCTCTCCACCATCTTCCCTCAGTGCCTCATCACCATGCTCGCTCCCACCCAGGGCCAGAGCCTCACACATCCCTCCTATCCTCTTCCAGTTAGTACCTACTTGTACACTACCCCCTCTTTTTCTTGGTCGCTTTCTTAAAAGTGTCTATTCTAACATCCATAGGACTGCGCTGATCTTCTTGACAGCACTTACTACTGCTGCAATTTACATTTTTGTGTGTGATTTTTTGATCCCTCCGTATCCTTTACTGGATTTTAAACATATTAGAATCCTTGATGTGTTGGGTCACATTGTATCTCAGGCCTTACGCAATGCCTTACCCAAAGGAGACTGTCCGTAAACTTCTGTTGAAGAATAGTATTTACTTAAATCTTTACTACTCTAATTGAAGGTAGTCAGTTCAGTTCAGTCGCTCAGTCATGTGTCTAACTCTTTACAACCCCAAAGAGACTGCAGCATGCCAGGTTTCCCTGTCCATCACCAGCTCCCAGAGTTTGCTCAAACTGATGTCCATTGAGTTGGTGATGCCACCCAACCATCTCATCCTCTGTTCTCCCCTTCTCTTCCTGCCTTCAATCTTTCCCAGCATCAGAGTCTTTTCCAATGAGTCAGTTCTTCACATCAGGTGGCTAAAGTATTGGAACTTCAACTTCAGCATCAGTCCTTCCAATGAACATTCAGGACTGATTTCCTTTAGGATTGACTGGTTTGATCTTCTTGTAGTCAAGTTAAGTCAAGTGAATCTCCCTCTTTGCATAACCTAGCTTCACATTACAAACAAAAAAAGCAGTATATTGATGCTATCTTGCTATACAAGATTTTTATTTAAATAAGATTTAAGAAAAAATAGCAAAAATAACTTCTTTTTGAGTTTGGCATCTTTACTGAGAACACAAGCTGCCCTTGATCTCAGTAAGGAGTATAAATGCAGTGATGATCAGCAGCTATTATGGAAACCCATTACTAGGTCTCAGAGTCACCCCTCAAAAGACAACAGTCCAGCCTGCTAAGTCTAACCTAGATTTCCATCATTTTACATTATGTGCTAATACTTTCCTCTGTTCTCTTTAATCTTCTTGTGGGATAATGCTAACCATTTCAGCTTCCTATTGCTAAAGTCTTCTGGACTTCTTGTTTCTTTAAGGGCAATTGAAAACAGCTAAAATTATCAAAAGTATCCTGGGTAGTATATGTTTCCCGTTTCCATAAAAATAAAACCTGTCCTTAAATGTCAGCACATCTTTAAAAATATAAATCTATCAAGGAGGAAACAAACCTTTGAGTGAGCCCACCTCTTAGAGGAAATAGTTGAGTTACACGTAGGAAAGGACTTCAGAGCAGCTCTCTGAAGTAGAATAAAAACAAGAGCAGAAGTGTATTGGTTAAGACCCCTGACACCTGAAAAGAAGGAGTCCTGGATTCTGAGTGTACAAAGAATTTGTTCTACCCTTGAGCAAGATGATTTCTTTGGGTCTCTGTTATTTTCTTTAACAATAGAAATACTTAGCTTGCATTCTGTTTCATCCTCTGGGATTTTTCCTAATTATTTATTTAGATTATCTCCAGCTTTATTAAGATATTATTAGCATATAACATATTAAAGTTTAAGTGGATATACATTGTGAAATAATGACCACATAAGGTTAATAAACACTGTTAAGCATCAGGAATTCGCTGCCTGGCATGCACAGAAGCCAATACTATGACATCAGCTTTTGAGAAAGAAAAGAACTTTATTGTGAAGCCAACTAGCATGAAGACAAGACATGAGGCTCTCAAATTTGTCTCCTCATCCAGGGTCCCAGGCAAAATTTAAGGAGTAAGGGGAATTTCAAACTTGGAAGCTGATTTCAGTTCAGTTCAGTTCAGTCACTCAGTTGTGTCCAACTCTTTGTGACCCCATGGAATGCAGCATGCCATGCTTCCCTGTCCATCACCAACTCCCCGGAACTTGCTCAAACTCATGTCCATCAAGTCGGTGATGCCATCCAACCATCTCATCCTCTGTTTCCCCCTTCTTATCCTGCCTTCAATATTTCCCAGCATCAGGGTCTTTTCCAATGAGTCAGTTCTTCGCATCAGGTGGCCAAAGTATTGGAGTTTCAGCTTCAGCATCAATCCTTCCAATTAATATTCAGGATTGATTTCCTTTAGGATGGACTGGTTGGATCTCCTTGTAGTCCAACGGACTCTCAAGAGTCTTCTCCAACACCACAGTTCAAAAACATCTATTCTTCAGCACTCAGGTTTCTTTATAGTCCAACTCTCACATCCAGACATGACTACTGGAAAAACCATAGTTTTGACTAGATGGACCTTTGTCAGCAAAGTAATGTCTCTCCTTTTTAATATGCTGTCTAGGTTGGTTATATAACTTATATGCAGAATACATCATGAGAAATGCTGGGCTGGATGAAGCACAAGCTGTAATCAAGATTACCGGGAGAAGTAGCAATAACCTCAGATATGCAGATGATACCACCCTTATGGCGGAAAGTGAAGAAGAACTAAAGTTCCTCTTGATGAAAGTGAAAGAGGAGAGTGAAAAAGTTGGCTTACAGCTGAACATTCAGAAAACTAAGATCATGGCATCCAGTTCTATCATTTCATGGCAAAGAGATAGGGAAACAGTGGAAACAGTGGCTGACTTTATTTTGGGGGGCTTCAAAATTACTGCAAATGGTGATTGCAGCCATGAAATTAAAAGACACTTACTCCTTGGACGGAAAGTTATGACCAACCTAGACAGCATATTAAGAAGCAAAGATATTACTTTGTCAACAAAGGTGCATCTCGTCAAGGCTATGGTTTTTCCAGTAGTCATGTATGGATGTGAGAGTTGGACTATAAAAAAAGCTGAGCACAGAAGAATTGATGCCTGTATCAATACCTCCAGGCAATCATCCCAGGCATGGGTGAAAAAATCCCATCACCTCTCTAAGACAATTTTTATAGTCACAGAGCAATGTCTTTTATCTCCTGAGTCAGAGAATCCTCATTCATATCAGATTTATTTTATTTTTTGGCTGCATGTCTCAGTAAGTGAAATCTTAGTTCCCCAACCAGGGATCGAACTTGACCCCCCCTGTGGTGAAAGCATGGAGTTGTAACCACTGGACAACCAGGGAAGTCCCTCATATTAGGTTTAATAAAATTTTGCTGTAGTCATCCAAGAGCCAACCCCTACTAGCCAACACAAACAAAACAACCAGACAAAGACAAACATGGACAAAGAAATCCAAAGGCTTGGCACTTTAACCAGGGTTAGGGGCTCTAACCCTTAAACTGTGGGTACCTCAGGGCTATAACCTTTTATGGAATGTTCACTAGGATTGGGCTTGGGTGCTCACTGAGGTGATCCTGAGAAACATCTATTCACCTTCTGCCTCACCTGGGGTCAAGCCAGTGCAAGCACACTCCTCACAAGAGGAGTCCAGGCTTCCTGCAGCCCTTCTTTTAGTCCCTGCAGTCCTCCAACCAGTCAAGGGGGCTCATCTTCCTTGTGTAGGACCCAGGACTCAAGGAACTAATCTTTGACTCTTACCACTCACTCTCCAGGGTGGGTCTGTGCCTGTATATGCTCCTTTTCCCTCTGAGTTCACTCCCAGGGCAACCTGATTGTTCACGTGTGGATCTGTCTTATAGCCTTTGCTGTACAAAGATTTGTCAGTTTCCAGTTGATCTTCCATGAGAATTCTTCCATAGTGGATATATTTTTAAAGTGTTTGTTGGTGAAGGTGAGTTCCATGTCCTCCTACTCCACCACCTTGATCAATCCCCTCATCATGCTCTACACTAAATTCTCAAAACTAACTCATCTTAGAGCTGTAAGTTGTACTTTTTGACAAACGCTATTTATCTCATTTCCAAGCCTCTGGCAACTACCATTCTTCTCTCTGTTTCTTTGGGTTTAGGCTTTTTTTATAGTCCATATGTGAGAACATACAGTATTTGTCTTTCTCTGTCTGAATTATGTCACTTAGCATAATGCCCTCGGGTCCATCCCTACTATTGCATATGGCAGGATTTCCGTCTTTTTATTGGCTGAATAATATTTCATTGTGTGTGTGTATGTATATATATATCACATTTTCTTTATCCATTCACCTGTTGACAGACATTTAGGTTGTTCTGAGATCATCATGGCTATTGAGAATAATGCTCCAATAAACTGGGGGTGCAGATATCTCTTTGAGACAGTGAGTTCATTTCCTTTGTATATACACCCAGAAGTGGGATTGCTGGATCAGACACTAGTTCCACTTTTAACTTTTTGAGGAACCTCTTTACTGTTCTCCATAGTAGCTGCATCAGCATTACCATCAACAATATACAAGGGTTTCCTTTTCTCCACAGCCTCATTTATTTTATCTCTTTTTAATAACAGCCATTCTAACAGATGTGAGATGATGTACAATTGTGGCTTTAATTTGCATGTCCTTGATGATTAGGGAAGTTGAGCATCTTTTCATATATCTCTTGGTCATTGGTATGTCTTCTTTGGGAAAACGTCTATTCAGTTCCTCTGCTCATTTTTAAATGGGATTGGTTTTTTGCCATTGAGTTGTCTAAGCTTCTTATATATTTTCAACATTAACCCCTTATCAGATAAATGGTTTGCAAATATTTTCTTCCATTCTGAGGTTACCATTTTATTTTGCTGATTGTTTCTTTTTACTGTGCTGAAGCTTTTTTTTTTTAATCAATAGTTTAATGTAGTCCCACTTGTTTTATTTTTGCTTTTGTTACTTATGCTTTTGGTATCACATCTAAAAAATTATTGTTAGAACCAAAATCAAGGAGATTTTTAGATATGTTTTCTTCTAGTAGTTTTATAGTTTCTGGCCTTACATTTAAGTCATTTATCTATTTCAAGTTAATTTTTGTGAATGGTGTAATGTATGGGTCCAGTTTCGTTTTCTGCATGTGGTTGGTGGTTATCCAGTTTTCTGCATTTTCTGGTAGTTATCCAGTTTTCCCAAAACCATTCTTTAAAGAGACTATCTTTCCCCCCACTGAGTCATCTTTGCTCCACTGTCAAATATTAGTTGACTGTATATGTGTGTTTTTACTTCTGGGCTTTCAGTTTTGTTCTACTAGATGACTATGTGTCTATCTTCATGCCATTTACTATACTATAGTATAGATATACTATAGTATACTATAGTATAGATTACTATAGTATAGTATAGTATACTATAGTATAGATTTCAATTACTATAGCTTGTAATAAAGTTTGAAATCAGAAAGTGTAATGCCTCCAGCTTTGTTCTTCTTTCTCAAGATAATTTTGACTATCAGGGGTCTTTTTGTGGTTTCATATAAATTTTAGGATTTTTTCCTATTTCTGTTAAAAATGTCATTGGAATTTTGATAGGGATTGCACAGAACGTATAAATGGCTTTGGGGAGTATGGACATTTAACAATATTAATTCTTGGGGTCCATTAATTCTGATTCAGGACATTTTTTTTCATTTTTTTGTGTCTTCAATTTATTTCATAAATGACATAATTGTTTAGTGTTAAAATTTAATAAATTTATGTACAAATTTAATGTACAAATCAAATTTAACCTCCTAGGTTAAATTTATTCCTATGTATTTTATTATTTTTGATGCTGTTGTGAATCTAAGTATAGCTTATCAGTTTTTCATGTGTCTCTCCTAGAATGTATGCTACCTGAGGATAGGCTATTACTCAAATTAAGGACCACTTTAGCAAAACTGAAGGCTCAAAAGAATTATTTGTTCAATTAATAAATTATTTCAACTCATTGATAGCTATAAATATAATAATAGTTCTTATACCCAAAACTATCTTAAGCACTTTATACATATGTGTCTGACTCCTTTATTTTCTATCATATAGCTGGAAGCTCAACAATGTATTCACTGTGATCAAAGAGCAGTCTTTCTCTGCTGGGAAGGCCAGCCATTCTCTCTCAGTTTTCAAAGGAATATACATGGAGTATCAAGCAAACACTCCACTCAGCTCCTAACAAATAACAATGAGACAAATAGCCCAGCCAATCTGCTCACACATTTCTGTGTCAGGACGTGTAAGACATCTAGCTCAGGGCCACAAGGAATACCAGATGAATAAGGTCCAGCTCATTCTCCAAAGAGCTCATAACTTTTGCTGTTGAGTCAGCCATATCTGACTCTTTGGGACCTCATGGACTGTAGCTCACCAGGATCCTCTGTCTGTGGGATTTTCCAGGCAAGAAAACTAGAGTGGGTTGCCATTTCCTTCTCCAGGGG
>NW_011495032.1:37490713-37491565 GCF_000754665.1 Bison bison bison
TATGTCTTCTTTGGGAAAACGTCTATTCAGTTCCTCTGCTCATTTTTAAATGGGATTGGTTTTTTGCCATTGAGTTGTCTAAGCTTCTTATATATTTTCAACATTAACCCCTTATCAGATAAATGGTTTGCAAATATTTTCTTCCATTCTGAGGTTACCATTTTATTTTGCTGATTGTTTCTTTTTACTGTGCTGAAGCTTTTTTTTTTTAATCAATAGTTTAATGTAGTCCCACTTGTTTTATTTTTGCTTTTGTTACTTATGCTTTTGGTATCACATCTAAAAAATTATTGTTAGAACCAAAATCAAGGAGATTTTTAGATATGTTTTCTTCTAGTAGTTTTATAGTTTCTGGCCTTACATTTAAGTCATTTATCTATTTCAAGTTAATTTTTGTGAATGGTGTAATGTATGGGTCCAGTTTCGTTTTCTGCATGTGGTTGGTGGTTATCCAGTTTTCTGCATTTTCTGGTAGTTATCCAGTTTTCCCAAAACCATTCTTTAAAGAGACTATCTTTCCCCCCACTGAGTC
Organism: Bison bison bison; assembly: GCF_000754665.1. Taxonomy (NCBI): domain Eukaryota; kingdom Metazoa; phylum Chordata; class Mammalia; order Artiodactyla; family Bovidae; genus Bison; species Bison bison. The sequence goes on from NW_011495032.1 coordinate 37,491,246, forward strand.
ATCTTTGCTCCACTGTCAAATATTAGTTGACTGTATATGTGTGTTTTTACTTCTGGGCTTTCAGTTTTGTTCTACTAGATGACTATGTGTCTAACTTCATGCCATTTACTATACTATAGTAATCTATACTATAGTATACTATAGTATATCTATACTATAGTATACTATAGTATATCTATACTATAGTATACTATAGTATATCTATACTATAGTATACTATAGTATATCTATACTATAGTATACTATAGTATATCTATACTATAGTATACTATAGTATATCTATACTATAGTATACTATAGTATATCTATACTATAGTATA
>NW_011495032.1:37491665-37507016 GCF_000754665.1 Bison bison bison
CCCACTCCCTTCACCAGCACATTTCCCCTGCTGGACTCGCAAAATGCGTGCAGCCAGTTTTATATCATCAGGTAGGAAATAGGAGACTATCTTTCTGAAGAAATCGATCCACCCAAAAGAAAAGACTTCAGCCTTCATTCCTTTCATCTCCTTGTAGCCGAGAAAGCAACATGGGTCACCAGCAGCTCTACTGGAGCCATCTGAGAGAATACAGCCAGGGTTCTCGCTCCTGCCAAGTATGCTCAAACTATCACGATCTCATCTGGAAATACGGCCTCAGTATGTGTCAGCAGTGTTTCTGCCAGTGATGACATTGGCTTCATTAAGTTGGACCAAGTGAACTTCCTTGAATGGATCATTCAGCACAGCAGTCGCTCAGTCATGTTCAACTCTTTGTGACCTCATGGACTGCAGCCTGCCAGGATTCTCTGTCTATGGGATTCTCCAGGCAAGAATACCAGAGTGGGTTTCCACTTCTTTCTCCAGGGGCTCTTCCTAACCCAAGGATGGAACCCAGGTCTCCTACATTGCAGTCAGAGTCTTTACACAGAAATAATACTAGCTCTTTGTATATAAAATAAAAGTTAAAAATTTCAAAAAAAGAAAAGCCTTCAGAAATTATTTCAAGAGTATCCTAGTGTGAGAGCCAGGCCCCATATCCTATCACTCTGTGGCAGGGTCCACAAACTGGCCAACTCTGTCTAGAAACAGAGCTCCCAGTAATGTATTCTTTACAAATGAACAATTAGAAACCACCAGACAATGAAAGGAAGAAGAAGAAATAGCTTAAAGAGTTGAAAGTGGTTGAAATAGCAGGAATTGAGAGTTTTTCATTATAAGTAAAGTACTACTTTTTATTCTTAAATTATGTCCAGTCATTACTTTAATAACGATTAAATTTAAGTTTTAATGGGTACACAGAAGCAGAGTAATCTGGAAAGAGGTTTGCCCATTCTGTCAAGGTCTCCATGGGTAAAATTCCTCACCATGTGGAATATGTAACCTTCAGCTTCTAGTCTCTGACTTTGCAAGCTCAAAACTTCATTTTACCTGCACATAAAAATCAGGTTCATCTCTGGAAGGAGTGAAACTCAATCACACTCATGAGTTGAGGTATAATAATTTAAGATGAGACCTCACCACTCTGGTAGCCAGGATGCCTATATCTGCAAAAATGGTGTATTCATTTTCTAAGGTAAACAATATGGTTAGGTAAACGAGAATCACTGGCTTACACTGAGAAATCACTAAAAAGGTTCAGAGCCCATGCACTTGCCACAAAATCTACACTATTAAGACAGTTGCTTGGAACGAAAAGTAAACAAATTCAGTGACCTCATCCTAAACTGTTACAATGATTCTGCAAGGCAGTGTAATTATTCACTGCCTTAAATATTCAGAATATTCTCTTATTCTAAGAATAAGAAGCTGATGCTCAGAAAATTTAATAGTTTGCCTAAGGTCACACAGCTAGCTTCGATGTCAATAGAGGTTTGTCTGATTCAGAGTATTTCTGTTGTGCCTCATGACCTTCCCAGAACAAACAAGGAAATGGGTGATACAAGGACTACCCTTCTTACCCAAGCAGTTTTCCCCCTTTCTGTCATCAAAGTCCTTTATAAAAACCCGTCTTCTAAATATGGAGGATTAAAAATGAAAGAAAATGAAAGGGAATAATATTTAATGAATGCCTACTTACGTAAAGCTCAGTGCTAACAATTAAAAAATTTTTCTCTACCTATTTTAAAAATAGTTTGTTTATTTAATGCATTTATAAGTCTACCTCTTTTACATACTGTTGTTTATTACATACAAACAGCAGTTATTTTGTATTATTCAACCAGATTTGGAAATTTGCTCTGCCGTATTTTGAAAATCTTCTTGGCACTTTTACATCTGTGAAGTTAATTGCAGAAAAACGTGTTCAAAAGGTCCAGTGTGTCTCCAGTGAGTAATGCCACAGTCAGTTCAGAAAATGAAAATAGAAGTGATAGCATCATATTCTGTTACCACCACTGCTTGAAAGCCAGATTTTAATGAGCCCAGCTCCATAATCTGCCTGAGCGTTTATAGACCTTGGGAGGGGAACTCTAGAGCTTTAGGCTAAAGCAGCAGCAGAGAATGTCTCTCACTAGTGTAAGAACAGTGCTGGGTATGGCTGTTCTGAGGGCAGGCTCATCAACTGTGGCAACTTGCAGGGGGCACCACTCGGGGTGGGAATAGAGCTGGACATTATTTGCCACTAGACATTAAGAGATATGTAAAATCCATCAACTTTTTCCAATTTCATTGTGGGGAAATGGAAAAAAAATGCAATAACCAGTTACTACACTGCCAGCATAGAAAAGCAGCATTACAAATACCTATTAACATTTTTTGTGTGTGGAAATCCAACTATATACCTTGGGAAGGTGGGCAAAAGGTAGCAAGAAAGACAGAAAAATAGTAAGATGGAGCCAGAAATCCCACCTGCCATCTCTCTCAATATGCTGAGTGTGTATGCCCAAGACAAGTAAAAGCAAAAACATGAATCTGTTCTCTCAGTTTATCTCAGCTCCTCTGAGCTTCTCATAGTGTGAGAATCAGATGCACTAAATAGAATTCTGCTACTCAGACACCGAAGATAGTTTTCTTACAACATGGCCCCTAAACAGAAGCCAACTTCTTCATCTGGTGCTCAACAGAAGATAAAGCAATGTATTCCAAACCACAAGGAAAAACTGGCTGAGCCAGTCCCAACTGCAAGATGCTTTGGTGGCCTCCAGTTGGCATCATTCTAAAAGGAGTTTTGACAGTAACTAACTAATTGGTAGTTTTTCCTTTCTTGCCAACTTGAGAACCCAACCTTGAGCTAAGATGTAACTTAGCTATGTGCTATGCTTAGTACTCAGTTGTGTCCAACTCTTTGCTACCCCATGGACTGTAGTCCGCCACACTTCTCTGTCCATGGGGATTTCTCCAGGCAAGAATACCGAAGTGGGTTGCCATGCCCTCCTCCAGGGGATCTTCTCAACCCAGGGATCAAACCCAGGTCTCCCACATTGCAGGTAGATTCCTTACCATCTGACTCACCAGGGAAGCCCAAGAATACTGGAGCGGGTAGCCTAACCCTTCTCCAGGGGATCTTCCTAACCCTAGGAATCAAACTGGGGTCTCCCGCATTGCAGGCAGATTATTTACCGCTGAGCCACTGACAAACCCAGGTTCTAATAAACTAGGTTATGGGGCTTCCCTGGTAGCTCAGCTAGTAAAGAATCTGCCTGCTAATGAGGGAGACACAGGAGACCACAGGAGACGTGGGTTTGATCCCAGGGTCAGGAAGATCTCCTGGAGTAGGAAATGGCAACCCACTCCAATATTCTTCCCTGGAAAATCCCATGGACAGAGGAACCTGGAGGGCTACAGTCCATGATGTTGCAAAGTATCAGACACGACTGAGCAACTGAGCACAAACCTAGCTATACCAGATTCCAATCAGCAGCCTCTAGATAGCGCAGTCTAAGAGTGCCAGCTAGTTTCTTAACTGAGGATGTTAGTAAGATTTTGAGATGCTAGAAGCAGAAGATATTAGGAAGAGATGGCAAGAATACACAGAAGAACTGTACAAAAAAGATCTTCATGACCCAGATAATCACGATGGTGTGATCACTGACCTAGATCACATCCTAGAATGTGAAGTCAAATGGGCCTTAGAAAGCATCACTATAAACAAAGCTAGCGGAGGTGATGGAATTCCAGTTGAGCTATTTCAAATCCTGAAAGATGATGCTGTGAAAGTGCTGCACTCAATATGCCAGCAGATTTGGAAAACTCAGCAGTGGTCACAGGACTAGAAAAGGTCAGTTTTCATTCCAATCCCAAAGAAAGGCAATGCCAAAGAATGCTCAAACTACCACACAGTTGCACTCATCTCACACACTAATAAAGTAATGCTCAAAATTCTCCAAGCCAGGCTTCAGCAATATGTGAACTGTGAACTTCCTGATGTTCAAGCTGGTTTTAGAAAAGGCAGAGGAACCAGAGATCAAATTGCCAATATCCACTGGATCATAGAAAAAGCAAGAGAGTTCCAGAAAAACATCTATTTCTGCTTTATTGACTATGCCAAAGCCTTTGACTGTGTGGATCACAATAAATTGTGGAAAATTCTGAAACAAATGGGAATACCAGACCACTTGACCTGCCTCTTGAGAAATTTGTATGCAGGTCAGGAAGCAACAGTTAGAACTGGACATGGAACAACAGACTGGTTCCAAATAGGAAAAGGAGTACATCAAGGCTGTATATTGTCACCCTGTTTATTTAACTTACATGCAGAGTACATCATGAGAAACGCTGGACTGGAAGAAACACAAGCTGGAATCAAGATTGCTGGGAGAAATATCAATCACCTCAGATATGCAGATGACACCACCCTTATGGCAGAAAGTGAGGAGGAACTCAAGAGCCTCTTGATGAAAGTGAAAGAGGAGAGTGAAAAAGTTGGCTTAAAGCTCAACATTCAGAAAACGAAGATTATGGCATCTGGTCCCACCACTTCATGGGAAATAGATGGGGAAACAGTGGAAACAGGGTCAGACTTTATTTTTCTGGGCTCCAAAATCACTGCAGGTGGTGACTGCAGCCATGAAATTAAAAGACGCTTACTCCTTGGAAGGAAAGTTATGACCAACCTAGATAGCATATTCAAAAGCAGAGACATTACTTTGCCAACAAAGGTTCGTCTAGTCAAGGCTATGGTTTTTCCTGTGGTCATGTATGAATGTGAGAGTTGGACTGTGAAGAAGGCCGAGCGCCGAAGAATTGATGCTTTTGAACTGTGGTGTTGGAGAAGACTCTTGAGGGTCCCTTGGACTGCAAGGAGATCCAACCAATCCATTCTGAAGGAGATCAGCCCTGGGATTTCTTTAGAAGGAATGATGCTAAAGCTGAAACTCCAGTACTTTGGTCACCTCATGTGAAGAGTTGACTCATTGGAAAAGACTCTGATGCTGGGAGGGATTGGGGGCAGGAGGAGAAGGGGACGACAGAGGATGAGATGGCTGGATGGCATCACTGACTCGATGGACGTGAGTCTGAGTGAACTCTGGGAGTTGGTGAGGGACAGGGAGGCCTGGCGTGCTGTGATTCATGGGGTCTCAAAGAGTCGGACACGACTGAACGACTGATCTGATCTGATCTGATGAGGACAAAAGCCATGATGAAGATATTAGCTATTCCAATGTGCAACTGGGATACATTTGAAGTGAGGACTCCCTCATTTCAAAGACCAGGGGTTCTGTGTAGTCAACAGATAGTAGGTAAGGGGACAATTCCAAGGAAGAATGCAGACGTAATCCTTATTAAGAGTGGAGGAGAGGAAGAGATGTATGGAGACAGTAACATGGAAACTTACATTACCATATGTAAAATAGACAGCCAACGGGAATTTGCTGTATGTCTCAGGAAACTCAAACAGTGGCTCTGTATCAACTTAAGGAGGTGGGATGGGGAGGGAGATGGAAGGGAGATTCAAAGGGAGGAGATGTATGTATACCTATGGCTGATTCATATTTGACAGCAAACAACAAAATTCTGTAAAGCAATTATCTTTCAATTAAAAAATAAATTAAAAAAATAGAACTAAAGGTGCCATGTATCTGATACTAAACTTGGCAGTCTGTATTTTAACTTGTGCTATAAACAAATATCTCTTTTATTATCTTAAATATTCCCTAAATTGTGTAGTGGTGTGATCTGAGGAGCTTTCAGTCAGTTCTGAATCCTTGATATTAGGCTACAGGGACAAGAAAGCTAGTCTAAAGCTATACATTTACTGTACATTTGGTTTCTATAGCTTAAGATATGTAATTTATCTTTGTTGGAGCCCATTTTTATTGTGGGATGCGTCTGTTTTATACATCCTTTTGAATGATGAGATTTAAGTCAAATACCCAGTCAGGGTCCTTGGGATTGTTCCAGATACTGGTGATATACACCAAGCTGGACTGGTAAGTATTTTTTTTCATACTGTAAAAGATGTTCTTATCATTAAAAAAAGGTACACCTCACTAAACAACTGTTAGGATGCCTAAAAAAAAAAACCCCAATCCTGGCTCACACTAAGTATCATCAGAAGAGTTTCTGGTAGACATGCAAAACAGTACAGCCAACTCTGTAAAAAACAGTTTGAAAGTTTCTAATAAAATTAAACATATACTACTTAGCACACAACCCAGCAATTCTATTCATAGATATTTACTTGAGAGAAATAAAAACTTACATTCATACAAAAACCTGTATATGAATTTTATGTTGTTGTTCAGTCAGTCAGTCACGTCAGTCTCTTTGTGACCCCATGGACTGCAGCATGCCAGGTTTCCCTGTCTACCACCATCTCCTGGACCTTGCTCAAACTCATGTCATTGAGTTGGTGATGCCATCCAACCATCTTATCCTCTGTCACCCCCTTCTCCTCCTGCCTTCAATCTTTCCCAGCATCAGGGTCTTTTCTAATGAGTCAGCTCCTTGTATAAGGTGGCCAAATTATTGGAGCTTCAGCATCAGTCCTTCCAATGAATATTCAGGGTTGATTTCCTTTAGGATTGACTAGTTTGATCTCCTTGCAGTCCAAGGAACTCTCAAGAATCTTCTCCAACACCACAGTTCAAAAGAATCAATTCTTTGGCGCTCAGCCTTCTTTATGGTCCAACTCTCACATCCATACATGACTACTGGAAATCCATAGCTTTGACTAGATGGACCTTTGTCAGCAAAGTGATGTCTCCACTTTTTAATACACTGTCTAGATTTGTCATAGCTTTTCTTCCAAGGAGCAAGGGTCTTTTAATTTCATGGCTGCAGCCACCATCTGCAGTGATTTTGGAGCCCAAGAAAATAAAGTCTGTCACTATTTCTATTGTTCCCCCAACTATTTGTGATGGGATCGGATGCCATGATCTTTGGTTTTTGAATGTGGAGTTTTAAGCCATCTTTTTCACTCTGCTCTTTCACCTTCATAAGGGTGGTGTCATCTGCATATCTGAGGTTATTGATATTTCTCCCAGCAATCTTGACTCCAGCTTGTGCTTCATCTAGCCCGGCATTTCGCATGATGTACTCTGCGTATAAGTTAAACAAGCAGGGTAACAATACACAGCCTTGATGTACTCCTTTCCCAGTTTGGAACCAGTCCATTGTTCCATGTCTGGTTCTAACTGTTGCTTTTTGATATGCAAACAGGTTTCACAGGAGGCAGGTAGGTGGTCTGGTATTCCCATCCCTTTAAGAATTTTCCAGTTTGTTGTGATCCACGCAGTCAAAGGCTTTAGCATAGTCAATGAAGCAAAAGTACATGTTTTTCTGAATTTTACAGCATATTATTTATAATTAATATTTATAATTTCCCCAAATTAGAAGTAACCCAAATGTTCTTTTAACAAGTATACAGACAAACAAGCCATGGCACATCCATGTTCCGGAATACCTCTCACCAATAAGAAGGGATGAACTCTTGGTATGTACCAACCAAAAGAAATGAATCTCAAATGTATTATGAGCTTAATACTATATTATTCCAATTATATGACATTCTGGAAAATGCAGTACTTTACTGTGCAGAAACAAATCCATAATTTCAAGGGTTAGGACTGAAGGAAGGGTTTGAGAACAAAGGGACAGCTCAAGGAAATCTTTGGTGTCACGGCACTGTTCTGTATCCTGATTGTAGTGTTAGTTTATGGCTATGAATCTATTAGAATTTAACTCTACATGAAAAAAAAAGTGAATTTAAAAAATGTAAAAATATGTGCAGCTTTACAACAAGATTTGTTTAAAATTAAGAGACTGACAGATTCACCTAGAGGTCAGCAGTCTGAATTTAGGTGAAAAGGTAGGAGAATTTAGGCTTAAAATTGGTTATGAGCCAAGGACAAGCAGATCTAAGAAACATGGTATCAGGCATGGCACAAGGAAAAGATCATTAGAAGGAAATTCTCTGTGATGTAGGCTGGGCATGAGTGCAGTCATGAAAAAAGGAAGCATTTGTTTACTTGAGAATCAGTTCTAATTTATTTTAAGAAATCATTTCAGAATTGTTCATTGATTTCTGTCTCTGGAAAGTAATTACAGAAAGAATTTTCCATGCAACAAATAGGTGGAGACAGTGAGAAAAATAAAATGTGCTTGGGATTGATTTTAAATGAACTTAGCATTTTCTCTAGCATTCTCATATAGTTGTTCCATATGAAAATAATTTTCAATAAAAATATATAAACACAATATATTCACAGAAATAGGCCAAATAATTAATTAATATGTCTTCTCCCTTCTCACAGTATGGGTAGTGCTGTAACTCACTGGAGGACAACTGTCATAGAGGATAAGGAAGAAGAAGTGGGCTTCCTTGGTGGCTCAGTTGGTAAAGAGCTGCCTGCAGTGATAGAGACCCAGGTTCAATCCCTGGGTAGGGGAGATCTCCTGGAGAAGGCAACCCACTCCAGTAACCTTGCCTGGAGACTTTCATGGACAGAGAAGTCTGGTGGGCTACAGTCTATGGGGTCACATAAAGTCGGACATGACTGAATGACTAACACTTTCATTTTCAAGGAGGAAGTGGATTTCAGATGGAGACAGAATCTGGGAGGATAGCATAGCTCAACTTAGTAAGATTGAAACAGCTCAGAGATCATTGAAGGATCTCTATTGTTTAACAGATGAGAAAACTATGGCCCAAAGATGTGAAGTGACTTGCCAGAAGCTGCAGAATTATTAAATTGTATAATCTAATCTTTTGTTGCCAAATGCAGTGCTTTTGGTTTGGGTTTTTTTTTTTTTTTTTAGTTCCTATAAAAGTACAATTTGCTATTCTTTCCAAATGGGAGAGGGAATATAGACTAAAATGTACAGTTCAAACACTCTATGATATAGTGGCGGGGGTGGGGGTGGGGTGTATATTTGAAAATGTCATTAAAATGCAATTTGTTCTAAATAGTGTCCTGTTGCTAGCAACCATAATTTGGTAATTTTCAGAACTCAGTCAAATGAAAAAAATCTATTATTATTTCTCAGACAGGCTGAGTCTCTCTCTCACTTCTAGTAGCTGAAAAGTTACACCAGCACAAAGACCAAATCAGAAGCATGAACTTGGTGTGACGTTTACATACAGGAGTATATTGCAGGCTCTTCAATTAAGTGGGTTGCTGCATGGCTTGCTCTAAGATTTGCCCTCTAACCTCAAACTGTTAAATTCATTGTGCAACCCAGTCTCAGTTCTTGGTATGCATTTATTCTTCTTCTAAAAAAAAAAAAATTATGTACTGTTCCTGGAAAGAGTGCAGACAAAGTCCCAACAAATGGAATAATGGCTTAAGGCCAGAGATGGCCCTATAGATGTAGATGTAGGTCAGCCCTGTAGATGCTGACCTCTTGCCTTTATCTTGCAGTTCTTGAGAGACTGCTGAACAACAAGGGCGAGGGAGAGAGAAAGACAGACTCAGTCCAAAAAAAAAACCGATAATGGATTTTTTTCACTTGGTTGAGTATAGAAAACTACAGTTATTAGTTACAGGACATTGTTTAGAAAGGTTTGCAATATATAATTTTGGTTCACTGACCAAATTAATGCATTGCAGATCGATATAGATTTTTTGTTGTTGTTTATGGACTTCTATACATGCTCTGTAGTCCCTAGAAATCTCAAGAACAAAGTATTATAAAAGGGCCACTCATGCAATGGTAAAATAACAGCATTATCTTTCCAGAATTATCCATTAACCATCCTTGAGCGAGAACAGGAAAGTCCAACTTACTAGATGTTTATAAAGGTCAACATCAGAAAATTCTTCCTAACTCCACACATGCATGTTACAGAATTACTGCTGCAACTCCATCAAACAGCAATAATTTAAAATGATGGATGATTTTTTTAATGAAATTAATCTTCAATGGCAGATTTAATGATAGAAGGGGAGAACTGAAACTCAGGTTCTGAAACATCCTTACACATTTGTTTAATTTGTACTGTCTGTCTCTCGACAGTGGAATTCAAACAAAAACAGCACCCTGTCTTTTGACTGTTGTGTTCACCCCCATATCTCTAGCGTCTGACCATAACTGACCTTTATTGAAGGAGAGAATCAATCAATTAATAAGGCAGACATCTTTGATCAAGGGAAACTTCAGGTCTCCATTAAAAAAGACAATAAGAGTAAAAACTTTTTGAAAAGATTAACTAAAACACACATGAAAAATATTTTTGTTATTGTCATTTTAGGCTGAGGATATTCACTTCGGAGTATCTATACCCATCTGCTTTAAGACACTAGTGACAGCTGTCTTGACCAATAATTTTGATACTCATTACATCACTTCAAGTATTAGTAATTCTAAATATGAGATCTCATGACATTTTGATATAAGGCCACCTACAAATGTGTCTGAATTATACATGCAAACAACCTGAATTAATATCAAAGGCAAGGAGGATCTTTTTCTCAGAGGGCAAGAAGAGAATTCATACCAGTTTATCGCTTAATACTTAGGCAAAGGATTTGCTGGAAGATTTTTAATGTTCTTTTCAGTATTCAATCAAACAACTGTCTGAAGAGGATGTTGTGATTTGGATAATAATTTCTCAAACACACTTACATCCCTAATTTCTTTCTGAACCAAGTCAATCAACACGCCATTTGGGATGCACCTGGAGGCAACTGGTTTGAGGTGTTTTTCTGGAAAGTGAGAACTACTCAACATCCATTTGCACTTGAACTGCCTGTAAATACCTCCCCAAGTCCCTTAGCTGTACCAGGGAGAACAAAGGAAACAGCCATTTTCAGTCAGTGCTTTGTGATTTTGGTATTTCACAAGCTGCAGAATAGAATAGAGGATGCACTCAGCTCTCTTCAGGGTCACTCTCTGAAATGGAGAGAAAAAGGCTGTTTTTTACATTTTCAAATGCTTTTCCCTTCAATCCACTGCAATTTTCCCTCACAGCATATTTGCAGGTGGCGTTGTCTTGTAAGAGTTTCTCCCAGTTTTTCACTCAAATGGTGTGAGAAGTGGAGTAAATATCTTTAGTGACTTATTAAATGTCTAGCCCCCAAATCCTCTTTTTCAGTTTTATCATCTTTTTCTTCCTTTACATCCTGGGTTCCTAGACCCTTAGCCTGCACTAAAATCCCATGGACAGAGGAGCCTGGTGGGCTGCCGTCTATGGGGTTGCACAGAGTCGGACATGACTGAAGTGACTTAGCAGCAGCAGCAGCATAGCAGAAGCCTGCATTCAAAGAATTTAAGGCTGACCATGCAGGGAATTCTTTAAGGAGGGAGGAGGGGGATGATCCCTGGTAGGGGTAGGTGAAAATGAAAATAAAAACACGATGCTTGTGCTGCTGTGTTTATACAATTAACTTCTCATCACTCATCATTTCATTGAAGAATCTCTGCAGTACGGACCATTCCTACCTTTCCAGCTCCCACCACTCACACACATGAGTTTTAATGCCTAGCCAGTCCAGACCCATTTCTCTTCCATAATTATGCTCTGCACTTTTCTCATCCTTGTACTTTTAGTCACACTTGTCCCTTCCCTTGGATCATACCCAGTCTATCTCAGCCTCCTCCAATCCTATTCATTCTTCAAGCATGCTAAGTCACTTCAGTTGTGTCCAACTCTTTGCAACCCTTGGGACCACAGACCACCAGGCCCTCTGTCCATGGGATTCTCTAGTGGCTCAGAGGGTAAGGAATCTGCCTTGTAATTCAGGAGACCTGGATTCAATCCCTGGATAGGGAAGATATCCCGGAGAAGGGAATGGCTACTCACTCCAGTATTCTTGCCTGGGAAATCCCATGGACAGAGAAGCCTGGAGGGCTTCAGTCCAAGGCGTTGCAAAGACTGGGACACAACTAAATGACTAACACTTTCACTTTCACATAATATTGGGCTTCCTAGGCAGCACTAGTGGTAAAGAATCTGCCTGCCAGTGCAGGAGACACAAGAGACATGGGTTCGATCCCTGGGTCAGGAAGATCCCCTGGAGGAGGTCATAGCAACCTACTCCAATATTCTTGCCTGGAGACTTCCACTGACAGGGGAGCCTGGCAGGCTACAGTCCATGGGGTTGCAAAGAGTTGGACACAACTGAGCGATTAAAGCTTTAACTTTCATATAGTGTTGGGCTTATATGCAGAGTTGCTGCTGCTGCTAAGTCACTTCAGTTGTGTCCAATTCTGTGCGACCCCACAGACGGCAGCCCAACAGGCCCCGCCATCCCTGGGATTCTCCAGGCAAGAATACTGGAGTAGGTTGCCATTTCCTTCTCCAATGCATGAAAGTGAAAAATGAAAGTGAAGTCGCTCAGTCATGTCCAACTCTTAGCGACCCCATGGACTGCAGCCTACCAGGATCCTCCATCCATGGGATTTTCCAGGCAAGAGTACTGGAGTGGGGTGCCATTACCTTCTTTGATATGCAGAGTACATCATGTGAAATACAGGGCTGCATGAATCACTAACTGGAATCAAGATTGCCAGGAGAAATATCAACAACCTCAGATATGCAGATGATACCACCCTAACAGCAGAAAGTGAAGAGGAACTAAAGAGCCTCTTGATGAAGGTGAAAAAGGAGAGTGAAAAAACTAGCTTAAAACTCAACATTAAAAAAACTAGAATCATGGCATGTGGTCCCATTACTTCACGGAAAACAGATGGGGAAAAAACTGGAAACAGCAATGGATTTTATTTTCTTGGGTGCCACAATCACTGTGGACTGTGACTGTGGCCATGAAATTAAATGTTTGCTTCTTGGAAGAAAAGCTATGACAAACCTAGACAGCATATTAAAAGCAGAGACATTACTTTGTCAACAAAGATCTGTCTAGTCAAAACTATGGTTTTTCCAGCAGTCATGTACAGATATGAGAGTTGGACCATAACGAAGGCTGAGCACCGAACAATTGATTTTTTCAAACTATGGTGCTAGAGAAGACTCTTGAGAGTCCCTTGGATAGCAAGGAGATCAAACCAGCCAATTCTAAAGGAAATCAACCTTGAATATTCATTGGAAGGACTGATGCTGAAGCTGAAGCTCCAATACTTTGGTTGCCTGATGCAAAGAGCCAACTCACTGGAAAAGACCCTGATGCTGGGAAAGGTTGAGGGCAGGGGGAGAAGGGGACAACAGAGGTTAAGATGGTTGGATGGCATCATCAACTCAATAGACTTGAACTGGAGCCTACTCTAGAAGACAGTGAAGGACAGGGAAGCCTGGCATGCTGTAGTCCAGGGGTCCCAAAGACTCACAAGTGCCTGAGCGACTGAACAAGGTGGTGCTAGTGGTGAAGAATCCACCTGCCAATGCAGGAGACTTAAGAGATGCAGGTTCGATCCCTGCCTCAGGACATCCCCTGGAGGAGGTCCTGGCAACCCACTTAAGTATTCTTGCCTAGAGAGTTCAGTCTTCAAGAGCCATCTCAAATCTATCATTAACCCTTTATTTCTGGTCCCCCATCTAGAAAGAACAATATAAAAATTAAATTATTTTTTACAACAGTGTGAGAAAACAATTGACTTAACCCTTTCAAATGAAAGGTGATGCCCTGAAGCATAAACCCAAGAAACAAAATATTAGTCATCCTGTCCTTCCAAGAAGAAAGAAAAGTCTCATGGAGGAGGTAGGATAGAGACCTTTCAGGGTAACAGCCAGTGGAAATATCTGGTGGCTGAGTAAAAAAATATATATTTTTTAAATGGAGAAACCAACTTTAGATTAAAGTTGTTTGCATGGTGTGAAGATTAGTTTTTGTGTCAACTTGACTAAGCTACAGTACCCCAACTATTTAATCAAACACTAATCAATGTGCTGCTGTAAAGGTATTTTGAGAATGTAGATAACATCTACAATCTGACTTTATAGATAACATCACAAGCTGACTTTAGATAAAGAGAGTAGCTTCAATATGGAGATCAGCTTCACACCATCAGTTGAGGGCCTTAAGAGCCAAAACTGAGGTTTCCTGAGGAAGAAATTCCACTTCAAGACTGCAACATTAACTCCTGTTTGAGTTTCCAGTCTGTATATGCATATGTACATATACATAGGTATTACACATATATTCATATACTGTACATATATAACAAATAAAAACATGTACGGGTAACATGGAGAAGGTGATGGCACCCCACTCCAGTACTCTTGCCTGGAAAATCCCATGGATGGAGGAGCCTGGTGGGCTGCAGTCCATGGGGTCGTTGAGTCAGATACGACTGAGCGACTTCACTTTCACTTTTCACTTTGATGGACTGGAGAAGGAAATGGCAACCCACTCCAGTGTTCTTGCCTGGAGAATCCCAGGGACGGGGGAGCCTGGTGGGCTGCCGTCCATGAGGTCGCACAGAGTCGGACACGACTGAAGCAACTTAGCAGCAGCAGCAGCATGGGTAACAAATATATATCATATATATATATATATGATGTTGTGGATATGACTGGTGATAGAAACAAGGTCTGATGCTGTAAAGAGCAATATTGCATAGGAACCTGGAATGTTAGGTCCATGAATCAAGGCAAATTGGAAGTAGTTAAACAGGAGATGGCAAGAGTGAACGTCGACATTCTAGGAATCTGTGAACTAAAATGGACTGGAATGGGTGAATTTAACTCAGATGACCATTATATCTACTACTGCAGGCAGGAATCCCTTAGAAGCAATGGAGTAGCCATCACGGTCAACAAAAGAGTCCAAAATGCAGTACTTGGATGCAATCTCAAAAATGACAGAATGATCTCTGTTCGATTCCAAGGCAAACCATTCAATATCACAGTAATCCAAGTCTACGCCCCAACCAATAACACTGAAGAAGCTGAAGTTGAACGGTTCTATGAAGACCTACAAGACCTTTTAGAACTAACATCCAAAAAAGATGTCCTTTTCATTATAGGGGACTGGAATGCAAAAATAGGAAGTCAAGAAACACCTGGAGTAACAGGAAAATTTGGCCTTGTGCCGGGGTCCAGCCCCGGCTGATCCAAGGTATTCGAAGGAGAGACGGCATCGGCGACCTACTTATTTAAATATTAATCAAATATATAAAGAGTAATAGAATAAGATAGCTCAGTGAAGAAATTCAGTGGAGAAAAGCAGCTGAAATAAGGATAGTTCAGTAGGAAAATTCAGTGAAGAAAAGAGGCTGAATAATTCAGCCAGAAGGTAAGAGAAAGAACGACATGCGAAGACCAAGTTTCGGTGAACAAGGGGCCCGCACTTTATTTTCCAAAGTAGTTTTTATACCTTAAGTTATGCATAGAGGATAATGGGGGAAGGGGTAGAGTCATGCAGTAAGCCAGGCTTTCTTCCTGCAAACTTATCA
>NW_011495032.1:37507270-37531039 GCF_000754665.1 Bison bison bison
ATTTCTAATCAATCTTTTAACTACTCAAAGGAATCTGTGTTTAGACAGTTTAGAACATCTCCTGCCTCTCACAGTTGGGAGGCTCTGAACAACCACATGTGGCTGGAAAAACCTATTCAGGCAGGCTAGAGGATTTCCAAAGGAGTTTGTAGGTTGAAACACTGTCACACCCAGGAATTATTAACTGGAGCTGTAAGCTAACTCTTTTTTCAGAGAGAGGTAGTGGGGGACATCCCCCCGTAAAGTCAGAGGTGTAGGTGAAAGCACAAAGCAAAAAGTAGGCAGACTGGTTTTGGGGGTTGATGCTTGAGAATTTCCAGGGGGACTCCTGAGGCTCGATCCTGCCTTTGCGTATGCCGAGCCTCCTTCCTCATGACCTTTGCCATGGGCGGAGTTCCTCACGCTGGTTCCCGGCAGTGATAGAATTCTAGTTGAGCTATTCCAGATCCTGAAAGATGATGCTGTGGAAAGTGCTGCATTCAATATGCAATATGCAATATGCACTCAATATGCAATATGCCAGCTCCCGGCAGTCTTGGAATACAGAATGAAGCAGGGCAAAGGCTAATAGAGTTTTGCCAAGGGAATGCACTGGTCATAGCAAACACCCTCTTCCAACAACACAAAAGAAGACTCTACACATTGACATTACCGGATGGTCAACACCAAAATCAGATTGATTCTATTTTTTGCAGCCAAAGATGGAGAAGCTCTATACAGTCAGCAAAAACATGACCGGGAGCTGACTGTGGCTCAGATCATGAACTCCTTATTGCCAAATCAGACTTAAATTGATGAAAGTAAGGAAAACCACTAGACCATTCAGGTATGACCTAAATCAAATTCCTTATGATTATACAGTGGAAGTGAGAAATAGATTTAAGGGACTAGATCTGATAGATGGTGTGCCTGATGAACTATGGACAGAGGTTCGTGACATTGTATAGGAGACAGGGATCAAGACCATCCCCATGGAAAAGAAATGCAAAAAAAGCAAAATGGCTGTCTGGGGAGGCCTTACAAATAGCTGTGAAAAGACGAGAAGTGAAAAGCAAAGGAGAAAAAGAAAGATATAAGCATCTGAATGCAGAGTTCCAAAGAATAGCAAGGAGATAAGAAAGCCTTCCTCAGTGATCAAGGCAAAGAAATAAAGGAAAACAACAGAATGGGAAAGACTAGAGATCTCTTCAAGAAAATTAGAGATACCTAGGGAACATTTCGTGCAAAGATGGGCTCAGTAAAGGACAGAAATGGTATGGACCTAACAGAAGCAGAAGATATTAAGAAGAAGTGGCAAGAATACACAGAAGAACTGCACAAAAAAGATCTTCACAGCCAAGATAATCACGATGGTGTGATCACTGACCTAGAGCCAGATTCCTGGAATGTAAAGTCAAGTGGGCCTTAGGAAGCATCACTATAAACAAAGCTAGTGGGGGTGATGGAATTCCAGTTGAGCTATTTCAAATCCTGAAAGATGATGCTGTGAAAGTGCTGCACTCAATATGCCAGCAAATTTGGAAAACTCAGCAGTGGCCACAGGACTGGAAACGGTGGGTTTTCATTCCAACCCCAAAGAAAGGCAATGCCAAAGAATGCTCAAACTACTGCACAATTGCATTCATCTCACACGCAGTAAAGTAATGCTCAAAATTCTGCAAGCCAGGCTTCAGCAATATGTGAACCATGAAATTCCAGATGTTCAAGCCGGTTTTAGAAAAGGCAGAGAAACCAGAGATCAAATTGCCAACGTCGGCTGGATCATGGAAAAAGCAAGAGAGTTTCAGAAAAACATCTATTTCTGCTTTATTGACTATGCCAAAGCCTTTGACTGTGTGGATCACAATAAACTGTGAAAAATTCTGTAAGAGATGGGAATACCAGACCACCTGATCTGCCTCTTGAGAAACCTATAACCTGGTCAGGAAGCAACAGTTAGAACTGGACATGGAACAACAGACTGGTTCCAAATAGGAAAAGGAGTACGTCAAGGCTGTATATTGTCACCCTGCTTGTTTAACTTATATGCAGAGTACATCATGAGAAACACTGGGCTGGAAGAAGCACAAGCTGGAATCAAGATTGCTGGGAGAAATATCAATCACCTCAGATATGCAGATGATACCACCCTTATGGCAGAAAGTGAGGAGGAACTAAAAAGACTCTTGATGAAATAGAAAGAGGAGAGTGAAAAAGTTGGCTTAAAGCTCAACATTCAGAAAACGAAGATCATGGCATCTAGTCCCGTCACTTCATGGGAAATAGATGGGGAAACAGTGGAAACAGTGTCAGACTTTGTTTGGGGGGGCTCCAAAATCACTGCAGATGGTGACTGCAGCCATGAAATTAAAAGACGCTTACTCCTTGGAAGGAAAGTTATGACCAACCTAGATAGCATATTCAAAAGCAGAGACATTATTTTGCCAACAAAGGTCCATCTAGTCAAGGCTATGGTTTTTCCTGTGGTCATGTATGGATGTGAAAGTTGGACTGTGAAGAAAGCTGAGTGCCGAAGAATTGATGCTTTTGAACTGTGGTGTTGGAGAAGACTCTTGAGAGTCCCTTGGACTGCAAGGAGATGCAATCAGTCCATTCTAAAGGAGATCAGTCCTAGGTGCTCTTTGGAAGGACTGATGCTAAAGCTGAAATTCCAATACTTTGGCTACCTTATGGGAAGAGTTGACTCATTGGAAAAGACTCTGATGCTGGGAGGAATTGGGGGCAGGAGGAGAAGGGGACGACAGAGGATGAGATGGCTGGATGGCATCACCAACTTGATGGACATGAGTTTGGGTGAACTCCAGGATTTGGTGCTGGACAGGGAGGCCTGGCATGCTGCAATTCATGGGGTCACAAAGAGTCAGTCATAACTGAGTGACTGAACTGAACTGAACTGATATATATGAGATATGTGTGTGTATATATATATATATATATAATGAGGGTCAACTATATATATATATATATATATATATACACCCTCATTATTCATGAATTCTGTAGTTGATAATTTGCCAATCTACCAAAATTTATTTGTAACCCCAAAACCAATACTTGTGGTGCTTTGCAGTTATTCATTGACACGCATGTAATAGCAAAAAATTTGAGTTGTCCAGTGTGCACATTTCCTTCTGGGGTCAAACCGTCAAATCTTTTTTGTGTCAGCTCTCATACTGTAAACAAATTTCCCTTTCTTATATTTAGGGTCACTTTTTCTGTATTTTTGTTGATTTTGCCATTTAAAATGCCCCCAGCATAGAGCTGAAGCGTTGTCTATGTTTCTAAGTGAGAGAAGCCTGCGAAGTAAGCTTTATTTATTTATAAGTAAGCATGAGTTACAGTTCTGTTGGCTGTGAGTTCAATGTTAATGAATCTCCCCTCTGTCTGTGTATGTCTCTCTCTCTCTCTCACACACACACACACATTTTCCTCAAACAGAAACACACATAAAACAAAATTACATATTGATCAGGTGATGAAAATGTTGGGACCAGTGACCCCAGGAACTCATCCTTGTACTTCCTCTAGGACACATGGTTAAGAGTTTGGTAATTCAAAAAAAAGAGTTTGCTAATTCAGCATTCACAGCAATTTAACAGAACATAACTACTGTGGATTGTGGATAAAAATAATTGATTGCATACACATATATGTGTACATACATATGTATATCTATCTATCTTCTATTGATTATCTTTCTCTGGAGAGTTCTGATGCACATGGCAACTGTCTCAGGTGATGAATTGTTTCTGGTGTTCCAAGGAGAAACTGGTAGGAAGTTGAGGAAGCAAAAGAAAGAATGGGAAGCCAGGCAAGAAGCAATTTCAGTTGAAGTCCTACAGCCTTCCTGGAAGGACTCTGTTCCAGGTTGGTCCTGGCTATAGATGTCAATGGCTCAAACACTGTCCTTGGAGGAAGCATACAGGGCCAAGTCCACAGGAATGAAGCAGGCTCAAGGTGTGAGGACAGAGAAGGAAGTGACTGGTAGAGATCAAGTCAGCACCATAAAAAAGGGAATCACCCTTTATCTTTGTAAACCTCACCCCTAGCACCTAACCAAATGCCTGCTGTACACTAAATGCTAAAAATAAGTGTCAGTCACTCAGTCGTTTCTTACTCTTTACAACCCCATGGACTACAGCCCACCAGGCTCCCTCATTGATGGGATTCTCCAGGCAAGAATACTGGAGTGGATTGCCATTTCCTTCTCCAATGCTAAAAAATATGTGGAACAAATAAATGATCTCTCCTGCTACATTTCACTAAGATTCACATGAATAAACAAACAAGGCAGAAAATCAACCATTCTCGAGAGTACTTTTCTGATGCTTCTCTAAAGCACAGCTGTTGAAGAATATCTGTGAAAAGGAAGAGTCTTTAAAATATCTTCATGGTTATTTGACAGATAATTCCTTTCATAGAACTATATGATAAAATTAAAATTCTTAGTCTTTTGTCACAAAATTTTGAGAGCTTGTCCTAACAATAACACAGGGAAGAAGTCTCACCCTGAGAAACACAAAACATATATTGCCAAACCAGGAAACTCTTTCTCTCTCTTTCCCCCTCTTTCTCAAACATATACACACATGAGTGGTTACTATTTCCATTTAAAATTTTCTACATTCAACATAAAATTCACATTTAAATAAATAAACCAGTATCAGGGTAGTTTTCTACAAGGTGTTCACAAAGTGAGGAATAATATTTGTATGTAAAATGTGAGAAAAGATTTGTAGGGATAAAGTCTACAGTGGTACCTACCTTTTGCAAGAATCATACCAACACACTGAGCTGGCCAAAAGGTTCATTCAGGTTGTTCTGTACCATCTTATGAGAGACTTGAACGAACATTTTGGCCAACCCAGTATAACTTCCAGAGCTGATTCTTTAAAATTCTGTGAATATATTTTTTAGCAGGCTAGAAGGATTGGATTAACCCATAAGGCAGCTGAGATACTGCTCAATTATTAGGGATAGGTCCTTATCACCAGCATAATCAAGTTCCAACTCCTTAGCATAGCTTGTAAGATCTTTTCACCAGCAGTCCCCACAACCTGTTGCTCCAGCCATATTTCCTGCCCCTCGCCCTTCAGCAGAGTTACTATGGGGCCACCCAAATTATTCATAATTCCTCCAGTGGAATTGGCCGTGCTCTGGTCCTGTTTCTTTTGCCAGGCATAGCCTTGTTCTCTATGGTAAATTCTTACTCATCCATCAGGAACCAGCTTAAATAATCTGTGAAGCAATCCTTGAGCATCTTACTCAAAGGGAGGTAAGTCAAGCTTACCTCTTGGATTTGTTTGTTTGTTTCCACATATCCCACCTGATGGAAATTTTATCATACTGTATTTTAATTGTGGGGTGTGCAAACTTCCTAAGAAGAAGGATTATACTTTATTATCTTTGCCTCCATATGCTCTGACACAGAGCAAGTTTTCAATAAATAATGGACCATTTTTCTATTTTAAGAAAAGTGATGATATGAAAACTTTGGACAAATGTAAACAGTAGGTGAATGATTTGTTACTTTAAGAATATTTAGGAGCATTGTAGAATGAACAAAATATCAACAACAAAAAAAATTCTCCCCAAAAGGAATAAGCATTAATGGATAAACCCCCAAAACAGTGGAGAATGACATAATAAAATGTTAATCTAGGTATTTAAATATGTTAAACATTTTTTTAATATGAGAATTTGAAATGAAGTCTTAACCTGAGACTTGGATAAGAAATTACTTCCTAGAATTAAGCAAATGCTACAGTATAAAACCAGCAATCAGTAATGGAAAGAAGTGTAAGCTGACCTACATCCTATCTGAAGAAAATTGTGTGGGGATGAGGGGAGGACTCTAGTCAAGTGATCAATTCCATGAGAGTCTCAACATGAGATATAAGATGAGTGTTGCAGTAGAAAGGAGGACCTGGAGATGTGTAGTCTGAAGCAGGTAATACTCAGAGGTCTAGTCTGGTAGGTAGCTGATGGGCATCAGGTAGTTCTGGAAACAGGAAATGAAATCTCAGACCTGAAGCTCGAGTTCAAGGGTAGAATTCCACACCCCTACAAAGACTGACGATGAAGTCATAGTGAAACAAGAGTAACAGGTTATCAAAACAGAAATTCAGGCACAAGTGAGAAGATGGAAATACAGTCTGGAATTGGGGTACAAGGTGGAAGTTTATCAAAGCATAATCCTAAATATGACCACCAAGGCAGGGCACAGTGCCAATTTGGAAATGGCAGCAGAATTAGTGAGATGCTTAGTGAGGATGCTTGGTGAAGATGGAACTCCTCACCAAGGGCTTCTAGAGTTCCCCTAGTCAAGAATAGGATTGGATCCAGTGAGAGCCACACAAAACATGCCTTGAGGAATCAAGAATTCAGGTTAGGGGAAAGAGAGAGAACGAGAGCCAGAAATGTCATGATGAGTTTTAATGGAAGTCAGTAAGAGCGCTTGCAGGGAAGGCTGGTTGCTCCCTTCAACATACTAATGAATACTGAAGTATGCAAATGTCAGCCAAGATGACTTGTGACTCTTGATGGGGACAGGAGGAAGGAGGGAGCATCCAACCCACCTGATGACACCAAGGGCTTGAAGAGCAAAGCAGCTTTGAGTTGTTAGGATGCAGGAAAGAGAAAGAACTGCCTCAAAGAAAAGATTAGTTGATTCATAGCTAAGCAGCTCTGAAGTGAAACTTCAAAGACTCGCAAAGACAGAAAAGGGAAGAGGAGATGAAAAAAAACAAGGGCAAAACTTATAGAGAAAAAGTCCAGGTCAGGGTAGTATAGTTTGTTTTGAGACCACTTTATGCACCAACAGGTAATTTGATCCTAGGTAGTAAGTATAGTATTTTAAACAGAATTAAAAAAACACGATTGATTTTCATCAACAAAATATTTTCTAGAGCTATTCCATTAAACCAACTTGATTATTTGGTGAATTTTATAACAGTGTAGTTTTTTTTCATTTTTATCTTTAATGTAACTAAAATCACTTTTATTGAGATTGACTCTTTCCAATTTATATATTACTCAGAAGTTATGACTATTCTGCTGAATTTATTGAGAACATTGTATTTTACCAATTATAGCTTCCCCATTGTGACTTTCTCTGGCAGCTCTTCTAACAAGCCCAATTTCTCTGTCAAATTTGACATATTTAAATGTCAAAAATATTTGGTTCTGGTATCAGATTTTAGTGATTAATAAACCTCATCATGTAAAGTTCTAGCTCTTTTATTTTATGAGAAGTATTTTTACAAATTCTAATTTCATCTATCCCAATATTTTTTCCACAAATTTTTAATCTTTAACAAATTCTATAGCATTTCATTTTCTTCACTGTAAACTACAGTTTTTCCAGTAATCATATACAGATGTAAGAGTTGGACCATAAAGAAAACTGAGCACTGAAGAAGTGATGATTTCAAACTGTGGTGTTGGAGAAGACTCTTGAGAGTCCCTTGGACTGCAAGGAGATCAAACCAGTCAATCCTAAAGGAAATCAACCATGAATATTCATCAGAAGGACTGATGTTGAAGTTGAAGCTCCAATACTTTGACCATCTGATGTGAAGAGTCGACTCACTGAAGAAGATCCTGATGCTGAGAAAGACTGAGGACAAAAGGAGAAGAGAGTGGCAGAAGATGAGTTGGTAAAATAGTATCACCGACTCAAAGAGACATGAGTTTGAGTAAACTCTGGGAGATAGTGAAGGACAAGAAAGCCTGGAATGCTGCAGTCCATGGGGTCACAAAGAGTTGGACATGATTTAACGACCGAACAACAAAGTTTTATTTGGTAATAATTTTATCCAAAATATTTATTATAATATTTATATAATTCAGTAATATGCAGAAACAAAAAATAAAAAAGATCTCATGAACTACTATTACTGTTAAAGAATAAAAGAATGCCTGGAGAAGGAAATGGCAACCTACTCCAGTATTATTCTTGCCTGGGAAATCCCACAGACAGAGGAGCCTGGCTGCTACAGTCCAGAGGGTCCCAAAGAGTCAGACATGACTTAGTGAATAAACAACATATAATAAGATTAGTCTTTCATCATTGGGGAAATGTTTTAACAATTGGCTGTCACTCTCCAAAAAAAAAAAAGAAAAGAAAGCATACCTAGACCTTACAAAGAAATATGAGACAATTATATTTATTAGCAGCTCTAATTATGAAATAACGTTAGAGGCAAACACAGAAAGGAGGAAGGCTTTACTGAGTAGGACATGGAGTCCTGGAAGACATGAGGAGAGTAAACTGGCCCTACAGAGATTTAAATAAACTTCAGTATGACAAAAGGTGCCAAAAAGATGTAATAGATAACTGGCAGAAAATCACAACTGGTATGAACACACATGTCGTTTAAGAACAGAGTGCAATGACACATACAAAGCAGTCAGGCACGCAGGCGGTGCATACCAACAGGTGTGTCATGCTTGCAGAACTCGAATAAAGAAAGCGTGTTAGGTTCTTAACCCCGTTGGTCAGAAAATTAGGAATTTATAACAAACATTGACTCTCAGATGGTTAAAGTCTAACCTGGTTAATATGCCACACCTGTATCAGTGCGGAAAACAGGAGGCTGGTCATCATTACCCGTGCAGATGTGTCTGCTCTGGTTTCGGGTGGTACTGTAGCATGATCTGTCCACTTTATAAATGTGTGTTCCTTTTGAAACAGTAACTCTAGATCTAGGAGTTTCATCCCACTGGAATAAACATATACATATAAATATAAAAAGAATAAAAGAATGTATACACTGTTATCTTTTGTATGAAAAAAAGAAAGATAATATATATAATACATAAACACATTTTTCAGAGAAGGCAATGGCACCCCACTCCAGCACTCTTGCCTGGAAAATCCCATGGATGGAGGAGCCTGGTAGGCTGCAGTCCATGGGGTCGCTGAGGGTCGGACACGACTGAGCGACTTCACTTTCACTTTTCCCTTTCATGCATTGGAGAAGGAAATGGCAACCCACTCCGGTGTTCTTGCCTGGAGAATCTCAGGGATGGGGGAGCCTGGTAGGCTGCCGTCTATAGGGTTGCACAGAGTTGGACACGACTGAAGTGACTTAGCAGCAGCAGCAGCAGCAGCAGCAAACACATTTTTTTCTACTTTTTGCAAAAAGAAACAAAAATTTCTGGAAAAATAAACCAGAAACTAATGGCAAAGGTTAAATATGCTTGTATGTGGAAATGGGTAAACGATAGTGAGACTTCTCTGAATATGTGTTTTTAATATACTTTTCTGTTTTGAACCATATACACATTGCCTATTCAAAGACTAAAATGAAAAGGGAATTTTTTAAAAATCGAAAATGAATTCAATCAAAAATAAATTGACGTTAACAAACAATCACTCTGAAAAATACTCATTAGTTTGTGTTTTAATTCCAATCTTATTTATTAGAAAATTAGAAGTAATTCTTCTTCAATAGTTTACTGATATCTGATGAATTCAATTCTTCTTTATATGTTTACTTTGTAGACTATGTGCTAAATGTTCATGCTATTGGTGGAAAAGCAGAAGAGAGAGTCTCAAAGTATTTCAGGGATAGACAATCATTTCAGCTCAGTACATTTGTAAAAAAAAAAAGCTATGCTCTGATAATAAGGAGAAAGATCAGCCCAAGATTTCCAAACAAGAGAATAAAATGGCAGAGGGGATGGATCAGTGCAGGTTTTGTCTGGTACCCAAAAAAGGAAGAATCCCAGAAGGCTAAAGGATGGATAAGCTTTGATCTTTGGCATAACCAACCAAAACCACAGCAACAAAAAGGAGGACTGTTACAAAGCTTAATAATAAAGACAAAAAATAAAGTTCTTTTCATTTCAAGAAGGAAAAAAAAAAAAAAGGACAACACAACTGATCTCAGTGGCAAATATCTTATCAGGGGGCCTCAGAATTCAAGGAAAGCTGAGTCACAGTGGCTGAAGAGACTTTCTGAAGCTTTATCATCTAGTCCAGGCTATATAACCTTCATATGATAAAAAGAAGTGCACTTGATCTATTAAAAAAACTGACTTTGTGAGGAGGGAAATCACAGGAAGGAACAAAGCAGTACTGTTTATCTTTGGATGGACTTTCAGAGAGAAATCCCCAACTTCTTACCAAAATATCTGTGAAAGATTAACCCTGAGGAACAACAAAGAAGAACTTAGCTTTGCTGTTAAGTGGGTTCCAAGGGTGAGGGTGAGGGTTAAGGGTGAGGGTTAGACAAGAGGAAAGACTTTTTTGTTTTTTTTTTCCAAGAAACTAACAAAATTTTGTTCGGGAGTTCAGTTCAGTTCAGTCACTCATTTGTGTCTGATTCTTTGCGACCCCATAAATCGCAGCACGCCAGGCCTCCCTATCCATCACCAACTCCCAGAGTTCACCCAAACGCATGTCCATCGAGTTGCTGATGCCATCCAGCCTTCTCATCCTCTGGCGTCCCCTTCTCTGCCTGCCCCCAATCCCTCCCAGCATCAGGGTCTTTTCCAATGAGTCAACTCTTTGCATGCAGTGGCCAAAGTACTGGAGTTTCAGCCTCAGCATTAGTCCTTCCAATGAACACCCAGGACTGGTCTCCTTTAGGATGGACTGGTTGGATCTCCTTGCAGTCCAGGAGTTAGGTCTCAAAAATTCTTTACACAGAACCATTTTTACATATTAGCCTGTATCTTAGCTTTATCTCTAAATGAAAAGTTTAGGGTAAACCTTAGTGTTTTAGTCTTGCATTTATTGAAGGACTTTTTACCACTATAAACATTTTCATGCAGTAACCCTCTGTTGAACTTCACATTATTGATTTTTAATTTATTCCATAATAAAGCTCCTAAATGCAGAGGACCAACTACAATATTGTTTCAATTTTAACAAGACAACTATATAAATAGTACCTAGCTTATATTGAAATATAAATTGTTGCTTTCTTATGAAGCTTTAAACTACAAAATATTCACACTCTCTAGATTCTTTCTAATGATCTCCTCCATTTTGGCCATGTCTCCCAATAGCTTTTCACCTTTACAAGCTGATCTTTGGTTTCGTTTTTAAATACAATACTGGTGATTGGCTGTCTAGCAGACTAAGTTATGCTCATCCTCTAAAAATTAATTTGGAAGTTTAAATAAGGCTTGTATATAACAAACTGTCAGAATTTTTAAAAGTTACTGGATACTCTAAAATGTCTCAGTACCTTTAATTAGTCTGCAGATATATTTCACTGCACAGACTTCTATGGAAAACTGGGCTCTCTTATTAAAATAATTGTCTTTAATTCCAGATATTTTATAAATGGTTATCACATATCCAAAAAAAAAGTGACCTCATGTGCAAATCATTTCACTTTCTATTCCTTTAAGTAAAGAATTAAAACAATCATATTTAACCTTTGGGCAAGCAATAAAATACACTAGAGATTGTTGGAACAATTTGTGCTATCAAGCTCAACTACTGTATTTTACATATAATTCATACATCACTTCAAGAATACCATGAGCAAAAATGTAGCAAAAAAATCATCATGAGAGAGAGATGAAGAGCGAATTTGATTCTGGAAGATTTCACAATCAGTTTGGTTGACCCCAAATGAAATATTCTCCATGTTCCAACTTCTAAAATTCTACTCCTACCACCTTCTGAAGAAGTGGTTAACAACAGTATGGACTAACAATAATTTATGGATATCCAGATCTCTTTGGCTTTTCTTTTTTCAGCCTACCTACTGCCTGTTTTTGTATTGCCATGTGTCTTTCAGTCATTTAAAATCCATATCACAGAGGAGACCCAGATAGAAGAGCATGATAATGTGAGCTGAGACCTCTCTCGTGCAGATTCCCTCTGCCCCCATGGCAGTCAGGAGGTCCAGAGATGTTTGAGTGACCTAGAGCCAGCAAGGAGGTTGACAAGAAAGCACAGGAGCAGAGACAAGCACAGTTGGCCCCTCAGAAATGAGCGAGAGATGTTGCATGATGGGCACAAGTGTGAAGACAGTCCCTGCATGGGCAATCAATAAAGGCCATTCACACTGAAGACAGAGGACTTAGAAGTCATTACTATGAAAAATTACACAGTGATGCTAAAACCCACAGATTTGTGTGGTATATTATTAGTCAAATTTAAAAAAAAATTTAAGAGATATTTCATATTCTCTTTAACTTTTTAAACACTGAAATTTTATTTTCAATGGCAAGCAAGAAGTAACTGGAGTAAGTGGTCTGGACAAATTCTCTGATGCTTTACCTCTGCAACAGTTGCAAAGCAATGGGATGTAACGATTGTTTTACTTCTAATTTTTTTAAAAAATACAAACATTTCACCACATGCTCTATGACAGAGCATGGGTAGACAAAGGTGCATATGAGAAAATTTTGAAATGAGACCCAAAACTAGCATGAGTATAAGGGTTCTGGCAGAGCTTTACGGCTGTGCATGTTTCTTTTGCTTTGAGGATCCACTTTTGAGAAAGCTAACCAGCAACTAACACTTTTGAGTGTGAACGGCCAGTCTGGTCTACACTGCTTTACTTTTCTGAAGCTCTTTCTATCATACGGATTTTACTCTGGACACCACATACAGAACCTGTCTGTGTTCCTGACAGAGGGGAGGGCCAACCTGTCAACAAGTCTGTCAACATCACATTCAAGTAAGGCAGCACTTCTGGCACGAAGACCGAGAAACACAACAGGAATCCTAGCTTTTGTTTGACTATGAGTTATACTGATGTTTTATATAATCAGAACAATAAACCTGTTTAAAGGTCTAGAATTCCAGGATGTGCATATGATTTTATCTAACCTCACCGACAGCTTACCTTTGATCAGTTTATTTAGGAAAAACCATAGTTCTTTCCTCCTGTCATAAGTATAATAGTATAAACTCTTAGTTGATGCTTCAGATGACTTGCTTCCTTTACCACAGTTTTTGTTTTCTGTACTTATTTTGACCAAATATTGGTGTGAGCAGAGGCTGGGGGATGGAAGCTTTCAGACAAACAATAAATGGGTCAAAGGCCATTTCCAGCTTTGAAGTTTACCTAGTTAATGAATGGCATGAGACAATAACTGCCTCCCCTATTCTGCCTGGTTACCTGAAAACAAAAATACTTGATGCGGAAATGATGCAATGAAAGGAAAGAAAAGAGCCAGAGGGTACAAAGTAACTCCTTAAATTCAGGAGTCTTTGATTCAACCCCTAGTTCAGCTATTAATTAGTCCTATAATCTTTGGCTAAATCTGTAAGCATAATAAAATGGGTTTTTATATCATTAAGTTTTAGGGTGCTTTATTATGCAATAATAGTAACTGTAACACCTTCAACTCACTAGGGAATATTTCTCAAGATATTTTCCAGTTCATGGAAGAGTCAGAATAGCACCAACTGAGGGCCAGCATCAGAATAGTCAGAATAGCATCAACATGTAGGACTGGGGCACACAGTGGCTGATAAACAGCCCAGCAATCACACTTTCTTTCTAACTCTCATTATTCTGGTGTTTTGATAACAATTTCCCTGCTTTAAAAAAAATAATCTTACCAATCATGAAGGCATTTTTAATAACATAGTTTATTTTTGTCCGTTTAATTTTATACAAATGGAATCATATTGCACACCTTTTCTTGTTTCTTCCTCTTTTGCTCTATGTTAGGTTTATGAGATTTAGCCATGATTAGGCAACTCACTAGTCCTAAAAGATCAGATAAGCTTCCCAAAGCAGCATTGCATAGAAAAACAGAATTCAACTCAGTCTCTTTTAGTACACAATATGGAAAGACTGTTCATAGTTTGGGCCTTCTGAGGTTCTTTCATGCCTAACTTTTGTCCTTCCTTCCTTCAACACATATTTAGAGAGCAACTAATTTGTGCCAGACTCTGTTCCAGATTTTAGGGAGTGAGCAGCAAATTATAAAGTTCCTTATCCTCATGGGGCTTACATTTTAGTACATGGAGATAGAAAATAGTAAGATAAACTGACTTATAAATCACAAGGTAAATGCAGAAAGAAAAAGAGAAAAAGGAGCAGGAAAGGAAAGAAATCAGAATAAGAGCTTAAATTCAGAGAGACTGAAGAGAAGAAGATTACCCCTGTCATTCCCAGCCATGGTTTATCTTTTAAATCCCTCTGACAATCATCCCATAACCTCTTTTCAGTCTCAATTCTCTACATATGGAATCCTAATCCCTCTCATTTCAGAATGTTGCCCCTTTTCCAGTAAAAAAAGAACGCTACTTGCTTTTTGTATTTTGCCAGCATTCTTCTGCGTGTGCTCAGTTGCTCAGTCACGTCCGACCCTTTGCGATCCTATGGACCGTAGCCCACCAGGTTCCTCTGACCATGGGGCTTTCCCAGCAAGAATACTGGAGTGGGGTGCCATTTCCTCCTCCAGGGGATCTTCCCAGCTTTAGGATCAAACCTGCATCTCTTGCATCTCCTGCATTGGCAGACAGATTCATTACCACTGCACCACCTGATTGTCAAACAAAAACTAAAACAGTCTTTTCTCCTTGAAGAAGGGTAAGTGGGCTCTGCTCCCCCAAGGTGCAGGAAGAAGCTCTACCATCAAAGACAAACTCATCTCACTGTAACAAATATTAACTTTCTTCTAAAACAACACAGTCTAGTCTCCTACAAGGAAATCATATTTATTTCTGTAACTTGGCCTTGAGAGCCCTGCTTGTAAAATAACAATCCAGGAGTTATTATGATAATAAGTATGTGACTAATTCCTATGGCTGCTATTTGAATTGCAGGGCCACAACCTTACTTGAAAATGGCTGGGAAAATTCTCAAGTCTTTTGTGATAGTAGCTGGGAAGCAGGGAGGTCTCAATTCATCTCCCCACAGCCTAGGTGAGAAATTTGGACAGAATTCCACATGCAAAAGAAGAGGAAAGAATTGTTGTTGTTTTTAATCAGGGGACAGGAATCATCACAGGTTAGCTTTAGGGTAAATCTTAGAATGATGATACGATGTACTGATAATCATAACAAAAACAACATTAATAACAAGAAGGTGGGAGAACTAGTCAGAAAATGACTACAAGTGCTTAGATGAGAACTAATGAGCTCTGAACTGAAGAAGTGGGAATTAAGTGGGGAAAGTAAGAAATAGATTCAAAGCACACTGCAAGAAGAAATTGCAGAGCTTGATAACAAATTAAGTATCAGGCAATTGAGAGATGTCCATGTTTCAAGTTTGGGTACTATGTGAAAAGAAATAAGGGATAAAGGAAGGAAGAAAAGAAGAGACAATTAGGGCCAGGATGGTGGGGTGGAGAGGACACAGTGTTGAACACTTTAAGTTTTAGATGTTCATTGACATCCTGTGCTAAGTCAAAGTTTCTCAATCCAAGTCAAGGAAGACTTCTCAGAAGCTATTTCAAAATAAGTTAAGAATGTGGATCCTGGAGTTAGACGAGTACTGGTTTGAGTCCTGCCTTCACTTCTTGCTATTGATGTGACTCTTAGCAAGCTGTGCTCTCTGCTCAGTGTCTTCATCTTTAAAATGGAGCCAACAGTGCCTTCCTCACAGGAAGATTAAATAAAAGGGTTAAAAGATAAACTTTGAGTAGATTACTTTGAGTATTTCCTGGAATATAGTAAAGGCGTATAAAAGTTATAAATCTTACTCTTTGTTCATTGCTTTATTCAACCTGACTGAAGACAAAGGCCCATATAAAAATGCTAGATTATCCTCATCTAACACAGAATCACTTCCTCATCTTCCACATCTCAAGATGTGATTCAAGCTTCCACATCTCAAGATGTGATTCAAGCTTGACAGTCAACGACTTGGTTTGCAGACTGTCCCAGGCTTTCTTTCCAATAGTGATGAGACACTTAGAGAGTGTCTGGTAAAACTCTCGGCCTAGAGAGATCAGAAATGGATTCTGTACACTTTGCACTTTGTAATCATGATGAGAATTGTATGTCAGTACATCACACTTTTGCATCCCTAATCCTATTCAAAATGATTTCAGTTGACAAAATGGTGATGCAAAAAGAAGTTATCTTGTGTGAGTAAGAAGGAGTCTCCTCCCTGATGGTATATGATAGCAAATCAATGTGTTATGTGAGGGTGTGAACAAACAAGGTGTATCAGAATCTTTGGAACACATCCAAAGCTTATGAATGAATGCAATGTCCGGGTTTGTAATGCTTGCTACTGTGGTATTAGAAACAAAATGTCTATTTTAGGTCATGGCAGTGATTCCTTAAAGTTTTAATGTCCTATTGGTTTAAAATTACATGCATACAAGGCAACTGTCATATAGTTTATAAAGATTTTAAAGAAAACCATTCATTCATTCAACATTTATTGAGTATAGACCCCATGTAAGAAAGGAAACAGACCTAGTAAAATTTGACAAATCCCACCCTGAAATTTGGCTCTGCCACTTTGTAGTAAGATTCTTATACCCAGTGAATCTAGCTCTCCCCTTTAAAATGAAGATAATAAATCTACCTTGCAAAGCTAATGTAAGCATCAAACACTGCCATGTGTTTTAAAGTGCCTAGAGCCTTGCCTGCACGAAAGGCAAGAATTAAAGTTAATTAACATTTTGATATTATTAATATAATTACTGACTGTTAAATAAATATTCAATAAATAGAAATTACTACTACAATATTACACATGCCAAGTACCACAGTGCATGAGAGACAAGTACACTGTCTCTGCCCTCCAGTGGCCCACAATGTTATGGAGAAACGTGTAATCCTCTTCGTAGTGATACAAGATTGGTGGCAAATATTGAAAAATAACTCCCTGAAGTTTGTCCTAGAAGTCAAAGTCATTTTAAGAAATGCAGGTCTATCAAAACATAATTGGTATCAGATTGAAAATAATTTCAACCTTCCACAAATACCACCCACAAAAGACTTGCTAGCTAAGATCTTGAGTAAAGACATCTGTCTTTGATTTGGACAAGTGGAAGTTCTGCTTGTATTGCAGTGTCTGCTGATGGGATTATGATAACCTGAACTCTCTTGAATATTTAACCATTCTACTTGTTCCTTCTTGCATTTCTAACTCAGCAGAAGAGTAAACGTAACTTTGTAAATCCTATAGCCATGTAATAGCGCTATAAAGTTTGAATCACTGCTTATAATTACTTTGTCATATATTACAAGTCCAAAGTTTAAATAGATGTGCCATAGAGTACTACTGCTACTGCTGCTGCTAAGTCGCTTCAGTCATGTCCGACTCTGTGAGACCCCACAGACGGCAGCCCACCAGGCTCCCCACCATCCCTGGGATTCTCCAGGCAAGAACACTGGAATGGGTTGCCATTTCCTTCTCCAATGCAGGAAAGTGAAAAGTGAAAGTGAAGTTGCTCAGTCGTGTCCGACCCTCAGCGACCCCATGGACTGCAGCCTTCAAGTCTCCTCCGTCCATGGGATTTTCCAGGCAAGAGTACTGGAGTGGGTTGCCATTGCCTTCTCCATAGAGTACTAAGCAAATATTAAATACTTATACATTGTATCTTTATCATTAAGCCCATTTTTAGTAGAAAAGGGGCAAATACTCACAAAAACTTACAATATATCTTACGTCCCATTCAATTACTAATTCAACTGTTACTTTTAATATTAGATTATCTTCATGCCTTGCCATTCTTCTTTGTAAACATTTGACAACAGCTCCAGTAAAAATATGTTGAGCCTATATCTGAAAGTATATCTTACAAATAACTCATAAGTGATGGCTATTTGCTCTGTTTCAAAAGAACTAGGAAATGTTTTGCCATCACCAACCACCTATATCAACATAAGCTGCTGCTAAGTCGCTTCAGCCGTGTCCGACTCTGTGCGACCCCAAAGACGGCAGCCCAGCAGGTTCCCCAGTCCCTGGGATTCTCCAGGCAAGAATACTGGAGTAGGTTGCCATTTCCTTCTCCAATTCATGAAAGTGAAAAGTGAAAGTGAAGTCGCTCAGTCGTGTCTGACTCCTAGCGACCTCATGGACTGCAGCCCACCAGGCCCCTCCGTCCATGGGATTTTCCAGGCAAGAGTACTGGAGTGGGTTGCCATTGCCTTCTCTGATCAATGTAAGCAGTAGATCTTAATTCTAGGAGTGCAAGTAATTCATTTCATATGTTAATTTCCAGGTATGTTCCAAGGACGGTTTTAGGCATTAGAAGTTAAAAGATTAATACTATATGATTATCTAGGTTTTAATAGTATATGATTATTACAAGATTCCTGGATGTAAGAAGACAGACAACATCATCAGTAATTTTAATATAAAGCTGACTATGTCATCTATGCCCACACAGATGAGTATTTACCTGAAATGAATTCTGGTTTTTGGATGACATGTTTTGTAGCTGTTACTGGTCTAGATGCTAATGAAACAAAGATTTTTACCCATTTTTACAGATTGAGAAATTTTAGAAATGAACATTCATTTAGATTCTTAGTGATTCAAATTGAAGTACCTCTTTTCTTTTTGGATTTCCTTGTACTTATCCACAGCATTGTATTGTCAAGTGTTCCACCATTCATCCTACTACTATAAGAAAAGAAGCAAAAATAATGAAATTATAAATACCTTGACTTAACATTAACTTTCTTGAAAAAGTCTGAAGATATTCTGCAGCATCATTGGGTTTAATTTGGTGCTTTCTGTCATACTTTGAATAGCTAAAGAAAATGTGTAGACCAAAAAAGTGAGAGTGGAAAATATCAGGAGAGACTAAAGACTCAACTGGGGATTAGAAAACCTGGCTGTGTTCCTGTTTTAGACAATGATTTGCTGTGTCACGTCGGATTCCTTAGGTTTTAGCACCTCTACTGTAAAATGAGAAAAGATGAAATTCTGATTCTAGGGTTCTTTAAAAAAATTAATTTATATTGGAATATAGCCAGTTAACAATGTTGTGATAGTTTCAGGCAGACAGCAAAGTTTCAGGTGGACTCAGCCAAACATATACATGTATCCAGTCTCCTCCAAATTCTAGGGTTCTTAATAAAAGGAAAGCAAGGTCTCTCTCCCAACTCCAACAGTTCCTTCAGTTACTATGAAAAAAGTTGTACCCCCAAGTGGATATTGGAAAATGACAAAGCTTTATGCCAAGAACAATTGATTTTCTGATGATTTTCTTAAAGCGTTTCTCAAGTGGGAAAAATAGGTTCTGCGCTTTGGTAGCTGGCTATTGTTGACAAATAGCTACTTAACTGATTCTCTCAGAGGCAAAAACAAATGATATCAGCAAAGAAGTAATGGTAGTGCCAGGATGAAAGTTTCCCTCTTAATCCTTTATTACAAAGCCTAGCCACCAGGAAACAGAAACTAGAATTGAAAGCCTCCTGTGACGGTTAGTTTTATGTGTCGACGTGGCCACAGTAACCACTTCTTCAAACACTAATCTAGATACTGCTGTAAAGGTAGTTTTCAGATGCTAACATCTACAATCGGTTGACTTTATGTAAAGAAGATTCTCCTCTATAATATGGGTGTGTACATGCATGTGTGTGTGCTCAAGTCATGTTCAACTCTGCAATTCCATGGAGCTGCTCAGCTCCTCTGTCTATGGGATTTTCCTGGCAAGAATAATGAAGTGGGTTGCCATTTCCTCCTCCAGGGGATCTTCCTAACCCAGGGATTGAACCTGTGCCTCCCATGTCTCCCTCATTGGCAGTTAAGATTCTTTACCACTGAGTCACCTGGGAATTACAATACGGGTGCACCTCACCTAATTATTTGAATGACTTGATAAGAAAACTGAGGTTTCCTTGAGGAAGAAGAAATTCCTCTTGCAGACTGCAGTGTTAGCAGCTGCCCAAGAGGTTCCAGGTTACTGGCCTGCTCCATGGATATCAAACTTGCCAAACCAGACCCCACAACTGCATAAGCCAGTTCCTTGAAATCAATCATATATATATATATATATATATATATATATATATATATAATGTATGCATGTATTCTACTGGTTCTGTTTTTCTGGTAGATTTCCAAGTCATACACCTCTATAAATGTGGCTCAGTGGTAAAGAATCCACCTGCAATGCAGGAGGCACAGGAGATGAGGGTTTGAACCCTGGTTCAGGAAGATCCCTTGGAGGAGGGAATAACAACCCACTCCAGTATTCTTGTCTGGAGAATACTATGGACAGAGAAGTCTGGTGGTTTAAGTTCATAGGGTCGCAAAGACTCAGACACTACTGAAGAGACTTAGATATATAGCCCATCTGTGTGTATTTAAACATACTTGAAAATCTATCACTCATGGGAAGATTTCATAAACCTTGATCTTGTAAGCTAAAACTATCAGATTAGAATAAAAGCGAATATGTGTGTGTATGTGTATGTGTGTGGGTATATATACATATATATAGTACTTAATATGCGTACATCTTATTTTATACAAATTGATTTATTTAACACTTACTTCAACTCTGTGAGAACAGTATCCCTATTATCCTGTTTTACAATTAGGGAACCTATGGCAAGGAGAAGTTAGGTTACTTCCCCAGGGTTATGTGACTGGTAGAACATAGAATGATGATTCAAACCCAGGAAGTGTGGCCATAAATTAGAACTCTTGGAATTCTCACTATTGCTGCCTCACTATTGCTGCCTCTTG
This sequence comes from Bison bison bison, assembly GCF_000754665.1. Lineage (NCBI taxonomy): Eukaryota > Metazoa > Chordata > Mammalia > Artiodactyla > Bovidae > Bison > Bison bison. Next base: position 37,527,865 of record NW_011495032.1, read on the forward strand.
GAATCAGTCCTGAATTTCTCCCAAAGACTACCAAATGATACTATGGCATTAATAAGTCTGGAATATCCAACTTCAGATTTTGATGTGCTTGCTGGAACTAAATTCAGCTAGATCACTGATCTCTCCAGCTAATTCCAAACTCATCAAACAGTAGTGAAGAATCCTCAGCCACTGTGAGTGGGTGTACTTCAAAGTCATTGCAGGAGTGGATGTGAGGGACTCTTTGCAATCCCATGGACCAGAGCCCACCAGGCTCCTCTGTCCATGAGATTCTCCAGGCAAGAATACTAGAGCGGGTTGCCATTCTTGTCTCTAGGGGATCTTTCCAATCCAGGGATCAAACCCCAATCCCCCAGATTGCGGGCAGATTCTTTTCTGTCTGAGCCACCAGGGAAACCCCAAGAGGGAGAGGATATATGTATACTTATGGTGATTCACATTGTTGGACAGCAGAAACCAACACATCCTTGTAAAGCAATTATCTTCCAATTAAAAAATAATAACACAGAGGAAAAAAATTCATTGCTGACAAAAGCACAGCTCTTCATCTACTCATTGTTTCCTTAATATTAGCTGCTAAGCCAGGAGCAACTATAGTCTTCAGGGATACTGAAGTGCTATATGAACCTTCAGAGAAGCGTTGAAACTTAGTCTTTGGTCTGAAGATGTTACCATTACTGAATAGGTTTGAAGCTTTTTATATTCCAAAACTTCCCCATGAAAGTTGAAGGAAGTAGAATTCTTAACTCACAATTGAATATTTTTTTTAATTAATTTTATTTTTTTTTTTAACTTTACAATATTGTATTGGTTTTGCCTTATATCAACATGCATCGGCCACAGGTATACACGTGTTCCCCATCCTGAACCCTCCTCCCTCCTCCCTCCCCGTACCATCCTTCTGGGTCGTCCCAGTGCACCAGCCGCAAGCATCGTGCATTGAACCTGGACTGGCGACTCGTTTCATATATGATATTATACATGTTGTATAAAAAGTACAGACAAGATGTCAGCCATGGTTGTGATCATGTTGTCAGTTAAAATTCAGACAAGACTGATTGAGACTGGGTTACATCTTGTAAGCAGTCCAGTGTCCTCCTGGACTTTCCAGTCAGCTTCTATTCTTATAATTACCTAAGTGTTGAACTCCAGTTTCCACTGAATTAGACTCAGGCATCACACCATTCTGCTCATGCTGTTTTTTTCCTTTATCACATCAACTGAAACAGATAGGTATTTCAATCCTCTTCCATAATTTTTATCCAATTTGGTATGTATCTAATTGTCTCTTCTGCCAAGAAGAATCCTCTATGACTTGGAAATGAACAAAAGAGATTGGTGAGACTATCCTTTCCGTGAAGGTCTGGGTATACTGGACTCTGTTGAGATTATCTGATTTTACACAGGTGTTCATCTCTATCTTTCTATTAATTAGACTGTTTTACAACTCTCTCAGAATGGTTAAAAAAAAAAAAAAAGAAAGAAAAAGACAGCAATGCAATGATTCTTGTCCAAAGCAATGGTAATGAATTTTGCCCATTTAAGATACAATTTATTTCTGCCTTGTAGAAAAGACTGACCCCAAACATAAAATGCTACTGCTCTGTAAGAAATTAACTAGTTTTACATCTATTAGCAAATTCATTTAAGCATTCCAGATTTCATATTTATTGCTGTTCTTCAAATTCTCATTTCAACTAGTCTTCATATCATAGTTTCCTGCATTATTAATGAGTTGAATAAAATGTTGACACACGTTCATTTTATATTTGCATGAGAGTCATATTAACTTTAAAAATTATAACACTCTGACCATTTATGAAATGGACAATATTTATATTGAAGAAACACAAAGGATTTTAAATTTAATATTAAGCATCCTCCTTAAAACCTCTTTTGGCTATTTAACCAACTCAGGTTCCAAACTCCAACCATGTTGTTAGGCTCCAGCTTCTTTTGTTTTCTCTACTCTCCCCTACCCTTATGCAAATAACTCTCCTGTATGTATCCTGTTCCCCAAGCTCCTAAGAAGGAGACTTGAAGAATTAGTCTACAAAATAAAAATCTTTCCTCCATAAGAAGAAAAATAGTGCCAACTTTATCTTGGAAGATATCCTGGTAAGCAAAACTGGAGAAGATTGAAAAGGAAAATCAACCAGCAGACCAATTTGTATTTTATAGATGAAAAACCAGACAAGACTGATTGAACCTGGGTTACATCTCGTAACCCAGAAATTATTTGTTCATATATATTCAAATACTTAATATATTATTATAGAAAATATGTCTTTTCTACAATATATAAAATTTGAGACTGAACTAGAAAATTTAAATTAAGTATTAAAATGAGTTCCTTCAGTCTCGTTGAAATCTCTATAATAGGATTGGAGGGAAAGTTTTAATCTAGTAAAACACAGATTAAATACACTGTGTAGTAATATTTGATCCAATTATAAATTAATTCTTCAGAACTGGGAAGATATCTTCCTATGGAGGAAAATGTCATAAACACCCACATTAGTAGATTGACTGCATTATTTAAAAACTTCAAATTTACTAGAAACAATTGTATAAAACATCATTGTTACAACATTATTTGGGGAAAAAAACAAAGCTGTCTAAACTGGGAGAAACTTCCAAAATTTGTCTTGAATGTAGTTTCTTTATAAAAAAAAAAGAATAGGAATAGGCTTATTTTCAGTTTGATGGAGAAAATGTAAATACTTATAGTGATGTTGAAAGGAAATTTTAGAAATTTTCGAAGGCCTTACAAAATAAATAGAATAAATACCTCATATATATACAGCTAATAAAAATAATTGAAATAAAGTGCTAATATAACAGCTAACATTTATTCTTTCAAATTCACAAATAGTTGCATGGCTTTCTTTCTTTCTTTTTTTTTTTTTCTAATTTTATTTTATTTTTAAACTTTACATAATTGTAGTAGTTTTGCCAAATATCAAAATGAATCCGCCACAGGTATACATGTGTTCCCCATCCCGAACCCTCCTCCCTCCTCCCTCCCCATACCATCCCTCTGGGCCGTCCCAGTGCACCAGCCCCAAGCATCCAGCATCGTGCATCGAACCTGGACTGGCAACTCGTTTCCTACATGATATTTTACATGTTTCATTGCCATTCTCCCAAATCTTCCCACCCTCTCCCTCTCCCA
>NW_011495032.1:37531139-37543104 GCF_000754665.1 Bison bison bison
CATCAGTGTCTCTTTTGCTGTCTCGTACACCGGGTTATTGTTACCATCTTTCTAAATTCCATATATATGCGTTAGTATACTGTATTTATGTTTTTCCTTCTGGCTTACTTCACTCTGTATAATAGGCTCCAGTTTCATCCACCTCATTAGAACTGATTCAAATGTATTCTTTTTAATGGCTGAGTAATACTCCGTTGTGTATATGTACCACAGCTTTCTTATCCATTCATCTGCTGATAGACATCTAGGTTTCTTCCATGTCTTGGCTATTATAAACAGTGCTGCGATGAACATTGGGGTACCCACTGCTGGGCATACACACTGAGGAAACCAGAAGGGAAACTTGCATGGCTTTCTTTCTTTCTTTAGCCTTGACTCAAAGTATCCTTAACGATGCCATCTTTTAACTAATACTATCAGACTTCACCACCAGCACTTCCTATTCTTTTCCTGCTTTATTTTTCCTTTGTAGCACTTATCATTACTGTGTCTACTATATGTTCTGCTTTTTAATTTTGGGTTCTGTTCTTTCCTCTAAACGTGCTCTCCAAAAAAGCAGTAATTTTTTTGTCTCTTTGTTTACTTCTGTATCTAGATCACCAAAAACAGTGTCTAGCATACAGTATACCCTTAATAAAGTTCTGTTTGCTGAATGAACATTGCATTTGGGAGGATACAATTTTTTAAGTAGACATAAAAATTGTACAAAAATTGATTGTGAACGAGGCCATAAAGCCTGAAACTTCAAAAAATTTCAAAGATGTCAAACACATCATCCTTTCTGACCACAGTGGAATTAAGTTAGATTTGCTAACCAAAACTTAACTAGGGATGCTCCCCATCCTAGGTCATGAGGGAAATGCAGTTAAAATAACAATTAAATACCACTATGCCCCTATTGGAACGGTCGAAATCCAAAACACTGCCAACACCAAATGCTGGAGAGGACGTGGAGCAACAGGAACTCTCATTCCTTTCAGGTGGGAATGTAAAATGATACAGCCACTTTTGAAGACAGTTTGGCATATTCTTACAAAGTTAAACATACTCATATAGTATGATCCCGTGGTCATGTCCCTTGGTATTTATCAAAAGAAGGTAAAAATTTATGTCCAGACAAAAACCTGCACATGATATATACTGCAGTCTTATTTATAATTGCCAAAACTTAGAAACAACTAAGATGTCCTTCAGCAGGTGAATGGATGAGTAAGCTGTGGTACATCCAAACAATGGAATATTATTCAGTGCTAAAAAGGAATGTGCCATGAAAAGACAGATGCATACTCCTAAGTGAAAGAAGTCAGTCTGAAAACACTGCATACTATATGATTTAAGTTATATGAGATTTGGAGGAGGCAAAACTATGAGGACAGTAAAAAGACGAGTAATTGTCAGGGATGAGGGGAGGGATTAACAGGTATTTGGGGGGCAATGGAGATACCTATTGGATTCTATAATGCTGGCCAGATGCCATTATACATTTGTCCAAACCGATAAAATGTACACCACCAAGAGTAAACTGTGGGCTTTGTGTGGTTATGATGTGTCTGTGTAGGTTTACCAGTTTTAATAAATGTAACACTCTGGGGATTTATGTTGAAAATGAGGGACACTGTATATGTATATGTATATGTGGGGAAAGGTGAGATATGAGAAATTGCTGTACTTTCCTTTCAAATTTTACTGTGAACCTAAAACTGCACGAAAAAACAAAGGCTTTAAACAATTAAGTAGGAAAACAACAACAACACAGACATAGGAAGGAGCTAGACTTTCTACTTAGTTATGCAACTGAACCACCAAGGAATCCACAGTGAAAGGGCCAGAGGAATAGAGACTCTTACCCTTCTTCTCTCTCCTTCTGCTCTCCATCTTCTACTGCCAGTAATCCCCAGTGGCTGAACCTAAGAGGAAGTCAATGGAAACTAAGAAAAACCATTAAAGTGGTGGCACAGAGGTCAGCTATCCAGGGCCCCACGCTGAGTGGGAAGAGTGGAGAGTAATCTAAAGAGGTAATGAAAGATATCAAGCACAAAACAGTGTCTACAAACAATAACAATACTTAAAACAAGCAGACATAGTACTTAGTGATAATTAGTTGCAAAGATTTCCTTTAAGATCAGCAACAAAACATGATGTCCAATGTCATCATTCTAATCAAGATTTTTCTTGATATCTTCTCTAGGATATCACAGTAGAGAAATGTAAAAGAAGTAGAAAAATAAAAAAGGGAGAAAAACAATGTCATTATTTCCAGATGATGTGATCGTCAGGGCTAGGAAAACTTTCTAATCTAAAGCAAATCAATCTTTCCAAACTGATCTAGAGATTAAATGCAATTCTGATCAAAATCTCTAAAGGTTATTTTTGGGAAATCATGAAACTTACTCAAAAAAATGTATATAGAAAAGCTTAGGACCAAGGTCAAGACTGCCCTACCAGATCTCAAGCCATATTATAAAGCTACATAATTATAACTGCGGTATTGGTACCACGTGACAAACAGGCCAATGGAATAGAACAGAGTCCAGAAACAGAGCCACACAGACAATATTATATAGTTGGCACTGCAGACGTGGGGAAAAGTCACTACAGGAAATAGTTCTGAAATAATTTAGTATATCCATATGGGAAAAAAAGGAAATTTGGCTCCTACTTCACACTATATAAAAAAATCAATTTCAGATTGACTTATTATTCATTATAAGGCAAAGTACACAACTTTCAAAGGATTATATAAGAGAATATCTTCACAACCTCAGGGTAGAAAGGGATTTCTTAAGCAAGGCCTAAAAATCAACAACCATAAGGAAGATTAAAGGAGAGAGACAAGATAGGAGTATGAGATTAAGAGATATCAACTATTATGTAGAAAATAGATAAGCAACAAGGATATAGTATAGCACAGGGAATTATCGCCACTTTTGTGTAAAAACTTTTAATGCAGTATAATCTCTAGAAATATCGAATCACTAAGCTGTACCCCTAAAACTAATATTGTAAATAAAATATGCCTCAATAAAACATTTTTTAAAAATAGGAAAAAATGGAGGTAGATGACACCCTCACTATAAGATTGCTTACATAATTATATCCAGAATATGGGAAAAGTGTTTCTAATATTTTGTTCAAATGAATCAATTGCAGAGGAGTTTATATAAGACCATTTGCCTGTATGTGTATGTATATTTATGTATATATATATCAATGCACACAGGAGAGTCAAAAAGCTGGCTTAAAACTCAATATTCAAAAAACTAAGATCATGGCATCTGGTCCCATCACTTCATGGCAAATAGATGGGGGCAGAAAATGAAAACAGTGACAGATTTTATTTTCTTGGGCTCTAAGATCACTGTGGACTGTGACTGTAGCCATGGAATTCAAAGACACTTACTCCTTGGAAGAAAAGCTATGAGAAATCTAGACAGCATATTAAAAAGCAGAGACATCACTTTGCTGACAAAGGTCCCTATAGTCAAAGATATGGTTTTTCCAGTAGTCATGTATGGATGTGAGAGTTGGACCATAAAGAAGGTTGAGCACTGAAGAACTGATGCTTTCAAACTGTGGGCTGGAGAAGACTCTTGCGAGTCCCTTGGACTGCAAGGAGATCAAACCAATCAGTCCTAAAGCAAGTCAACCCTGAATATTCATTGGGAGGACTGAGCTAAAGCTGAAGCTCCAATACTTTGGCTACCTGATACAAAGAGCTGACCCACTGGAAAAGACCCTAATGCTTAGAAAGATTGAAGGCAGTGGAGGAAGGGGACAGCAGAGGGTGAGATTGTTGGATGGTATCACTGACTCAGTGGATATGAGTTTGAGTGAACTATGGGAGATGGTGAAGGATAGGGACCCCTGGTGTGCTGCAGTCCATGGGGTTGCAAAGAATCTGACACAACTGAGAGACTGAACAACAAAATTTCCTCTCTAATATGGGCAGATAAGAAAAACTCAGTAAATACCAGAGTAATAGATATAATCAATTCAAATTGATTTCTTGTGCTATCGGTCTTTCCATCGCAGCTTTGAGTAAAATCTTTAAGGGCACTCTCCCAGAGCCACTGTAGCACAAATTTTCCTGCATTCTATTCAAAACTTGCAATTCACATGAGTTATTTTTCTAGATTAGGCATTTCATTAATGAAAGTGCTAATTTAGTGTGCACAATGTTGGAGGTGCTATTAGCTCATACCCTGGTGGGGGGAGGAAGTGGAAGGGGTTGAAGAAACTGAGGCAGACTATTGATGATTTATCAAGATTTCGAGATAAAATAACAATATGCAGACATCACCCTTTCATAGTCCCTTTTCCTCTGCCAGGAGTTGTAACACAGATAAAGCCCAGATCTTGGTAGCAATGACTGGAAACTATACTAATGGATTCATTCATTAAAGACAGAGTGGATAAGATCAGCAAACAAGTCTCTTATTCAATCCCAGAGGCTGGACTAGACAAGTGATACAAAGTCAAAATGCTTTGAGAATATTAAGCAATATTTCTGTCTACAAAGCCAATAATAAAATATATTTCTGATTCTAATGACATCCTAATAGAACTGCATTTGGATGATCTCTTAAGATGATATAGTAAGGGAGATGTCAAATTTTTGCAGTTTTGTATTTCTGTTTATTTTGTCAGTTGCATTCATCTTTATCTGCATTTTTATGAAAATAAAAAGGGCAGGAGAGCTGGTTTGACTGACAGCCATCCTTGGTGCAGGATTTCCTCTTGACTGTTAAATATTCACTTCGCTCTTTATGAAACATCTCCAGGATACAGCAGTCAGAAAGCCAGAACACAACAGTCATCATTAGTGAACTTGCTGGAAGTTTTGGCAAGACGTTACAAAATGAAGGAATTTTAATACAGAATCTAATTTATAACTGGGAAAGTTTGAAATGTAGTTTGCTACACAGCTTTTATTGGGGTACTTGGCAGAAAGTAATTTAAGAACACAATACAAAACAGATACATATTCAATGTCTGCATGTTCATTTTAACCATGGGTAAATTCAGTTAAGTTCAGTTCAGTCACTCAGTCGTGTCTGATTCTTTGCGACCCCATGAACTGCAGCACGCCAGGCCTCCCTGTCCATCACCAACTCCCGTAGTTTACACAAACTCATCCATTGAGTCGGTGATGCCATCCAACTATCTCATCCTCTGTCATCCCCTTCTCCTCCTGCCCTCAATCTTTCCCAGCATCAGGGTCTTTTCAAATAAATTAGCTGTTCACATCAGGTGGCCAAAGTGTTGGAGTTTCAGCTTCAACATCAGTCCTTCTAATGAACACCCAGGACTGATCTCCTTTAGGATGGAATGGCTGGATCTCCTGGCAGTCCAAGGGACTCTCAAGAATCTTCTCCAACACCACACTTCAAAACCATCAATTATTCAGCGCTCAGATTTCTTTATAGTCCAAATCTCACATCCATACATGACTACTAGAAAAACCACAGATTTGACTAGATGGACCTTTGTTGGCAAAGTAATGTCTCTGCTTTTTAATATGCTGTCTAGGTTGGTCATAAGTTTCCTTCCAAGGAGCAAGCATCTTTTAATTTCATGGCTGCAATCACCATCTGCAGTGATTTTGGAGCCCCCCAAAATAAAGTCTGCCACCGTTTCCCCATCTATTTCTCATGAAGAGATGGGACCAGATGCCATGATCTTCGTTTTCTGAATGTTGAGCTTTAAACCAACTTTTTCACTCTCCACTTTCACTTTCATCAAGAGGCTCTTGAGTTCTTCTTCACTTTCTGCCATAAGGGTTGGTGGCATCTGCATATCTGAGGTTTTTGATATTTCTCCTGGCAATCTTGATTCCAGCTTGTGCTTATTCCAGCCCAGCGTTTCTCATGATGTACTCTGCATATAAGTTAAATAAGCAGGGTGACAATATACAGCCTTGATGTACTCCTTTTCCTATTTGGAACCAGTCTGTTGTTCCATGTCCAATTCTAACTGTTGCTTCCTGACCTGCATATAGGTTTCTCAAGAGGCATGTCAGGTGGTCTGATATTCCCATCTCTTACAGAATTTTCCACAGTTTATTGTGATCCACACAGTTGAAGGCTTTGGCACAGTCAATAAAGCAGAAATAGATGTTTTTCTGGAACTCTCTTGCTTTTTCGATGATCCAGTGGATGTTGGCAATTTGATCTCTGGTTCCTCTGGCTTTTCTAAAACCAGCTTGAACATCTGGAAGTTCACGGTTCACATATTGCTGAAGCCTGGCTTGGAGAATTTTGAGCATTACTTTACTAGCGTGTGAGATGAGTGCAATTGTGCAGTAGTTTGAGCATTCTTTGGCATTGCCTTTCTTTGGGGTTGGAATGAAAACTTACCTTTTCCAGTCCTGTGGCCACTGCTGAGTTTTCCAAATGTGCTGGCATATTGAGTGCAGCACTTTCACAGCATCATCTTTTAGGGTTTGAGTAAATTAGTTGCTTTCAAATATGTTATTAATGGAACAAGATTCAAAAAAAGCCCCCTTTCAACAAACTTGCTTTATTATCATTCACATGATTCCTTTCTAATTAAATGGTGAGTTCGTTGAATTGTCCAAAAGAAAGTTTTATTTCCTCTCAATAAAAAAAAAAAAAAACTGCTTCAACTTTCTTAGAACTTCTTGTTTTTTGGTTGGCACCACTCATGCAGTTTTTATTAGTGCTTTTTTTTCTCAATAAAAGAAATTCACTTCTTTTTTAAGAATTTTACTTTGATATTTTCCTTCATAGTTTTTTCACATTAAAATTACTTTTCTCTACTGAAATTGGACAGTGGTGGCTGTTTCCTCATATCCTTCTTGTATGTTAATTTCCCCAACATTTGGTTGGCGATGACACTGTACCACATTGTAGAACATTTTTTTGAGAATCTGGAAAATGTTGCCATGTAGCCATCCTCTTCCTTTGAAGATCATGTGTTTTCATGACCTTCTGTGACAGTGTGATCTTGTCTGAGCCTCCACACTGGATCACTCTGTGTTCATCTCCACATTCCCTACAGTATCTAAATCCAACTTTATGCTCAGCATGTTCTCCACAGATGCTAGTTGAGTCTACTTAAGTCCTCAGGTAGGATCATTGTGATGATGGTTGACAGAAAAGCTAATCTCGAAATTTCAGTAGAATACTTCATTAAGGAAAGGTCATGTCCTGTTAACCTCTGAAATTAGGTTCCTAATTATATTGATGGCCATAAATAAAGGCTGTTACTAACACTTTTAATATCCAAAATATTTTTTTATAATATAATATATATGATACATTTTATGAATGGTAAAACTAGCAGATGATATAGAGCTCTGACATTTCCTGAATTTTTAATGTTTTACTGTGAAAAATTCAGATTTATAGAAATATTGCAGATACCACAAGTTGCAAGAATAGAGTCAGCAACTGCTAACACATAGTCACATTTACTTTATGTGTGTGTGTGTGCACATTGTATGTTTATATACGTATTACTTTTAATATGTATATAAACATATACATATTTTTATACAAAAATTATACAAAATAATTCAGCATGTATTTCCTAAGAACACGATGTTCTTTTACATGACCATAAGAAAAAAATCTAATTCAGCATATTTACCATTGGTGGTGGTTTAGTCACCAGGTCATATCTAATTCTTGAGACCCCATGGACTGTAGCCCACCAGGTTCCTCTGTCCGTGCAATTTTCCAGGAAAGAATACTGGGATGGGTTGCCATTTCCTTCTCGAGAGGATCTTCCTGACTCAGGGGTCAAACCCCAGTCTCCTGCATTGTAGGCAGATTCTCTACTGAAGGGCTACCAGGGAAGCCCAGTATTGTAAGATTACTATCTAATACATAGTACATGTTCAAATTTCATCAGTTGTTCCGACAATGTCTTCTACAGCATTTTTTTCCTTTTGGATTCAGGATCCAATTTACTATCACACATTGAATTTTGTCATGTGACTATTTAGTCTCCTTCAAGCTGAAGCAGTGCCTCGGCCCTCCTTTTCTTTCATGACATGGATTTCTCAAAATAGGAGAATTAAATTTGGGTTTGTCTAATTGTTTACTCGTGGATTCGGATTACGCATTGTTGGCAGAGAGTCTACATAAGTAATCCTGGACCCTTCTACGATACTTACTTTAGGAGGCACAAAATGTCAGTTTATCCTATTACTGAAGATGAGAATCACTTGGATCACCCAGTTAAGATGATGTCTACAAGTTCCTAGTACAACACATTTTGTAATCTATAAGCGGATGGTCAAAATAGGCCTTCTTCACTCCTAAATAGAAATTAGTCTGTTTTATCCAATCAGCTATATTCCAGAACATACTCTTCAATTCACTTCAGTCTATCACCCACCCCGTTTCTTGCCCAAAACTCTTCTGTCCAATGTCAGCAGTCATTGTTTTATTGCTCTTTTTTGTTTCAGTCCTTTTCCACCAGTTTTCACCAGCATTCAACACTCTTGAACATTTCTTTCTTCTAGAAATACTTCCTCGCTTGATAGTCTCCTGTTTTTCTGCTACTCATCTGTCTTCTCTGCAAGGCTCTGTCCCCACTACTTGGTCATTAAACATTGAAGTTCCTGAGGATTCAGCATCAAGTCTGTATTTCTCTCACTCTATCTCTATACAAACCCATGCATGCACTTGGCTTTCATTACCATCTTAACATAGTAAATTTTTAAATGTATGTCTCTAACCCCAAACCCCATCTCTGAGCACAAATCCCGAATGGAAAGTCCCTGCTTGATAGCTCTGCTTGAAAAGTCACAAAGCTACCTCAAACTTAAAATATCTAAAATCAAATGATTAATATATAATCTCCTCCACAAAACCTCCAGCTTCCCCCACTCTTCCTTGTATCAATGAAGGACATAATAAGAAAATCCATGAGTCATTCTTGATACTACTTTCTTCATCAGGTCTCCCCCAAATCCAGTCCAGCAACAAATTCTATTCATTTAATCAGGCAAACTGATCTACTTCCTACAGCCACAGCCACCATCTTAATTCCTTAGTCGAGGACGTTATTTCTCTCCTGGATGACAGTATTAGCCACCTGACTATCTCCTTGCATTCACTTTTGCCCCTGTACCCTGTTCTCCAAACTGAGGCCAGAGTTCTCTTTCAATTAGAACATCTCTCTCTCTGTCTCTTCTCATACACATGCACACTTGCAACTATACACACATTCACACAGACACACTCATTCTGTATTTTAAAACCTCTGATGTCCTTCACTGATTTCAGGATGAAAAGCTACATCCTTATTTTAGCATGGTTCACAGTAATTTGAATAAAATGATGCCTGCCTACCTCCCCCAACTTCACTGCAAGCCCCTTATGCTTCATTCTTTTTACAGTCCAACAAATCTGCTTCCATTTTCAGAAAGGTACCAGTTTTATCCCTTACCCAGAGAATAAGCCCATGCTCTTTCCTTGACCTAGTTAAACCTCTACTCCTAACTCAGATCTTAGTTTAAATATTATTTCCTTTGTGAAGCCTTCTTGACTCATCAGACTATATCATATATTCTCACTGTACCAGTTATCTTTTATTCCACTCTTATGAATAACCATGTCTTTATTTATAAGATGTCTAACTTTTATTTTATTTTATTTTTTTACTTTACAATATTGTATTGGTTTTGCCATACATCATCATGCGTCCACCATGGGTGTACATATCCTGAACCCCCCTCCCACCTCCCTCCCCACACCATCCCTCTGGGTCATCCCAGTGCACCAGCCCCAAGCTTCCTGTATCCTGCATCGAACCTGGACTGGCAATTCGTTTCTTATATGATATTATACATGTTTTAAAGCCATTCTCCCAAATCATCTCTCCCCATCCCTCTCCCACAGAGTCCAAAAGACTGTTCTATACATCTGTGTCTCTTTTGCTGTCTCACATACAGGGTTGTCGTTAACATCTTTCTAAATCCCATATATATGTGTGAGTATACTGTATTGGTGTTTTTCTTTCTGGCTTACTTCACTCTTTATAATAGGCTCCAGTTTCATCCACCTCATTAGAACTGATTCAAATGTATTCTTTTTAACAGCTAAGTAATACTCCATTGGGTATATGTACCACAGCTTGCTTATCCATTCATCTGCTGATGGACATCTAGGTTGCTTCCATGTCCTGGCTATTATAAACAGTGCTGCGATGAACATTGGGGTACACATGTCTCTTTCAATTCTGGTTTCCTCAGTGTGTATGCCCAGTAGTGGGATTGCTGGGTCGTATGGCAGTTCTATTTCCAGTTTTTTAAGGAATCTCCACACTGTTCTCCATACAGTTAGATTCTAAATTCCATGAATATAAGGGTCTTCTCTTTTTGGCTTATCATTTTAACCCCAGCATTTTGCTCAGTGTCTGCCATATGGTATACTTTTAATAATAAGTATATGCATTTTATTGAATCTATTTCCTTATCAAAAACTTGTACAGTGTTTACCATGTGCTAGACACCATTCCAAATATTTTTTAAATGTTAAATTAAATAATCTGTATGTTCTATTAGCTTCTTTTAAAGTACCCTCAGCTGCTGATTTTGGACTCTATTTTATACAACATTACTTCAAATTTGTGACCTGAAGGACACATGTTAAATGGACAGTCTGGGCCTTTATAAAGATGAACTTTTAGAAGGCTTTCTTGTGAACTTTACATACCACTCTAAAATATACCACCTAACACCGCAGAGTCAGACACGACTGAAGCGACTTAGCAGCAGCAGCAGCAACACCCAAATTGTAATGTGCAGAGAGATGACAAAACTCTATGAAGTTAATGGCAATACATCCATCTTGATGTGGATCCATGTGTGAGATTTTCATCTCTAAACAATATCTGACAATGCTGGGAGAAGTATGCCTTCAGTTATGTTACACATTCATGAAATGAATAAATGTTAGGTAATTGAGGAGCAAATAAAAAGACCTTTTGTGATTCTTACAAACTCAGAGACCCATGTGGTAAATTTTATAGTAGTGCTGAGTTCAACAAAACATGATCCAGTCACCAAAAAAATCTTCAAAAACATTTTAAAATCATTAACTTTAGTTTCTTGAAGACTGCTAAAGTGAATCCAGTAGGCTTTGTTTCCTCCTTTAAAAAACATTCAATATTCAAGACAACTTCCTGATGGTTCTTACTCCTTAGTGAAGTCGCTCAGTCGTGTCTGACTCTTTGCGACCCCATGGACTGTAGCCTACAACTCTATTCCGTCCATGGGATTATCCAGGCAAGAGTACTGGAGTGGGTTGCCATTTCCTTCTCCAGAGGATCTTCCCAACCCAGGGATCGAACCTGGGTCTCCTGAATTGTAGGCAGATGCTTTACCATCTGAGGCACCAGGGAAGTCCTCTTACTCCTTAAATCCTGATACATATATAGCCTTTTCTTCTGTCAAGTCTCTTGCTTCCTGGAATATACTTCATGCTGGACACTGCAGTTTTTGAATTCTCACTGTCTCATTATTTTGGGGTGAGGGTATTTTATTTTTTGAAGAAACACAGATCCTTTCTTTTCCATGCTTCTCCTACCCTCAAATATTTTAAGGGAGGAGTGAGGAGAGATTTGAACATGCACATGTTAAGATATTTTTACACTTATCATGGTGAATCTCAAACTGTAGCATGCAAAAGAATCACCTGGAGAACTTGTTAAAAGAGACTCCTGAGTTCCACCAATCAGAGGTTTTAATTCTGTAGGTGTGATCAGGTTTATGAAACTGTATTTTTTTCATAATTGTGTTTTCTGTCCTCTTTAAGAAATTTTTGCATAACCCAATGTCACAATGATTACACTCTGTTTATCATGCTTTCATCCAGAAGTTTTATAGTTTTCAATTCAGTTCAGTTGCTCAGTCGTGTCTGACTCCCTGCGACCCCATGAATTGCAGCACGCCAGGCCTCCCTGTCCATCACCAACTCCCAGAGTTCACTCA
>NW_011495032.1:37543600-37545722 GCF_000754665.1 Bison bison bison
AACTCACTTCACTTTCTGCCATAAGGGTTGGTGGCATCTGCATATCTGAGGTTTTTGATATTTCTCCTGGCAATCTTGATTCCAGCTTGTGCTTATTCCAGCCCAGCGTTTCTCATGATGTACTCTGCATGGAAGTTAAATAAGCAGGGTGACGATATACAGCCTTGATGTTCTCCTTTCCCAATTTGGAACCAGTCTGTTGTTCCATGTCCAGTTCTAACTGTTGCTCCCTGACCTGCATATAGGTTTCTCAAGAGGCCAGTCATGTGGTCTGGTATTCCCATCTCTTTCAGAATTTTCCACAGTTTATTGTGATCCACACAGTCAAAGGCTTTGGCATAGTCAATAAAACAGAAATAGATGTTTTTCTGGAACTCTTGCTTTTTCGATGATCCAGCGGATATTGGTTTGGTCCACTTCAAGTTAATTTTTGGTATAATATTAAGTGAGAATTGAGGATCATTTTTCCCATATTCATATCCAACTATTTTAGTACCACTGAATTACTCTAGCATATCTATGAAAATCAACTGAACTCCATACACTAAAATCTCTCTGGATTCTCTATCTGTTCCAAACTGTGTAAATACTGTTTAGCTTTATTGTAAGCCTTGAAATCAGGTACAGTTATTCCTCTAAAAATTCTTCTTTTTCAAAACTGTTTTGGCTGTTCTGGTTTCTTTGACTTTCTATATATATATATTAGCCTATTTTGTCAATTTCTTCAAAAATGCACTGCCAGGATTTGATTGGTATTGTATTGATTCACTGTGGTGCAAATTGCTATCTTAATAATCTTGGCACTTTCAATTTATGCATGGTAAATATCTTCCTTTGTTTAGATCTTCTTTAATTACCTTCAGCAAAGTTTTACCATATAGTTCCCCATAATTATAAGGTCATTCACGTTTTCTATTTTTCCTTGGGTTCATTTGGGAATTTCTATCTTTAAAATGAATTTTTCCATTTCGAAGATACTTTGCCTTTATAAAAAGCTCCCAGATATGGAGATGCTACCAGAAAAGAACACACTTTGATAGCATTGTGCTATAATGCTACAGTCATGAACATAACAGATTTCTGTCACATAGTTACTATTTTATTTGCTATAATTCTCAGCCAAAAATCTCTCAGTATATAGATCTCAGGGAGTAGAATGATACAAAATTCTTAAATATTGTCCCAAATATATACTGTAAGTCACAATTTAAGTTTTAGAAGTAATATTCAACTGGTGGTCTTATTCACAGCCATATTCAACTGTTAGTGACTTTTAGCATTTATTCTTGTCCAGCTAAAAAATATAAACAGAATTGTATTCTTATACTCAAAAGATGTTGTCTCAGAATAGGAATAAAATGATAGACTATAACTGGAACTTTTATTGTATGTTTGAGTACATAGTGCCTTGTTTTTACTATCCCAGGATACTACAGGAGCAGTGACTTCTAAAAAATACCAAATTACCACAGGTTGACATATATACAACTAAAGAATGTAAGGAATTAAGCGAAAGGCTAATGAGTAATTAATGGCTAGGAATTAGCTTAGTGGGAATCACTGATATTTTCCCTACAGAGAGAGATCTGTTCTGAGTTTTTGTTAGCTTATAGTTTACATTAGCCTGATTCTACCACAATTTTAGTTACTTCCTGAGAGAAAATGACTGGACTGCATTTACCATAACATAAAACATAACATAACACATTAGGTTTATATATAACATCAGGCAGTTCAGTTCAGTTCAGTTCAGTCGCTCAGTCGTGTCCAACCCTTTGCAACCCCATGAATCGCAGCACGCCAGGCCTCCCTGTCCATCACCAACTCCTGGAGTTCACTCAGACTCACATCCATTGAGTCAGTGATGCCATCCAGCCATCTCATCCTCTGTCATCCCCTTCTCCTCCTGCCCCCAATCCCTCCCAGCATCAGAGTCTTTTCCAATGAGTCAACTCTTTCCATGAGGTGGCCAAAGTACTGGAGTTTCAGCTTCAGCATCATTCCTTCCAAAGAAATCCCAGGACTGATCTCCTTTAGAATGGACTGGTTGGATCTCCTTGCAGTCCAAGGGACTCTCAAGAGTCTTCTCCAACACCACAGTTCAAAAGCATCAATTCTTCGG
>NW_011495032.1:37546754-37549504 GCF_000754665.1 Bison bison bison
ACACACACACACACACACACATATTAGTGGGCTTCCCCAGTAGCGCAACTGGTAAAGAATCCACCCACAATGCAGCAGACCCTGGATTGATTTCTGGGTAGGGAAGATCCACTGGAGAAGATAGGCTACCCAGACCAGTATTCCTGGAATTCCCTGGTGGCTCAGATGGTAAAGAATTCACGTGCATTGCAGAAGACCTACCTGGGTTCGATCCCTAAGTTGGGAAGATCCCCTGGAGAAGGGAATAGCTAACCACTCCAGTATTCTGGACTGGAGAATCAGTATCAGGATCAGTTCAATTGCTCAGCCGTGTCCAACTCTTTGCCATCCCATGGACTGCAGCATGCCAGGCCTCACTGTCCATCACCAGCTCCCAGAGTTTACTCAAACTCATGTCCATTGAGTCAGTGATGCCATACAACCATCTCATCCTCTGTCGTCCCCTTCTCCTCCTGCCTTCAATCTTTCCCAGCATCAGGGTATTTTCCAATGAGTCAGTTCTTTGCATTAGGTGGCCAAAGTATTGGAGTTTCAGCTTTAGCATCAGTCCTTCCAATGAATATCCAGGACTGATTCCTTTAGGATGGACTGGTTGGATCTCCTTGCAGTCCAAGGGACTCTCAAGAGTCTTCTCCAATACCACTCAAGAGTCTTCTCCACCAGAGTTCAAAAGCACCAATTCTTCAGCACTCAGCCCTCTTTATAGTCCAACTCTCACATCCATACATGACTACTGAAAAAACCACAGCTTTGACTAGATGGACCTTTGCTGGCAAAGTAATGTCACTGCTTTTAATATGCTGTCTAGGTTGGTCATAACTTTCCTTCCAAGGAGTAAGCATCTTTTTATTTCATGGCTGTAGTCACCATCTGCAGCGATTTTGGAGCTCCCAAAAATAAAGTCTGACACTGTTTCCACTGTTTCCCCATCTATTTCCCATGAAGTGATGGGACCAGATGCCATGATCTTCGTTTTCTGAATGTTGAGCTTTAAGCCAACTTTTAAACTCTCCACTTTCACTTTCATCAAGAGGCTCTTTAGTTCCTCTTCACTTTCTGCCATAAGGGTGGTGTCATCTGCATATCTGAGGTTATTGATATTTCTCCCGGAAATCTTGATTCCAGCTTGTGCTTCTTCCAGCCCAGCGTTTCTCATGATGTACTCTGCATAGAAGTTAAATAAGCAGGGTGACAATATACAGCCTTGATGTATTCCTTTCCCTATAGGAACCAGTCTGTTGTTCCATGTCCAGTTCTAACTGTTGCTTCCTAATCTGCATACAGACTTCTCAAGAGGCAGGTCAGGTGGTCTGGTATTCCCATCTCTTTAGGAATTTTCCCTGTTATTTACCTGGGGCCAAACTATGGTGGAGGTAATGAAGATAATGGCAACCCCCTTCAAAAGGTCCCATGCATGTACTGCTACACTCACTGCCCCCAACACTGTAGCAGGCCACCACCAACCCACGCCTCCACTGGAGACTCCTGGACATTTACAGACAACTCTGGGTCAGTCTCTTGTGGGGTCACTGCTCCTTTCTCCTGGGTCTTGGTGCACAAGGTTCTCTTTGTGCCCTCCAAGAGTCTATTTCCCAGTCTGGTGTAAGTTCTTGCAGCTCTGTGGTGGGGTTAATGGCGACCTCCTCCCAGAGGGCATATGCCGTACCCAAGTCTGCTGCACCCAGAGCCACTGCCCCTGCGGCAGTCCACTGCTGACCCGTACCTCCACAGAAGATGCTCAAACACAGTTCTGTCTCAGTCTCTGTGGGGTCTCTGGGTCCTAGTGTGCACAAGGTTAGTTTGAGCCCTCTGAGCGTCTCTGGCAGGAATGGGGTTTGATTCTAAACGTGAATTCACCCCTCCTACCATCTTGCTGGGGCTTCTCCTTTGCTGTTGGACATGGGGTATCGCCTCAAAGTCACTCCAGCACCTACCGTCTTGCTGGGGCTTCTCTGACCTTGGACATGGGGTTTCTCCTCAAAGTCGCTCCAGTGCCATGCATCCACTGCTCCAGTGCCATGCAGAGAATTCCATGGACTATATAGTCCATGGGGTAGCAAATAGTTGGACACAACTAAGCAACTTTCACACATATTAATATATGTAAGCATGATGTATGTGTGCGTGTGCTAAGTTGCTTCAGTATGGACTGAAGCAACCCTCTGGACTGTAGCCTGCCAAGCTCCTCTGTCCATGGGATTCTCCAGGCAAGAACATAAAAGATTAAAATAATTGTTTAAATATTTAAATATATATATATATTTTAGAGATCAGTGATCATTTAATGAGTACAGGCAGGACCCCAGGTCTACTGGTCACATGCTACTAACAGATCTCTCAAATTTTAATATGTTCTTCCCTCTCTTGACTCTTCCTGACTCCATGTCGACGAGGAAGTAAGGACTAGAGAAAAAATGTAGTACTGTGTTTGAGTCATGTTTACACTGCAGAAGGTATATAGACCAATTGTTGAAGGATAAAATATTGATATATTTTTTTTTATAATAAATTTTATTCCTTTATTTCTCATGTGTTCCCCATCCTGAACCCTCCTCCCTCCTCCCTCCCCATACCATCCCTCTGGGTCGTCCCAGTGCACCAGCCCCAAGCATCCAGCATCGTGCATTCAACCTGGACTGGCATCTCATTTCATACATGACATTTCACATGTTTCAATGCCATTCTCCCAAATCTTCCCACCCTCTCCCTCTCCCACAGAGTCCATAAGCCTGTTCTATACATCAGTGTCT
>NW_011495032.1:37549604-37555737 GCF_000754665.1 Bison bison bison
TGCTGTCTCGTATACAGGGTTATCGTTACCATCTTTCTAAATTCCATATATATGCGTTAGTATACTGTATTGGTGTTTTTCCTTCTGGCTTACTTCACTCTGTATAATAGGCTCCAGTTTCATCCACCTCATTAGAACTGATTCAAATGTATTCTTTTTAATGGCTGAGTAATACTCCATTGTGTATATGTACCACAGCTTTCTTATCCATCCATCTGCTGATGGACATCTAGGTTGCTTCCATGTCCTGGCTATTATAAACAGCGCTGCGATGAACATTGGGGTACACGTGTCTCTTTCCCTTCTGGTTTCCTCAGTGAAAATATTGATATTTTAAGTTGGCTTCAGAGATAAGAATTTCTATAGCATTCAGGAATTGGCAGTGAGGTAATATGTCAAGTCCTAGACATCATGACAGATCACAAACAGTAGTAGTGTGGTGACTGAAGTAAGCTTGAGAGGTCTATTTTGCTTTATTCCAGTCAATTAGGGATTTAAGGCAGTGAAGGCAGTGGCACCCCACTCCAGTACTCTTGCCTGGAAAATCCCGTGGTCGGAGGAGCCTGGTGGGCTGCAGTCCATGGGGTCGCTAAGAGTCAGACACGACTGAGCAACTTCACTTTCACTTTTCATTTTGATGCATTGGAGAAGGAAATGGCAACCCACTCCAGTGTTCTTGCCTGGAGAATCCCAGGGATGGGGTAGCCTGGTGGGCTGCCGTCTATGGGGTCGCACAGAGTCAGACACAACTGAAGTGACACAGCAGCAGCAGCAGCAGGGACTTAAGGAAATTCAATTGTAATATCCAATGAATTATAAAAAGATAAGCATGAGTAGCTGAAGGGGAAAACTTGTACATCATTTCTGAAGGAGTACGGTATAAGTAGCCACCAGAATATTCAGAAGCAAATATTAAGAAGAAAAATACTAGAGATGATGAGATAAGGTGGATGGGATAAAATGATGGATAGTTAATTATTTTAAAGAAAAGGAGGCCAAGGGTCTACTCTGTCTTCACCTTCAAGTTGTATTATTACAGCAGACAAATTTTAACTTCACAGGTGAAATGGGCTCACATTGCAGTAAGAAAAATACACAAAGATCCACATAAGACAGCAATGGAAACTTTAGGTTATCTATTAAAATCGATGACTGGAACCCAAAACGTCTGACATGGCATTTTAAAACAAATATAACTCTGAGGTAATAAGGAAAATTATCTGAAATTCAGAAATAAGGCAACAAATACTGTCTGTTGTTGCAATGTAATATGAACCACTGCATAACAGACCCATCCAAGGATTATTTAAATTTCTAGAAGAATGCATCTTTAATTTACTGTTTTATATTGTTAACTGTCTTGTCTCTGTGAAATTAGACGTTAATTTGCAGATTTTTGTTCATAGAAAGGATATATAAATGGTTACAATTTTATTGCCATGTAGCACATTAACGAGTTTGAAAACTTAACTGCAATCTTATTCTGCATTCTTTTTCACCGACTATAAGTACTCAGACTCTCAAGTTCTTCTTTCAGTCAGATTTACCATCCTACTGCTCCCTTCACTAATGAGATAAATAATTATTTAACACACACTCATCATGACTAAATATGAGTCACGTTTTTAACCTTTTGAAAATTATATTTTACCTAATAGTCTTTGATAATTTCATTAACGTGGCAGGCACTTTTGTGACTCAGACAGTAAATTAATATAAGCAAAGAAAGCTCTTATAGATCGATGTATCACTGAATAAAAGAAAATGAGGATAACAAAGTGCAAAAGGAGCTTCTATCAACCATTTCGGAGAGAATCCATGATTTGGTTTAAAAAATGAAAGCAAAAGCATAAAGCCTGAATAACTAAAATAAGAATCCAAGGATACATGCTGATATAAGTGAATGAATAAAGGAGAAAAGAAAATTCTTCTTTACATTATAATGTAGAAGGAATAAATGATATAGAAAATCACATTTTAAACAATCAATAATTAATAAATAATTAAGGCAAGAATCATCAATATATGCTTAAACTAGTGGACGAAGATTTCATGAAGAACAAGATATTTATATAATCTCAAATTATCATCCCATCAATTCATTATAAATTACAAAGTAATATAAATTACAGAGATATTTTGATATGGGAAGGTGTGTATCTTGAAAAGAACAAAATTTCCCTTCAAAAGTATTTCTCCCAAGAAATGTAACTTCAATAAAACTGTAAGGAAGTCTCAAACCAATTTAAATGGAGGTACATTCTATAAAATAATCAGTATTCTTCAAAAAATAGCCATATCATTTTATGTGGATAAAAGGGAAGGAACCCTTGTGCACTGTTAGTGGGAACACAACTGGCGCACCCATTATGGCAAACAGTACTGAGGTTCCTCAAAAAATTTAAAATAGAAATACCATATGATCCAGCAATCCCACTTCCGGTATATATCCAAAGGAAATGAAAACAAGATCCCAAAGAGATATCTGCACTCATATATTCATTGCAGCATTACTGATAATAGCCAAGGTATGAAAATAATCTAAATGTCCATCAATGAATCAATGAATATAGAAGATGTAGTATATATATTCAATAGTATTATCCAGCCATGACAGAGAATGAAATCCTGTCAGGCATGGAAAAACGCATGGAGGTAGAAATCATGTTTATTAAGCTTAGGGTATTACGCTTAGTGAAATGTCGGAAGAGACAAATTCTGTATGTTATCACATGTAGAATTTAAAAATGAAAACAAGCAAGCAAATATACAAAACAGAAACTGACTCAGACATATAGAGAACAAACTAGTGGTTACTAGTGCAGGAAGAGAAGGGAGGAGAGGCAAAATAGGGATACGGGAGTAAGAGACACAGCTGCTACCTATAAAATAACCAACAAGGACATATTGTATAGCACAAGGAAATATACCCATTATTTTGTAATAACTTGAAATGAATTACAATCTATAAAAATATTGAATCACTATGTTGTATAGCTAAAACTAATATAATAAATCTACTGAACTTCCCTGGTGGCTCAGATGGTAAAGCATCTGTCTACAATGCAGGAGACCTGGGTTCGATCCCTGGGTTGGGAAGATCCCCTGGAGAAGGAAATGGCAATCCACTCCAGGACTATTGCCTGGAAAATCCCATGGACAGAGGAGCCTGGTAGGCTACAGTCCACGGGGTTGCAAAAAGTCGGACACAACTGAGCGACTGAACTGAACTGAATATAATAAATCAATTATGCTCTGATTTAAAAGATAGATAAAATTAATCTAAAATCAGAAAATATATATATTAATGTCATTTTTAGATAAAGAAAGACCAAGATAGTGTTCCAGATGAAGGAGACTAAAGAGATATGACAACTGAATGTAATGTAGTTCCTGAATTGGATCTGAGACTGGTAGAAAACTATATGAAGAACATTATTGAAACAATAAGTGAAAATTACATCATTTAAAAATGTTTTGTAAAAAAAAAAAAAAGTTTTGTAGATTATATCATACTATTGGATCCACATTAAATTTCCTAATTTCGGTACTGCAATTATGTAAGTTAAAGTTCTTATTCTCATGAGATGCACACTGAGGTCTTTATAGCAGTAGTAAAATATGATCCCTACAATTTACTCTCAAATGTTTCATGAAAAAATTATATCTCTATTTAAATCTGTGTGTATATATATATATATCTTTCTAGATACATACATACATTTATATTTGTACACATACACACAAGTAAACTTATGCAAGAAATCTAATTTCTAGAAAAATCAAAAGGAAACATGACCTCAATCATTCTCAGATTAAGAATTATTAATAATTGAAAAATATCATAAAACTGTCAGTTCAATAATTTTTAGGAAAATGAGATTTTCATAAGCCATGTTTTCCTTAAAACACTGCATCTAGTGATATATGAAAATTCTGAAAACAATTATGGTCTAAGATGGTTGAGAAAAAATTAAAATGTTCTCATTTTAAAGAAAACAACAGTGAACAATTTCAAAGTAAAACAGGAATACTAAAAAATAAGAGTTTGATATTTTTATTATATAAACAGTTCAGGAAAATGGTCATTTTGAAATATGCTCTGCACATACTGGCAGATCCAACAAGAATCCTAAATTATGAAGCGAATTTGTTAATGAATTCACCACAGCCTGAATATTTTTGTAAGGTCTTAAAGAACTGAGAAGTTGCTAGGAGGCTGAAAGAAAACAAATGTAACTGTATCTTTTAAAGAGGTGATTGAAGCAATTAACATCAAATAAGTCACAAAAAATAGCTTGCAACACAGCAAAAAATAATAGGAAAAAACTGTATACAAATGAATAATAGGTAACATATCCCTACCAAGGAAAGTTCGTGAGTCATGAAATAGATTAGATTTTCAAAGGGGAAATCACCAGCTGCCTCACTCAACTGAGAACTTGGAAACAAGGGGAAGACAAGAGGCTATCTGCTCAACTTTGAATAAAACACTGCAGATATTTAGCAAATATTAATATATGGAAGTAAAGAAGGAAAGATAAAAAAGGAAAAGAAGGAGGGAGAATGGATAGTGGGAGAAATGAAATATGTTAACTGAACATTAATGCACTACAGCGTGACTTACACAGAGCACTCAATTTAATGCCTCATGAGTGTCTACAAATTTTATTTAAACTGAAAATATAAGTACAGCATAATGGTGACTAAGAATAACTAAAGTATGATATTGAATAAATTCACTCTGTTATTCAATGTTCAATAAACAACCAGGGACCTTCAGGAAGTATACTATTGTTTCAATGTTTTGTTTCACACAGAAAACTACGACTAGGAAAACGATTCTATTTGTGCAAATGCAATGGTTTTGAATATCATGATAGAATGGGTTGTTTGGTTCTAGGTACCTTGGCTGTTATCTTTGCCATAAACCTCTTTGCCGCAAGCATTTTCACCACATAACTAATTGGCCATAAGGCCACTTTGACATAAAAGATAAATAACAAAAAATAACAGAGGGACATTTAAAAGGACATAATGAAACATGAAAAACAGATACATATTATAAAAGACTTTATTGTGAAATACAAAATATGTGAATACATTTAAAACGTGTGTCGATATTTGGCAGCATTGCACAAATAACTAATTTTGTTTTGTGGATTAAACCCAAGCACTTGTCTCAAGTTTTTTGTTCACAGGATTATACATTTGTTTTGCTTGTTGACTTGTTCTTCTTGTTCGGCACTGAACTTTTTTTTTTGCCACTAGAATTTCTTGCTATATTAAGAGAGGTATCGGTTTCCAAATCCTAGAATGTATATTTGTAACGGTTTTATGTTGCATTGTGAAAGCCCATTCTACACTCCTGTTTGCCCTTGGCATCTAGTCACAATCCACAGTTCTGCTGACAGGTGTTCCAAAGTTTTGCAGGAAATGTGGGCCCAACGCTGCACCTTCAAGGCCCTCAGCCTTCCTCAGATTTATGTGACATAAAACTAGGGGTCCTGTGCCAATGGACAGACGAAACCATACTGTCAAACCAAATGGTCAACCAGCTATTGTATCTTTTAAAACAAAATGGTCTTATGGCCAATTAGTTATGCAGAGAAAATGTGTCAAAGATGTCTATGGCAAAAATACTATAAGTGAAAGTCACTCAGTTCGGTTCAGTTCAGTTCAGCTGCTCAGTCGTGTCTGACTCTTTGCGACCCCATGAATTGCAGCACGCCAGGCCTCCCTGTCCATCACCAACTCCCGGAGTTCACCCAGACTCACGTCCATCGAGTCAGTGATGCCATCCAGCCATCTCATCCTCTGGTGTCCCTTTCTCCTCCTACCCTCAATCCCTCCCAGCATCAGAGTCTTTTCCAATGAGTCAACTCTTCGCATGAGGTGGCCAAAGTACTGGAGTTTCAGCTTTAGCATCATTCCTTCCAAAGAAATCCCAGGGCTGATCTCCTTCAGAATGGACTGGTTGGATCTCCTTGCAGGCCAAGGGACTCTCAAGAGTCTTCTCCAACACCCCAGTTCAAAAGCATCAATTCTTCGGTGCTCAGCCTTCTTCACAGTCCAACTCTCACATCCATACATGACCACAGGAAAAACCATAGCCTTGACTAGATGGACCTTT
>NW_011495032.1:37555837-37556278 GCF_000754665.1 Bison bison bison
ACAGCTGCATATCTGAGGTTATTGATATTTCTCCCTGCAATCTTGATTCCAGCTTGTGCTTCTTCCAGTCCAGCATTTCTCATGATGTACTCTGCATAAAAGTTCAATAAGCAGGGTGACAATATACAGCCTTGACATACTTTTCCTATTTGGAACCAGTCTGTTGTTCCATGTCCAGTTCTAACTGTTGCTTCCTGACCTGCATACAAATTTCTCAAGAGGCAGATCAGGTGGTCTGGTATTCCCATCTCTTTCAGAATTTTCCACAGTTTATTGTGATCCACACAGGCAAAGGCTTTGGCATAGTCAATAAAGCAGAAATAGATGTTTTTCTGGAACTCTCTTGCTTTTTCGATGATCCAGCGGATGTTGGCAATTTGATCTCTGGTTCCTCTGCCTTTTCTAAAACCAGCTTGAACATCTGGAAGTTCACGGTTTACA
>NW_011495032.1:37556514-37579460 GCF_000754665.1 Bison bison bison
AGTTTGAGCATTCTTTGGCATTGCCTTTCTTTGGGATTGGAATGAAAACTGATCTTTTCCATTCCTGTGGCCACTGCTGAGTTTTCCAAATTTGCTGGCATATTGAGTGTAGCACTTTCACAGCATCATCTTTCAGGATTTGGAATAGCTCAACTGGAATTCCATCACCCCCACTAGCTTTGTTTGTAGTGATGCTTTCTAAGGCCCACTTGACTTCACATTCCAGGATGTCTGGCTCTAGGTGAGTGATCACACCATCGTGATTATCTGCATTGTGAAGATCTTTTTTGTACAGTTCTTCTGTGTATTCTTGCCAGTCATTCAGTCATGTCCAACTCTTTGCGACCCTGTGGACTATACAGTCCATGGAATTCTCCAGGCCAGAATACTGCAGTGGGTAGCCTTTCCCTTCTCCAGGGGATCTTCCCAACCCAGGGATCCACGTTGTAGGTGGATTCTTTACCAGCTAAGCTACAAGGGAAGCCCAAGAATACTGGAGTGGATAGCCTACCCCTTCTCCAGCAGATCTTCCCAACACAGGAATCTAACCAGGGTCTACCTACATTGCAGGTGGATTCTTTACCAACTGAACTATGAGGGAAGCCCAAAAAATACTGAACATGATTTTTGTTCATTGTGGGAATTAGCAACTGGTTAAGAAATACAAATAAGCTATAACTAACAATCTCCATGATATCGTGAGGAATGAGAACTATAAACAGGCAACGATGAAAGAACTGAAAGTTGAGATAGTTTAATACAGAGCTCAAGTTTGACTTCCTGAAACAATGAGTTCTGCATAAAACGGAAGGTGAGGATGCAAATAATTTGCCTTCACCCTTTCACAATACATTGTCTCAAAGGATAAATGACAACATTTTTCATTAAAGAGCTTGCTTTTGGAATCATCTTCAAATAATTTTTATAAAGTCATGACATTGGTAAGATGTGTTATATTCTAAGCCCTTCTCAGGTAGAGATTTATCTAACATGCTGAAAGCATTATTTTACAGTTGGCATACAAATCTCTCTCAAAAAAAAAAAAAAAAGTGTGTCTTTTAAGTTTTCTGTAGAGCACCAGGTATACCCTGGGGAAAAAGATAATAAACGATAAGTGTTAGTGTGTTAGCCACTCAGTTGTATCTGACTCTTTGCAACCCCATGGACTGTAGTCTGTCAGGCTTCTGTGACCATGGACCAGGCTTCTGGACCAGACAAGAATATTGGAGTGGGTAGCCATTCCCTTCTCCAGGAGATCTTCCCAACCCAGGGATCAAACCTGGGTCTCCTGCATTGCAGGCAGATTCTTTACCATCTGAGCCACCACGGAAGCCCCAATAAAGAATAAAGTGATCCTAAATCCTAAGAGTAATGAAGATGTCAAGACTATGCCACATGCTACTGGTAAAACGTCCTACAAACCTATTAATGGCCTTACTGAAGATAATCAGAATAATCAGACCAACTTGCTTTACAGAATTTTAGGGTTATTTTGTATATACAGAGATTAAATAGATATCATAAAAAAA
This sequence comes from Bison bison bison, assembly GCF_000754665.1. NCBI lineage: Eukaryota > Metazoa > Chordata > Mammalia > Artiodactyla > Bovidae > Bison > Bison bison. Next base: position 37,558,044 of record NW_011495032.1, read on the forward strand.
AAAAAAAACAACAAAAAGATTTCTACTGTTGCCCCACTACCCTTTCATAGCAAAACATTTTTAAAAAGTTCATTTGTTTTCATAAATTTTAAAGCGAAGCATCTTTCGGTTTCTACTTAAAAAACAAAGTGATTTTGATGAGAGTCCTATTTTTCTCTAGAGAAGAGTCTCCAAAATATTCTTGCAATTGAAAAGTTGATAATTTACAGTAACTTCCTTACTCTGCACTCATTCACCTGCCTTTCTTAAATTTACTGGCAAGCTCATCTTCTTGAATGGTTTCTGTAATTGGAAACTCTGACCAATGAATAGAGAAAGCAGAGAGGAAACCATGAGAACAGGAAATTAGAGACAGGAAGTGAGCACTTGTATAATTTTACTTGTTCTGTCACAATAGAAGCTCCCGCCCTAGCTCTGAAACATCTTTCTCTCACTCACCAGGATGAAAGGCCTCAGCAGGGAGATGACTGGTTGTTACACCTGCATCTGGGTGTGGTTTGAAACTACTAATTCATCAAGGACTCTCTGGAAGGCTTGAAATTCTTTGCTCTTCAACCTCAATTGACAAAGTAATGACTTTAAATCTATGAGCAGTCAGTCCCCATAAAAGAAGAGAGATTGGGGTCAAAATGAAAATTTTGCTCAGATACCAAAAGACAATTCCCCTTTGTCAGTTCACTAATCAAACAGGAACAAACTCTTTCCCACCCAGATTTTTTGTGTTTTTTAGCATAAGTTTGTTTATTCTGGTTTGAAAACACAGTGTTCCTTTGGTTTTTAAGCATAATCACTATTTACATTAATTCTAAGAAGGGACTTGGCCATCTAATGATGGTACTGATGTTTTCGTTGTCTAATTGGGTAGGTCAAGGCACTAATTTGACTCATAGCTATGGCATGTTTTTATAGACTCTGGTGAACTTTAATTGCATATAAATATTAGATTATAAGACCATGAGCCTTCAGTAGCATCCTGTTCAGCCCCATATGCTTTTAAATTTGACAGTATGGTGTCCGTTTCCTGAGTATCCTTCGTTCCAAATGGCCCTGAGGGTGAGAAAGAAAGAAATAACATATGGCTCAAGTAGCTGAAGCCCATTAAGATTTTTGCTGTTGACAGCACCTAATGAGTTATTGTTAGGAAAAAAAAATATTGTCAATAAGCCCTTTCTTCCATTATAATAAAATTGAAATACAAAGATAGCATAGCTCAATGCCCTGTAGTTTTATTGTGAAAGTTGTATTTAAATGATGCTGATGATTCCATAGCCCGCCCTATAGTAAGTGTAAATGGAAACTTTAGACAAAATGCAGCTTGATGTGGAGCAGGCTGAAGCTGATGAAATACCTGAGCTATATGATAAGAGACCTGATTGGCCTCAGGCAGAAGCAGGTCACAGCCCCGTGACCACACAATTCCCAGATTCTGTCCTTCACTCCCAGTGCTGCAAATGGGCGACTGTCATTCTCTACTCCACTCTTCCTGTGCCATCCCCAGGTTTCAGGGACTGGGTGGCATCAACCTTCTGTGGTCTAGTAGAAACTATGATGCATAATCAAAGCTGGCAAGAGAATCACACTTTTGCTGCCAGACCAGAGCCTGAGCTTCTGGAAGGCATTTATCACCACCACAAACATGCGTTCAGATTCCCTCATGGTTTTTCCTGAAGAGCAATTCTGCCCTCATCCCACTTTTCTGTGGTCCTTCCTATCAACGCCATCCTGGAATCTATAATGACCAGCACTAGGTCAGGCCAGTGAGACTCTGATTCCTTCTTGTTGCTCAGGTGACCTCTCTAACAAAAAGTCCTGTTCAGTAGTCAAGCTGAGTTGGCAAGAATTGATGGAATAGAGGCAAGGAGGACCACCCAGGCAGTTATTTACAATAGTCCTCATAAGGAACCAGTAGTGCTGAGTCCCACACAGCAGTAAACAGCAGGAGCCTCAGCAGCCACAGGAATTGATAAGAGCTGAGCAATTCTGAAAAAGCAAGCAGCAGGATGTCCTTACCAGGAGAATGTAAACACTTCAGGCTTCCAAAAAAGATTTGGTGGAGGAGAGGGAGGAGAAAGAGTAGCAGCTGGTGTCTTTATAGTAACTGGGATTGAGATTCATGTAATTTGACCCAGTGGTGTGCTGGAGCTGGCTTACACGGAATTGTTAAATATTCAGGAATTTTATGAGTCCCATTGGTAGTTTGAAATTGCCTACAGTTGGAAATATTTACACTACAGAAATTGGCAAATGCTACAGAGGAGTCAGCAACCCCTCACTCCCACCTTCCCCCGCCCGAGGTTGGTTGTTAAGTATTTACCAACACGGCACTGACTGGGCTCCGTAAGCAGAAAGGCTTGAGAACTCTGGCACATATTTGATTTACACAGTCAACTGCCCTTGCTCTCTCTTTCAGTAAAGTAAAGAATGCTGCTGATACTCCAAAATTTAGAAGCTTTTGGAAAATTCTTTGAAATGCTATGTCTATTTGTCCTACCAGCCAAACTTTCTAGTTCCTTATCATGTTTTTTTCAGAAGCTAAAATCAAAGTCATCTTTTATTGGGGAGCACATGCATCATAAGAAGTATTTTGGGTCATAAGGAAAGTTGGTCCTGAATTTTCAACATCACAAACAACTAGGCTATAACACAATATGCTCGGTATCCGAATAACCAACATTGCCTTTATTTTTATTTTAATTTATTCTTCTGATAAAAATCAATCCTATTCTGACTGAATTAGTAACAATAGCAATGTATCATTGATAATATAAAAGTGAAATCTAATTAAATTCTTTATCATAATTTCATCAAATCTTATATTTCTGTTGGCAACAAAGAACTATCTGTATGATCTTGTCGGAGAAGGCAATGGCACCCCACTCCTGTACTCTTGCCTGGAAAATCCCACGGGTGGAGGGGCCTGGTAGGCTGCAATCCATGGGGTCGATAAGAGTCGGACACGACTGAGCGGCTTCACTTTCACTTTTCACTTTCATGCACTGGAGAAGGAAATGGCAACCCACTGCAGTGTTCTTGCCTGGAGAATCCCAGGGACGGCAGAGCCTGGTGGGCTGCTGTCTATGGGGTCGCACAGAGTCGGACAGGACTGAAGTGACTTAGCAGTAGCAATATGGTCTTGTAGACAAGCAAAAAGAAGAAAATTAAATCTAGAATTATAGCTCCTAGATATTAATCACTGTTTACAATTATAGATCAGGGGTCAGCAAACTACCAAAGCACATGGACTGGCAAACTACAGCCCAGTAGTTAAATTCAGCCAGGCCTATTTATTTACATATTACATATTTTTACACAACCAAGCTAAATAGTTACAACAGAACTGTGGCCCACAAAACCTAAAATATTTACTGCCTGGCCCATTACAGAAAATGCTTACTGACCTCTAGCTTTTTCTCAATATAATAAAATTTGCAATAAAAGACAGTGATAGCATACATATTGCTTAATAACCTGCTTTCTTCTCTCTCTTATACTATATAGTGGATGTTCTTCCATGTCATTAAATGTTATAGTGCATTATTTTTTAAGTTGTGTAGCTTTCCATCACCTGGATATAACAAAATTTATGTAGGTCGCTTCCAATTTTTTAGGTAATAAAATGTCTTCACTGTAAACCTTTGCTCATATCTCTATTTCCTTAGTGTAGATATCCAACTACAGAATTGTTGGATCAAAACTGTACATTCAAAAGATTTCAGATCTGGTTAAGTTTTGCAAAATTGCCTCAAAAAGAGGTTCTCCCTATTTATATTATAACCACCTTGCTATAAATTTTAAATGTAAAAATACTATATTTCTTAGGTGAAAATTCCCCAAAGGTTCTTCTTGAACATTTGGAACAAATCTTTTAAAATATGTATCTTTATAAATTATCCTTGTTAAGAGAATTTGCTAAAATATGTACTCTTCTTATAGATATGCTTCAAATTTTGGTCACAGATGCACATTTTAAAAGTATAAGCTTTATGAATGAGACTTCCCTGGTGTTCTAGTAGTTAAGAATCTGCCTTTCAATTCAGGGGACACAGGTTCAATCCCCACACAGGGAACGAACATCCCACATGCCTCAGAACAACTAAGCCCACATTCTACAACTACTGAGCCTTCATGCATGACATATCTATGGAGTCCACATGCCACAACAAAAGATCCACATGATGCAACGAAGACCCAGTGGAGTCAAATAAATAAATATTAAAAGAAAAGGGATTCAAAATTTTTAAAGTATATGCTTTATGGAAATCAAATATACTGACTGCATGTAAAAAGTAGTTATAATAATTTTTTTAAGCCTCAGTCTTTTGCATCTATGAAATGCAATAATGTTAACTCTTCTCATCTGAGAGATATTGAAATAATTGAAGTAACAAATGCATAAGAAGAAAGTATAAAATGCAGAGTTATTACCTTAGAAGTAAGCCCTGATGATTTAAATCAAGTTTCTATTTACTGCTTTTTATTCTTAGATAATGAAAATTTATACTAAACTTTTAAAAAATAGGCAAATGTGTAACTGAGAGAGAGGAAAAAAGACAGCTGGAATAAGACAAAATCCCCATCTCTGTTTCCCTTCAGAGAAAAATGTCCACGGTCCGAGGCCACTTAATAATTCTTCTAGGTGGGAAAAGGCCTGAGAGCCGCAGGGTCTAGAGGAGCAGTGCTGTAGGCAGCTGCACTTCCTCACCAGGACGCTGGACTCTCTTGGTTGTCCTGCTATATCACCACTCACTGCTTTTCGATCTCCTTTGTTGGCTTCTCTTCTTCGGCTTATCCTCTTGACGGTGGAGTAACCAGGAAGAGGGTGTTGGTGCTCTTCTCTCCCCCATGACACCCAGCCCCATGCCTTCAACACTGATGGCTCTCACACCACGTCCAGGTCAGACCTGTCTCCTGAAACTCTGAGCTCCCACATTTCACCACCTAGTCAATTTCTCCACTCCATGCCTAATTGCATCTTGAAGTGGATGTCATTCAGATCTAAACCCCTGAACTACCCACCTCAACCCACAAAGCTCCAGGTTGATGGCAACGCCAACTTCCTGGTTGCTCATGCGCACACTTGGAAGCCATTCTTACCTTCACTTGCATCATACATTCAGTCATCAGGAAAACTGGGTTGGCTCTACCTTGAAAGAGTGCCCTGAAATAGACCATTTCTCACCCCTCGGCCACCAGTGCCCCAATTCCGAGCCTATCAGCTTTGATCTAGATTGCTATAATTACAGACCTATTTGTCTTCTTTTACACTTAAACCTCTCCCCTGACTCACACATACAGTCTATTCTCCACACAGCAGTGGGAAAGATCCTGTTAAAACACTTGCTCTGATCATGTCCTTCCACTCTCTGACCACCCATTTCACTCAGTGTGAGTCAGAATCCTTACAGCAGCCCACAAAGTCTTAGCGTGGGCTGCCCCACATCACAACTCTCTGACCACCTCCCCTCATATTTTCCCCTCCACTCACTTCACACCCCAACCATGCTGGTGTCCTTCTTTAAGACCCTCAATGAGCCAGGTTCTCTCTGACTCGAGAGCCTGTTTTAGCTATTCTGTCTTCTTCTAGACATTCATAGGGCTAGCTCCCTCATCTCCTTCTCAGGAAGGCCAACCTACTTAAAATACAATTGTCCCCCCTCCCCAACTCTCCATGCTCCTTATTCTGCTGTTTATTACTTTTCTACAGTGCTTAGTACCTTCTAATATATGATGTAATATACACATTTGTATTTTTATTATTTATTATGTGTCCTCCTCCTCTAGAATATAAACTCCAACTGGATTGGGATCTTTGTTTTGCTCAACATAGTAAATGAATTAATAAGTAGCTACATTCTCACTAGATAATTCTGAGACTGTGTCAAAATAATGATTAAAATAGAATTAAAGATTTGGGGGAAAATGCAGGAAAAAATAAAGAAAATGGGTTAAATAACTTTATTTTAAACGTAAAAAAAATGCATGAAAGTGAGTAAGGAAAATAATAGATACCTGAGTAGAAAAGACTTCTAGATACCTGAGTAGAAAAGATGAGAAATCAGAAGATCTCCAGAGAAGACTGTACTCTTGCACTTGCTAACCATAAGGGTAACCAACATCAGGAATGGTTCATGGCATGCAATACTTTAGGAATCAGTTCAGTCAGCAGCTCAGTCATGTCCAACTCTTTGCGACGCCATGGACTGCAGCACACCAGGCCTCCCTGTCCATCGCCAACTCCGGGACTTTACTCAAACTCATGTCCATTGAGTCGGTGTTTCCTAATCCATAAAATGGGAAAAACCACTTATCACTTTCTTATCTCAAGAAATTATTGTCAGGCTTGTAGGCAAATACTCGTCAAATTTTAAAGTGCTTTATAAACATGAATTACTTTCATGTTTATAGTGAAAGTATATTTGAAACACTTGCTTAGACTGGCTTTTCTTGGCTCTTAATTGACAATTGGCAGTTACAACATAAAAATCCCTAAGTAATTCTCATTTAGGAGAAGCAAAATTGATCCCTGCCTATCTTAGCTCTTCAGTGAAGACAAAGAAAAGGTGGTGGGTAATGGACAGGCTAGGTCTCTGGTGAAATAAGTGCTTTCTGCTAGAGTTCCAGTACAGCCTTAAGGATGCAAAATGCCACAATTGGCAAAAGAAATACACAGAATGTTCCAAAGAATGAATGTGTAGAAAGATCACATAAATGATGACAAAGCATTGCTAGTAAAGTCTTAAATGAAACGGCTGCTTTTTCTATGTAAATTCCTAAATCATGTTATTTATTTTTATTAATAAAGACAGCAATTAACTGACCAGTAATTGGTATCCCAAAAATTCAGCAATGACCAGATAAGTAGCCAGAATCGAGCTATAATGTTCTTCATTTATTTAAAGTCCTGCTTTCAGGCCTGCTTTAAATTTGCTTTATGAGACCGATAACATTAAAATAGTTTAAACATGAAAGTTTTAGAACACATTAGAAGCTCTGTGTAGAAATCTGTAAATAGAGGTAGATAAATATGTGAAGATCTTGCAAGCAACTCCTCTGGTATTTGTATTTCTTTACTCCAAAAAGATGCTTTGTTTTTTCAGTAATGCTAGTGCCCTCCAGCGGTCATTACGGTTCCTGCCATTTTATTAAATCATTCCCTGCTTCCACCCACTCCAGTACTCTTGCCTGGAAAATCCCATGGACGGAGGAGCCTGGTAGGCTGCAGTCCATGGGGTCGCTAAGAGTCGGAGACAATTGAACGACTTCACTTTCACTTTTCACTTTCATGCATTGGAGAAGGAAATGGCAACCCACTCCAGTGTTCTTGGCTGGAGAATCTCAGGGACGGGGGGGCCTGGTGGGCTGCCGTCTATGGGGTCGCACAGAGTCGGACACGACTGAAGCGATTTAGCAGCAGCAGCAGCTTTCAGATGGTTGTAACCGGTTTAGCCGGTTCAAAATTTAGAGACTGATGCTGAAGCTGAAGCTCTAATACTCTGGCCACGTGATTCGAAGAACCAACTCATTGGAAAAGACCCTGACGCTAGGAAAGACAGAAGGCAGGAGAAGAAAGTGATGACAGAGGACAAGATGGTTGGATGGCATCACCAACTCAATGGACATGAGTTTGAGCAAGCTCTGGGAGATGGTGAAGGACAGGGAAGCCTGGCGTGCTGCAGTCCACAGGGTTGCAAAGAGTCAGACACAACTTGGTGACTGAACAGTAAAAATAGGTGCCTTCAAAACGTGCTTGACCACCCAAAAGAGAAGAAAAAAAAAAAAAATATATATATATATATACACACACACACACAAACAATAGAGTCCTCAATTTTTAAAAATGCTGAACCACAATAGAACCTATAGGACAAAATAAAGAAAATTACTCCCACATCACAGTTAGAAAGAAGCTTTGTAGATTAATGGAATCTGGAAATTTTGAAGAAAGATTTAGGTCAAAAATGAAGTTGAGAATTTTGTGAAAGCTATGGGGATTTCACATATAACAAAGTCAGTGTAAAGCCAACTATGCCATTGCCTGAGACTCTGAACCTAATAACCGCTTAATTGATTCATACTTGTTGCTGCATCAATCCCTTGTAGCTCAGTCGGCAATGAATCTGCTGCAATGCAGGAGACCTGGGTTTGATTCCTGGGTCCAGAAGATCCCCTGGAGAAGGAAATGGCAACCCACTTCAGTATTCTTGCCTGGAGAATCCCATGGACAGAGGAGCCTGGTACGATACAGTCCATGGGGTCACAAGAGTCAGACATGACTGAGCAACTAAACCAACCATGTTATTGCTGCATTGCCACGGAGCATCCCAGAACATTCAGAGGCTGTGATCACACACACCACGTAACAATGCAAACTGGCAAGATTCTTTGCCTCCCTTGATTTAAATGGAGTGCTGGAGGAATGAGGCAGCACGGGCTCTGTGGAAGGCTGGTAGGGAAGAGCACCAGCTTTGTATCACCTCTCTGTAGACCTGACAGACCCTAGACATTCCTGGGGAGGTAAGTCTTGACCAGGCATTAACCATCTGTTGGAAAATATCTATATATTTTTGGCCTCTGGGATCGGATCAAGGCTCCAGTCCCCCCTGCCCTCCACTCTTAAGGAGAAGCAGTGTTAATTTCTGAGGATCTTCATTGGGCCATGGTGTTGGGACAGAAGGAAGAACTACTAGTGTTATGGTAAGGTAAGGGCACCACATCTTCTGGTGATGCTCTCCAGCTGGATTTGGTTCCTCAGATGTCCTGTCCTTTCTGACTTGTCTCATTAAAATGACTTTCCCATCAGCTCTAGAAAGAGGATGAGGCCCTGCTTTCCACCTACTAGTCAACTCCTTCAACTGCCTCCTCTGACCACCCACCCAAACTCTCCCTCCCATCTTGTAAAAAGAAGGCCTGGCCTGGGGCAAAGCGTTAGACTGCTTTACTTTTGGTCCTAGAGGGAGAAAAATCATCCCTTCCACCCCCTTAGTTCTTTGGGTTTATCCTTTTCCTTTGCCATTAAAGTGAAAAGATCGGAAGGAACTGTTTCTAGTTAGGCCTTAAACAAAAGACACATAGGAATGGTTTCAACCCTCATGTAGCCCAGCATAACTCATCAGGCCTAGGAATTCCATATAAGATGCTGCCACCAAACCTATAAAGGGATAAACAGTACTCGTGGGCTTGGCCTCATCCTCAGGGAAAGGATCTCCCACGGGGAATCTAGTAGAAGTAGCTGTAATCACAACAGGTAGCTGTTTAGGGATTTAGTGATCTTGAGTCCTGCCTAATATCAACTCAGAAATTAATATCATAACTCTTGGAACAGTATGGAAAGAAGTAGAGGAAAAGCAAAGATTAAGGCAAAATGAAAATATCCTGTTTGCTACCACCACCTTAAGACATGGGCCTATCAATGTGGTTTCCCCAAATACAGTATTTTGGCCTGGAGAATTCCATGGACTGTATAGTCCATGGGGTCGCAAAGAGTTGGACACGATTGAGTGACTTTCATTTTCACTTTCCCCAAATACATGGTATTTCTTGAGCATTTAAATTGCATGTCTGAACATTTGGATATTTTGAACTGTTTTTTTGTTTTTTTTTTTAAACTATGTTTACAGTTAAGCTACCTAAAAAAAAAAAAGCAAGCTCCATCTATCCTAAATGATTTGTTTTAAAACCCATCCCACCTTTAAAATATTCCTCCAGATAAGCTGGTGTTGAATATCTATATAATAGGTAAATATTCAGCTTTAGACTAGAAGAATCAGCATATTTCACCAACAAATTTTTTAAAAGATAGAGCAAATAATCTTCTCTTACCCATGTTAAATGCGAATTCATTCTAGAATATCCGTCTCATGAGAGAGAGCCTGACATTCAACACTCACACATTTCATTTTCAAAGGTAAATGAACATGCTGCAGTCTGAGAGTTAATTTCTACTTAGGAATAAATGGAGGAATGTGGAGGGAAATAACTCCCAATTGGAAGATACTGAATGGCAATAAAGTCACTCACGGCACTATATATATCGAGTGGATCATTAATAGCCAAGTAAAGGTGCAAGATCAATGTGGCATCGGGACCTTAACTGTGTTAATGATACATAGCAACACAGATCATCGTCCTTAGAGAATTCAAGTTTCCAGAACTGATCCTACCGAAGTTAACATTATATTTTGGTGGAAAACGTAGTTCAGTGAGAAGAGCTTAGTCTCTGAATGTAGGTAAGCCTGAATTTGAACCTTAGTTTTTCTAATTGCTGGTTATGTGATCTTGCTCAGGGCCTGGTATACAGGAGAAATTCAACAAATCATAGTTTCCTCTGAAACAAGCCTATATTAGTTTATTATTGTGACCTCAACAAATCACCACAGGATTCATGGTTTAGAACAACACAAATTTGTTTTCCTATAATTCTGGAAGCCAGAAGTCCTAAAATCAAGGAGTTGGTGAGGCTGTGTTTCTTCTGAAAGTTCTAAGGAAGAATTTGTTTCTTTGTCTGGACACTGCTACTGCTACTGCTAAGTCACTTCAGTCGTGTCCGACTCTGTTCGACCCCATAGACGGCAGCCCACCAGGCTCCCCCGTCCCTGGGATTCTCAAGGCAAGAACACTGGAGTGGGTTGCGATTTCCTTCTCCAATGCTACCCAACTACTACTATGGCATACTGTACACCAAGTATCAAATAGCAAAAACTCCCAAATTTCTCATAGTCAAATTGTCTCTGCATTTCATTGTAAACACAATTAACTGCCTGATTTTTTGGTCTCAGAAGCTTTTACACTCTAAATAATTATTGAAGACTCTGAACAACTATAGTTTATGGAGGCTGTATCTATAATATTTATCGTATTCAAAATTAAGGGTGGGATTACAAACAGTTCCCTGTATAGCTCAGTTACAAAGGGATTCCCAGATAGCTCAGTTGGTAAAGAATCCTCCTGCAATGCAGGAGACCCTGGTTTGATTCCTGGATCGGGAAGATCTGCTGTAGAAGGGATAGTCTACCCACTCTGGTATTCTTGGACTTCCTCTGTAGCTCAGCTGGTAAAGAATCCGCCTGCAAAATGGGAGACCTGGGTTTGATCCCTGGGTTGGAAAGATCCCCTGGAGAAGGGAAAGGCTACCCACTCCAGTATTCTGGCCTAGAGAATTCCATGGACTGTATAGTCCATGGGGTCACAAAGAGTTGGACACCACTGAGCAACTTGCACTTTCACTTTACAAAGAGTTACAAAGAGTGACTAACACTTTCAACACTTTACAAAGAATACACAAGAGAATACATAAGCACAAGCTCCAGTAGGTGTCATAAAGATGATGTCATCACATGTCATGGAGCCACTGGAAACTCAACTCATGGGAGAATAAGAGTGGAAAAGCAAGTAACATCTTATTGTTTAGTCGCTAAGTCATGTCTGACTCTTTTGAGATACCATGGACTATAGCCTGCCAGGCTCCTCTGTCCATAGGATTTTGTGGGCAAGAATATTGGAATGGGTTGTCATTTCCTTCTTCAACATCTTATTATTATGAAAAGAATGTTGACCTTGCAGACCCCCTAAAAGAGTCTTAGGCATCCCTAGGCTACATTTTAAGAAATTCTTTTCTAGAATACATCACTTGAAAAATGCCAAGATTCAAGTCTTTTGAGAACAAAATACAGATTTCAGGTGGTATAGTCCCTGTCACAGATGAAGAAGTCCATTGTATTAAATTCAAAACAAGTGACACAAAATGCTGACAAATAGCAGACATTTTCTGATTGAGTTCAATGACAGCAAAGTAGAAAACAAATATGACTATTACATAGTCATACTAGTCTGCCCCCTGTCAATGCCAACATTTATTAATAAAAATTAAAAGGAGTACAATTTAAAAATTAATTTTATTGCAAGTATAGCATAAATACAAAAATGTATACAAATCATTAGTATAGAGCTCAGTGATATTATGAAATTTAAAATTTCATAGAACACAACATGCTGATCAAGAAACAATGTTTTTGGCATCTTCAGAAGTCCCCAGATTCTACCCTTGACAAAGGTACTCACTATCCTGATTTCTAAACATCATAGAATATTTTCATCACATGAGGTTTTCATGGATGATTCCAAGCTTCCTGGCTGGATGATTCAATGAAAATCATTCCTACCTTGGGAAAAGAGCCATGAGGGCAACTACATTCTGGCCCTGGGGCCCAGGGATTAGGGTAGAAGGGCTCTTCCCTTCCCTCATCCCTCACTCTCTCCCTGGCATCTCAACCCATATACCTCTGCTTCTGACTAAGAGACTCCTGATGGCTAGAGCTTCACTAGATGGATTTCCTATTTCTTGGCCTTAATGAAGGTAGGGTTTATAAAGGAGAAGAGCTGAAGGGTCAAGGCCAAGCTCTCAAGTCTGACAACCTGGCCTTGACATTTCCAATAGTCCTCTGAGTAAAGGACAAAAGTTATCCAAGAACCTAGATGTCAGTTAAGAGAAGCTCTTGCCCCACAGAGAAATGTACTTGGACCCTAGCATGATGAGGGCATGCAACTGCATCTGGGGGATCTTCCTGCTACTGCTGAGTCATTTCAGTCATGTCTGACTCTGTGCGACCCCATAGACCGCAGCCCACCAGGCTCCTCCGTCCATGGGATTTTCCAAGCAAGAGTACTGGAGTGGGTTGCCATTGCCTTCTCCGGGGGGATCTTACAACCAGTGAATTACTCAACAGAAGCAGGAACAGCTGCAGAAATGCCAATTTTCCATCTCATGAAGCAGCTGCCGCACTGACTGTGCTGACAGCAGCATGGCAGCCAGTGTCACCTACCTCTGGTAGAAAAGATCAAGCAAGGGAAACCTCTTCCACCTTCCTGCTCCCCTGCAGACTTGGGTTGTAGGCTGCATTCATTCCCTGAGGGGTTAGAATCCACTAGTGAGGAAGGGGGAAGAAGTTTTGAAATGCTGAATGGATTCTAACTCCTGCTGCGACTGCTGCTAAGTCACTTCAGTCGTGTCCAATTTTGTGTGACCCCATAGTCGGCAGCCCACCAGGCTCCCCCGTCCCTGGGATTCTCCAGGCAAGAACACTGGAGTGGGTTGCTATTTCCTTCTCCAATGCATGAAAGTAAAAAATGAAAGTGAAGTCGCTCAGTCGTGTCCGACCCTCAGCGATCCCAGGGACTGCAGCCTTCCAGGCTCCTCCGTCCATTGGATTTTCCAGGCAAGAGTACTGGAGTGGGGTGCCATTGCCTTCTTCATCTAACTCCTGAGGTAACCTGAAAACTCAGTTTTAAACTGGGAGAAAATTAAATGAATTAGCTTAAGTTGTCTACATGAGCCACAGCAAGGGGCTCAGTGTCAACAATTACACTGAGTTCTAACAATGTTTTAAAACTTCACTGTTGTGGCCATGATTGTCCTACACACTGCAGAGGCTATTAGCTATTTCATCCATACAGATGTAAAACACTCAGTAATATTTTCCCCTGGTTGAGTTGTGTACTCAGTTTGGGGGATCCCCTGACACTGGCCCATTTATTAGTTGAAATGATCATGTGAAACCACAGGCAGCTGAACCTTGGGAACACCTGCCGCAGTGTTTATAAATACATGGATAAAATCAAAACACCACACTTGATAGACCTCAGTAGCACACAGATATAATTATAGTCTACAGGCTTTCTCAAGGGGAGGTGGAGGTGAGGATAACAAAGCCAGCCTCATTCCGCTCTCTAATCTGATTCCCAGCACAAGCCAAGCAGCAGTGTGGGGCTGAGAAATGAGCAGAGGAATCCACAGAAGAGCCAAAGTGTGGTTGGTACACTGCTGCAGGTCTGAGAAGTATCTGTTACAGGTTCATGACAAGATAACTATAGAAATTGAAAGTAAGGATTTAAAATTTTTGGCAAAATTTGCTGCTAACTGTACATCTATTGAAACTAATAATTTAAAACGTGTGTTTCTCTTTTGTATGTCTATATTTTCACTTTTCCATGGTTCTGTTGCTGCTGCTGCTGCTAAGTCACCTCAGTCGTGTCCGACTCTGTGCGACCCCATAGACGGCAGCCCACCAGGCCCCCCCGCGTCCCTGGGATTCTCCAGGCAAGAACACTGGAGTGGGTTGCCATTTCCTTCTCCAATGCATAAAAGTGAAAAGTGAAAGTGAAGTCACTCAGTCGTGTCTGACTCTTTGCAACCCCATGGACTGCCCACCAGGCTCCTCCTTCCATAGGATTTTCCAGGCAAGAGTACTGGAGTGGGGTGCCATTGCCTTCTCTGTTCCATTGTTCTAGTATGTCAATATTGTATTTTATAAAAGTAATGGCCAACAACAAATTGGAGGGGGCTAGGGGATCTGGTCCATTGTCTGATCCAAAGACAATCTATGAAACACTGACCTATTGATTGAAACCTAAGAGTTAATCTTTTTATGAAAAAATACTGATTCCACATAGATAATACCAGTTTGGTTAACCTCAGTAAGTAAAACATGAACTCCAGATTTAACATCAAGATTTAGCTTTGACAACTTCAGAGCTAAATAGTAAACTAATTAGCAATCACTATACACACACACACACACACACACACACACACACACACTCATCAGATACAAGTCAATTTAGTATCATTTATTTGGCCTGGTTCAATTGGTTTATAGGCTTCCACGAAGCAATACTATTTAATCAACTACCAAAGGCATGCTTGTCATGTGAGATGCTATATTCCAGAGACAATAAGAAAAATGCTATCAAAAGTCAAGAGAAATGACACTAGTTTAGATAAATGAAAAACAATTTGAGAATATGGACTAGAAGACCACCTTTTTAAAAGTAATTTTCTCCTTTGGCTTTGTCCTATCTTTATAGTTGTGTGCAAATTTAACATCCAATACAGATCTCATAGTGTTATTACTGATGCTCACAGTTGAAAATACTTGTTTACAAATGCTTATCTTGCCAAACAGATAAACACTAAGTTGCTTTGTAATGGGTTTTTGTTTTGAGTTTATCCATTGATTTGTAAAGTTCAGAGTAAGCAGATCCCCTGTGTTAGACTTTTAAATTTGCAAGCACTGGAGTTCAATCAATACCAATTGTTGAAGTGGGACCAACATCCTTAGGTGAAAGAAAACATTTTTTGATAACTCCTTTTATCTTCTCTAAACTGAGAAAAGCAACTGTCTCATTCAAATGCCAGTTTCCCAATGAGAAACACACACTTTCTGCTTTATCTCCAACATAAGACAGAAATAAAAAAGAGAATCCAACAGCAGGAGAATATTACATTGTGTATGAACATCAGATAGACATAAACAACAAAAACAGATCTCAAATTGAATGACTGCACCTTTAAATGGATCCAGAAGTTATTAAATGGACTCATTTCTTTAATCATAAAAACCAAGTCATTATATTTTCTCTCTGATATTGTAAGAATTAAAGATTTTTATTATCTTTTTCCTGATTATAAAAGTAATAATGTTCATTATAGAAATGCATAATAAGAAAGCAAAAAACATTCATAGTCTTATCACATTTAGAGATAAACATTATTAATGCTTGTATTTACTACTGCCCTTCTTTTCTATAGATATTCACACACAATTAATTTTCTATATAGCAAAGATAATAATATGAATATCATAACATATCAGTGTGTATTTTATTCCTCTGTTTGCTATTAAAATATATTTTCCAAACTTAACACAAATTGTTTGGATACACAATTTCCAATGCCATAACGTTCTATTGTATTGAAGTTATAATGCACATGGGCATTCTTCTATTGTTGAACACAATTTTTTATAGAGACTAGGAAGTATTAAAATCAGATTTCATTCAATTCCTGACTATCTCTTTCATTTATTAGCTATGTGACCTTAGTCAAGTTACTTAATCTCTCTAAACAGCAATTTTCTCAGTTATAAAAAATTAGGATAATAATACAAGTTACTGTATAGAGTTGCAACAGTGAATATGATGATGTATATAAGAGAGGTAAGCACAGTCCCTGGCTTTTCTCAGCAAATGTTAATTATTTTGATGCTGAGGTGAACATCTTATATCATACAGCTTTGGTCTAGTTTGTTTTTTTTTTTTAATTTAGTTTAGACATATGTCAAGAAGACTATAAATAGAAAAGTACATTTTAAAGAGTACTTTTCAGCATTGATACAACCAAGAGAAGCTAATAGACAGTGACTAGACTGTGTCATAATATGCTACTTTATTATAAGCAAACTAGTAAGACAATATAGAAAAAGTTAATGTATTTAAATGCTAAAAGAACAAAAACATTTTGTGAATGCTTACTTCACTTGGAATTATTCATATATTCCTCAGATAAGTGTTAAAAATGAAAATGTGACTGGCACACTCAGTAAAAGATGTTAAAAATAGATGGTAGATAGGAAGCATACAATAATTTGCACATATTTTCCAAAAAATAAAACCTTTAATGGGCAATAATCCTCACCTGCCTAAGTTCATCATCTGTCTTAACCTTCCCTTCTTTCCTTTCTCTTTCTTCATCCCACAACCAACCTAGAGAAGCAGCTGCTGACTGCTGATCTTCTACACAGATGCTAACTTCACCACAAAATACATTCATACACACAGTCTTTTTACTCCATAAGTCATGAAATATAAGAAAGGGGAAAAGGAACGGAATGGTAAAAAAGAAGAACTATCAAAAGTATCCAAACCCATTCACTCCCACAAATCTCTAAAACAGTTATAAAAAAGAGAATTTAGTTACCCATAAATCGATTTATTACATTTGTCAAAAGAATACACATATGTTAAGTAATTTTTTCTTCATTTAGATTTTTAAAAGACCTCGGGAAATTGAGCTTATAAGAACAACTGTGGCAGCCAACCCCAAGATGACCCTGGTATGGCCACATCAAACAAGGTTAACATGGGCACCCAACGAGATACTGTGGAAATGACTGAATGTGACTTCTGAGGCCAGGTTATCAAATATGCTGCAGCTTCCACCTTGCTCTTTCTTGGATCATTCACTCTGGTAGAAGCCAATCACCAAGCATCAAGTGAGACAATCTTCCCTGTGAAGAGGTACATGTTGTGAGGAGCTGAGGTCTCCTGCCACCAGTAAGCATCAGCTCATCAGCCTTATGAATGAGACACACTGATGAAGTGACAAATCGATGGTACAACTAAAGCTGGTGTGCTTACAGCACTACCGTATTACACTATTCATTTAGTTCATATTGACCAATTAAATTTTACACCATGATGTATAAAAAGAATTTAGGATAATAACTAAAAAATAAACTTTTTAGATCAGGTAGGGAAAATTAAACTCTAGCAATCCCCAACAACATCCCAAAAGCGGTTATTCAAGTGGTCTGTAAATAAATGAAAAAGTCCTCAGATTCACTAGTCATCAGGGTAATCCAAATCAAAACACAAAGAGATACAACTGTATACCAGTTAGAGAGGCTAGAATTAAAAATAATGATAACAGCCAGTGTTAGTAAGGATATGAAGCAACTGTAACTCTTACACAGTACTGAAGAGGGTACAACCACATTGGTAAACTATCTGGTAGTATGTACTAAAGGTGAACTTATGCGTACCCTATACCTAACCATTCCACTCCTGGTAATAAAACCAACAGAAAAGTATCCATATATGCACCAAAAGACATGTAGAAAAGACTGTTAAAAATGCCAAAAGACTGTTAAAATCAAAAGACTGTTTAAAATGTTAACAGTCAAACACTAAGAATAATTCACATATTCAATAACAGTAGAATGGGTAACCTTGTATGTATCCATATAAGGAAATACTATACAGCAATAAAAAATAAATTACAGAGCTACACACCAACAAGAATGAACCTCGTATATATAACATAGTGAAATAAGCCAGTCTTTTAAAGAAAAAAAAGAAAAGACATCAATGTAATTCTAGTAATATAAAGTTCAAAAGCAGGCAAAACTAATCCATGGTGATAAGATTCAGAATAATGGTTTCCTTTAGGGAGGAGAAGGAGGACGTGACTGGAGGAAGGGACAGAGGGTGGAGATCTTTTGGGTACTAATAATAACTATTCCTTGACCTGTCTGGTAGTTACACAGATGTATTCATTTGATGGAAATTCATTAAGTGGTGTATCTATGATTTGCGCACTTTTCTATATGCATGTTATTCTTACATAAAAAATATTCACTTAGAAAAAAATACCTTACATGGTAATATATCATCCTTAATTTCCTGATGTTCATGACTGAACATGAAGGGACATTAGACAGGACAGTGCTCTTGTTCATTTCAGTTCAGTCGCTCAGTCGTGTCCGACTGTTTTCGACCCCATGAATTGCAGCATGCCAGGCCTCCCTGTCCATCACCAACTCCTGGAATTCACCCAAACTCATGTCCATTGAGTCAGTGATGCCATCCAGCCATCTCATTCTCTGTCATACCCTTCTCCTCCTGCCCCCAATCCCTCCCTGTATTGGAGTCTTTTCCAATGAGTCAACTTTCGCATCAGGGAGCCAAAGTATTGGAGTTTCAGCTTTAGCATCAGTCCTTCCAAAGAACACCCAGGACTGATCTCCTTTAAAATGAACTGGTTGGATCTCCTTGTAGTCCAAGGGACTCTCAAGAGTCTTCTCCAACACCACAGTTTAAAAGCATCAATTCTTTGGCACTCAGCTTTCTTCACAGTCCAACTTTCACATCCATATGTGACCACTGGAAAAACTATAGCTTTGACTAGATGGACCTTTGTTGGCAAAGTAATGTCTCTGCTTTTGAATATGCTATCTAGGTTGATCATAACTTTCCTTCCAAGGAGTAAGCGTCTCTTGTTAGGAACCGAATACTGAAGTATTAAGAGGAAATGGGGCACATGTCTGTACTTCTCAAGGGAATAAAATATAAAATATATAAGTTATATAGAGAGACAAAGTCAATGATAAGGCAAATGTGGTAATAATGTTAACAACGGGGGAGTCTGAGTGAAGGGTATATGAGAGTTCTTCGTGTTAATTTTATAATTTTTCTATGACTTGAAATCATTTCAAAGTAAAAAGTTAAAAAAATATTCCAAATATATCCAACTAAGTTTCCATGGGTAAAGAGTGAATTTCTCTATGCCTCAGAAGGCTCTAATGTTACATGGAGTTATTAATTTCTACCTTTCAAAACTATTATAATTATTTGAGAAAATAATACAAATAATAAGTAACAGTTACATAATTTACCTTAGTGTGAGCCAGAATTTGAACCCAGAGACTGACTCCAGAACCTACATTTCCATCTGGCACACGACTCAGTCAAGCAAATGACAGAGTAACTGACACATAGCAGATGTCATCAACGGTACCTACAACTGATGATGACAATGGTTCTTCTGTTAGTTTGCTAGGGCCACCAGACAAAGTAACACAAAATGAGATTTAAAACAACAGAAATTGGAAATTCCCCTGCAGTCCAGGCTAGGACTCTGCACTCTTACTGCAAAGGGCCTGAGTTCAAATTCTGGTGAGGAAACTAAGATCCCACAAGCCACATGGCTAGGCCAACAACACACACACACATAAATGTATCCCCCACATTTCTGGAGGCTAGAAGTCCAAAATCAAGGTGCTGGCAGGGCCATGATCCCCCTGAAGCCTCCAGCGAAGGCTCCTTCCTTGCCTCTCCCACCTTGTCCGAGGAACTGCTTAGCTTGTGGCAGCATAACTCAATCCTCTGACTCCATCTTTACCCGGTCATCCCCCTGTGTAGTGTCCGTGTCTCTTTTCCACTTCTTATCATAAGGACACCAGTCAAGTTGGACTAGGCCCCTGTCTCATCTTAATTTGATTACATCCACAAAGATTCTCTTTCAAAACAAGGTCATGTTAACATGTACTGGGAGTTAGGTCCTCAAAATTTATTTTAGGGGGACATAGTTCAACCCATAACAATGCTTTAAAATGCTTACTTTCTGCCATGTTCTTGCCAAAAAGAGTGAGTTTAACTAGAACTCCCTTGCTGATACCAGGGCACAGTAGAAATGATGCCTGGACATGAGGAAAAGAAATCGTCTATGACTCTTCCTTCTGCTTAAAAAAAGCAAAATGGAAATGCACCATTCTGTTCTCAGTAACACAGTCACTTCAAAGTTTATTCAGTTCCTTCTATATTAAAAGGTACAAAACAAGGGCAGATGGCCCAAGAGTGCCAGGAAAAAGCAGAGTTTGGGAGAAACTATGATAAAGGGACCAATTACCACTCAGTGTAATAAATATAAAGTGATACATACAAAAAAAAAGAGCAAGGATCCTGGAAAATTGTTATATTTAGCTAAACATTTCTCTTCCTCTCTACAAAGTGCTTTTGGCCTTGGGAACCAGGTGTGTCTGTGTGTATTAGATTTGATAATTGGAGGCTTCCAAATAGAGTGTTATCTCTATTTAGCACTGGAGGAGGGGCATAAAGGGAAGGGAGAATGGGGGTTAATTTGGAGTGTAGTGCCCATCTTTGACTGTCATGGTGAAGCCCCAGGGGGGATTTTCTTGTTTGAATAACTCGAATATTCAGACAAGTCATGCTGTGGAATGTTATGCCTAGAGATTACATGCTAGAGGAAGATCAGACACGTCCTGGTGATTGAGAGAGAGGGTTTCCCAAAGGGGAATTAGAGGTTCACAGAGTACAGGTATGAAGAAGAAAGCGGTTGCCAAGAAAAGTGGAACTGAGAGGAGATCAAGGAAGGAGTTGTGTCCACAAAGGCAACCCTTCACAGAGGTTCAAGACTGGGAGCTTTACCCTGGGGAATGGCAATAAGAACAAGCGGCAGACAGTTTAAGATTTTTCTCTACGTCCTAATTTCCCTTTCCTTCCAACACAGTAGGTGAATCAGATTCATTCGCATAGCCTAGTGTGGCAAGGTATGAAATTAAGGAAAGGAGTTATAAGGAGAAGTACAGTTAGTGCTTATCTATCCCTCTGCATCCAATCATAGGAGGTCTATTTTCCAGAATATAAGCACCCCACTCCAGTACTCTTGCCTGGAAAATCCCATGGAAGAAGGAGCCTGGAAGGCTGCAGTCCATGGGGTCGCTGAGGGTTGGACACGACTGAGCGGCTTCACTTTCACTTTTCACTTTCATGCATTGGAGAAGGAAATGGCAACCCACTCCAGTATTCTTGCCTGGGGAATCCCAGGGACGGGGGGGCCTGGTGGGCTGCCGTCTATGGGGTCACACAGAGTCGGACACGACTGAAGTGACTTAGCCTAGCCTAGCCTAGCACCAAAAAGAGTAGCGATCAGTCCTGCTGCTGCTGCTGCTAAGTCACTTCAGTCGTGTCCGACTCTATGCGACCCCATAAATGGCAGCCCACCAGGCTCCCCCGTCCCTGGGATTCTCCAGGCAAGAACACTGGAGTGGTTGCCATTTCCTTCTC
>NW_011495032.1:37579717-37582301 GCF_000754665.1 Bison bison bison
AATATTCCAGGAAAAAGTGATTTGGGAAGATGGATAGGGAAAGGTAGTGTGATACTGAATAATCACTGTAAAGCTTGTCCTCAAAACTTCATCATTTACTATCTGCATCATATACTTGCATTTTTATAACTTGTATTTTTAAAAGTTACCAGAAACTTCGAGAAAACATGGTTCTGTTGTCTTTTAACATCACTACTCATTTGGGTTTAAGTTCTGTGAAGTCAGATGTTTCATTTATGGAAACAAATCAATTGCAAATGATTTTTGTCCTGAAGAGAAGCTACCCTGAAGGTTACAGTTTATTGCCATGTAGGACATTAGCCAGATTTACATATAATTTAGCAATCTAATTTCATGATTCCTTATTTACTTTTTTACTTAATATATATATAAATCTCATATTCTTATTTAGCCTTTTTTTAACCTACTAACTAAATAAAAGTTTGATCCATGCTATCTACTTACATACAAATTATATTCATATTTTGAAATTATACATTAAATCTGCATACATTTGCAGAAAATCATATCAGAAGATGAAAGCTTTCAATTCTGAGCTTGGCTGTTTACAGATAAAACAGACAGAAGAGGAAGAAGAGGAAAGAATGTGTCAGACATTTCAGGAAGTATATTTGTAGCTTGTAGAAGTAAACAATATTATAATATTTTATATCTGACCACAGTAAAGAAAGCTTCATGAATGTATTTTGGCTAATGGGAATATGTAAACATAGCAATGATTTTCAAGTGAAGCACGATAATTTTATGTTTATTAAAAAGGGAGTTATGGTTTTGAAAGAAGTAAAAAAAATTCCTTTATGAAATTGTTCAGTATTATAAACTTTATGTCCTGGATGTATGTTATACTATTCCATTTACTATTGTTCTTACTTTTCAATTTTATAAATAAACTAAAATGTACTTGACAGAAATATACTTTAACATTTTATCTTTGCCATCCATATATAAACTGTTGTAAGTTACTGTGGTGTGTGACCAATTCGTGCAACTTGTTAGTTATGCTAATGAGGCCAAGGCCTCAGCTAGGGTCCCCAGATGATTGAACAAGTCTTGCAAATTCATGCTGGGTTATTAGTCACAAGAGGGATTTACTGATGAGTAAGACTCTGGATGAAGCAGCATAAATCCATCAACCCTCAAGTAACTCCAGTTGTACACCCCAAATTTCAGTTTGACAGCATTCTTTATCATGATGTGGGACTCAGAAACATATCAAACCTAGAGCCAATTTAGCCAATGACTTTTTAACTAATAATATTAATCATAAAATATTGATCATCTTTAGTTTTAATAGTTCATTCTCCAAAATATTAATAGGGCTTCTCTTGTATAGAAAAATTGATTTTGCTTTAACTATCAGTTGTTAATACTGGAGCTTTATTGGAGGCTGACTTATCCTCAGCTTACATTTAGCTCACTCTGACTTATTTGGCTTATTCAGGGAATGTGGGTTCCCTTTCGCCAAACCAATTCTAACAGTGATAAAAACCCCTACAGATGTTCTTTCTTTGCCAGAGGCTTTTCATGGTTTTTAAAAAAAGAATGGACTCCTATCTCTATCTAAGGACTCAATTTTCCTTGGTTTCTGTACGTAAAGAAGAAATTGGTTTTTCTGTTCCATATGACAAAACCTGAGAGAGAAAGATGTGGGGAGGGGAGTCCTTTCATGATGTCATGAAATATTCTTACATCTTATCAAGTATTTTTATTGACTGATTTCCTACACCAGGTCCAACAGGATTTCATATCAAAAGTAGCAGTATTTGATACTTGGTTTTTGACAGTCTATCCATTCTAAAAAGTATGATCTAAAAGATCATATTTTTTCAAGCAACATTTTACACAGATTTAAATGAGGAAGGCTTCTCTCAGAGGTTTCTCAGAAGTCAATTTTATTCCATTATTTAATTATGGAAGATATAATATGTTAATAAAATCATCTTATTTATTTGTAAAGTTTATAGTATATTAGATGGTAATAAGACTGTGTATACAGAAAATTGAGAGGGAAAGGAAGTATGGAAGGATGTGAAGGGTTTTGCAAATAGCTGAGTAGCTAAGCTATTTCAAATCCTAAAAGATGATGCTGTGAAAGTGCTGCACTCAATATGTCAGCAAATTTGGAAAACTCAGCAGTGGCCACAGGACTGGAAAAGGTCAGTTTTCATTCCAATCCCAAAGAAAGCCAATGCCAAAGAATGCTCAAACTACAGCACAATTGCACTCCTCTCACACACTAATAAAGTAATGCTCAAAATTCTCCAAGCCAGGCTTCAGCAATACATGAACCATGAACTTCCAGATGTTCAAGCTGATTTTAGAAAAGGCAGAGGAACCAGAGACCAAATTGCCAACATCCGCTGGATCATGGAAAAAGCAAGAGAGTTCCAGAAAAACATCTATTTCTGCTTTATTGACTATGCCAAAGCCTTTGACTGTGTGGATCACAATAAACTGTGGAAAATTCTGAAAGAGATGGGAACACCAGACCACCTGACCTGCCTCTTAAGAAACCTGTATGCAGGTCAGGAAGCAACAGTTAGAACTGGACATGGAACAACAG
>NW_011495032.1:37582401-37588670 GCF_000754665.1 Bison bison bison
TGGAACAACAGACTGGTTCCAAATAGGAAAAGGAGTACGTCAAGGCTGTATATTGTCACCCTGCTTATTTAACTTATATGCAGAGTACATCATGAGAAATGCTGGACTGGAAGAAGCACAAGCTGGAATCAAGATTGCCGGGAGAAATATCAATAGCCTCAGATAAGCACATGATACCACCCTTATGGCAGAAAGTAAAAAAGAACTAAAGAGCCTGTTGATGAAAGTGAAAGAGGAGAGTGAAAAAGTTGGCTTAAAGCTCAACACTCAGAAAATAAAGATCATGGCATCTGAATGAGAAATAGATGAGGAAGCAGTGAAAACAGTGGCTGACTTTATCTTTTAGGGCTCCAAAATCACTGCAGATGGTGACTGCATCCATGAAATTAAAAGACGCTTACTCCTTGGAAGGAAAGTTGTGACCAACCTAGACAGCATATTAAAAAGCAGAGACATTACTTTGTCAACAAAGGTTCATCTAATCAAGGCTATGGTTTTTCCAGTGGTCATGTATGGATGTGAGAGTTGGACTGTGAAGAAAGCGGAGCGCCGAAGAATTGATGCTTTTGAACTGTGGTGTTGGAGAGGACTCTTGAGAGTCCCTTGGACTGCAAGGAGATCCAAGCAGTCCATCCTAAAGGAGATTAGTCCTGAGTGTGCATTGGAAGGACTGATGCTAAAGCTGAAACTCCAATACTTTGGCCACCTAACGCGTAGAGCTGACACTGAAAAAGCCCCTGGTGCTGGGAAAGATTGAGGGCAAGAGGAGAAAGATTGAGGGACGACAGAAGATGAGATGGTGGGATGGCATCACCGACTCAATGGACATGAGTTTGAGTAAACTCCGGGAGTTGGTGACGGACAGGGAGGCCTGGTGTGCTGCAGAGTTGCAGAGTCGGACATGACTGAGTGAATGAACTGAACTGGAGTAGCTTACTCCCTCTTCTCCTTCAAGCCTTTCCTTAAATATCACCTTCTTAGTGAGGCCTGCCTTGATCACTGAAACATGTCATATTTGATCCTCCATAAAGAATTCTACATTTTCTTTCTTTTTTTATAAGATTTAAGGCTGAATTTATGTCTTTATTATGTACATTGCTTATTATCTGCAACCTCTTCCTCCATGAAGGCAGGCATTTTTGTCTATTTGAGTCACTACTGTATCCCAAGATTTTAGAACATTGCATGACACAGAATAGGTGCTCAATAAATACATATGGAATGAATGAAAAGTGTAGTCAGAGATGTTTTCTCCGAAAAGTTAACAATGAGGAAAGGTGTGAGACTGGAGAGGGAGTGAACCCTCAAAGTAGATGCCTGCCTGGAATGTTGAAGCAGCAGCAATTCCACTGCAGTTGCAGTGGAACAGACAAGAATGAGAACAGTGGAAGAGGAAGGGAAGTTAAGAGATAAGATTGTATGGTCTGTGGCTCATTATAAATACCTCTGTTTTTACTGTCAGTGAGAGAAGCCTTTGGAAAGATGAGGGCAAAGCTGAATGACAACTGTACATGCTTTTGAAAGGATTTCTCCAGCTGGTCACACTGTTGAGAACAGGCTACAGGGGGAAGGGCAGAAAGTGGGAAAACCAGTTACCAGGATGCTGAAATAGTCCAGGAAGGAGATGACAGTTACTTGGCCAAATAGGTGGTTGTAAAAAGTGGCTGGATTCTGCACACATTTGAAGACAGAGCTGATGGGATTTACTGACAGATTGCATGTCGGGTATGAGAGAAAGAAATTCACAGCAACTTCAAGGTGTTTGACCACAAAAAGTGGTTGGATACACATGCAGTGATGAGATGTAAAGACTATGTGAGGCATTATTGGTGGGGGAGGGGAGGGTGGAAAAAAGTGCTGAAAACCAGTTCTTTTCTGCTAAACACAGATTCTGATGGTCAAAACAATTCAAATTTCTTGCCCTAATTTATTTTCCCAAGTTCCCCGGTAGTTTATGCTGTGGACTTACCTTAAGTCTTCACAGAGACCCTCAATGACTGCTACTTTTGGGGGCTTCCAATATTACTACCCTGGAACCTTTCCAGAACCCCAGACACTTTCTGGGATGTGCATGTGTGCTAAGTTGCTTCAGTAGTATCTGACTCTATGCAACCCTATGGGCTGTAACCTGCCAGGCTCCTCTGTCCATGGAATATTCCAGGCAAGAATACTGGGGTGGGTTGCCCATTTCCTACTCTAGGGAATCTTCTCACTCTTGATCCAGGGATCAAATTCACATCTCTTCCTTCTCCTGCACTGGCAGGTGGATTCTTTACCTCTGTGCCCCCTGGGAAGCCCCATATATGCATATATATAGTTGTTGTTGTTTGTTTTAAATAAAGTTTGTGTTGGAGATAGTCACTCAAGCGATGGAGCTCCAATTTGAGAGTGACTTACCCACAGTCCTTTAAGTATGAGACAGTGACCTCAAAGGGTATAGCATGAGCATCGCCTGTGTCTCGCTGTCCGATAGATCGTTAGCAGTCAGCTTTGGATTTCATTTTCCGTTGCCGAAAATTGTTTTAAAAAATTAAAAAAGAAAGAAGACAACTGAAGTAATATAACACCTTTATTTATCACTTCATGAAGCTGATATTCTCCCCTTAGAGAACTGCAAAATGAGGTGAAAAGCGGGCAGCTTTTCTAGGACAAAGAATAAAGAACTAGAAAGAGACAAATAGAGAATACCTGGCTGGGGCCACACAGTCTCGCCAGTGTGAGGTGAGAGGGAATGAGGACGTGAGGACAGAGTCCAGCGGTGGCTTGGGCCTGGGGACTGGCTGACCGCCTAGACTGCATTTCCGGTCAAGCCAGGCATTGACAGAGACCTGAAAGTTTGCATTTGCTTCTGTGGCACCGGGGCTGGTGCGCCTCCATCTGTGGCCTAGAAAGTCACTCCCGCTCTGTTACTGGGTAACAAATTACTCCCAAATTGAGCGGCTTCAAACAACATTCATTACCATTTGTGGGTTCACATCTGGCGATGCCTGCCCTGGGTGGTAATACATTAGGGTCTCAAACAGAGGCCGCAGTTCCCTGAAGGTGCCACCTCAGCTGGAGAAACCCCAGCCTTGGCTCCCAGCCACTCGGCCTCTCCCAGGGCTGCTCGCTGCCCTGCAGCCTGCCCCGCCCAGCTTGCCATTCAAGGAAGAAGCCATATAGTCCCAGTTGAAAGCGGCCCCAACACTTCTGCCACGATGTCCGTCACCAGCCCAACCCTGCTAGTGTGAGAGAGGACCCCACAAAGGTGAGACCAGAAGGTGGGCATCTTCTGGGACTACGTGGGAGGCTGACAACAGCAAGCCAGTTTTATCAATTCCAATGTTTTCTGACACAACACTTTGTATACAGTCAAGAGAATGGATAACGCAGTATTTGTTAAACAGTGTTTTGCTATTATGACCAACCCTCAAATAAACGAGGCGAATTGTTTCCAGAAGGCCCACACACCAAAATCTGCAAATGCTCAATCCGATACGCCATCCTCTGTACACACGTTTTCACATTCACGGATTCAACCCATTGTGGGTGGAAATTTCGAATCTTCGGATACAAATGCCAACGGGAGAACACCGCGGGCTAGCGAGTCCTTGTAGAAGTGGATCCATGCAAATTAAACCCGGGTTGTTCAATGGTCAACTGTATTTTCTTGCATAAGGAAGGTGGGATAAAGAATTTTTTTCAAAGCTACTCACACACATTTTGCATTTAATGTTGACACTGTCTTGATCTTATTATGTGTCTCTGGAAAGTTTTTTGTTTTTTAATTTTCTTTTGTCTGAAAACTGTTTCTTTACCTTAATGCTCCTGGTGCTAATCTAGTACAAGACATATGTGTGCGTGCTCAGTCCTGTCTGACTCTTTTTGTAGCCCGCCAGGCTTCTCTGTCCATGGGATTTTCCAGGCAAGAATACTGGAGTGGGTTGCCATATTCTACACCAGGGGATCTTCCCCACTCAAGGATGGAACCCACCTGTCCTGCACCTGCAGGCAGATTCTTTATCACTGAGCCACCTGTGAATCCCTGTATAAGACCCTCAGGGTTTCCATTCTAGCACTGTGACCTTGAGCTTCTAAGGTCTTTATGTCCTGCATCTGAAAAATGGGGGTCAGAATAGAATGCCCCTTAGTGTGTTATAAAGAAAATGAGATACAGGAGCACTTTTTAAACCTGAAAACGTTATGCAAACATAGCTGATTATCCTTGACTTTGAGATTACACGTTTGTTGTTGATGACCCAGAGAACAACCTTTGCTGCTCCCTAGTGGCAGCAATGTTCTCCTGGGAACACTGTTCTAGAAATAAATCATCTTTGCTTTCATCACTCTTTAAGGCATGCTTTCTTTTGACATGCTTAATATTTTGTGCAGACTGCATGAACTCATTACATAAATAATATGTAGAAAATATTCTAAGCAGGCAATGGTTTAATTATTTTGTGATGGCACTTTCTTGGACTTTTCCATTTCTCAGCCCTTGTTAAGCTTAAATGTCCTAAGTGCCCTACTTGTGGGCTTCCCAGGTGACACGAGTGGTAAAGAACCTGCTGCCAATGCAGGAGACGCAAGAGACTCTGGTTTGATCCCTGGTTTGGGAATATCCCCTAGAGAAGGGCATGGCAACCTACTCTAGTATTCTTGCTTGGAGAATCCCATGGACAGAGGACCTGGCTAGCTATAGACCATGGGGGAGCAAAGAGTGGCACATGACTGAAGCAACTTGGCACAGCATCCCCGCCCTACTTTTATCCATCCGTTACAGTCTCCTTGCCCTTAATGTATTAGCAAACATGAGTTTTTAGTGGGGAGAAGCAAACCTATAAAGTGGTTCAGAGAATAAAGAATCTGCCTGCAATGTGGGAGACCTGGTTTCAACCCCTGTGTTGGGAAGATCATCTGGAGAAGGGAATGATAGCCCACTCCAGCAATCTCACACCTGGAGAATCCCATGGACGGAGGAGCCTGGCAGGCTACAGTCCATGGGGTCGCAAAGCGTCGCACACGACTGAGCAACTAATGACAAAAAAAGTGGTAATAAATTTTTTTGATGTTATGGTGAAGTAATTCTTGTGCTTGGGAGTTGTTTTGACATTCGGGTTCAATAATAAATAGATGCACTGTGGGGTCTCTTCAGCCCCATATTTAATCTTAATCCTGAACTAGATTCTTTGGGGGGAAAGGAGACATATGACAGATGACAATTGTGTTTCATTTATAATTAAGCATATGGAGTCTTGTTCCTACTTGTGAAGGGTTGCACAATTTTTGCTCCAAGAAAAGCATCCAAGTGTTTTATTATGCTCTTATTTTTCCTAGTGATCCAAAATATTTTTTCTTTTGCTATTGATTTTTATATGGAGCTTTTCCAGATGTTAGATTGAAGATTTTAGTTTAACCTTGTAGACTGACCTTTTCTCTTCAAACACAGGATATTGGTTTCAAGTTCTGAAAATATGATGTAATATTAAAGGTTGACTTTTCTGAATAAATTCTGAGAAGGTACACCTGATAAATGAGTTAATCTACACAAAGTGTAGAGAATAGAGTATATTACCAAACTTAGGTTCAGCGTCTTTAGTATTCGAAAGCCAATACTCAAGTGTTGGTTGGAAAAGAAAATGTTGCTTTATTCAGGAGGTCAGCCACCTGGAAAGAAGGTGAACTCGGGTCCAGAAACCAACTCCGAAGATTTTGCTAACCATGAAAGTTTTTAAAGGGAGAATAATTTGGGTAGGGAGTCAGAGATAATTAAATTCCACTATATCCAGGCACATTCGGAGAAGGCAATGGCACCCCACTCCAGTACTCTTGCCTAGAAAATCCCATGGATGGAGGAGCCTGGTGGGCTGCAGTCCATGGGGTCGCTAAGAGTCGGACAGGACTGAGCGACTTCACTTTCAATTTTCACTTTCATGCATTGGAGAAGGAAATGGCAACCCACTGCAGTGTTCTTGCCTGGAGAATCTCAGGGACGGGGGAGCCTGATGGGCTGCTGTCTATGGGGTCGCACAGAGTGGGACACGACTGAAGCGACTCAGCAGCAGCAGCATATCCAGGCACATTACCATTATTAGTCATTTTATAGTTTGTATGTGCATATGTGCTAAGTCCCTTCTGCTGCTGCTGCTGAGTCACTTCAGTCGTGTCCGACTCTGTGTTTAAGGGTGTTTTTTTTTTTTTTTTTTTTTAGTTTAAGGGTTTAGAAAGCCAGCTGCAGCCAACGCCTTTTTCCCTTACAGCCCTGAGGCTCCAATTCTGAAAACTGATTA
>NW_011495032.1:37588770-37589787 GCF_000754665.1 Bison bison bison
TGGAGCCGCGCCATGACCTCCGTGCCCCGCGGCTCCCTCACCCTAGCAATGGCGGCGGCCAGATGGGAGCTGTGGGGCCCTGGCTGGGTGGGGAGGCGGCGCGGCGGTCAGCAAGGCTCGGGCCCGCCGCGCGCTCGAGTGCGGCTCGCTGGCGGCGGACCCTACCCCGGGTCAAAGTCTGAGTAGTGGGGACCCTAAGATTCGCGAATGCCTTCTCCAAACTGCTCCCCCTCCCCTGGACCCCCTGGGCTTTGAAGCACAGAATGTCTTGTACTGAGAGTGATGCAAAATGTCTTTTGTTTCAGCTTTATTTAGTGTCTCTGACAAAAATGGCCTTGTGGAGTTTGCCAGGAACTTAGCTTCTGTTGGTTTGAATCTGATCGCCTCTGGAGGGACTGCAAAAGCCCTCAGAGATGCTGGTTTGGCAGTCAGGTAAGGAACAACTTGCTTTTTAAGTTAAGTCCAATCCAAACGTAGTTTGGTGACGTTGACCAGAAAGTACTGTATTCCATTTACTGCATGAAATAATGTTATTTACTCCTCCCAACAGTGCTGTGAAATTGGTAAGTTAAACCACCTTTTGCAGGAAGCTTAAACTTATTTTCAGGTTTACAGAGTAAGGAGTTGGGACCTCCAGAGCTCTCATTTCAGAGCCCCTCGCCCCTCAGCCAAATCTTATAACACATTAATGTTATAATACAGTGCATATTAGGGGGATTGTTTGTTGTGCAAGAAAGGAGTTGTGATTTTCAGGATGCCTATGATCTTCTTTTTTTTTTTTTTTTTTTTTTAGTTTAAGGGTTTAGAAAGCCAGCTGCAGCCAACGCCTTTTTCCCTTACAGCCCTGAGGCTCCAATTCTGAAAACTGATTACAGGCGGGTTGGATCACGTGACGGATCAAGTGCTCACTGCGCCCACCCCGCTTCCTTCCGGTAAAAATTCTGGTCGCACCGTCTCCTTCTGCACGTGGTGTTGCCGCTTTTGTCCCCAACTTGTCTGCGGACCCCGGCCGCCTGC
>NW_011495032.1:37589887-37593676 GCF_000754665.1 Bison bison bison
CCTATGATTTTTTTTTTTTTTTTTTTTTTTGAGAAATGATTTATTTTTAGCTGTGCTGGCTCTTTGTTGCTGCCAGCAAGCTTTCTCTAGTTGCAGTGAGTGGGGGGCTAATCTCTAGTTATACTGCAGGGGCTTCTCATCGCCCTGTCTTTTCTTGGCCTCACAAGAGAAGCCCTGGACTCTAGGGCTCACAGGCTTCACTGAAAGTTGTGGCTCTGGGTCTTATTTGCCCACATGATCTGTTTTGACTGGCTCTTTAGTGAAACTGTTCACATCATTAAAATTCAACTCTTAAGATTCATCCTCTCTTCCCCGAGTATCTGATAACCGTGTACAACATGTTGATGTCTTTTTTCCAGGGTTTTTATAAGCGTGGTCTTTATTTCATAAGCGTGGTCTTTATTTCATAGCTCATATAGAAGACAGATAGTTTTGCTTCTTGCTTTTTTCCCCACATGTTGTGGGTTTTCAAAAACTTGGCGGGCTTCACTGGTGGTACAGTGGTGAAGAACCCACCTGCCAGTGCAGGGGACACAGGTTCAATCCCTGCTCCAGGAAGATTCCACCTGGCGTGTAGCAGCTGAGCCCCTGTGCCACAACTACTGAAGCCCAGGTGTCCAAGAGCCTGTGGCTCTGCAACATAAGCCATGGGCAGTGAGAAGCCTACCACAAATGGAGAATAGCCTCCACTTGCTGCAACTAGAGAAAGCTGTGAGCAGTGAGGAAAACCCAGCAAAACAGCCAAAAATAAATGAATAAATTTTTAAGAAAAATAAATAAAAATTTGCTTGTAAATTCAGCCAGAGAAAGTGTTCAGATCAATTTGGGGATATGGATTGATACTTAAATGCTGTCTTTTATTTGACCCTGGGTCATACTTTGTGAATATCTTTTCTAGCTTACATTTTTACCTTATTTTTTTTCTTTTTTCAATGTAAAGGTTTTTAACTTTTATGTAGGTCAATCCAAAAGGCTAAATCCTTGCTATCCCTTTTAATCTATTACTGGGATAAAGATACTAATAATTTTGTTGTATATTGTCAAATTACTTGTGAGTTTAATTTATTTCTTAATATTTCATTAGTATGGCTTATGATTCATTTTCTGAATTCTGAAAATCCAGGCTCTGAAAAAATGTTGGAAGATGCTTTGAAATGATATAAAATGTAAAATGAAAGCCACAGAAACAGTAGCAATATTCTGTCTGTTTTCAGAGATGTCTCTGAGCTAACTGGATTTCCTGAAATGCTAGGGGGGCGTGTAAAAACCTTGCATCCTGCAGTCCATGCTGGTAAGTGGTTGGATATCTTCAATTTTAAATAGTGGTTTTCAATAAACTTTGCAGTGGTTTGGCCACAAAGTTTGTTGGGGTTTTTCCATATCATCTTATGGTTAATAGAATAAGCAGGAATAAGGAAAAAGGCAGATCATAGCTCAACAAAAAAATCTGTGAGGTTACGGTGGTTTTGTCACATCTGCTGCTAAAGTTCATAATACATAAGAATGTTTAAAACACAATCTAGCTTGCTTTGTTACCTGATGGATTCCTCTGGTAGCTGTTAGTCCTGGCCTGATAAATAATTTAGAGTTTGTTATTTCCTGCTGGAGTTAATGAAAATATTTAGGTTTTAGAGTGTGAAAAAAACTCTTGCTGTGATTCAAGCTTGGAATAAAGCGTCACAGGGTAACTGACTTTCAAAGGAATCTTAAAATACTTTACTACTTATGAGAGTATATGCACTGATGGAACTGACAGCAGGTGAAATTCCGTTTACATTTTGTTGCTCGAGGAAAAAGGAATAGGGAACTGATGCGAACAGTTTTGAAGTATACTCACTAATCCTAATTTTACACTGTCTGGTATTCTTAATTAGGCAGTGCTAGGGGCTTTAACATGATTGATGAAGTCATGTTGGAAAGAAGTGTCTTATTGTGACTTATTTTTTGAACCTAATACTTTAACTTTGTTGAATTAGGAATCTTGGCTCGTGATATCCCAGAAGATAGTGCTGACATGGCCAAACTTGATTTCAATCTTATAAGGTAAAAATTTTCAAAGTTGAACTTTTACTACATTAAGGATCAAAGACAAAGAAGCCAAATCTGGTGTCTCTTTTTAAATATCAAGGTTAACGTTAGGCTTCGCTTCCTGATTACTTACTGTAAACATTTATGAGGACCTTGTTTGTGACATTGTATGCGGGTAAGCGTTTTGATTTTGCCAAATTTATATTACTGAAACACCTAATTATGCTTAAACAGCCTTTGCTTTTTTAAAATCTATGATCTAAATTGTGATATATATAAGTAACTTAGTTATTTGCATAATGATATTCATAGTTTCTTTTTGTTGCATATGTATAATAGTTTTATTCAGATATAATTCACATACCATATAATTCCTCAATTTAAAGTAGATAATTCAGTAGTTTTTAGTATATTTAGAGTTGCAGTTACCACCACAGTTAATATTAGAATATATTCATCACTGCCCTTCCCTCTGGCACTCTCCCTCCTGCCCCAAACTCTGCCCATTAACTTTAATCTCCATATTCCCCAACAACCTAGACCACCACCAGTCTATTTTCTGTCTCTGTGGATTTATATGAGCACTGCTCATCAGTGGAATTGTATAATACATAGTCCTTTGTGACTAGCTTCTTAGCATGTTTTCAGAGTTCATCCATGTTACAGCATATGCCATTGATGCATTTTTTATTGCTGAAAAGTAATCACTTATATAGATATACTCTCATTTATTCATCAGTTGATAGATATTTGGATTGTTTTCCACTTTTGGATATACTGACTAAAGAAACTGGACATTCGTGTACAAGTTTTTGTGTGGACATATATTTTCATTTCTTTTGGGCATATACCTGGGAATGTTAATTTCATGGTAACTCTAACCTTTGCAGGAGCTGCCAGACTTATTTTCCAGGCCTCATCAGTTTACATTCCCACTGGCAGTATACAAAGGTTCTTCTTTCTCTGCATCATCACCAACATTTGTTATCGTTTTTTTTTTTTTTTTTTTAACATTTTTAGTGGGTATAATATGGGTTTCTTGTAATTATGATCTTTTCATGTGCATACCTTCAGAGAAATGTCTGTTCAGATGGTTTGCCCATTTTTTAAAAATTGAAATATAATTGCTTTACAGTGTTGTGTTTTTGCTATATTGAGTTATTTATCTTTTTATTATTGAGTTGTAAGAATCCATTTTATCCCATTCTGTAGATTGTTTTCATAATCTTAATGGTATCATTTGACCATCATAAAAGCTTTAAACTATGGTAATATCCAACTTATGCTTGTGCTTTAGATGTTATTTCTAAGAATCCATTTTAAAGTATAATGAAGATTTATGCCTATATATATTTTTTTTCTTTTTTTTTTTTTTCTTTTTAGGGCTTGATAATACAGTGGCTTAGCTAAGGTTACCCAGGCAGCAACATTTCATTATGATTTGGTGGGAATAATGTGTATTGAAAGCATTTGCTGACTCTGGCCCCTTCTATTTCCCTGTGCTCTTGCAACCATGAGAGGTCCTGATGTTTCACTGTAACTTATTAGAACTTTAAAATGTCAAACTCAGAGTTCATATTTTAAATCATTAGGGGTTTTGGTCATGTTAGCAGTTCAGTTCAGTTGCTCAGTCATGTCCTACTCTTTGCAACCCCATGAATCACAGCACACCAGGCCTCCCTGTCCATCACCAACTCCTGGAGTTCACCCAAACTCATGTCCATCGAGTTGGCGATGCCGTCCAGCCATCTCATCCTCTGT
>NW_011495032.1:37593963-37594264 GCF_000754665.1 Bison bison bison
CCCCTTCTCCTCCTGCCCCTAATCCCTCCCAGCATCAGAGTCTTTTCCAATGAGTCAACTCTTTGCATCAGGTGGCCAAAGTATTGGAGTTTCAGCTTCAGCATCAGTCCTTCCAATGAACACCCAGGGCTGATGTCCTTCAGAATGGACTGGTTGGATCTCCTTGCAGTCTTCTCAGACTCCTCAAGAGTCTTCTCCAACACCACAGTTCAAAAGCACTAATTCTTCGGTATTCAGCTTTCTTCACAGTCCAACTCTCACATCCATACAGGACCACAGGAAAAACCATAGCCTTGACTAG
>NW_011495032.1:37594395-37614828 GCF_000754665.1 Bison bison bison
GATGTACTCTGCATATAAGTTAAATAAGCAGGGTGACAATATACAGTCTTGATGTACTCCTTTTCCTATTTGGAACCAGTCTGTTGTTCCATGTCCAGTTCTAACTGTTGCTTCCTGACCTGCATACAGGTTTCTCAAGAGGCCAGTCAGATGGTCTGGTATTCCCATCTCTTTCAGAATTTTTTACAGTTTATTGTGGTCCACACAGTCAAGGCTTTGGCATAGTCAATAAAGCAGAAATAGATGTTTTTCTGGAACTCTCTTGATTTTTCTATGATCCAGCGGATGTTGGCAATTTGATCTCTGGTTCCTCTGCCTTTTCTAAAACCAGCTTGAACATCTGGAAGTTCACGGTTCACATACGGCTGAAGCCTGGCATGGAGAATTTTGACCATTACTTTACTAGCGTGTGAGATGAGTGCAGTTGTGTGGTAGTTTGAGCATTCTTTGGCATTGCCTTTCTTTGGAATTGGAATGAAAACTGACCTTTTCCAGTCCTGTGTCCACTGCTGAGTTTTCCAAATTGACTGGGGTATTGAGTGCAGCACTTTCACAGCATCATCTTTCAGGATTTGAAATAATAGCTCAAGTGGAATTCATCACCTCCACTAGCTTTGTTCATAGTGATGCTTTCTAAGGCCCACTTGACTTCGCATTCCAGTAAGTCCCGCTCTAGGTGAGTGATCACACCATCGTGATTATCTGCGTCGTGAAGATCTTTTTTGTACAGTTCTTCTGTGTATTCTTGCCACCTCTTCTTAATATCTTCTGCTTCTGTTAGGTCCATACCATTTCTGTCCTTTATTGAGCCCATCTTTGCATGAAATGTTCCCTTGGTATCTCTAATTTTCTTGAAGAGATCTCTAGTCTTTCCCATTCTGTTGTTTTCCTCTATTTCTTTGCATTGATCGCTGAGGAAGCTTTCTTATCTCTCCTTGCTATTCTTTGGAACTCTGCATTCAGATGCTTATATCTTTCTTCTTCTCCTTTGCTTTTCGCTTCTCTTTATTTTCTCAGCTATTTGTAAGGCCTCCTCAGACAGCCATTTTGCTTTTTTTGCATTTCTTTTTAATGTTTTAATGTTAGCAGTTACTGATGTGTAAATGGTGGAAGTTTCCACTTTTTCATGATTTCTGAATTCCTCTTTGTTTCAGAGTTGTTGTTTGTAATCTGTATCCCTTTGGGAAGACAGTGGCTTCTCCGGGTGTAACTGTTGAAGAGGCTGTTGAACATATTGATATTGGTAAGTTTGGAAAACCATTTTTGCAGACTGTTTGCACTGAATGAAATGACTCTACCGTCTGAGCCACCAGGGAGGTCCCAGTGTTCACTGTTGAAAGGGTAGAAGATAGTCTCTGGGACTGTTGTTGTTTAGGCACTAAGTCGTGTTCATCTCTTTTGTGACCCTGTGGACTGTAGCCCACCAGACTCTTCTGTCCATGGGATTCTCCAAGCAAGAATACTGGAGTGGGTTTGCCATTTCCCCCTCGAGGGATCGTCCCGACCCAGGGATGGAACCGTACCTCCTACAACAGCAGGCAGATTCTTTACCACTGCGCCACCTGCGAAGCCCAAAACAATGTGTGGTTGTGCATGCATGCCCAGTCACGTCCAACTCTTTGCGACCCCGAAGACTATATCCCTGGGATTTCTTAAGCAAGAATACTAGAGTGGGTTGCCATTTCCTCCTCCAGGGGATCTTACCCACCCAGGGATCAAACCAGCGTCTCCTGTGTCTCTTGTGATTAATTCATTGATATTTTCAGAGCTCTTGGTGTAGAGAGCTTATTTTTTGAATATGACTGAGTACACACATATTATTTTTCTTTATTTTGGGGCTTCCCAGGTGGCCCAGTGGTAAAGAATCCGCCTGCCAAGCAGGAGATGCGGGTTCAGTCCTTGCGTTGGACAGATCCCTTGGAGATGGAAATGACAACCCACTCCAGTATTCTTGCCTGGAAAATCCCACAAGCAGAGGAGCCGAGCAGGCTAAAGTCCTTGGGGTCACAAAGAATCAGAAGTGACTGATTATGTTTTCATGAACGCACAGCATGTACAGTCACTTGATTTGAAAGAGGTTAAACTGATGAAAATGCAAATCATCTTTTGTTCTTCAAAGGAGGAGTGACTCTGCTGAGAGCAGCAGCCAAAAACCACGCTCGAGTGACAGTAGTCTGTGAGCCGGAGGACTATGCAGCCGTAGCCTCAGAGATGCAGGATTCTGACAGCAAAGACACGTCCTTGGAGACAAGACGCCAGTTAGCCTTGAAGGTGGGAACACGCTTTTATCTGGTGTGGTGTTTGCAAAACCAGCAGTACTCCGTTCTCACCACATCATATCACCTGCCAGGGCTCTGGTTGGAGCCGTTATCCTTTTATTAGAAATGGAGAGACCAACATTCAGAGAGGTCTTCTGTCTAAAAATTGAAAGAGAAGTGGCAGGGAGTAATTCTTTGTGCTGTTTAGTATTAGTTGGTGTCTTTCCTGCATGGATGGGTGTGTGGGCTTGTGGGTGTAGTTGGATATATAGCACTTGGAAACCATTTTTAACCTCACTTTTGGTTTTAATCTCACTTTGGGAAGTACTATGGGTATTTCACAAACCTTAACTCTTTTTTTAGGCTTTTACTCATACAGCACAGTATGATGAAGCAATTTCAGATTACTTCAGGAAAGAGTACAGTAAAGGAGTATCTCAGATGCCCCTGAGGTATGGAATGAACCCTCATCAGACTCCTGCCCAGCTGTATACCCTGAAGCCCAAGCTCCCTATCACAGGTAAAGGCTGAGTATTATGTGACATGGTTTGCCGTGTCTGGGTGTGTATGTATCTTTCTTTCTATTGTGTCAGACATGATTCACTTTTTAGAAAATTAATTGCATGGTACCTCTTATAGTTGCCTGAAATTTGAGTTGCCAGTGGGACTTGTAAACAAAAAATACTGTGATAATCCAGGGTTTTGAAGAGAAGTCAAGTTGAAGATACAGGTTGGAGTATCTTTGTGTGCATATTGGTTTTGAAGATGTTGGGACAGGATGAGACGGTCTGGATTTCATAGTAAGATGGTTAGGACCAAACCTTGAAGTGGCAGTAGAGGAACCATTAGAGGAAACAGGGCTGCTGAGAGCAGTGGCTATTTGATTTGAGAATGTTACAGAAAAGTGATTTCCTTGGAATGATGGATTGGTCTGGCAGCCCGTTTGAAATGGGTCAAAATAGTAATGAGAGGTTAGGAACTAAGAATGGTAAAGATAATTCTTTGAAATTAGTCAGGGCTTAAGGATCTGTAGAGTAATAAGAGAGTTTTACAGTTTTTTGGTTTTGTTTTGTTGTGCTTCATCGCTCAGTCATGTCCGACTCTTTGCAACCCCATGCACTGTAGCCCACCAGGCTCCTCTGTCCATGGGGAATCCTCAGGCAAGAATACTGGAGTGGGTTGCCATGCCCTTCTCCAGGGGATCTTCCTGACCCAGGGATCGAACCCAGGTCTCCCACATTGCAGGCAGATTCTTTACCATCTGAGCCATCAGAGAAGCCCTGATTTGTTGCTAAGGTGGGTTGTTTAGTGAGCAAGCACATCCTGCTGCCTGGTACAAGGGAAGGGTGGGTCCAGCGGGCAGAGGAGAGAGCTGTAGGTGTAAAGACTTCGGGGGTGAAGTGTTTCGGGGGACAGCTTCTGTTGTTTACTGTTGCCTATTTTGCTTCTTCGGTGCCTCTCCCATGAGCTCCGTGAAAATAGTCTTTTTTTTGTTTGTTTAAGGGAACTTTATTTCCAGGTAATTTTATTAAAAAGAGCAGGGTTTTTTTTTTGTTTTTTTTTTTCAAATTTTATATTTTGCCCATACCACATATCTAACCTTATAAGATCCATAGTTTAGATTCAAAATGTCTTGTACATTCTATGGGTTTGGGCAAACAAAATTTACTCATCTTATGAAAATTATCCTGTTGTTCAGTTGCTGAATTGTGTCTAACTCTTTTGGGATCCATGGACTGTAGCCTGACAAGCTCCTCTGTCCATGGGATTTCCCAGGCAAAAATACTGGAGTGGGTTGCCATTTCCTTCCTTCTCCAGGGGATCTTCCCGACCCAGGAATTGAGCCCTAAATGTCTCCTACATTGACAGGCATGTTCTGTACCACTGAGCCACTAGGGAAACCTGATACTATCTTGCATAATAGTTTCACCACCCTAAAAACTCCTCCCCTTCAGCCTTCTAACTAACCACAGGCGGCCACTGATCTTTTCACTGTATACTTTTGCTGTTTCCAGATATCCTAGAGTTGGAAACAAACAGTATGTAGTCTTTTCAGACTGACTTCTTGCACTTAACAATCTGTATTTAAGGTTCCTCCATGTCTTTTGATAGCTCATTTCCTCTTGTTACGGAATAATATTTCATTGTGTGTGAATGTACCAGTTTATTCATTCACCTATTGAAAGACATCAAAAACAGAAGGATGCTGTTTGGCAGTTTATGAATAAAACTGTTATAAAGCTTTTTGTACGTGTTTTTGTATAGACCCAAGCCGTCAATTCATTTGGGTAAATAACTAATTTTCTGTTGTATGATTTTATTACACGTTTAGTTTCCTTTCTGGCTCCCCTCATAAGCTTCATGATGACAGTAATTTGGGAGGGACTGTTTTATTCACTGATAACATCCCAAGCTCCTAGAACAGTGCCTAACATTGTAGTAGGCACTCAGTAGATACTTGGCAAGGTTTTGCTTGTGAAAGTATCTGCTATTGAAGATAACACAGAGGAAATGAAATTGTTAAGTTTTTCATTGGTGGCCCATTACTTTGTGTGTGTATGCTAAACTTCTTATAAATATTTACTCATAAGATTTTGGCTTTTAAAAATCCTGCCACTGTTAAGAAAATAGGCAGCAAAAAACTTGTAAGCTCCTTTTTAACTGCATTTCAACTTGAAGCCGAGCCTGCTGAGTCCAGTTAAAAGAAGAGGACCTCCTCCCCTGTCCATCAAATGAGTTTTTTCCCTCCATCTCTCCCACCCACTAAACTCCTGCTTTAGTTTATAACATTATTTCTTAAACTGACACGACTTACAACTTTAAAATATTATGCTCAGTTGCTCAGTCGTGTCCAACTCTGCAACCCCATGGACTGTAGCCCCCCAGGCTCCTCTGTCCATGGGATTCTCCATTCGAGAATAGTGGAGTGGGTTGCCATTTCCTTCTCCAATACTATATTTTAGATACTCTAAATTGTACACTAAAGTCGCACAATTATTTTATCTTAGTTCTGTACTGAAGTGGATCCCTGATGATTGCTAGTCTAGTTGTACTTTTTCCTGTTCCGGAATTCTCTGCTGATTTATTTATGGGTTGGCTGGCTGTGGTCCTCATGGTGTGTGCTCGTATTTATGTTCATGCATTTCTGTGTGTGTGTGTGTGTGTGTGTGTGTGTGTTTGGTAACGTGGGTTCAGACTCTGGTGCTGTATTCACTCACTCATCTCACTGAGTTCTTACATGTTCATATATATCTGTTCGCCTCTTCATTATACTTCTTTTGAAGAATTTTTGTGCAGTCTTTATATGTTTAAAATGTTTTCTAGGAAATGTACACATCTTATTGACCTTGCTTGTTCATGTGTGTTTTTATATGTAGTTCTGAATGGAGCCCCTGGATTTATAAACTTATGTGATGCTTTGAATGCCTGGCAGCTGGTGAAGGAACTCAAAGAAGCTTTAGGCCTTCCAGCTGCTGCGTCTTTCAAACATGTTAGCCCAGCAGGTAAAGCGTTGCACCCTGGGATTCTCTGGAACTGTTCAAAATGAACTTCTTTTTAAAGTTTTTAGAAATTTGACAAGACTCTAAAGTAAATGTGAACAGTCTGGGATGTGTGAAACCACTTTTGATTAATAAAGATATTAATGTAGTAACGGGATAAAATCAGATAACAATAACATGCACACGTATTATTTACATAAAAATAATGTGTGACATTGTTATAAGATAGGAAGGTCAGGAAATAGTTTTATTTGTAGTTGCTGCTACTGCTAAGTCACCTCAGTCGTGTCCGACTCTGTGTGACCCCATAGACGGCAGCCCACCAGGCTCCCCCGTCCCTGGGATTCTCCAGGCAAGAACACTGGAGTGGGTTGCCATTTCCTTCTCCAATGCATGAAAGTGAAAAGTCAAAATGAAGTCACTCAGTTGTGTCCGACTCTTAGCGACCCCATGGACTGCAGCCTTCCAGGCTCCTCCTTCCATGGAATTTTCCAGGCAAGAGTACTGGAGTGGGTTGCCATTGCCTTCTCCCATTATCTGTAGTGGAAGCATGTTTTAGAAAATAAAAGTTATGTTGCCTAATGCAATATGACTAAAATTTTTCCACATGGATGAAAATTTAACTGAGCAGACGTCAAGAATTTGTTACAACACTTTTAACTTTCTATGGCCATTGTCTGAGAGACCTTTTTGCTTCTGTGTCTCAGTCAACTTTACAACTTATTTATAACTCCCACTGACAATTCACCACATAATTAGTTCTCAGATACTGTTTGGATGTTCAAACAATGGGAGCAGCAGGAAAATAGTGTGTGATATCAGGCAGGACAGAGAAAGAGTCAGTAATGAAGTAAAGTAGCTCCATACACATGCCTGGTGCTGGCAGACTCGGTGGCTCTATTTCAGAGGCCAGAGAGGAGAGATACCCCCTGCTTCACCCTCCCCTGCAGTTATATTTTGCCATTTAATTATCTGGCCAAGTAGATTTTTGTTTAATTTGGCATAAGCACTAGAAAGTACCCTGCATGGACTAGATGTTTGGAAAAATGTTGTCCTAATGTAGGAATTGACAAGTGGTAACTGAGATTTTTGACTTATAAATGGGTCTCTATACCAGGTGCTGCTGTTGGAATTCCACTCAGTGAAGACGAAGCCAGCGTCTGCATGGTCTATGATCTGTACAAAACCCTCACACCCGTAGCCACTGCATACGCAAGAGCAAGAGGTCAGACGAATAATAGCGTGTAGTTTTTTTTTTTCTTTTTTTTTTTTTTAGAGGAAAGGTAATATCTGATCTTAAATATCCTTTTTGGTATAAGATTTCAAATTATGTTAATTCATTTTTTATTAGTACTACAGAATAACTATATGAGAGCCTTGGAATAAATTTGTTTATAAAAATGTGTGTTTTAGTATTTTAATGTAATAAAGGGGAACACAATTTCAGATTAGCCTATTGAATGTATTTGTTTTGCTTAAATTATAGTTATTTAAGTACACTGAATTTGGTTAAAGTTAACATTTTATATAATTCACAAATGTCTAATTGATGAGTTTAATAGCCTATGAATATTGTAATAACATTAATGGGAGATTATTAAGATACTTTATCATAGTTTACCTTCTACAGCAAGGGTTCGCCAGCTATTACTCAACAGGCTAAGCCAGCCCACCACGCATCTTTATCGATGTAGTTCAGGTGGAGTAGGGTGATATGGTATTGTCCGTGACTGTTCCAACCTCAGAGTTGAAACCCGGATCACTAAGCTTAAAAAATATTTACTATCAGGCCCTTTGCTGAATGTTGTTCTAGAAGGTAAAATTAAAGAATATTTCTTACTGATTATTTCAGTTAAACAACTTACTAATCTATTGTTTAAATCTCAAGTTAGATTTAATGTGATCACTTTGGGGTTTTTTGAATGTTATTTTTTTCTGTATAAGGATAATCTGTGATAAACACTTTGTTTTAATTTTTATTTACAGGGGCTGATAGGATGTCTTCCTTTGGTGACTTTGTTGCATTATCTGATGTTTGTGATGTCCCTACTGCCAAGATTATCTCCAGAGAGGTTAGTGGAATTCTGCATCTTGATCCGTATATAGCTAAGTAGAGCCAAATTTTACGTAGTGTTTATTGAAACCATAATGTATAATATTTGTATTTGGCTATTGTTATGTAAAGTTTTACATATTTAATTCTTTTAAATTGTCTAGTCATTATTTTAATGCCAAAATTATTATTTCTGAAGCTGACTATATACCTTCATTAGGTCTGTAATGAAAGAGACTGTTTAGTGGGGGAAATTATAACCTATTCTGAAAAAGTAACCCCATCAATTGAGTATCAAACAAGCATTCCAGAAGGGTGGGAGGGTGGTGTTGGGGATTGGGGAGACAGAAGAAGAATGAAGTTAGCTCAGGTAGCTTGGAAGGAAACAGATAGCATTAAGGCTAACAGGGCCAGTGGCTTGACGATATTTAGTTTCATCGCAGGGCTTCTTACCATCACCCCTACCATCCCCAGCGACAGCGGAGTTGGCATGTCCCATTACAGGTTACATATAGCATGAGGCTTGGGGTGTGAGCTGTGACTTTTGTACTTTTTGTGTCTTTAGCTGTACTGTGTTAATCTCTGATTTCCTCTGAACCCCTTCTCTTGCTTTTGAGGAGCCTGCCTTGCCTCGGATCATTTAGCCAGGTTCTAGCAGAGCCAGAACTGGAAGAACATGCTCTGTCTAATTAGTGCAGAACAACCCCTGAACAGAATAGTAAAAAAGTCATGTGTCTTCCTAAGATACATGTATCACAGCAAATCATTCATATATTCTTCATTAAAATTGAAACAGACAACCAAAATGACACTAATGAGATAAGATCAGCTGTAAAAAGATGTCTTCTAGCACAGACTTATCCTTTCCAAGTATAGTGTTTGTATTATCTAGTAGAGGTAGAAACCAGAAACTGCTGCTGCATTATTTATGACACATAAGTATGTCTAGATTGTTTAGGTGGTATTCTCTGATTTTTTAAAATAGAAATTAATATCTAATGTTGATACATGTATAGGTATCTGATGGTATTATTGCCCCGGGATATGAAAATGAAGCTTTGAAAATACTTTCCAAAAAGAAAAATGGTAATTACTGTGTTCTTCAGGTTAGTGCAATTCATATTTACAGTAATAATTGCTCTTTTATTTTTCCCCATATTTAATCTTTTCTTTATACTGATAACCATTCTAATTTATCCTTTTTTACTATGATTTCTTTATCCTTAATCCTACAGGTTTTTTCTTCCTGTTAATTTTTTGAGTTTCAGATCAAGATAGCTTTCTCACCCTTTCTTTTAATTTTTTAAAAAATAATTTATTTAAAATGGTTTCCTGTTCAAAAGGTATTAAAGGTTATTTGAAATCTTTCCTTTCCTTCTGCCACTCTATTACCTTTTTTTAAAGTAATATTTTCAATTCTTGCTCATCTTGCCTGAAATACATAGTCTGTGCATATTCAGCAAATACTCGATTGATAGTCAGCACCAGACAGTGTCATGTTTCAGGGTGTCAGAAGAGTATCAGGGCTTCCTCAATATTTTGTTTGGGAATTTGGCTAAGTTCGCACCTAGACACGTA
Organism: Bison bison bison; assembly: GCF_000754665.1. Lineage (NCBI taxonomy): Eukaryota > Metazoa > Chordata > Mammalia > Artiodactyla > Bovidae > Bison > Bison bison. The sequence goes on from NW_011495032.1 coordinate 37,603,785, forward strand.
ATTACAACCGTGAAAAACGTGTTTCCTTTGCCTGACCAGAGGCAAGTTTTTTGACATCAGTTATAGGTGGGCACATCTCAGTTTTAGAAATTTTATAATAGAAAAAAAAAAAGGACCATTTTAGAATTCATGAAAATGCAAATTAAGTAGAATTAATATGAGGGCTTGCTTCTGAGTTACAGGTTATCAGTGCTTTCTGTACTGTTTAAGTATAGAAAAATGTCTGGGGAGAGAGTAGTATTATGACATAGGTTATTCCCATGCCCCATCATTTCAGATCAAAATCTGGAAGAGGTCAAGAGAGCCGTGAATGACATACTCCTTTCCAAATGACAAAGACACATGCTACAAATGCTGTTCTCCATTGAACTTTTTAATCTTGGCTGAGTATTTGTAGTAAATTGTTAGAAAGAAAAGAAAACTAGTGGTTAATTTTTGTGCCACTGCCTGTTTTGTAGCCAGTCTGTTTTATCTACTGTTTTGTTTTGTTTAAAAAAAAAAAAAACTATGTGGGCAGTGCTTTCAGTTACTAAAACCAGAAGTTCTCTGTTAGAATTATTGGTTCTATTATGTTGGTGTAAGTTACAAAATCCTGTGAGGTTATAAAGCCTATAAAGTTTTGGAGTAAAATATTGGTGCCTGGCCATTCTATTACAGCCATCCTGAAATGATCTTGTACCTGCTTAAGTCAGAAAAAAAAAAAAAACATGCATATAACCTTACTTGTAATAATAAACCTTGAACATAAATTAAGTGAATGATTTTGCGAGATGTGGATTTTTTTACTCTTAACTTTTTAAATTTGTGTTTTATTTAGATGGACCAGTCTTATATTCCAGATGAAAATGAAGTTCGAACTCTCTTTGGTCTTCGTTTAAGCCAGAAGAGAAATAATAGTGTTGTCAACAGGTCACTGTTTAGCAACATTGTTACCAAGAATAAAGATGTAAGTCTGAAAAATAACTGAATACTAGTAATTCCGTAGATCAGTTTTTTAACATTTATATGCTTATGCATTTATGAAGGCCCATATTTTAAAACTGATCAATACGCAAAGAGCTAGTCCTTCTTTGATTTGTCAAGTAAGTTTGAGAACTTAAAAAGTGAGCAAAAGACCAACCATGTTAGAAACTTTTGTGCACCTGTGTGTATGTGGTCAGTTATCTTCAGTTCTACATAAATGGGATCATGTCTTTTATCACTTGGCTTTTTTCCGTGCATTAAGCTACAGCTGTGTTTCTGTATCAATAAACATAGGTGCACGTCTTCATCAGAAAGGCCACATGCAGTCTGTGTACTGTGATGGGTATCTAGGTTGTTTCCACGCTCAGTGCTGTGGTCCATGTTTACATGTAGTAATGAATTTGCTTTTGTCCTGTTGTCATATTTTAGAAGGACATGTTCCTAGGATAATACTGGATTGGGTGTTGTTGTTTTTTTAATTTACATGTTTTATATCATTTAATATGCACAGCTGCCTCTGGGTGGAGTGTAACCACTGTCATCTGTATTGTAAAGATCACAAATTGTGACATAGAGGACAGTTAAGAGATTTGGCTACACAGTAAGGAAATGGTTGAGATGGTACGTGTTTTTCTGAGATCTCCTGATTGGGCCTTCAGTTTTAAAGGCCTTCAGTTTCCTACACAGTAAGGAAATGGTTGAGATGGTACTTGTTTTTCTGAGATCTCCTGATTGGGCCTTCAATTTTCTGCGGATCTGATGTTGGCTATACTTTTTTTTTTCCATTACTTTGGATGTGTAACTAACTTCATTGTTATCTGGTCTTGTCTGCTGGTATGCCTGGCATTTTTGACTGAATGCTGGTCATGAGAATCAGATGAACTAAAAATTCATATTTTTAAGGCAAGACGGGAAAAATTTAAACATAAAACTTACTCTCTGCCCTTTGGCCTCCTGTCTCCCCTTGAGTGTGCAGTGTGCATCTGTATTATGTACTAACCAGGCCTCCCCAATGATAGAACTATCTGCTCAATCATAATTCAGTCTTAGACTTGTGACAGTGTAACTATAGATACGGGAAGAAGCAAAAAGAGGGAACCATTTCTTGTACTGTAACAGACAAGACATGTGGCCCAGAGGCTTTTGGTTACTGTTAAAAGGGACCAGTAATAACACATCAGGTGGCCGATCAACAAAATGCTTGCCTGAACTAAGGGAGCATTCCTAGCACCATGGAACAAATTAGTCAAGAAATGCCTCCCAAACCTTGGTTGAAATTAAGACAGAGAGGGAGCGGATCACAAAATTAACTAGCTCACCTACCATCCACTTCTGTAAGAATCAAGTCTTCAGCCACGGCAGTCACTGAAAGGAATTCAGGATGAGGTAACTTTGTGCTCTAGAGAAACTTGACAGAACTGGCCCTCAGATAGTTTGGATATTTTCAGGAGATTTTATGAAACCCAGTTTCTTGCATCTTAAAAGATCATCCCATACTTAGAAGAGTACTGAAACCGTTAACTAAGGTGGGTCTTCGAGGACAGCAGTGACCTTCTACTGAGATGTGTGCCTGGTTGCATATGCCCCTTCATCAACATCAAGTACATGCTTGCCACACCCTTACCTGTTTGGAACTGTTCTCCAGGCTCTCTGAGAGGCTTTCTCCTGGGTTTATAATCCTTAGGTTGACTCAGAATTTCCATTTCTTTTGTAGGTTGACTGTTGATCAGTTTTTTTGTCCGTAATATGAAAAAGCCATAAAGATACTTTGAGCATCTGGTTAGTGCTATTTTCCTTCCATAGAGCTGAGCTCAGCTCATTTACGTCTTAGTTACCACCTTGCAACTAGGAGAAGGCCTGGAGGAGAAAACAGAGTCACACTGTTGCTTCCTTTATCACCGGGGTGTTTGCCTCTTGCCTCTCAGTACTCGATATTTTATGAGCTCTGTATTCAGTATTTCTGTCTGTTCTTAGAAAAGGATTAGTCTCTTAACAAGTCATTGTGTAACAGAAGTGGACAATGGGTTAGCTGTTGTTCTCCGGTGTGAGTTCTGAGGCTTTAAGTAGAATGCTGAAAATAGGCTTTAAAATCTTCATCGGGCTAGTTCTGTTAATAAACATATAGTGATTAAGGCATGATCTTTGTTGATTTACTGGGTATTTCATTTGTATTGTTGAAAGTTAATGGTACCCTAAAATAAAAGAACATTTTAGGAATCATAAGTAAAGATATCTTGCAGGTTTTTGGAATCCGCTCCTTTGATAAAGACCCTGAGGTCCTGGGTTAGCAGTATTACTTAAAGCAGCTCACAGTAAAATAGGGCTCTGGATTTTTTTTTTTTTTTCCACTTTTTTTTTTTAACCTGGTTGGTTAACGTATTTTTAAAAATACTGAAAGGGCATTGAGCCAAATTCCGTGGTACCCATGCTGACAACCATGCCTATTTATTGAGAATCTTAATTTTTGTAAGTTTTCCTTGTAGGTTTATAGGTATTGGACTGATTAATAATTTAGTGGAACCTGAGAGGTTTTGTGCTTCTGGCTGTGCTATCTTGGATATTTTTACGAGTCTGTGATTTTAATCATTTATCTAAGTTCTTCTCTACTTGTTCACATGTATTTTTAATAGAAATTTGGAAACCTACGGATGAGAATGGTGGATTTATCTTCCTTTATATTCTTCTCCCTTCTTCATGTGTTCATTTTTATGTGTATGTCCTTTTTCTTGAAATGTCTCTCCATGTCTTTTGCCCATTTTCTAATTAGATTTGTGACTGAGTTTTAAGAGGTTTTTACATGTTTTGAATACTACTTCTTTGCTGGATATGTAGTTTGCAAATATTTTCTTACAGTCTGTAGCTTGTCTTTTTATCCTCAATACAGTACCTTTCAAAGAGTAGAAGTATTAATTTTGATGAAGTTGTATCAGTTTTTCAGTTAGCTTAATTTATCAATTAGCTGTGCTTAAATATTCTGTCCACTTAGCATACCAACATAGATCATTATCCTTCTTTTCAATTTTATTTGCTCTTTATAGTAAAGATAGTGACATTTTTAGTTATCATAGTTGTTTCATTCTATTTGAACCAGTATTTAGTTCATAATACATTTTTTAATACCTTCTACATAGAATATTCTAGGCAAACCAAAAAATGATCCTAATATGACTTTGCCTGAAGAGCCTTGGATGTGTGTGCATCACAGTTGATTGTAGTATCTGTACAAATTATTCTCAGTGTAGTTTCTGAACAATAGCATCTCCAGTTATTTGTTGATACTGTGATAGAGAGAATACTGTTCATCAGTGTTGGAGTGGATATAGTTTTCATGTCTAGTGCGATATGTAAACAGGCTTAAGCCAAAATTCCTGTAAAAATGGTGTCAGTTTGAGTCTGTGATGCATTAGGCATCACACAGAGTTCCATGACAAATATGTTAGACATGATCCTTTCAGTAAAACATGATAGTGTCTCCTATGAACAGTTATAAAGACATAAAGAAAGCTGAGTGCCGAAGAATTGATGCTTTTGAACTGTGGTGTTGGAGAAGACTCTTGAGAGTCCCTTGCACTGCAAGGAGATCAAACCAGTCCATCCTAAAGGAGATCAGTCCTGACTATGCATTGGAAGGACTGATGCTGAAGCTGAAACTCCAGTACTTTGGCCACCTGATGCGAAGAACTGATTCATTTGTAAAGACCCTGATGCTGGGAAAGATTGAAGGCAGGAGAAGAAGGGTACAACAGAGGATGAGATGGTGGGATGGCATCACCGACTCAATGGACATGAGTTTGAGTAAACTGTGGGAGTTGATGGTGGACAGGGAGGCCTGGTGTGCTGCAGTCCATGGGGTCGCAAAGAGTTGGACACAAAGAGCAGCTGAACTGAATGAACAGTTAATTTCATTCCCTCATCTGAAGGATAGAACTGCATTATAGGCCTGTTATAATAAATGAAGCATAGGATGCTAAAAGTCAAACGAAGTTTAAAAGAAACACCAATTTACTATTTTGTCTTTTTTCTAGTTGCCGGAATCTGCGCTCAGGGACCTCATCGTGGCCACCATTGCTGTCAAGTACACCCAGTCGAACTCCGTGTGCTATGCCAAGAATGGGCAGGTAACCAAGCTGTCAGGCTCACCTTGGGGGAAACTGTGGTTTTACAAAGTGATACTCAAAAATCTGTCTGCCTTGGGAACTAGACTGGCTTGAAAAGGAAGATGTTGCCAAGTTTTTCTCCTTGGGTTTGTCAGTATTTACTCGGTGATGACTACAAAGTATTGTTGGAATTAAGTATTAGAATGGTTCTATTGTTCCTTACCTGGAATGAGTTGGCACATTTTGGAGTAGCAGACTGTTAATAGCTCCTACGGAGCTAGTTTATTCGCTCCCCTCCTCCCTGTCAGTAGTATTTCCAGTGAAGAGGGAGGAGAAAGTACTAGCCCATTATTTTGCAGCTTGAAGGGTATTTTTATTTATATTTCTGTAAGTCATTTTACTAAGAATCTGCAAGCTGGGAGTTAGCATCATCTTTTAAAATCAACTTTATTGAGGTATAAATTTATATACAGTAAAATGCACCCTTTTAAAAAAAGTTTAACACTTTGCACAGATTATATGATTGTTTGACCACTACCATAGTCAAGATGTTGAACATCTCTTCTGATCTGATGTTAAGCTAGAGACCTTCTTTCTTAGTGTACCAGCCCACAGAGTATAGAACCAAGGTGGTTCATCACCACAACTCTACTAGCTCTGGGGTGTACCTGGATTTGCCATAATAACTTTAGCACTGTTTCTTCTCATAGTGTCTTGAGCTCCTCTCTAGACATTTGTTAAATTATTTAGCCCATAAGTGGAAGGGGAGAGTGGGCATTAATTGGAATTAATTAATATTAATAACCTGGAAGACCCTTTCAAATATAGCATTTTAGTGATTGCCTACTGTAGCAAAAGAGCTAGACATGACTTAGTGACTAAAAACTGTTGAAAGATTGCTAACCTGTAGTAACAAAAATCTGGAAGATTGTGGCTGCTGGTCTAATAAGTTCCAGTAAGACCATGCTTTACTGCTGATATCTAGAAGTTCTAGAAACTTCTGTCTAATATTAATAGCCATGCCTCAAATGTCACTGAAGAGTAAAACATGAATAGTATTTATAAAACGTGTTACCCTACCTTTTAAAACTATTTATACGTCGTTTGGCCTGATTTTTCCCCCCACATAAAATTGATAGATTTGAGGGGACTATGCACAAAAAATCCATTGAGAAACATGTTGTTGGAGAAGTATTCATTTTAATGCCCATGTTCTTCAGGTTATTGGCATCGGAGCAGGACAGCAGTCTCGTATACACTGCACACGCCTTGCAGGTGATAAGGCAAACTGTTGGTGGCTTAGACATCACCCACAAGTGCTTTCCATGAAGTTTAAAACTGGCGTGAAGAGAGCGGAAATCTCCAATGCCATCGATCAGTATGTTACTGGAACTATCGGCGAGGTAAAAGGGCTGTTATTGAGTGGGGTTTACCCTTTCCTGTGTAACTGTCGTCATCACTCCAAAGAGAAAAGGTATCAGGTTGGCCAAAAAGTTTGTTTGGGTTTTTCTGTAAGATCTTATGGAAACATTTGAATGAACTTTTTGGCCATCGTATTTTTCTTGAAGCTTTAGATTGTCTAAAATTACTAATCTAAACAACCTCTGTCTCATTTACCTCTCTTTGGCATTCTTTACCCCTTTCTGACACCGCAGATCATATCTTCTTAGATTATAGCCACTGCTTTAGTTTTGTGTACTTGTACCCCCGCTGGTTCTAAGTTTTGATGGCAGGGACTGTTGTTCACCCATCTTGGATATCTGTCACAGTGCCAGGCATGTTGCTTGCTATGTGATGGATGTGTATTCAACATTGCATACAGGTTACTTGATAGCAGGTAGCAAATGCCCCTGACATTCTCCAGAAATTCCATTAACAACTCAGTGTACTTGTGTTATGTTTCATGTGCTTTAATGTTTTCTACCTTAAAGAAGGTATGAGGGAGCATTAAAATTGCAGGTATTAGGTAGCCTGCTAAAAAAGTAGGACTTAGCCCAGTTTCTGGAAATACAAGTGCTTAATGGGTAATGGTTACAAAATAAAAATTAAGTTCTGGTCTTCTGAGGGGGTGAGTCAGCTCCACTAGGTTGTCCAGCCAGGGATAGGAATCCACAATACAATCAACAAGTGTTGTTGGAGAACATGCCTTGTAACCAGGAGGTGTTTCAAACAGTCTTTTTTAAAAATGACGTTAATACTTGATTTTTCTGCTCGATAATTACACAGCAAATTGTGCTCTAAGTCCTGGAAGAGGACTTACATATATGAATAAGAATAAAAGTAGATTGTAGAGTACATCCCAGCATTCTGATTTGTATCAGATAGTACTGAAAATGGTGTAATACTTGTCTTTCCCCCCTGTCCCCACTTACAGGGTGAAGATTTGATCAAGTGGAAGGCACTGTTTGAGGAGGTCCCTGAGTTGTTAACCGAGACAGAAAAAAAGGAATGGATTGACAAACTTAATGAAGTTTCCATCAGCTCTGATGCCTTCTTTCCTTTCCGGGACAATGTAGACAGAGCTAAAAGGGTAAGTATGAAGTTGGTGTGTGTTTGCATAGATTTGGTTATTATGTACTAATTATTTTAGAAATAGTGCTTCTGGTTTTTTCAGTTCTGAGTTATATGTAAGTTGTGATGATACGATGTATCAGTATAATAGCTAGAGAATTATTTGCTTTATGGATAGCCCAAATTCCATTATTTTGCCTCTTTGACAATGAATCAGTCTGTAATGTGAATTGTTGTTAGCTTACTCTCTTTACTGGGGCTGGCAGTGGTAGTGGTTGATTCTGGCATGTTTTGGCATGAGGTTGTATTTTGAGAGTTGATCTCTGTCTTCCCCTCCCAGAGTGGCGTGGCCTACATCGCTGCCCCTTCCGGTTCTGCCGCTGACAAAGTTGTGATCGAGGCTTGCGATGAGCTGGGAATAATCCTTGCTCACACGAATCTCCGGCTCTTCCATCACTGACTTCATCAATACATTATTTTATACCCTGCCTCTGTGTAGGTGAAAAATCACATATGGAATTTTGAAAATGACCTTTGTTTAAAACTAAAGCATAAAATTTAATAATCTTCAGTCTATACTGTCTTAGTTATAGGCACTGTCTTGATTATTGTAACTTAATAATAAATTGTGAAATTGGGTAGTGTGAGTCCTTCGCAGTAGTGTTTTGGAAAGATTTCTTGGCTATGTCCAGGTCCTTGGCATTTTCATATAAATTTTAGAATCAGCTAGTCTGTTTTTACAGAAAAAAACCTCTTGAGATTTTAATTGGCATTGCATTGAATCTGTAGATCAATTTGTGGAGAACTGATGTACCATCTTCTCTCCCTTTGAAGATTGATGCCCCTCTGGTTCCCACCAGCTTTTGGTTGCTTTACAGGAGCTTCAAATAGACCTTTTAAATATTTTTGGCCAGTGTTCATAATTATCTGCAGAAGGATTAGTCCAAAAATTTACACCAATAAATATAATAACTTCTAATAATTGGTGTAGCTTAAATAGCTTTTATATTTCTAAGTAATTTCTAGCAAAGTATTTTTTTCCTCTCTAGGAATTTGACTGTTTTAAGTTTTCAAAATTGTTAATTAGCATATAGTTGTAAGTAGTTTTCTGAATTTTTAAAAGATCTTTATTACGGATGTTTTGGGATGAACACAAAATAGTAAAATTCTGTGTATCTATAATACTGCTTGAGTTTTATCTACTTTTCCCCCACTTGCAATGCCTAAACACTATTTTGAAGCAAAGTCTATATATTTCATTTGTAAATATTTCAATCAGTTAATATAAAAATAAAGTAGAAAATAGTTTTTAAAAGGAATATTCTCACACTAGAGCACCAAGAAGTGTGACACCCCAGGGGCAATGAACATAACTAAAACTAAGGTCGTGGTTTCTAACACCACTGTCTAAAAGGAGCCAGGACCCCGTGAAGAAATAGCTTACTGCAGTCTGTGCAGAAAACCCGTAACAAAACATCTGGATCAGTAAACAGTGTATTTAAGTTGGGGGAGCGCCTAGGGCCCAGGAAGAAAAACATCAGGCCTCACTCATTTATGAACCATCCCTGAGGGCAGCTTGTACCACCCTGATACCTCTAGGGGCACCTTCTTACTAAAGCCCGGTCTTTGTCCCTTCCTGAGAGCATGAGTTCCTGTGGGTCTTCAAGTTTCCAGTGCTTCCATTCTTGGACACTCTTAAAGCTCATTTTTGCTAAACACAGTGCTAGGCACAAATTTACTTTAAAAAATAAATGTAATAAACCATGCCTGTGTGGAAAGTGCGTTAAACATCTGTAGCTTGAAGAATCTTTGTTTTTCGGCCATGCTGTGTGGCTTGTAAGACCTTAGTGCCCTGGCCAGGAATTGAATATGGGCTCCAGCAGTGAAGGCGAAAAGTTCTCTTAACTATTGGATCACCAGGGAATTGCCAAGGATCATTTTTAAATAAACACATACATCACCATCAATGAGGTGAAAAAGAATTTTGCCAGCAGTTCCCCTGCCAGTCCCCCTCCTCACCACACCTGCTCTTGATCACGTTCCTTGCTTTCCTTCTAGGAAACCACCTTTGGGTCGTTTATGATCATCACTACTTGTTTTGATACTCATCGGTTTGGTGATCTTGGGCACATGCCTTGTGTTAGTTGCTCAGTCATGTCCGAATCTTTGTGATCCCAAGGACTGTGACCCAGCAGACTCATCTGTCCATGGGGTTTTCCAGGCAAGAATACTGGAGTGGGTTGCCATTTCCTCCTCCAGGAGATCTTCCCAACCCAGGGGTCAACCCCATGTCTTCTACATTAGCAGGCAGATTCTTTACCACTAAGTCACCAGCCTCTTGGAATTTTGTTTTCTCAGCTATAAAATGGAGATGGATTTGCTCTCAGAGAGGCTGAATAGCTCCTGATTATTAGCACACAATCCAGGGCTAGTTTATCAGGTTCAAGTTCCAGCTTTGTTACTGACAAGCTGTGTGATGTTAGGTGATTCACCTAGACTTCCCCTAACTTTCTACTTGTAAAGTGATGTTGTAGTACACAACTGTTAGGGTTGCCCTAAGGAGTAAATGGAGCAAAGTGTTTAAGAGCACTTAGAACACCACCTGGGGTGTGATAAATACTATTCATAAAAAAAGCTACGTATTGCTTTCATTATGCTTTTGTGTATATGGGGCATAAAAGGTAATGGAAGATGATATTAATGTATGGAGATTGGATTTTGCCTCAGTTTTTGAACTGGTAGCCAGAAAGTTTCTGAGTTCCTTCAGTCTTTCATCTACTCTATTTTCCCAAACCCCACTTCTTACAGCTACCAAATTGGTTGGCTAGACCTGTACCAGGGTCCTAGCCCAGGCCATGACCCCTCACCTGGGTCAGAGATGTTCTTTCTCTGATGGGATTCATGCAGCGAGTAGCACAAACTGATGCTGAGATTAAAACAGCACAAACTTTATTCAATGGCCAAAGAATGGAGAAGTAGGAACCTAGTTTGCAGATCAACTTCTTGTTCCAGTTCAGGTAGAGACACCAAATATATAGAAGGTTCAAGGTAAAAGGGAGGGAATTGGAAAGAGGGGGAGGAATATTCATGAGTTATCCAAGGACAACACTGGTTTATGGAATTCTGCAGGCCCAAATACTGGGGTGGATAGCCATTCCATTCCCCAGGGGATCCTCCCAACCCAGGGATCAAACCCAGGTCTCCTGCATTGCAGGCAGATTCTTTACCAGCTGAGCCACCTGACCTCCTGACCCGCCTCTTGAGAAATCTGTATGCAGGTCAGGAAGCGAAGGTTAGAACTGGACACAGAACAACAGACTGGTTCCAAATAGGGAAAGGAGTATGTCAAGGCTGTATATTATCACTCTGCTTATTTAACTTATATGCAGAGTACATCATGAGAAACGCTGGGCTGGATGAAGCACAAGCTGGAATCAAGATTGCTGGGAGAAATATCAGTAACCTCATATATG
>NW_011495032.1:37614931-37618817 GCF_000754665.1 Bison bison bison
GAAAAGTTATGACCAACCTAGATAGCATATTAAAAAGCAGAGACATTACTTTGCCAACAAAGGTCTGTCTAGTCAAAGCTATGGTTTTTCTAGTAATCATGTATGGATGTGAGAGTTGGACTATAAAGAAAGCTGAGCCCCGAAGAATTGAGGCTTTTGAACTGCAGTGTTGGAGAAGACTCTTGAGAGTCCCTTGAACTACAAGGAGATCCAACCAGTCCATCCTAAAGGAGATCAATCCTGGATATTCATTGGAAAGACTGATGTTGAAGCTGAAACTCCAATACTTTTGCCACCTGATGCAAAGAACTGACTCATTGGAAAAGACCCTGATGCTGGGAATGATTGAAGGCGATGACAGAGGATGAGATGGTTGAATAGCATCACCAACTCAATGGACATGAGGTTGAGTAAACTCTGGGAGTTGATGGTGGACAGGGAGGCCTGGTGTGCTGCAGTCCACAGGGTCACAAAGAGTTGGACACAACTGAGTGACAGAACTGAACTGATTCAAGGACAAGGCTGTGGTTTGGATCTGGAGACCAATGCAACACCTCTTCTCAGTCTATATGGGTGCTAGTGGGTGTGTCAGCATATGCTAATACATTACAATGAGCATTTTACAAGACTCCTGGGCTAGTGGAAGTCAGCTATGTCAACATCTTGGGCCTAGGTGATTCTAAACAGTTCTTGTTTCTTCTCTTTGCAGCTTCCTTCTGAAACTTAGATAAAAGTAATCGGTCTCCATTTGATAGAGGGGCAGGGATGTGATTTTGGAGTGACAGCCTTACATTACCAGTAATCAACAGGATATTACAGAGGCTTTCTGTAACTAAAGTGCCATTTTTTCCATTGAAATAAAATGCACATATAAAATTTATCATCTTTTAAAACTGTGCAAATCAGTGATTTTTAGTATATTCATAAAGTTGTAGAGCCATCAACCACTATTTAATTTAGAACATTTCCATCACCCCAAAAAGAAGGCACATTCTGATTGCCAGCTATTTTCTGTTCTTCTCTCTGGTAACCATTAGTATATTCTCTGTCTCTATTAGTTTGCCTATTCTGGACATTGTGTATACATGGAGCCATATACATCATGTGGTCTTTTGTGCCTGACTTCTTTCATTTAGCATGTTTCTAAGGTTCATGACATAGCATGTATGAGTACTTCATTCCTTTTTATGATCAAATAATATTCCATTATTTGAATATACCACATGTTTATTTATTTATCAGTTGATAGACATTTGAGTTGTTTCCACTGTTTGGAAGAAAAATGGTGAACATTTGTGTACAAGTTTTTATGTGAACACATGTTTTCAGTTCTCTTGGGTATATACATGGGAGTAGAAATGCTGGGTCATGTGATAACCCAAAGGTTAGCTTTTTTTTCTAATGAATTAATTTCTTTTTGGCTGGGTCTTTGTTCCTATGTGAGGGCTTCCTCTAGTTATCGTGCATGAGCTTCTCATGGTGGTGGCTTCTCTTGTTGCAGAGCACAGGCTCTAGGGCCTGATGGCTCAGTGGTCGTGGTGCATGGTTTTTGTTGCCCCACGGCATTTGGAATCTTTCCAGACCAGGGATCACACTCATGTCCCCTGGATTGGCAGGAGGATTCTTAACCACTGGACCATCAGAAAAGTCCGATGATTAGCCTTTTAAGGAACCACCAAACTGTTTTCCACAGCAGCTGCACCATTTTTACTTTTCTACGAGCAGTGTATGTAAGGGTTCCAATTTCTCCACCAAAGTGACATGATCAGCACTTGGCTCCACATATTACAGCTAATGCAGAATTATACAGCACAGCAGGTTTCATTGTAAAATCCTGTCCAGCAGTCTCCTGGCAGAGACAGTGTTTCTTTCTGGAACTGAACGATGACTTCTGAAGTAATGTGATGCAAAGAGCTACCTGGACACATCCTTGGCCTGTGATGTTTTTGCCTAAGGGCAGCCTGCTGGGATGGTCAGGCTGCAGGATGGGTGATTCCAGCCCCAGCCCATACAGGGTGCTGACAATCACCCTATGCTGGCCATCTCCAAACAAAGTTAATAACTCAGGCCTTTGGAGGCTCCACACAAGAGCCATTTTAGGATAAATTTGGCTCCTAAGATTGCTAAAACTTTTAATCTCTAAAGAGTAAGTAAAGAGGATTCAAGGAAATGTAAAACATGCTTTAATATCTCATACCTAACTTTACTGAGGAATGTTAAAAAATGAATTTCCCATTTGGGGCTTTCAGCTGAAGCATCATTTCTCTTGCTATTTTATTACTTACAGTATTCTCTTCACTTCCTCTGTAATTTATATAGATTTTTGTTTGCAATTTAAATTGAATCTCTTTTATTTTAATGAGGATACGAAATAGGAAGATATGGCAATGATAATAACTTCCATCTCCAATATTACTGCCATATATACTCTTTAAAAATAACTTTCTTAGTCTGAAAAATCTAGGGCAAGGTCATTTTTGTGCTGTACCTGCTTTATCAGTCTACATGGTTATCTTTAAATGTCCCCAAACATGAGAAGTCCCAAGAGTGATCTTTTTTTTAATGGTTGAAATGTATCTACTGAAAATGGGTTTTTTTAATTGGAACTTGCCACTTTTCCTACCACAGTAATGGGAGTTTACTGAATGGGAAGCAATTTCAGCACTTAAATGTGCTGATGTTTTGTTTCTTAATCACTTTAATGAGTTTCATACAACTAGAAATGGAATAGAATTTTCAGTGGAAATATAATTAAACGGAAAAGTCATTTCCTGTACTTGTAATTTCCACCTGATCATTTCTGTATTCACCTCCACAGAATATCTGCCTTATAGGCTTATGTCATCAGTGTTAGTCACTCAGTCATATCTGAATCTTTGCGTCCCCGTGGACATAGCCCACCAGGCTCCTCTGTCCGTGCAATTTCCAGGCAAGAATACTGGAATGGGTTGCCATTTTCTTCTCAAGGCGATCTTCCCAACGCAGGGTTTGAACCCAGGTCTCCTGCATTGCAGGCAGATTATTTCTGTCTGAGCCACCAAGGAATGTATCGATATTTTAATACCCATTAACTTGCATAGTTCACTCAGGTCATGAAAGCTGAAAACAACAAAAATACATAATAAGTTTTCTTACAAATCAAGTGCAGCAAGACAAAGTATAACTTCAAAACCGCAATTTTTCTTTTTTAAGGCTGATATGTTTACAACTTTATCTAATTTTGCTTGAATTGCCAATGTCTTACCTATATCCAGATCGGTGTTTTAATTATGCCTTTTCAATCTGGACTGCTTGAGAAGGCAATGGCAACCCACTCCAGTACTCTTGCCTGGCAAATCCCATGGATGGAGAAGCCCGGTAGGCTGCAGTCCATGGGGTCGCTAGGAGTCGGACACGACTGAGCGACTTCACTTTCACTTTTCACTTTTCACTTTCATGTGTTGGAGAAGGAAATGGCAAACCATTCCAGTGTTCTTGCCTGGAGAATCCCAGGGACGGGGGAGCCTGGTGGGCTGCTGTCTCTGGGGTCGCACAGAGTTGGACACGACTGAAGTGACTTAGCAACAGCAGCAGCAGCAATCTGGCCTGCTTAAGACTGTTCTCAGAGACAACAGTAACATGAGTCAGTAAAAACTGTAAAAGATCTTTGGAAATGCTCATGTTTGAATGATTTTGCTGAGAAGCAGTAAACAAGAAAGTTTTACCGTTTTGCATTGTGATACCAACACATAAAAGGCCACTGATTTTGTTTAATTTGTTCTAATTATCTAAATGTAGTTCAGTTCAGTCACTCAGTCGTGTCTGACTCTGTGACCCCATGAATCGCAGCACGCCAGGCCTCCCTGTCCATCACCAACTCCCGGAGTTCACTCAAACTCACGTCCAT
>NW_011495032.1:37619292-37638375 GCF_000754665.1 Bison bison bison
TCACTTTCATCAAGAGGCTTTTGAGTTCCTCTTCACTTTCTGCCATAAGGGTGGTGTCATCTGCATATCTGAGGTTATTGATATTTCTCCCAGCAGTCTCGATTCCAGCTTGTGTTTCTTCCAGTCCAACGTTTCTCATGATGTACTCTGCATAGAAGGTAAATAAGCAGGATGAAAATATACAGCCTTGACGTACTCCTTTTCCTATTTGGAACCAGTCTGTTGTTCCATGTCCAGTTCTAACTGTTGCTTCCTGACCTGCATACAGATTTCTCAAGAGGCAGGTCAGGTGGTCTGGTATTCCCATCTCTTTCAGAATTTTCCACACTTTATTGTGATCCGCACAGTCAAAGGCTTTGGCATAGTCAATAAAGCAGAAATAGATGTTTTTCTTTTCAGAATGGACTATTGAAATAACTTCATTTGTAAGTTTGGTATATTGCTTTTGAGACTCTAGCAGGCATTTTGGAAAGGTGGTACTTTTTTTAATCTTAAATGTGAAACTTGCAGGTTTTATATTTCAGTGTGCAAGTTGTTGACAGGCTCACTGTGCATTTAATTAATATAGTCCAGTTGGATTTACCTAAATGCACATTGGGGAAAATAGTTTTAGGCTTGTGATTAGATAAGTAGTTTAAAGCCAAGTCAGTCTCAACTCGTTCTTTTTTTTTTTTTTTTTGACCATGCCAAGTGGCATATCAGATCTTAGTTCCCTGGCCAGGGATTGAACCTGCACCTCCTGCAGTGGGAGTGTGGAGTCTTACCCACTGCACAGGTAGGGAAGTCCATCCTTTTTTTTTTTTAAGTAATTTATTTATTTGTCTGCACTCAGTCTTTCTAGTTGCAGAGAGTGGGGGGCTACTCTCTAGTTGAGGTGCTTGGGCTTCTCTCTGGGGTGGCTTTCCTTGTGGAGCACGGACTTTAGGGTGCATGGGCTTCAGCAGTTGTAGTTCACAGGCTCAGTAGTTGTGGCGTGGGGACTTCCTTGTTCTGCAGTATGTGGGATCTTCCTGGACCAGGGATCGAACCCATGTACCCTGCTTTGCAAGGCAGATTCTCAACCACTGGACTAGGGAACCCTCCTCCTTATGTTTTTAAATGCAAAGATTTTTCAACAGGATGGAGCTGAGGTGCAGACTTTCACTAGTGGGCCTCTTCACCTTAAAGATGGAGGCAACAGCCACTTTCTCTTTAGCAAGTCTACAGTAGGGTTTCCCCTTACACCGTGAGTAGATTTGTTCTGGGTCACATCCTCTCTCCATAAGCACTGATGACTCACATTATGTGGGACAGTCATTTAATATCACTGTAATCTGTTCTTCCTAAATGATTTTTCTTATCTTTCACATGTACAGTACAGCTATCTTGGTAACTACTAGCTTGACAAAGCTGTACATTTAGTGATGCTAACAGAAGTGTGGGGTCTGTATCCTGCTTAGGACTCATCTGAGCTGTAGTCTCTGTAAAATTAGACCATAAGACCTCTCCCAAATGAGATGCTAAATGGCAAGGAACTTTGTAAACTATACTATAAACCTGTTCCAACATGAGGTTTTGGTTTTTTAAACAAATGAACCCTGAGAAAATCTCTTTCTGTATTTAGTCTTAATATTCATTGCCAGGTGTTTCTTGAAATAGTTTCTTTCATTGCACAATGGTGTATTAAAAAGTATTTTCCATGTCTTGTATATTATGAATTACTAATCTTTTACTATTTACTAATTTATTTCCAGTGCTGCTGTTTTACTATTCTAGATGCTAGATATAATCTCAAAAGTTTTGTGGTTCCTCAAAGTTAAACTGAAAAGAAACAGCCTTTCCAGACCAGGACTATGCAAACTCTTCATCTGGGCACTTCAGGGTCAGGTAGCAGTAATTAAGGCAAGTTGGATTGAGGTTATTACACCACAGTGCTTCCCTAAGATTAGACTCCTCTAGGCCATATGATTTAAGTAGTTTGAACACCTCACTCATCTTTTTCTTTCCCTTATATTCCCTCTTTGAACAGATGTTTATTTAATGAAGGGAAGAAAGGAAGTGGGAAAGAGGAGAGAATTATAATGGTTAGATAAGAATAGTGAAAAGGTTATTTCGATTATACTTCTGAGGAGCTAACTAGCAAGTTAAATAAGTATTTGAATCCACCTAAATGTGGTAAAGTGGAAAATATAAAATTATCTGGAAGAGATAAAATGACAAGACCGAATCTGGGTTTAGGGACTGACAGACTTAGCAAATCGTGTATTTAAATCACCAGAATCTATGAGACTGACGCACTACCTACTGTGCTAATGAGGCACCTTGCTGCTGCTGCTGCTAAGTCACTTCAGTCGTGTCCGACTCTTAGCGACCCCATGGACTGCAGCCTACCAGGCTCCTCCGCCCATAGGATTTTCCAGGCAAGAGTACTGGAGTGGGGTGCCATTGCCTTCTCTGATGAGGCACCTTGCTTGCTTGCTTGCTAAGTCGCTTCAGTCGTGTCTGACTCTGTGCAACCCCATAGACGGCAGCCCACCAGGCTCCCCCATCCCTGGGATTCTCCAGGCAAGAACATTGCAGTGGGTTGCCATTTCCTTCTCCAATGCAGGAAAGTGAAAAGTGAAAGTGAAATTGCTCAGTCGTGTCCAACTCTTAGCGACCCCATGGACTGCAGCCTACCAGGCTCCTCCATCCATGGGATTTTCCAGGCAAGAGTGCTCGAGTGGGGTGCCATCGCCTTCTCTACGAGGCACCTTAGATCACCAAAATTTAGAGCCATGTACATAAGTTTTCAAATGTTTGCTGAGTAACAAAGAAAAAAAAACATTTAGGAGGAATCTTTATCTTCCCCCTGAAGTTCTTTCTTTTCGGCTGCATCGGGTCTTGGTTGCAGCAGCAGGATCTTTTGTTTCGGCACAGGGGCTTAGTTGCCCCGTGGCACGTGGCCTCTTAGTTTCCCACCCAGGGATCAAACCTGTCTCCCGTGCATTGGAAGGCAGATTCTTGGCCACTAGACCACCAGGGAAATCCGGCCCTCCCACCCCACCTCTCGCCAATTTCTTTATGTAAAAAAGAAGACACAATATTCAAGTGATGGAATGTAAATCTTTTATTAAACAGTTGTCTTTCCACAGTAGTAAAGCTTTGGCACATACAGTATAAAAAATAATCACCAACCATAATTAGACCAGATTCCTCTTATCAACTGCATACTAAGTATCTTCAGTACAATTTTTTTTCCATATAAAAATACTGGGAAAAATTGATAAATAACAGGTAAGAAAAAGATATTTCTAGGCAATTACTAGAATCATTTGGAAAAAGTGAGTACTGTAGCTGTTCTGAATACCACAGTACAAAGGACATGCTGTTCCTACAATATTGCGGGCCAGTCAGTTAAGTGGAAGCAGAAGTGTTCAGGTAACTTTCCTACTTAAAATTTTGGTAATATCATTTCAAGACATTTTGTATCTTGGTTGGTGCATGTGCTTCCCTATGGATCCCAATCCAAATCACAAGTTAGAATCACTTCATTTAAAATACTGATCGGCATGGAATATTTTGAAGAATAGATAACCTACTGCTCCCATGTATGAGAAAAGTCTCAAAACACTCCCAGGGTGATGCTTGGAGAAGCTGTGAGTTGAGCTGAAGCTGGAGAAGTTACTCCAGAGCAAAGGGCTTAAGAAAGGAACACATTAACATGGGGTCTGCGAACACCACTCCAGTTTGGATGGACCTTGGCAGAGATCCACGCTTGTTTCTCTGGGTTGGAAATATTACTCTCGGGAATCTTCTCTGTCAGCCTGTACATCCAAAGGCATGAAGCACTCAATTGGGCAGTTGACATTCTGTGAAAATAGAAGAGAGAAGAAAAATCAACAGCAAATACTGTAAAGCCTACAGAAGAAAAAAGGGGAAGGGTGGCTTCTCTGACAGTTACTTATAGATGGGAGAATACTTCTAGCTTTAATCACTTGAGCTATACACTGGGCAACAGGAGATGCTCAAGAGAACCCACATTATATTACAGGATACAGTATTCTCCTCTTAGGTCATGTAAAAGAGCTTTTAAAAATGTGGTTCATTAAGAAGAAAGGTACCTATGGAAAGAGACTCCCTACTACATGCCTAATTGCCTATTAAGGAGAAACGTGCAGGGCGCCAATGTACTTACAGTGTTTGTTCTCTGATGGTATCTCTGGGAATACTGGTTGTAGGAGTGGGCAGTGGAGCCTTCGTTACCCGGTTCAGCCCCAGGTCTGCGACAGTTGTCACAGCGCCAGCCCTGAGAGCAGAGGCATTTAGAAGAGGTTTAGGATAACACAAGAAGATTGCAATTTAGTGCTTGTGTCGAAGAAGAATTTCAGTGCTCAAGCTGGCAGAATACACGCAATTTATCACAAAGGAAGTGTTGGTGATGATTTCATGCATTTATAACTCAGAGAATACATTCTGGCTAGCTTCTCACGATTGTACAGCTGCCTTTGTTTATGCTTTTCCTTTTTCTTGAAATGTCCTGTAAACTCCCATGTATGCTAGGTCACTTCAGACTCTTTGTGACCCTATGGACTACAGCCACCAGGCTCCTCTGTCCATGGGATTCTCCAGGCAAGAATACCGGTGTAGACTGCCATTTCCTTCTCCAGGGGATCTTCCCAACCCAGAGATCGAATCCATGTCTCTCATGTCTCCTGCATTGGTAGGTGGGTTCTTTACCATTAGCACCACCTGGGAACCATCTGGTAAGGCTCATTCCACTCCTTTCTTAATAAGCTTTCCACACTAGATGAAGGGAGAGGTTTTCCTAGAGTCCTAGGGCTTTTAAACCCACTCCAGTACTCTTGCCTGGAAAATCCCATGGATGGAGGAGCCTGGTAGGCTGCAGTCCATGGGGTCGCTAAGAGTAGAAAACCACTGACTGACTTCACCTTCACTTTTCACTTTCGTGCATTGGAGAAGGAAATGGCAACCCACTCCAGTGTTCTTGCCTGGAGAATCCCAGGGATGAGGGAGCCTGGTGGGCTGCCATCTATGGGGTCGCACAGAGTCAGACACGACTGAAGCGACTTAGCAGCAGCAGCAGCAGCAGGGCTTTTAAAAAGGACGTAAGATCACTTGGACAGACACCCTTATTTTACAGGTAAGGGTAAAGAGACCCAGATAAATGACTGGCTGTGAGGAGCCTGAAAATCACACAGTGACTTGCCACCCAGCTGGGTGAATACCAGTCATGTTCTTTCACTGGAAGGTCCTGGGACTTTCCAGTCAAGTGAGCTGCCTTTTGCCTAAATTAACCTGAGTTGGGCTTTTTTTCTTATAACCCAAAGAAACCTAAATAATACGATCACTTTCTTTTTTATATTGCCAGTTAAATATTTCAGAAGTATTTTTCCATTTAAAAGCATATTCCCATAATACATTACCAAGACAATTCAGGTAAATACGTATTATAGAATCAATGAATCTTGCTTTCATATAAATGATGTAATAGTACCCAGTCCTGTCTCTAGTGTTTCATTTAGCACTTTGCTTTAGAACAGGTGTCACACATGAAAGATTTTATGTGCATAAATCAAGAGACAGAGTCTAAAGTGAGACCAAAACTGCACAACAAATTCACTCACCAGCACCCATTTATACAATGAGCACATGACTAGAAATGACTAGGTTCTGTGATCTTTATACAAGTTAATAAGAGACTGAAACTTCCCCTCTACC
This sequence comes from Bison bison bison, assembly GCF_000754665.1. Classification (NCBI taxonomy): domain Eukaryota; kingdom Metazoa; phylum Chordata; class Mammalia; order Artiodactyla; family Bovidae; genus Bison; species Bison bison. The sequence continues at coordinate 37,624,993 of NW_011495032.1, forward strand.
CAACTACAAGTGGTGGGATAAGATCAGAGTAGCTTCCGGGGCTGCCCTCAGCCAGACTCCTGATGACCCTTCCCTGCTGCCAGTTTAATTTTCCTTAAAAAAAAAAAAAAACCCACCTTCCATCACGTTCCCTTTCTTCTTGGGCACCTGCAACTGGCTAATACCAAAGGCATCAACTGGTGAGTCCTACCCAGGAGTGTGAGCATGTTCTTGAGGTACCAGAATTTGAAAAAGCTATTGGGGAGGGTATGTTTTCATTGAAAATAAAGCAATGTTATGTTCCATTGCTTTTATGTGAGTTACAAAGGCATTTTATTTTGAGATTTCGAAGATTAGAGGAAAGAACAGGACTTTGGATTAGAGGAAAGAACAGGACTTTTTTGTTATACTGAAGTAAGACAGATTAGAAATGGTTGAGAAGTACTGGCATAAATAATGGCCTTGCAAGGCCCTCCGTAAGTGGCCCCCACTTCTTCCCATTCAATGTCTTACCACTGACAACAGGCAGAGGGTGATTTCCCCAGAGCCCATCTGTGCCAGCTCCTTGCCATCCCAGGAGGTGTGCTCTCTCTGCTTCCCTGCTGCCTCAACCACAATTTGCTCATCCTAAACCCCAGCCAGTTCATGATTCTCTTTTCCACCAAACCTTGCCTGCTGACATCAGCCTACCTGGGAGTTGGATTTGTCAGACCCACTCAGAACCTGACTTACTCAGCCCGACTTTCAGTGTACGCTAATTTAATTTAATGCCTCCAACTGTGTTGTTAAGATCCAGGACCATCTTTTACTCTTTTTATTTGTCCCATATTCCTGAGCACAACACCCGACCTATGGTAGGCATCTATTTGGGATTAAGGGAGGATATAAAGAAGTGATATTTTCTAAGATCTGGGTATTATTCAGAATATTTAACAGCAGTGTCAAAGGGCACCTGCCCATCAGAATGGAGCAGGAGGCCTAGTGCTCCCCAAACATTTAACACTTTAGTTGCTGAAGAACGGAGGCAGTCTGAGAATAGAAGGTGTAGGGGAGAGGCTGAGGTTGCCAAGAAAGGGGAGAACTGGAAAGGGGTATGCGGTAGTCTTATGTGCCAACAGGAAATGGGCACCCATAGGAAGGGTAACTCTTAATCATTAGCACAGAAACCTCCCCCCTCATCTAAATAGCAAGGAGCCTGGACTATCTGGTCTTACCCGCTGGCCTCCAAAGCATGTGCAGGAGCAAATGGCACCAAGATATTCCTTCTGCCACTGTTCTCCCACATGGTACGTCTTCCCATCGTCATAGCACGTGGCCTCATCTACACAGACACACAAGTCAGAAGTGTTTACAGACCGATAACAGTAATACAGACTTGATCCTTCTATGAGGGTGGGTTCTGTTTTTTTCCTAAGTTTGTATCATCACAGCCCACATTCCACATGTTAATAGGAATCATCCGTACAAGAGGTACTGCTGTACAGATCTTAGGGCAGTATTTCCAAAGACCAGATATAATGAACTAGAAAAAGTTCAATACCAAGACAGAGAGCATATTTTAAAAGTTGAATCCAAAGACTTATAAAGCTTTCTTGTAACATTTCACTGCAGATTATAGTCAAAATACTCAGGTCGGAGAAGTGCTAAAGCGCCCTACGATAACATTAAATCATGGCTCATTTTTGAAGCCTATCTCTGCTTTGCCAAATCAAAAGATTAACAAACCCACTGTTCACTCCTCAAGAAGATCTAAAGTCAATCATTTCCAGGGATGAGAGTTACAGCTTAGTAATGAAAAGCAGGAGTATTCAATAGGCACTAAAAATGATCTGTGGCAACGTACGAGGATCACACTTGAATTCTCCTTTTCCATTTCCAAGACACGTGCAGCTCATCATCTGGCCATTCTCTCCCTGACGATCCCACTTCTCTCCAATCTTGTAGTTCACTCCATTGTCATGGCACCATTCTGGGAGGTGGGGAAAATCAGAGGCAAGGAGTTATTGGCATTTCCGACTCATACGATGCTGAGTGAAAGGGGACATGCCCCCAGATTTTCAAAGCCCTGTATCTGGAAGGAGTAGTAAGGAAAGTTGAAGGTCACGATTCCTCTGACAAGCCACTTTTTTGGTTGGATTTTAAAATATTATCTTTGCAGCTTAACATTTTCTCAGACATCTTAAGAACCAATTTATTCCATCATAATCATTTCACGAGAATAGTCAACGACCTTCATTTGACTTCTCCCTATTAAGATTTAAAATTGGGAAGGCTAAACTAGGATTTGAGTAGGTTTTTAGGAATAGATCATAGATGAAAAGTCACTTTCGCAGAGATCCTGGGTGCAAAGTTCAATTAACCAAAAAGCAAAGATCGGTTGGCTTCTTATAAATATGAAAAGTGAAAGAATAAACCTAAATATCAAAATAAAAACAAAAGTAATGATAAATCAATGGTTGTCATTCCTACAAATAAAACTGGTTCCAAGGAATATCTAAAATTCACAGTTATATATTCTTTAACTTCTATACATAAAAGATGACTTTTTAATCTTCAAAGTTTATACTAAAAACAAACTTCAGAAGTTTGTATAACATACACAACTTCTATTTTATCAACAAGTCAGTCATTCCTAAAACTTTAAAAATGTTATTCAATAATTATGACATCAAGGAAAAAAATATGGAAGTTGAGCCAAAGAATCACATAAATCAGCTTACAGCTCTACTCTCATAACTGTGCCTAAGTACTTACATAGGTAATAAATACATAGACTTAAAAACAATTCAGTTTCAGAAATTAAAAACCACCCAATTGATACCAAGTGTTAAAGCTTCCAAGTCCTAAACAGCAGTACGACACTTACACAGCTCTTTCCATTTTCAAACGGTCAAGCATAGTAGTTCTGCATTGAAAAAATTAGTTGTTTTTATATTTCAGTTTGAATTAAACTGTTTCAAATACATAAGTAAAATACTCTGAAAATCTTTAAAAACTCTATTATGTTGTATTTTCCAGAATACAATTTTTGTATGTGTATGTAGGAGGCTTGTTATAAGGCATAATGGTTAAAACCTATAAAAATAAACCAGTTTTCAATCATAATCACATCTCCTAAAAACAAAGACATAAATGCTAATACTAAATCTCAAAGCACGATAAGCAACTCCTAGAATTATTTTAACTAAAACATATTTTAAAATATTAAAATCTCTCTTAATTAAAAATCAAATATTTTTCAACTGAAGTTGATTCTTGACTATCTACAAATGGATAATCTTTACTCTCTAGATTACTTGGCAAGGTTCAAGCTATCCAATGTGTGTATGTGTATGTATGATATCTGTGTACAGGAGATGTGAAAGAGTTAAGTGTGTGTATATACTATGATATGTGTGTATTTGGTTTGAACTGAAACAGAGTGTTTGTGAGTATAAATGTTCATCTCTTACCATGCTAAACACTAAAGATTCAGAGATTTGAGGTTTCTTTGTGTCTCTGCTACCCTTCATTAGACTTGACTCATTAAGCCTGACTTTATTCATTTATTTTAACAAGAAAACTTAAAAAATCATATTACCATTGCAAATTAATGTTTAATAGTCATATTGAAATACAACCTTTGAGATGAAGCCATATTCAACAAGTAAAATTTCCCATCATTTTTATATGATGCAAAATGTTACTTTGAGTCAAGCAATGTCCCTTCATTTGCTTCATGTTTGGAAGAGGCTTGTCTGCCAAACATGCTTCCTGGCACACTGTGCGATTGCATGGAACTGCAAGAGATGGACAAAGCAAGCTACTCACTAGATGAATCGCATCTGAAATGACCACTGCCAAAGCCTAAGCACTGGCACGAGAGTTTAAAGCCAGAATCAGACAATCGCTCCCACTCCTCTCCAATGGCATAATGGGAGACCGTGTAGGGGTCGAAGCAGGAGTCATCTGTGGGCTGACTCAGGCCCTGGTCAACTACAGGAAGAAAGAGAGAAGGAAAAAAGACATTTTATTATAGCTCTGGACCATAAGAAGAAAACCAAATTATCGTATATGATGACTTATTCTAAACCAAAAATCCCAGCAGCATTAAGAAGCACTCAGTGTTCCATCAGTGCATCAGCTGCTCTAATGAACAATGCTTAGATTTTGCTGGTCAACACTTGCCACAGCCTCTTAAAAGGAGTCCATCTTCCATTTTTGCCCTCAGTTCTAAAAAAAAAAAACTACATCATTTCTGGTTAATATAATTCATAGAACATGGAACAGATCGTGAGGCAATTAAGAACTTCATGGGGTGCAAATGCTGGAAATTCCTCTCCATCAGTATCTGAGTGACCTTAAGCTAGTAATATAATGTTTCTCTGCCTTTTTTCCTTCCTTGGTAATGTGGGGATAATAATAAAAATACTTCCTCCTGCTGAGGATCTTGTGAAGATCACATGCGATCATGAATTCCAGGTACTGGCCTATTGCCAACACTTAGAACATGCTCACCAAATAAAGAGTAATTATTAGAGGGCGCCTTTTGCTTTTAATGGAAAAGTCATAGCAATTTTATATACCATTAAAATGTAATCACATAAATGTGATAGTCACTTTCACTGCATGCTTTGCATAATCGTGCAAAAAGCCTAGATTTTGTACATTATTGTCATAATGGTCAGACTGCTTTACTTTTATCAATAAACCCAACTGTTCCAAGTAAAAGGAAATAGTGGAATATCAGTGACTTAGGAATCACTAATGGAATCTCTTCATGTTGTCTAAGATCCAGTCTTTTATGTTTTGTGAAAGCTGATTTTAAAATAATCTATGCAAATAAAGCATGCTTCAATTCAGTCTCTAAAAATTAAATAAACTAACTTCTGTGACTTTGAATACCACTGCGTACATTTCTTTTCACAGTGCAAAAACAAAAAACTCAAAAGCAATAATATTTGAAGTGCCTAATATTTTGAAAGGGATCAAACTGGAAGAAAATAAGAGTTTTGTTAAAACTAAGACATCTGTAATGTCTCAGAGCTGGGAGAACCTGGCTAGAATGCAGAATATTGCTGTTGGTAATGAGTCGGAAGGAAAAATGGAAGGAACTTAAACTAAGAGGGTTTCAATAACCCTCCTAAAAATAACCAGAAGTAAAGTTTTGGAGATGGAATCTTTTTAAAAAACGATGAGGAAAAAGCACAAAGTCCTTTGTGCTCTTGAAAATTCCTTTCACGTGGCATTCTACTAGCAAAACCACACGAAGCAAAAGGTGTGCATTAAATGGATATATAATTCAATAAGCATAAAATCATCCACGACCCCCCCAAAAAAAAATTCAACTGCTAATTCAGAGGAGTTTATATGTAAAAGAACACAGTGATCTATCAAATGAGAAAGAAGGCTGAGGTTAAGTATCTGGCCATAGGAATAAAACCTATCACTGGGCAGATAGAATTTAGGGTTAGGAAACAGAGAACTCTCCGGTGGGAAGATTCATGGTTCTGATTATTTCTCTATTTCATGTTTCTGGCGAATCTTTAGCTGTCACAGTTTGAAAAGCTAGCTGATACACTACTGGTTTAAAAGGACTTTCTAGGGAATTCCCCAGTAGTCCAGTAGTTAGGCCTTGGCACTTCCACTGCCATGGCCTGGGTTCAATCCCTGGTCAGGGAACTAAGATCCTGCAAGCCACAAGGCATGGCCAAAAAACGAAAACAAACAAATATCCAGGTGCTATAAAGAAGAATCAATGACCATTTAACCTCTATTGCAGGTTTGGGCCTCTATAATCATGAAATATCAGCTAGAATCTGCCTGCCAACACATGAGATGCAGGTTCAATTAATCCCTGAGTCAGAGCCCCTAGTATTCTTGCCTGGGAAATCCCATGGACAGAGGAGCTTGATGGACTACAGTCCATGGGGTCACAAAGAGTCAGACACAAGTGAGTAACTGAGCATATATACACAATCATGAAATAATGTGGGAATAAGGGAGCTCTTTGGACAGAAATGGGCTATGTTGGTAGCATTTTACATCAGGAACAAAACCCAACAGGCACTGATATATATATGCAGATAAGGAATTTCCTTTACAGGTAATCACCAGGACTTCCCTGGTAGCTCAGATGGTAAAGAATCTGCCTGCAATATGGGAGACCTGGGTCCCAGGTTCAATCCCTGGGTTGGGAAGATCCCCTGGAGAAGGGAATGGAAACCCACTCCAGTATGCTTGCCTGGAGAATTCCACGGACAGAGGAGCCAGGCGGGCTACAGCCCATGGACTTGCAAAGAGTCAGACATGACTGAAGTGAGTAACACTTTCACTTTTAATCGTTTCAGTACTTAAACATTACTCAGGAGCAGCAACCTAGTAAGATGAAGAGGGTCTGGCAATAGAGATCTGGAGACTTGTGTCCTGTGTCACACCCGGTACTTACAGCTGGAACTCAGAGTGTTGGACTAAACAATATTTGAAGTCCCTTCCAGGCCTATCACCAAATCATGTTTGAGACTCTTTCTTATTTATTTTACAAACATACTAGGATACTTTGAGGGAAAAAGGATGGAATTTAAAGTTGCTCATTTTCTTCACGGAATTATTTCCCAAAGTCAAAAGACAAAAACGGGAAAAGAACAGTTGCTTGAAGAAGCATCACTGGGCTGGTCCACAGTGTGCCCGAATAACCTGGACATTCACATACCAGAATTGCCCACGGTAACCACCTCCTCGCGAACCTTCTGCCTCTGCTGGTCTTTTACTGCCTCCACTATGATGTTGTAGGTGGCCCCTCTGGTGAGGCCCGTCAAGGTGGCACTAGCAGAGGTTCCAGGAACTCGGAACTGCAATGATTAGCACATCCAAAGCGGGGGAGAAAGTGTTACAGTGAGGAATTGACACGACTTCCCCTATTCTTTTCTCAATAACCCCTACTGTGTAAACAAGCAAAGGCAGACAAATAAAAATGGAGAGTGCAAAGGTCCCAACCAATCAGGGAGTGAAATGGAACTTAAGTGAGGGGTCGTTTCTATCTGCCGGATTTTCCTGCCCCAAATCTACCTACCCTGTGAGCACCATAGTTACCAGGAACCCTCACTAATTCTAGAGACAGCCTCATTTTCGCTCTACTTTAGCTGCAAGTCTGGGCAAGCAGAAGCCCGGGCCATCCCCCCTCACATAAAAGGGGGACACTGTGCTATGTGAGGGACATTCATCCCACCAAGTGGCATCTGACTCCAACATGGGGTCCTTCAAACACTTTGTTTGAGGGGCAAATCCTCAAACTCCTATTTCTAAGCTCATAAGTCTTCAGTTTTTAAAATTTTGCCACTTTCTAAAACTAAGAAAACAGTAAAAACTGGTATCAGCAAAACAAATTAAAGAAGAGAAATTTCAGTGAGCGAATCAATCACTTATAGGCACAGCTTCAGCCAAGGTCTTTCTCCTTTGACATATGGTAGATAATGGGATTTGATTCTTCAAAGACAAACCATAATGATAGCATTTGAGCCCTTCCTAAACAAAAGTCAATTCAGGCAAGATCTCTCTCTCTCTTCTAAGATCATTTCTTTGTCTATATTACTGTGGAACCTCAAACAATTGAGAGTAACAGAAGTAATTTTATTCTCTCCACTAAATGAAAGCTAATGACACTGTCTGGTACATCTCTTAGTAGAGTCATCTTGAGATTAAAAAAAAAAAAAAAATCAGGACTTTAAGGGATAAATGTATACATATAGCTGATTCACTTTGCTGTACAGCAGAAACTAATACAACACTGTAAAGCAATTAAACTCCAATCAAAAAAATACCAAGACTTAAGCACATCACATTTCTAAGAGGTCCTAGAAGTAGGGTCACTGGACATCAGAGCTTTGGTCATTTCAGTAGCTTAGCTTACTTTTCCCCCAAGTGTCCCAGAAGTAAAAGGAAACATGAGTTACCTGTAAGGGTTCTTCATCAATGCCAACTGGATGACATGAAATGATATACTCAGAGCTTTCCTGGAATGGGGTCCATGAGATGGTTGTCTGAGAGAGAGCTTCTTGTCCTGTAGAAGCATTTGGATTGAGTCCCACAACGTGAGGGTAGAGATGATGGTCTACGTCTCCCCTGGGGACATGACCAATTTGGATCTCCTCATTTACATTCGGCGGATACGGTCTTGGCCTATGCCTTACGGGGGTGGCCGTTGTGGGCGGTGTGGTTCGCCTAAAACCATGCTCCTCAAAGATCATTTGTTGCCCAAGACTGGGCTGCTGACCAGAAGTGCCGGGAAGCTGAATACCGTTTCCAGTGTCATACCCAGGGTTGGTGATGAAAGGGGTCTTTTGAACTGTGGAGGGAACATCCAAGATCTCTGGTCCATGAAGATTGGGGTGTGGAAGGGTTACCAGCTGGGGGAGCTCATCTAGCCAAGAGAGGTTAGAGCCAAAAAAGCAAAGCGTGTTAAGCTCCCAGAAGTAGCCTCAGGAAGTCATTATCAATTCAGGCAACAACAACTATTTTACAATCTAATCAAAGCTCCTGAAAAATTAGCAGTTTTTAAATCACAAAACACTTTTTTTCCCCCAGAAAGAAATCTTTATGATTTTTCTCAAAGTTTTCTTTATAGTTTAGAAGGAAAAAAAGTGTTAGTATGAATTTATCATACAAAGCTTTGAAACGCTAAGCCACATAAAAGCTGCCTCTGCTCGAATTAAGCCTAATGGAACTGAAATATGCAGGCTTTTTTCCCCTCTTTCTCACTTGAGAATCATGTTATAATTACTAGAATCTAGACGAATTATATCAGCATCTGAAGTATGAGAATATCAGAGGTTTGGTGCAGTAGTTTTTCATCATTTGAAATGTTAAGAATAGGTTAAAACACATAACGTAAAATTCATTTAAAAATTCTATCAGCATAAAGCATTTTATTCAAATTAAACTGAAATTGGATAAAAAGTAAGACATTATTTAGTTCAAGCTTCAGAAACCAAATAGTAAATAAAGACAAATGAGAAAGAGTTTTCTCTTCCCTCCCCTCTTTTTATAAAAACACTTTTAACTCCAAAAGAATATACAGACCAACAGCAATGATCGAAACTTGGCTTTTACATTCTAATATCTGGTTTGAACTTTCTAAAGATGAATAAAAGGTCTTTATAGTGACTGGCTAGGAAAAAAATAAAACTGAACTCTGCAGATGGTCAGGCCATTCTTGCTATCAAAAAGCACAACATACATGCTAGGCTGTTAGAGGAAAAAGAGTTCCATGAGAAATACATCAAAACCCGGAGCATTTTTTCACTGCAAGATAAATCGTCTGTAATTAGTTTTGTCATGGCCGGCTCCCCATTACCCAGAAGGTGCTCGTTACCTGTCTTTTTCCTCCCAATCAAAGGCTCACTCTTCTGATTGTTCTTGAGGGCAATGACTTGGATTGTGTACTCTGTTCCTGGTTCCAGACCTGATGGAAGGACAAATCATTACATTACATCTGTGGGCTCAGCTCATCAAATGGAAGTTGATCTTTGAAGCAAGCATCCTCTCTTCAGCTGGTCGCCAGCCTCTTGAAAGGCAATGGAGACTTTGCTTTGCGTCTGTAAACACTCAAATACTCTGTATACAATGGGCACTTAGCAAATTAATTATCTTCCTATCAAATCTGACACCCGAATAAGCACTTTAACTTCTCTGGGGTATTCTTTTAACATGTTGTCTCATCTGCTCTTTGAATTCAATAAAACCTATCAGCATTGTACACTGCCAGCGAAATACACATTTAGGAGCAATCAATGCAGACTGCATACATGAATCTACTTAGTGCCTAGGCCAGACCACTCCCAGTGGCAGGATCAATGAAAAGTCAGACTACAGAACAGTGCTCTGCAGAAAGAATGTTCACTCTTTGTGTGGTCCTGGTAGGAAGTATCCAAATCAACACCTTCCATATCTGATTCTGTTTTCCTAACTCCAAAGTTTCTAAAAAAGCAGTGTTTCCTGGTACCTGTATGTTCTATAGGATATTTTAAGTCAAGATGATATCCTATATACACAGTTTTAATTTCTTGGACAAAAATGATACCAGAGGCCTATGATCTCTTATTCCCCATCCCAAGCACACTCTCCAGTATGAGTGAGAATCAATTTGCCTCAAGAACTATCCTGAGAAACTGGATAATGAAGGCCATGAGAGGTGGCACTCTGGCAAATCTTCTAGCTTATCTTTCTTTAGGTTGCCGAGTAAGAGAACAGTGTCAGCATTTGGTAGTTTGCTTTGAAAAATGTCTTTTTCTAGGAAGAACTGATATGTGTTTGGCAAACATACAGCAAATAAAAAGATTCCAGAATACCATTATGACAGTACTGAAATTATTGCATTTTCATGAATTCATGACTTCTGAGATGTATTGCGCTTAACAGCTCCTGTGTAGACAATGCCCTCTGAAGTTATCAGAAATGGGCTTCTTGATCTGATGGTAGAGCACCAAAGACACAGCTGTAGTCTGCTAAGCACTTTGTGTGTCCCAAAGAGTAACAAGGAAAATGGTAGCATGGATGCAGCAATACCAGTAATAGTAGCTTCTGTGACACCAGGGCGGGGCCGAGGGACCACTTCTCTAGGAGGGGACCCAGGCTTCTCGTACTTGATGATGTAACCAGTAATCCTGGCACGGGGTGGCTGCCATGATACCAGCAGGGAGTTGGGTGTGGTGGCCAGGAAACGCAGGTTGGATGGTGCATCAATGGCTAAAAGAAAACAAAATTACATTTATGTAAAAATAAACATTTATTCATTTCCCTAGACTTTAAAAATGGACTTGAATCTAAGAATTCTATAAACTGTAAAAATGATTCACTGTGATCTTAATACAGAAGTATCAACCTCATTTTTGTTGCTCAAGTCCACATGACTGATCATACATACATATAAAGGGGCATTTCTTCAGTAGAAAGTGTAGTTACCAGTGGAGGCATCGATGACCACAGGGGAGCTCCGGGCATTGTCATTCAAGGTGTACAAGTGGATCTTGTAGTCAGTACCAGGTTGTAAACCTGAAATTGGTAAAGAGATGATTTTTATCTGATCTCCATTAACTAGGAAAATTTTCAAACTCATCTGTGATTTTCATGATTCCTCCTATCATTGCCTAGTTATACAAACCACTAAAGTGGTTCAAACTGAATAAATTAGAGCATGGTATGGGTGTTAACTGTCCATGAGAAATATATATATATCAAAAGAAAGGCACTGATGCACACAAAGACAATTCCTAAAATAAATTTTAAAATACAAAAATGCTGTGTTAAAAGTGGCCATTTTGGTGATAAATAGGGGTGAGGACCTATTATCTGTGTTTTAATCTGATGGTCACTAGTTGGTAACTGGGATCAGAACTTTAAACCTCAAAAAGTTCTAAACTGACCCAGATATTAAACATTCTCTGACAACAACTTTGATCTTTGTGAAATAGTACTGTTTCCTTTTTAAATTTAATTTTGCTTTACAATCTACATAAATGTTAAAAACTATACATTCTTTCTGAGTTTCTTTTGGATTTCAAGCATTTGTATAATTTTTTTTTTTTCATAAGAAAGGGTTCATTGCTGAAAGATCAAATTTGATGAATGGGACTTTCTCTGGCAAACATTAGCAAAACCAGGCATTTACAGGACAAAATTTTTGATCACAGGATGAAAACAGGTTGTAAACAATAGAGCTGGGTTATCATAAAACACTGAAGATAAATTTAATCAGTGTAAGTGGTAGAAAAACTAATAAGCTAATTTATGTTGTGAATTGCAGTTAACAAATGTGGTCAGAAGAGTGGGTTCTCAGACCTGTGATGGTGTAACTTCTGACATCTGGCCTGATGGTTCTCTGAATTGGGGTCTGGCCATTTGCTGGGATAGCATCAACTTGGAAGCCGGTGATCGTCTCAGTTTTAGTTCTCCAGCTAATGGTGATGGTGGTCTCAGTAGCATCTGTCACACGGGCCCTTCTTGGAGGGCTGACATCTGCATGGGATGATAGCCATAGATTAGTATTAGTGCCTGGCTGGCTCATATAGTTAAGGTTTTGATACTAATTTTTTTTTATATACCAAATATATCCATTTTTATATATTACTAATAATGTGTAGATTTTCTCCTATGGCAACCAGAGAGAAAAGCTGCCAGTAATCAGGAAAAAAGAAAATATTCACCTCGTGTATCTGTTTTTTTGAGAAATGAAAAGCTTTAGAGATATGGCCAGTGTTTTCCAAGGCTGGCTTTAGGTATCTATAAATACCTCAGCAAGTGTTAAAATTATTGTTATCACAATATAAAATATATGTAGTAACATAAGGAAGGCATATATATTATACATGTATATATAATATATATATAATAATACATTGCTAGTATTTTGTCATTCTTATAAGGATTCATATTTTTTCTCAACAGGTATGATGCCATCCTTGCTTTGTAGATCAGAAAACTTTGACACTTTATTTGATTTCTGAAATTTATTTGATTTTGTTTATAAAGAATGTTAATCAACACTAAAAAGTTTGATTACTCACTCTCCAGAGTTGTAACGACTCCCTGAGCCGGTCTGCTTGTCAAAGTGTCCTTAAGAGCATAGACACTCACTTCATATTTGGTGGCAACCTAGAAAGAAGGGCACGGTAAGCTTCAGCAATGCGATATTCTGAAGCCCGGGAATTTTCACTCCAGCATTCAAAAAAATGCAATGGTTAGAAAAGAAAAAGACAAAGCTAGCGAAAACCACAGACATTCTTAGCTTAATCTGCAGATGATCAACAACATATTTAACTACATGAATTTAAAAATGTATTTAGGGTTAAGCCCAAGTAAGCTATAATTCAGTTATTTCCACTCAACTGACACAAAATGAGGAAAATGCTATTAGCCTGTTTTCTCCTTTGTGACTTGAAAGGTGCAAACCATGAATCTGTCTGATCATAGAGAGGAAGAGAATAGTCTTATCTTTGAACCCTCTTTCTGTAGTTTCTCCTGAAATTGGCCTTATGTTAAGAAGTACACTAGTTTCCTAGGTACCTGGTTAGCTCTTTGCATGTACCTCTAGAGGTTAAAAATGACTTCAGGAAGGTAGTATTAGGCTGTGTTGGTAAAAATTGGAGAGTATTTCTTGCAAGGGTAATAACATTCAGAAAAGCCAAAAATAAGATGGATTTATGCATTCAGCCTATGGCTATATAAATTGCTCCCCCCACCACACACACACACACTATTTTAAAATAAACAGAATACATGTAAGAGCTATGCAACATCCAGTGCTCCTCATAAAATCCTGTCATCTGGAAAAGCTTCATTCTACTTGACACAAAATTATGACAAAATTAATCTGACAGCAAAGAACACAGATTTCTTATGACATTTTTTTCCACCACTGTCAACTGTGTA
>NW_011495032.1:37638475-37682682 GCF_000754665.1 Bison bison bison
CAACAGGTATGATGCCATCCTTGCTTTGTAGATCAGAAAACTTTGACACTTTATTTGATTTCTGAAAGAGAATAACTGCGGGTTATTGATATTGCAGAAAACTAGAATCTGGGCCACCATTGTCTAATACTCACGACACTGTTAAGATACAACAGAAGCCGGCATGCCCTCCCCAACCTTCACTCTATGAAAACAAATTCTAACCAGTAGAACAGAACCTAAGTGTAAGTCCTAGTTCATTGCACTAACACTATCACACCATGATTTTATGTATGTGCCAGTACACCACTTTCTGGAGAGGGCCACAGAAGTAACTCAAAAAGATAGGTAAGCTAATCAATTTCCAAATCGGGAATCAATCCATTGTTAACTTAGTGATCTAGAAAGCATTTGCCATTCTTTAATTTTTGTTTATAAAGAATGTTAATCAACACTAAAAAGTTTGATTACTCACTCTCCAGAGTTGTAACGACTCCCTGAGCCGGTCTGCTTGTCAAAGTGTCCTTAAGAGCATAGACACTCACTTCATATTTGGTGGCAACCTAGAAAGAAGGGCACGGTAAGCTTCAGCAATGCGATATTCTGAAGCCCGGGAATTTTCACTCCAGCATTCAAAAAAATGCAATGGTTAGAAAAGAAAAAGACAAAGCTAGCGAAAACCACAGACATTCTTAGCTTAATCTGCAGATGATCAACAACATATTTAACTACATGAATTTAAAAATGTATTTAGGGTTAAGCCCAAGTAAGCTATAATTCAGTTATTTCCACTCAACTGACACAAAATGAGGAAAATGCTATTAGCCTGTTTTCTCCTTTGTGACTTGAAAGGTGCAAACCATGAATCTGTCTGATCATAGAGAGGAAGAGAATAGTCTTATCTTTGAACCCTCTTTCTGTAGTTTCTCCTGAAATTGGCCTTATGTTAAGAAGTACACTAGTTTCCTAGGTACCTGGTTAGCTCTTTGCATGTACCTCTAGAGGTTAAAAATGACTTCAGGAAGGTAGTATTAGGCTGTGTTGGTAAAAATTGGAGAGTATTTCTTGCAAGGGTAATAACATTCAGAAAAGCCAAAAATAAGATGGATTTATGCATTCAGCCTATGGCTATATAAATTGCTCCCCCCACCACACACACACACACTATTTTAAAATAAACAGAATACATGTAAGAGCTATGCAACATCCAGTGCTCCTCATAAAATCCTGTCATCTGGAAAAGCTTCATTCTACTTGACACAAAATTATGACAAAATTAATCTGACAGCAAAGAACACAGATTTCTTATGACATTTTTTTCCACCACTGTCAACTGTGTAAGAGATGACCTAATACTTTACTCCAGTGAAAAACACACTTCTTACCATGAGTCCTGACACAACCACGGATGAGCTATCGGGAGCAAGGTTGATTTCTTTCATCGGTCCAGTCTTCTCCTTCGGGGTTACCCGCACTCGATACCCAGTGAGCTGAACATTGGGTGCCGTCCACTGGGCAGTCAGGCTGGTTGGTGTCACCTGAGTAAACTTCAGGTTGGTTGGTGCAGGAATGGCTGTTGGGATGGTTATCGGTTAGAGTTGATCTTATATAAATGGGGGAAAGGGGGAAATAAAGTGAATTCCAACGAGTACATAGGTTGTGCTTGTTTGGTTTGGTAGGTACCCCAGTCAAGCAAAGATTCAGTATAGAAAAGTACAAAAGGGGATGCAAAATGAAGAAAATGCTTGCTGAAAAATAAAGTGCTTTTTAATCCAGCAATGCTCAGGATCACTGGAAACATCTGGGTAAATGCCAACAGTCTAAGAGAATTTAGGTTTTAGTAGTTTGGTTTTTTTTTTACTTCTTTCCCTTAACAAATTAAAAAAAAAAAAGTCACATTGGTTTATTGACCATTAGGATTGATTTTCCATTTCTAAGGGAAGATGAGCAGCAGCCCCCTTCTGACAAAAATTATCTTTGTACAGAAAACCATTTCACAGAGTATTCCATTCCAAAGATAGAATTATGTTTTTATTGTCTTTATTTGGACCCCATCACTGCTAAATCTGAAGTATTCTCCGTGGTGCAGCATAGGAAGAAAATTGGCTCACAAGAGAAGCAGAAAAGAGAAGCAAAGAGCAATAATACGGATTGTCACCTCCAGGTTTTACGCTGTCACAAGGGGACATCTTTAGCATCCCACGCTGCTTCAGAGACAAAGCACAAGAAGATAAAGCATGGTGGAAAGCATCTGCCCTACCAACTCTTTCCTATGCATCTGATTCTTAGGCCTTTAAGCAAAATTATACACTGAGCATGTGACCTCTAACCAGAGAAGGAAGGGCTTACCCATGTTTTCTCAGAATCCTGCTACTATGAAATGGCTCAGTTTGGGTTCTTTTCTGAGAGTAGGCTCTAAGATGCCAGATTTCTTTCTTTTATACACAGTGAGCATAACCACAGGGAGACAAGAAATAATCCACAATTTTCATGTTAACTTCAAATGTCTTGCTTTATGGCCTTGGAGGTAAGCCAAGCCACGCCAAAATTTCCTATTATTAGAATTTCTCTATGTCACCTACACTTCACTGCTTATTACTGTTCCCCTTTAAAGAGGGGCTTTCCTAATAAAGAGGCTGTGTTTCTGGGTACCCCCTTACATGGGAATCAATAGCCTGATAAAAGTGTGATGCACTCAGCAGGGCATAAAGCCACTGCTCCCATGAGCACCCAGTGGTGCGATGAACGATATACCTGTGGACTGGGTTCCAATCAGGGGCTGGCTCTCCATATCATCGTGCAAGGCAACCACACTGACTGTGTACTCAGAACCCGGCCTGAGGCCTTGCAGCTCTGCAGTCTCTTCTTCACCATCAGGTGCAGGGAATAGCTCATGGATTCCATCCTCAGGGCTCGAGTAGGTCACCCTGTACCTGGAAACTTGCCCCTGTGGGCTTTCCCAAGCAATTTTGATGGAATCGACATCCACATCAGTGAATGCCAGTCCTTTAGGGCGATCAATGTCTGTTAGGCAAATTAATGGTAAGAGGTTATGTGAAAAGCAAGTTGTGAAATAAGCATTTTGATAACATGCAAAGCAGTTCTGCAGATACCATTTTTTCTTTGATGAATTAAATTCCAATTAACCCACTATTAAATAGAAAATTACTTGACCCTTGCTTAAGGCTTTTTGGTTCAGAAAATATTTAATGTCGCATCACTTACTAAAACATAGGTGTACGTGAGATGCATAGATACCCTGCAAAATGTCCCCAAATAAGGATTTATTTATATACATTTTAGGATATTCTACCAAGATTTGTTTTGGCAATGTGATGTTAGTCTCACAGACCTGGATTTTTTTATACTTGGAAGTGGTAAAGTTGATTTTAAATGTTAGATTCAGATTGTTATAATCTTTAACTACCCCCCACCCACCCACTGAGTATTTAAATTAAACACTGGACCAGCCACACAAATGCTCCAAACATAATAGCTTCATGTGGCACGCTTCAATCAACTTTACCATCCAGCTGTCGAAAAGGAGGTGCAAGCACAACATTTTATAGATTTGCTATAGGCTAATAAGATTTTGCTGAGGCCATTTGAGCAAAAGCAATTCAAAGCATAGCACAACTAAGTATGGTAGTTCCCCAACTTCTTTCCCTGTATGTTCATCACTAAGAAGGAAAAGTGTTTGCAATGGGCTCAGCTCAAGATACAAACTAGGTATCCAGACACCTAAGAACAAAGTTTGACTTTGAACATGGGAAACAGACACTGGTTACGTACTGGTTACCGCTGTCTGAACCAGAGGCTGACTCTCTCCGTTTTGATTCTGAGCATAGACACTGACCACATACTCCACTGTGGGCTGCAAGCCTTCAATTGTCATTTCTGTTTGATCTGCAAAGGGAGTGAAAAGCAAATGCAGCTTCCATGTCATTCATTATGACAACCAAGGACTTTCAGAATTCGTAATACACGTGTGGTGGCCAGGAATTTTCATTTGCAGAATTATCATGAAAACATTAGAGAACTCACACATGGATTTCCTCCTGGACAAACATGTTCATTGCTAATACAAATTACCATATTGGAGTGAAGTACATCAAAGGCTAAACTCTAAAACTGAATATGATGGTGCCAACAATGAATGATGCTGCTCTTGAAAAAATGAAAACTAACTGGACTTTAAGATATCGCCTAAAGATCTTAATTTCACAATGATTTTATATGAAAACAGAAACAAGAGGTAAAAGAATCTTTAAAAGTCAGCTAGGCCCATCTGTCTTTTCTTAATGTGCATAATAAACAAAAACACAAAGATGAAATCTAATAATTTAAGATGTGCACACCATCAAACACTACTACACATATAAAAACAGAAATGCACTCCTCCTAAAACTTCTACTGTATAGGGAGTTGGTAACAACCTTGAGCCCCAAATTCACAAAAAGGGAAACTTTGACACGTGATATGAAACAGTGTAGTACTCAGAGCCAGCTGGTCATTTATTTACAGAAACATATCATGTGGTCCTCCTCTGTTTATCCTGATGTATGTGAGATGTTGGCTCTTCTTACCTGGACCTACAGTTTTCGTTTTCGATGGTCCTGGGCCATTTTTAGGAGCAGTGGTCACTCTGTAACCAGTAACAGGGGAACTTGAAGGCAGCCACCTGACACTAATGCTGTTGTCTTGGACATCAGTCACTTGCATCTGGGATGGTTTGTCAATTTCTACAAATAAAAACCAAGAGAAACCAATGAAGCCCCAGCTCCTAGGGACAAGACTAGACTAGTCTTTGTCTCCAGTTCTGGTACATACAGAATAATCTCTTACTACTACTAATGACTCTCAGATGTTTATTTTGCAGATGCAGAGAGAACTTTTGAGAGCTGGTGCTTGGATCTTGATACATTGGCTATTTTCAATATGACTGTTTCATTCACAAAGAAATTGTATTTCCTATAGAGGCTCGTCTCCTTATCTTATCAGCTCATCCACTCATTCATTAACAAGTATTTACTGAACATCCTCTGTGCCTGTCTGTATTACAGGCACATGAAATACAGCAATCAACAAAACAGACAAAAATCCCTGCCCTTAGGGTGCTTCTTATATATCTGGCTCAAAACTCTGTAGCTGCTGCTTCATCTTTTTTACAAAAGAAAATCGGTTCCACAATGAGGAAAATACTTTGGGAGAACACTGTAAAAATTTTTTGAGTAAACAAGCTTGGGTCATCCAAGAGGAAGATAAGTACCTGTTCGGTAATTGATGGAAACGGGCTTGCTGCTTGCCGGGCTGTCCCCACGGCCGGTGACAGCATAGACAGTGATGGTGTAGTCCACTCCAGGTTTAAGACCACTGATGGTAGCTGTGGACTTGCTCCCAGGCACGGTGAACTCCTGGACAGGGCTACTTCCTCCTGTTTGAAACGGGGTTAGTTCAAAGTGTGAGGGACTGACAGACACTTGGGGATTGCTGAGTTACTGAATTAACATATTGAGAGCAGCAGGTAAGTTACGCCTTTGCTTATTCACTTTTAAAGAGTGCTATTAACAGATCCTGAACAGAAAAGTATATTTATTTATGTATGTAGTAAGCCTTGAGTGTGTAAAAATTGAGAGAAAAATTGCAGTTAAAATGCTACTTTAACCTTGTAGCTTTAACATGTGGTAGGTTAAAATTAGAAGGGAAAAGAAGGTAAGTCCTCAACTCAAGACTGCCCATATTGGGCTTCCCTGGTGGCTCAGTGGTAAAAAAATATCTGCCTGCCAAGGCAGGAGATGTGGGTTCGATCCCTGAACCCACATCCCTGGAAAAATCCCACATGCCATAGACCACATGCCGTGCACCACAACTACTGAGCCTGTGCTCTAGGGCTTGTGCTCTTCAGCAAGAGAAGCCACTGCAATGAGAAGCCCGTGTACCGCAACTAGAAAAAGGCCTGTGCAGCAACAAAGACCCAGCAGAGCCACAAACAAATTTTATATATATATATAAAAGATTTCATATACTGGGGTCCTTTTCCAAAATCTTAATGGAATACATTCATGTTAAATAAAGTCTTGAAAATACAGGAAAGTAAAAGGAAGAGAAATACAAATTACTTATCATTTCACCACTGATAATATAGTTGTGAATTTAAATCCTTCTTCCTCAGCTCTACTGTTCCCCTCTAGTATTATACAAACAACGTTTTATCTTGATTTTGCCAAGTTATATCATACATATTTCCTACACACTCTTAAGAAAAATCAAGGCTCCACTGAATGGACTTGCCAAAGTTTCTTTAATTAGGCATCCAATACTGGGCTTTAAGGTTACCCATGACAGAAGACTCGATCGGGTGTGAAGAAGCCCTTCCCTAACGCACCTGTTTCTCCATAGGTGATCCTGTAGTATCTCACTGTGACGGCAGGAGCATCCCAGCTGATCAGCAGGCTAGTGGGGGTTGCAGCAATGACTTCCAGGTCCCTTGGAACATCAGAAACTAGAAACACAAGGGAAAGTTTTTACATCCGTAACTTTCAAAGGATGCCCCGATCCACCTTTTGTTCACTCTCTGGAACACTGCTTTTGTGTGTCCTCCATATAATAATGTAAATGCTATACAAAATCAGCAAAATTAAAAATTATGAACAACGCTAGGTTAGGGGTCAAGGAGACAATTCAAATCGTGGCAAGATGATTATTTCAAGTTTATTGAAGAGTTTTCCCCTCAACTTCTTATTTTGAAAAAATTTTGGAACAAAGTAAAAGTTATAAAAATAATATAATGAACACCCATATTTCCTGTCTTTAGGTATTTGCTATTTGGTGATATTTGCCACATTTCCTTGCCTCTGTGACTTTTTGTTAATCCATTTGAGATTGAAGTACAGAAATGATATTTCTTCCCTAAGTACTTAAGCATCTATAGCCTAAGAACAATTTATAATGTTATATTAAAATGATTTTGTTTTTAAGAGAACTTTGAAACAGAACATTTTCAACTTTTCGAATAAAACTTTAGTTCTTAAAAATGCACATACACCTAATTCAAGTAAGAAATTTCTTGGAATAAAGAAGTTATCTCATAACCGTAATCTATTTTGTTTAAGATATGATGACTTAGACAACACAAAGCTGTGTCACAGAGCTATTGCCTGCATAGGAAAAGTCCTCTGCGTTTCTTTGCAGATGGGAAAACAAGTTACCTGTTGATTGTTGGCCAACCAAGGGCAGACTTTCCTCTTTGCTATTAAGAGCAACAATGCTGACCACATATTCTGTGCCTGGGTTCAGGTTGGTGAGGGTGATGGAATTCCGAGAGGGGGGCACTCGATCTTCCCGAGGTCTTCCACCCATGTGTTCAGGATGATGGCGGATCCTGTAGCCAGTGATGGTGGCTCGTGGAGCAATCCAATGGACAGTGAAAGAGTTGGCAGTGATATCAGAAAAGTCAATGCCACTTGGGGAGTCAAGAGCTGTTTTTCCCATCCAGGGGAAGAAGAGATAAAGAGGAAAGTTATGATATAACTTCTGGCAAAATCAAGATAAAACATTGTTTGTATAACACAAATGGCATTATTATTTAATTGTTTTAAAATGACTGAGTAGTATTCCAATAAATATATGTACCACATCTTCTTTAGCCATTCATCTGTCGATGGTCATTTAGGCTATTTCCATATCTTGGCTATTGTAAACAGTGCCACTATGAACATAGGGTTGTGTGTGTCCTTTTGAATTATAGTTTGGCTGTGTATATGCTCAGGAGTGGGATTACTGGATCATATGGTAACTTAATTTTCAGTTTTCTAAGGAATCTCCTCACTGTTTTCCACAGTGGCTGTACCCATTTACATCCCCATAAGGTGTCTTAATTTTTAAGACCAGTGGTTAAAGATAATGGCCGCTCCCTCCAAAAATGGAGATGTAGTGTTAGAAGCAGCACCAAATCTTGCTCTTCAAAACTGGTAGGTGAAAGCCACTCTATAAGCGTGTCACCCACGTGACTCACCGGTTTTCTGTCTTCCTCTAAGAGGTATGCTCTCATGCTGCTCGTAAACACTGGAGACGCTGACTAAATACTCGGTGCCGGGCAGGAGATCTGAAAAGATAGATGAGAATTATTTTTATACTGTGCTTGAAAGAATGAAAAACTGAAGCACCCTTGGTACAATTTCAACTAATAAAATATCCAAGAGTCCAGTTCTAGAGCCTATTTACCCTGAAGTGAACATTGCTACCTGGAGAGGGGCTGTCGGCAGTGATGAGGAAGGGCCGCCCTACCCTGTAGCATCTTCAAGCCTTTCCCTCAACTCCACTTCTGTGGGTGTGACTCAGCTTATCCAAAATAAGCTGGAGCTTCTGCAGCACAGTAATATTTCTGTCACTCACTTAACAGCGCGTCTGTTGAGGGCATGTGATCATGACTATGGCGCTGCAGATATCATTTATACTCCTCACAACAACACAAGGAGGAGACTGCAACTTTTTAAAACTGGTTTGTTGCCAAACAATAAACTGCCAATATTTAAAATGTCTAATTTGAAGGATTTTGACAATCGTATAGACTTCTGAAACCATCACCACATTCAAGACAATGAACATATCCATTACCTCCAAAAGTTTGGTTTACAATTATCCCCAGCTGACAAATGAGAAAAATAAGGCACAGAGAAGTTATCTTTTCTGATATATGTGCCCAAGATGACGCAGGAGATGACCCAAGCCAAGACCAATGGTCTTAACAATTAACCTTTACTTGAAAAGAGTCATACTTAATATCAAGAGTGATGGATTCTGCCATATTAAGGTAAGAACAGAAAATTTAAGGGGCTTCCCAGGTGGCTCACTGGTAAAGAATCTGCCTGCACTGCAGGAGATGGACAAGACATGGATTTGATCTCTGGGTCAGGAAGATCCCCTGGAGTAGGAAATGGCAACCCACTCCAGAATTCTTGCCTGGGAAAATCCCATGGACAGAGGAGTCTGGAGGGCTATAGTCCATGGAGTTACAAAGCCAAACATAACTGAGCAACTGAAGCACACACACACAGAATATTTGAGTTGAATACACATTCCTGGGTCTCCTTTCATTCTGAGGCACGAAAAAGATACAGAGTAAGGTTTCTAACCTTTGAATTCCTATTCACAAGATCCTTTTCCCACTACACCATCTCCCCTTCTGCAGGGGACCCTGAAAGTTTTGAAAAATCACGAGACTAGGAAACAGGATGTTTGGACTCCCGTTTCCTCCTTCCTGCTTGGCCAGGGGCAATGGACTTGGCCCCTGGAGACCTCAGTTGCTTCAACTGTATAATCAGGATAATTAAAGGCTTCTCTGGGGGAAAATGGCTACCTTGAGATCTAGAATTGGATCTAGAATAAGACCTTAGAACATTTGAACACGTGACAGGTCTGTGGCTAATGTGGGACAGACAGTGCTCCTGAAGCAGAGCCTTGTGTATGGGTAATGCTGTAACTACTGATTCCAGAATGCTCCAGAACAGAATCATAGCCCCACTGAAAGGCAGACATAAGGATTTCTCACCCTCAGCCACAAAATGAGAAACCAGGACTATGGTCATGCTGAGTTGCTTTTTCTTTGTATTTCATTCTCTAAAATACGTCTGAAAGATGGAGGATGTCTTCAGCCCATCATTAGGTAGTGTACCTAAGTGTGAGCTAGTGTTCCCTTATGTAAAAATGTTTGCTGTTCTTATATGTGTATTTTACTATTATAGCAAAAATAATGAGAAGCAATATTTATGTGAAAAGCAACATGTAGCAGTCTCCTTTTATTTTCTTTAATAAAAAATATCAATTTCAAAAGGGTAGGAACTAGAAAGAAACAATTTCCATAAACTGTGGCTGTTTATTTTAGTGTCAGTTATTTTCAAAAGTCCTCCGCCTTCAGAGAAATCCTGCTAACAGATTCTTTTTGAAGTACAAATTAAACTTCTGGCTCCTTCTTCAAAATAAAATCCTGATCTACCCTGAGTGACCAGTCACTGTTTCTAAGTTTCAAATACCAAACAGATTACCTGCTGACACTTAAATGAGAATAAAACAGATGCCATGACACTAGCTTCAATCCTCATTTTTTTCTCTCACTAAACACTGAGATTTAGTCATGTAACGTCTCTTGGCACACATTTGTTTTTAATGTGCTTATTTGGAAGCAGAACTTGTTTGAAGTCTTTGAACTTCACAGTTGGTGTTTCTCCACTGATTTTTAAAAAGTTGTAGATATCAAAGATATATTAAAATAACAACAAATGTAACATCTTTCAAAATTACAGAGCTGTGCATTAGATTTGGAATCTAGTTTGTAGTTCTGTTTTATCTGTCTTAATCTCTGTTGCTCCTACCCGAGAACACAAAATTCTTTTCCTTATGCACTAGCCTAGTATTTATTGAACAAATACACTTGAATGCTTACTTGTTAAGACCACTGCGTTGTCTGAAGGAGAAATGGACAGCTCGGCAACATCCTCCTCATTTTTCACAGGCGAGTAGCGTACCAGGAGGTTGGTCAGTTCAATGGATGAGGGTGGAGCCCAGGTGACACGCATTGTGTCAGGACCAACATTGGTAAATCGCAAATCAGTGGGAGGAGGGACAGCTGGTTTCAAATAAGAGGGAAGATTCAGTTAATGTCACTTAAAAAATAAAGCTTAACAAGGATAGCTGGAAAGGTAAAAACCAGTATTTCATGCATAAAGGAAACGAGTCACCATCATGCAAATAGTCTCATCTAATCTAAAGTCATAGTGAACTACTGTTAAAAATAAAACACTACACCCAGTACTGTTAGGCCCCTTTAACCTTTCTGCCGTCCATATATTTTAAAGAAAACTTTTAATTAAAGAAAACTTTTAATTCACTTTCAAATACATAAAATCAAGGTACATGATTAATATCACTGATGATTATTTGATCCCAGGCTGAAGAGGCTTAAGTTGCCACACAGCAAAGAGAAACATAGCGATACTTTCCAAAGAAACACATGCACACAGACAAGACAGAAGGGCCCTAAATGTCCCCCTGAAGGACTGACTACAGCTACGCCACAGCTACAGTTCCATCAGTGAATCTACTCACGAGTGAGAAGGGTTCATGCAAATGGGTTCTCAGCATGTTTCTTACCATGCAGGGCAGAGAACCTTTATAATGTTGCATGCTGGTCCCCAGTCTGTGGTTAAAGAGGAGTTTCTTCACCTTATCATGGCATTAAAACCTAGAATGTACCAAAGTCTCTTTTTCTCCTACCACAAAAAAACCCTCCTTCCACTCTAACCTAAATTTCAATTAGTTTTTAGACACTCACAAACAAGATGGTAGAGTTTATGAAAGAGTAGAAGGAAGAGTCTAATGGTACATTTTGGAAGTACATTTCTTCTTATTAACTGGTGCTCTTGATACAATTTGGTATAAATGTTAGATTTTTTAAAAAAATTCCAGGTCTGCAATTTGATAGATTAGGTATCTATATTTCTCTAGCTTTATACAAATTCATATTCATGGCTTCAGTGAAAATGTACTTAAGATTACGGCATATGTCTTCATCCAATCAGTGAAGCATATGCCTTCCACTCCTTACCCCCTGATCTACCCTCTCTTAATCTTTGGGAAATTGCTGGGTTTTCCCCTGAAACATCCAAATTTAACCAGAGTGACTGGGGACAGCATGCAACACCATCCATGTCTTAAACACAGAAGTTTTCAAAATTCACCCGTTTGTTGTGTCAGTGTAGTAGGGGCACTCTCTCCGCCATTAATGAGAGTGATAACGCTGATGTCATAGTCAATGCCGGGCTCCAGCCCTGTGACTGTGTAGTATCCTACTGAGGAGTCCACAAAATCTTCAAAAATAGGGATACCTTCTCCTGCCGCAACTACTGTGATGCGGTACCCAATAATGGTGGAAGAGTTTAGCGGGGTCCACCTCAGGCCGATGCTTGAATCAGTTATATCAACAAAGCTTAGGTCAGTGAGTTGGGGCACCTCTATTGAGTTACAAAGCAAAGGAGGGCAAAAGGAAAACAGAGGCAAAAAAGAGGAAAAAATAAAGCAGTGTACATCAGGTTACTAGTGGTAAAATAGTGTTAAAGCAATGATGGTAATATGCAATCTGTTCCAAATTATCTGAAAAGACTTTTTAAGCACCATGAATAGTTTGCTTCCCTGGGAGAATAAAACAGGTTACAATATTCTTTTAGGGATTTTTGGTTTGTTTCTTTTTTGAAAATCCCCAAAACAGTAAAGTTTGAACCTCTCAGGGTCTAAAGATTATAGTCCTGTTTGGGATATCAAAACCATTCTTAGAACCTAGATATAATATCTATAGTAAGTAACAGCAAAGTTTAGAAAATAATCTAAAACTTTTTAGTAGGAGAATAAAGCTTGCATGAAAAAGGTCCAAAAAATTAACTGATGAGTTTTTCTTTTTTTTCCCATAGAAAAACTCATGACAACATCAGGGCCATAATGCTAACGCATTATGAATGTATGGTATAAAATGTGCCATTCAAAAGCACATTCAGGTGAAAGACAGGCCTGAGTCCAAGGCCACTGTTAATATTTTGTTCATTTCATAATCAAAGTTATTTAATTAGTATTAGTAAAAGCATTCTACCAAATTGTGCAAAGAACACAATCTGTCCAACGCTTTCATTCCGTCATGATTCATTTTGGACGAACAATAGACCTATCCCAAAGCAGGTCTCTTCGATGTTGTCATTCAACCACAAGAAAGTACACCCTAAAAGTGTGGCCTTTCTTTTTCCTTTTTCTTTTTCAATTAAAAAAAAGAGGGATTTGAAATAGCAAGATGAAGAACTGAATGTGTGTGTCAACCAAGAGCTATTTCAGTGCTCACATATGGAGACTGTAAGATCAGGCAAAAATGTACAGATGGGATGCATTTACCATATTACTTTTTGCCTGTTGGTACTGAGTACAGACATATGACATCGTTTTAGTAATATTTCCACGTGAGCGGACAGTACAGAGTTAATGCCATGGTTGCCACTCCACTGCATACCCATCGCGACAAAAAGCATCCCAGTGAAGCACAGACAGTCAAGCAAGTGTTAACAGCAAGCATTTGTCCAAATAGTGGCTTTGACGTCATGGTTCTAGAGAGTGTGGTTGGGAGGTCAGAATTAAATCCCAAACATATTTTGACACACTCAACCATCTGGGGAGGAAGAGGTTAATCCCCACTCTTATTGGAACTGCCTCTCTGAAGATAACAGCTGATTTTTCCATTACCTGGGATGATGGTATCAGAGATAGGGACACTTTCCTTGTCATCTTTGACAGTGTAAACACTGACATTGTACTCCAGGCCCGGACTCAGGTTTTCAAAGGTGCAGGAACTCTGATCAGCATGGACCACTTCCTCCAGAGAGTATCCCTGCTGGCCGTTTGTGGGAGTGGTGGTGATTCTGTAGCCAGTAATGTCTGCAGAAAACAGAAAGGAGAAAGTTACTGCCCGGAACCTTTGCCACCCAGAGCCAATTACTAGACTGATGCACCCTCGAAGGGGAATGGGGAAAGGACTCAATATTCACGTGCTGAAGACTCCACCAACTGTCATTCAGCGTTTACAATAACCCTTTGAGGAAGGTATTAATATCCTCAGTTTAAAGACAACCTAGGAAAGGGAAAATGATTACCAAAGGCTCTTCTGTCTTACATTCCATGTTCCTCCTACCATGTGTGCCCTGATTTTCCTTAGTGGGTCATTTGCAGGACAGCTGAAGGGTATTCTATTATACCTGCTTAGCACGGAACTGGCTCTCACCCTTAGGCATACTCCCCAAAATAGGTTCTCCTCGTTTATTAAAATAAGGTCTGAACCTAGGGGATTTATAGGTGGGGAAGATCCCCTGGAGAAGGGAATGGCTACCCACTCCAGTATTCTTGCCTGGAGAATTCCATGGACAGATGAGCCTGGCGGGCTACAGTCTATGAGGTTGCAAAGAGTCAGACATGACTGAGTGACTAATACTATTCAACAATAAGGAAAGGAGAAAAAGTGAAGAACAAAGGTGACTCTATTTATTCTAGGAAAAGTATATTGGGATTTCCCTGGTGGTTCAGTGGTTAAGACTCTGCGCTTTCAATGCAGGGCCTTGGGTTTGATACCTGGTCAGGGAATTAAAATCCCATATGCTACATGGCATGGCCAAATTAAAAAAAATAGTGTATTAACTGCTGAAGACTTCAGAAATCATAGAAGTGGGGCAGTGAGAGGGTTGAGGGGAGGAGAGAGACATTCAAATTAAAATAGCAATGACCAGAGAGTCACAGGGACAGACCAAGAGTAAACTGAGAAAGTATGTTTAAGTTAAACTTACTAAAAAGGGAGAAAATGATGGTATATTTTATAATTAGGAATAAGGTGACCACTTTGGAAGGAATGATGCTAAAGCTGAAATTCCAGTACTTTGACCACCTCATGCGAAGAGTTGACTCATTGGAAAAGACTCTGATGCTGGGAGGGATTGGGGGCAGGAGGAGAAGGGGACGACAGAGGATGAGATGGCTAGATGGCATCACTGACTCGATGGATGTGAGTCTGAGTGAACTCCAGGAGTTGGTGATGGACAGGGAGGCCTGGCGTGCTGCGATTCATGGGGTTGCCAAGAGTCAGACACGACTGAGAGACTGAACTGAACTGAACTGAAAGTAGTATATACAAGGAATTCCAACTGGATGGGAAATGAATGTTTGGGTCATTACATGTGCTAATGACCATTCAGATGGACAGACTAAACCATCCATTAAGACTAAATATTAATGATCTAGCTTCTGACAAGCATGAAACTTGCCAACCTAAAAGTTTCAACTTAAGAATGATTCAACTGGAAATAGTGTAGTTTGGGCTTAAATGATGCTTCTACAGGTAATGAAAACTTCACAAAATCACTTTACTTCAGAGGGAATTAAAAAGGATATTCTGAGCTAGCTTTATTGTGTGTGACAGCACATATTGATCCGATTTAGAGATAATTGCCTCAACTGTGTATCCCAGCAAAGGTAAGAACTATTTTTAAAAAATGAGAGTACAAATCAGAAGAGTGAAATAATAAGCAAAATAAAGCCATCTAATAAGTACACATAGTAGTTAATGTTAATGCCATCAACATTAGTTGGCATTTGTTTCTAATTTGGAATTTTCCCAATAATGAATATCCTGATATCTCAATAGTAATTCCCCCAATATAACCAATGATAAATATTTTAGTTAACATTTCTCATAGACTTGACAAAGATCAGGAATATCTAAAATTTCTCTTGCCATTGCCCCATTCCATAATGATACTTGAATATTGTCATAGATATCTCTACACATATTAGGATTGTATGGGGCTTCCCTGATGGCTCAGCAGGTAAAGAAACAGACTTAAATGCAGGAGACACCGGTTCAATCCCTGGGTCGGGAAGATCTCCTGGAGGAAATGGCAACCCACTCCAGTATTCTTGCCTGGAAAATTCCATGAACAGAGGAACTTGGCAGGCTACAGAACATGGGTCTAAATATGTGTGAACGAGTTTAGATAAAAGCTTTATGTAAAGCTTTAAAAAAACAATCATGGAATGCATTTAGCCAAATTTCTCAGTATTGAGTATAAGTAAAACTAATAATTAAGATCCAAATACATGACGCTGAATGTGAGAGGTAGTCTGAACACTTAAGTTACAATCCCAGTTCTGTAACATTTGTGACAATGGATGTAAGTTAATTTTTTCCAAGTCTTTTCATTCTGTAAAAGTGAGGTCGTTTCTACCTGTCATCACCCTTAGAATTCTGTCCTGACGCATTGCGGGCTTACCGGGAGTGGTGCTCCTCTCCCAGGAGACAGTAAGCACTCCGGTGTCAGGGTTTGCCTCCAGGTGCAAGTTCGTTGGTGGGGACAGTGCTACACAGAAAAGAATTTTAATTAAAAGTTAAAGTTCGGATGGAGTTTCCCAGCTGGTGCTAGTAGTAAAGACCCTGCCTGCCAATGCAGTTGTTGTAAGAGATGTGGGTTCAACTCCTAGGTCAGGAAGATCCCCTGGAGGAGGGCATGCAAACCCACTCCAGTATTCTTGCCTGGAGAATCGCATGGACAGAGGAGCCTGGAAGGCTACGGTCCATGGGGTCACAAAGAGCTGGACACGACTGAAGTGACTTAGCATGCACACACACATGTACACAAAACTAGCATAAAGTGCTTGAGCTGTAGAACTTCTCTCCCTTCCTCCCCGCCCCTCCCTCTCTCCCTTCCTTCAATTACCAGTAAAAATAAAGAAGTTGTACTGTAAAACCATGATGGATAGCAATTCTCTGAGAGCACTTTTTTTTTTACTATTTTAAATTTTGCAACACTGCTGAAATCTTTTTCTGTGTTGTCAATTCACAGATAACTTTTGATATGGAAAGAACACTTCTGATGTCATGAATTATATGATATCAGTTGAACTTGCTACTCCAGACTTAGAGAATAGCTAATAATATAAGTAGGAATGAAATCTTTCCCTTGTGTCATTATCATAAGTAAAAAGCGATACCTCTATCAGTTACCTTTAAAAAGTGCCAACAGTTTAAAATATGAAAAGAGGCAAGGAACTCTTACGTGTCACCACTTTCTTCACAATTGGCGCATCTCTCTCTTGCCCGTCTCTGAGGACAGAGATGGTGTAAACGTATTCCACACCTGGAGTCAGGCCAGACACCACGATGCTTCCTGACTCTGAAGTCACTTCTCGGGGTGCTTCTCCTCCCTGGCTTGGTCGTACACCCAGCTAGGAGAAAGAAGACAAAATCAACACCAAGGACAAATATTTCCAGAGCTGGGTTACTGCTGAGAATTTGTGGTTACGCTTCGCATAATGTGGACTCCTCAGGAACTGTACTCTGCTTTTAGTTGGGAATAAGTTGGGACCTTACTTTAGCTCTACTAAATAATTTCACTGGAAATTCCCCAGAACTGTGGGGAGGGTGCCAGTTAAGGCAAGTATCTTCCAAAACTAAGTTAAGGTAGTTTATAATGGAAGGTTCCAGAGAAACATCATTACATATTGCTTCGCTTGATAAACAACCTCCTGGTACAAACCAGAAGTACACAAAGGCTTTCAGCTACATGTCCGTTCGTTTCTTATTTTCTTTTTGCTGGAAGAAATCCTCGAGTTCTCTCTTTAATGAGTTACTAACATTCAACTTAGGTACCAGCCCCTGTAACACTTTGTACTTCAAAAACAGTCCTTTTGAAGAAGTATATTCACAGCTTCAAATGCAAGATTGTTATGTTACAAAAGAAGAATTAAGATTACTATGCCCAGAATTTTCAACCCTTTTAGTATTTAATTTAAAAAAACCTAGGTAATATTGTGTCATCAGGGTTCAACTCTGCAGGCAGCCTTAGTAAGGTATAAGGCTTCTGAAAGTCCAAATGACACTACTAAGGGAAATTTAAAAGATACATTGATGATCTTCAAAAAGGGATTCTCTGTATTTAAGTAGTGTAATTATCAATATGCTATTGCATATTTCAAAAAAGAAGTGGTCTTTGGTATATATTTTAAAACAAACAATTATTAGGATTTAGTCTTGATTTTCAAGTATAATAAATATTTCTCTCTCCACACTCTAAATTCCAAAGAAAGGAAATCTTTTAAATACATTCATTTGTATTCCTCACTTCCCTAATACCATTAGTTTAAAAAAACAAGTATCCAGATCTATAGGGAAGAGCTTAATCTTAACTTCTATTAAGAGATTCACCCAAGGGGCTCTGAACAAGTTGAGATGAAACTGATTGAATAAAAATGTGATTTTTGAGCTATTCTGAGTTTAATTGGTCTCCCTAAATTGGTTTTTGTGAACTTGATATCTATTTAGAACAACACAACAAATGCGGTTTCCCTATATATATCTTTAAATGTAATTCCCTGGGGGAAAGGATAGAGAAAATAAGATAACAACAAATAACAGCTTCATACTAATGTTTTCTTCTTTGCAAAGCACTTTTACAGCCTCAATTCATCTTTCCAGCAATTCAGGGAGGCAGAAGTATTGTGATGCCCTGACAATGTGGC
The DNA here is from genome assembly GCF_000754665.1 of Bison bison bison. NCBI lineage: Eukaryota > Metazoa > Chordata > Mammalia > Artiodactyla > Bovidae > Bison > Bison bison. The sequence continues at coordinate 37,656,545 of NW_011495032.1, forward strand.
CAGAGAGGTATGAACAGAAACAGGATAAAACCCAAGTCACCCGATTCTTGAAACATCCTGTTTTAACCACATCCAGAAACACGAGGGCACCTCAGGGCTATATCACTAGAGATTAGGAACATCTGCAATTTACCTTAAAGCCAATCCTTGGGGCAGGTGTCCATGTAATCACAATGGTGGTCTCAGTCACCTCTGTGTTGTAATGTGGGATAGAGCCCAGAGGCTGCACTGTGAAATGGAATCAAAAAAGCATGTGTTCAAACCTCGGAATCACAGAGAATGCAGATAAATGTTTTTTATCTGGTACCTCAGTTCAGCCAACTAACGATCCAAAATGTAACATATAACATACATGAAAATTTGGAGTAGATCAGTGCCTTTCAATCTTTCATGTACCACACAAATCATCTGAGACCTGGCTTAAATGCAGGATCTGATTCTATAGGTGCATATGTGGCTGGGTAGTTTGCCTTTCTGTAACACTAATGCCGTAGGTCCATGAATCACATTTGAATAACGAGGAGCTGGATGACCACAGAGGACACATTCAACTCCTTGGATTCTGTAATCTGTGTATTTTCATTATGTTTGGGATTTGAGTTTGATGACAACAACTTTCCCTATCATCAGTATAAAATCCCATATAAAATGTAAAATTGGTCATCACAAACTGATTATCACTCTGCTTCTTAATCATTATTTTGAGAACAATGGTTAAATTATAGATTATGCTGAGTCATTCCATAATGATGGCCAATTATTATTTTTTATTTCATATAGGAGTAACTAACTAACAATACTGTTAGTTTCAGGTGGAAAGCAAAGGGACTCAGCCATACATATACACGCATCCATTGTCCCCCAAACTCCCTTCCCATTCAAGCTGATGGCCAATTATTTTTGGTTGCAAAAAGAGATGTCATATTAAAGTTAAACAAAATCTGCCACCATGGATGAACTTATAAATTCTAAATAGTCTTTCTTTAAATATATAATTATTCATTCAGAATAATCACACTACAGAAATTTAGCATTCTGCCACTGGAATTAGGTATTATAAGAAAAGTTGATTTCAAATCTCCTAGATCCTGACATCACTTTTATTTCTTAGTGAAAATAATACTTAAAAAAAAAAGGAAGAGTATGTGTACACAAAGTTGAAATACACATTTTCAACAGTCTTACAGACTTTATCATAAACTTAAACTCTTTAAAATATAATTGGCAGAACAACTAAACCTTGTACTAAGGGGAACAAGCATTTTGATAACTGGCTGCTATGGGAAAGGTGAGGTCTTAGACGTTAAGGCATTTGTATCAGGTGAGTCAAATTCCAGGTTTTCAAGCATGTGGCCATGGCACATGGCCTTTATAATCTCTTCCTCTTTGCATCCCAACCAAATTTTTGTACCCACCGAGAAAAAACTTAGCAAATGCATTTTTCTTCTAAATTATGAATGGTTGATTTGACAAAGACATCCTGCAGACTTAGACAAATGAATATTAAAAGTCTTTAAGACTACTCTGTTATTACTCAGCTCCAGTCACGGGAAAATTCAGGCCCAGCACTGCAATTGTCTTCCAATCTAGATTTTCATGTGCAACTTTTAAAAAAATTACTTTTAAAATCCTGTTGTCTGAAAAAACAAAATATGTGTGTGGGCTCCTTTGTAATGACTGCTCTAATGGCTGGACTGAAGTTCTACTGGTTTAGAGGCATGTTTCATGAGTATGTTATTATTTTGATGATGTTTTCAGGAGAATTAGGATGGGTGACCCATGACGCCTTTCCAGACTCACTGAAATCATACACTATTTGGTTGCCACTGACTTTGCCAAAATGCCATGGCCATCCCTGAGTGACAATTTAATGACCACAAGAAACAATTCAGGGAGCAGTCAGTTTCCTTCACTGAACATCTGGGAAAGCCACAATTTTTTCAAAAAAAACATTCTCAACTGTCTTGGGCTTTACGATTGGGTGTTTTCTATTGCTTGAGCCAGCCAGCGAAAAGGTTCCCAAGTTTAAGATGATGGTCTCTGCCTGGGAACACCATTACGGGAAACCCTCCAAACCACAAACCCACAAACTGATGGCAAACAAAGAATGTGACTGTAAGTATGAGCTATGGATTCTGGCAGGTCTTGTTAGGTGAAGGACAGCCTGGATGTTAAAAAAATAAAATTTGCCCTATTTATAAAGGAGTAGGCTGGTTTTCCCCCAGAAACAGCTCTCCTACCCCCACCATATGCTCTTAAGAATTTAGTACAAGTTATAAAACCCAGAAAAGTTATTCCAGAATTTAGTTTGGTAACAGTAAAAAAAACTACAGAAACTTAGAGCAATTCCAAAAATATGCAAGTCCAGCTGATGTTCACAACCTCAGAACTCCCTGCTAACAGAAGCTTATTTAAATCTAAAGTATGGGGAGGCTTCCCAGGTGGTCCAGTGGTTAGAAGGCATGGATTCTACCCCTGGTCAGGGAACTAAGATCGTGCATGCTGCACAGTGTAGCCAAAGAAAAAAATGTTAAACCTAACTTTGATTGAGCTGTTTTCACAATCATCTAGTCAACAAATATTTTTTGAAAGCATACTATATGCAAGGCATAACTTTTATCTAATAAAAGAAGTTTTGTCAGTTAACTCAAATAAAATTTTATTTTTATAAATGTACTGTGTACACAATAAAATAACATGTCCAATATATCAAAGTCTCCAAAAGTACTTGAAATAGCCAATAATTGCCCCACCCATGCCACTTATTATTGTTAGTATCATTAAAAATGCTTTTTCTTAGAGAAATGCAAATTAAAACTACAATAAGATACCACCTCACACCAATCCGAATGGCCGTCATTATAAAGTCTACAAATAAAAAACATTGGGATCGCTTCTCGGCCTTTTGGCTAAGATCAAGTGTAAAAAACATTGGACAGGGTGTGGAGAAAAGGGACCCACTCCTACACTGTTGTGGGAATGTAAATTGGTGCAGTCACTATGGAGAACAGTATGGAGGTTTTTCAAAAGAACTCAAAATAGAGTTGCCATGTGATCCAGCAATTCCACTCCTGGACATATACACAGACAAATTATAATTCTGAAAGATACATGCATCCCTAGATTTATAGCAGCACTATTTACAACAGCCAAGACACAGGAGCAACCTAAATGTCCATCAACATATGAATGAATAAAGATGTGGTACATACATTAAAATAGAATATTACTCAGCCATGAAAAAGAATGAATGCCATTTGTAGTAACATGGGTGGATCTAGAGATTTTCATACTAAATGAAGTCAGAAAGAAGGACAGATGCCATATATCACTTACGTGTGGAATCTAAAATAAAACACAAATGAACATATCTACAAAAAAAAAAAGTCTCACAAATGCAGAGAACACCCTTGCAACTGCCAAAGGAAGGGGAGGTGGGGGAGGAAAGATTGGGAGTTTGGGCTTAGAAGGTTCAACTAGTATACATAGGATGGATATACAACAAGGTCCTACTGTACAGCACAGGGACCTATACACAATATCCTGTGACAAATCATAATTGAAAAGGATATGAAAAAGAATATATTTTCATATGTATAACTGAGTCGTTTTGCTGTTCAGCAGATATTAACCCAACATTGTAAATCAACTATTTTTCCAATAAAATAAACAAGATGCTTATTCTTTTATAGGCATTTATCCAACAAAAGGAAACTATGTAAAATATGTTTCATGTTAAAAAGTAAAAAAGATAACAGTGGTCAGTAAAAGACTACTAAACTCTCTGTTCTAATGCAATGAATGTCATCTATAAGAAGCAGGTATTTATAAGAAATACAAAGATACTGATCTCATGTTAATAGATTTTAGAGTCTTAGTAACATATAACATAAAATAGCAAAATTCAAAAGTCAGCTTATAGATAAAAAGTACGTTTTACTTGTTTATGACTAGTAGTTACTTAGGAAAAAGCATTTACTGCCAAGCTTTATACATGCAATTTAAATAGAAATACATTTTTAGTAAATTATGAATTCCTACAAATTTTATAGACACTTTCTTTGTGTGAAATAAATTCCACAGTAATTTATAAACTAAACTTATATTCACTTTTTGAATGCTTTTTAACATCTATTTTTCAAGTTAGAGTAAGATTTGTGGAAAGCTTTTAGGAAATCGCAAGCTAGTTCACAGTTGCAATATATGCTGAAAAAGTGTTAAGTTAGGTCCTTCCATAATTCAAAATGAGCTAAAAACAGCAATTAATGCTTATCTAGAAATTATGGATCTCATATTTCTTTGTAATGTAAATGAGATGCATTAATAGAAATCAATTCATGAATACGAATTTAATAGAAATCAACTCATGAATACAATCCTCTATTGTGATATAGACATGAAAGAGATTTAAGGTCACTTCCTGTAAAGTGTTGAGCAAAAGACAGACATGACCAAAAATTACTGTCAATATTTTTCCTTCTGCGGAATTGAGAGTGATTTAAGAAAAGTTAAAAAAAAAGCGCTATCCTGTTCTGCAGAAGTGCTTTAATCTGCTGTTGTCAACACTCATTACTTCCTTAGCTTCTTGTCCTGTTGGTTTCTATTCAACTGGTGGATGTTTTTCTTCCACATTTAATGCTGTCGTTCGATGCTCAAAGTATCAGGATGTAGACACAGTGGCTGATTTTTTTCTTGCCTTAACTAGTATTTAGTAAATTCATTTAATTCAGTAGCATTCAATTTTCGAATAACTTGGGTGTCTTAAACCATGCTACTCAAAGTACTGGTCTAGGAGGAAATAAGGATCTTGGTAACATATATCATATAACCCACTGCTTCCTTCATCAAGAAAACTTTGCTTCAAAAAAGTATTAACTGAACAGTGTGCTCCCTGATCCATTCTGGCATAAGCTCATTAGTCCATGTAACAAACAACTCACAGAGCAGCAGTGGATCCATGGATCACACTTTGAGTAGGACCACTTTAAATATCTCTTTCAAATTAAAAATAATTATTTAAAACTTGTACAAAATTTTTAAGTTAACTTTGTTCTTTTTTGACCATACTGCACAGCTTGTGGGATCTTAGTTCCCTGACCAGGGAACTAGGCAGGGACAGCAGAGAGTCTTAACCACTGGACCGCCATGAAATTCCCTAAGTTAACTTCTTAAAAAATGGATGAAGGAGAGAGAATGTAAATACAGATGAGACATCACCAAGAAAAGACATTTAAATTTTGACTTACGAGTGGTGAAGACTCCGGTGACTCTGGGGCTCTGCTGATTGCCCTTCACGGCTACGAGGCTTACAGCATACTCAGAGCCAGGCTGCAGGTTCCTCAGTGGGTACTGCGAGGCTGCGGGCCCCACGTTGTACTGCTTGGGCTGGCCTCCCCGGGTCAGGCCCACGGTCAGTCGGTACCCGACTATCCGGGCGCGAGGTGGAGTCCAGGTCACTATAACCGTGGTATCAGTTTCATTGATAAACTGGAGGTTGGTGGGAGCATCCAATTCTAGAAAAAGAGATGAAACATGTCAAGACATAGCTGCACTTCAGAATTATCATAGTGAAATCCTAAAGCTTGACTGAATTTTCTAAGTTCTTTCTTCTCAAGGTTGAAACAAAGATCATAACCTTGGAAATACTGAGCCATGAAGAAGAGACTGAGTGCTACAGAGAACCTCCCAAAACTCTTGTCAGTCATGAGAAATCACTCACTGTGTTTGCCTGACTTTGATCCTGTGGAAAGTTTATAATTTTCCAGCATGATTTTCCCATTACCCTCAGAAATTACACTAACATTGCAGAGATGGTATTTAAAAACAAAAGCCAGTACTTGTGAAGCTATAGTTTGTTCTGCTCTGAGCCAAATAGGTGAAGAAAACAGAAATAAACCCATTAAAATGAGGGTAAGAAGAAAGTTCCACGTGGAGCACAGTGACGTTTTCTGCATTTATTCAATGACTAATCCTTTGCTTGAATAATAAAAGTAACTTTCACCTGATTCAGATGAGACAAAAATGATAACATATACTCAGAACCTCAGATTCATGGCAAGACCCTGGTGAGTTTGCCCTAGCACAAAGAATCACATAAATTGTTGGTTTTCTTCTTGAGTGTGATAACTGGCAATTTCCCTACAATAATTTAAAACACTTTTCAGAGGGAGGAGATGTTTAAGAGGTAGTCAAGTATAACAACAAAGCATGGGCTTTGGAGTCAAAAAGACATAGGTCTATGTGGATCCCCACTCCATCATTTCTCAGCTCTGTTACTTTACTTTACAAGTTGCAGCATTTTTTATAAGCTTCAGTCTCTTCATGTATCCCGTAGGGATAATAATAAGACCTTCCTTATTAACTCAAAATGAGGATTAAATATGAGGATAATAAAGAACTGAGCATATGACCTGGTGCTTAATACACATCGAATGTTTTAGTAATTACTATTTATAAATAATTCTGCTATAAAAGAATTAGGAGACTATACTTGAAGTCTGACTTAGGTATATTTAGTTACACAAATAGTACTCAAATTTTCAATCCATGTCTCCATTAGCAAGGAAAATTAGGCTAAGTTTTGCTCCTTTCATGTCATGTCCCCATGTATTTGGGAAATGGATTACCATTTAGCCTCTATGGAGGCTATACATTTCCTGTTCTCTGAGTATGTTCCTGTTTCTAATTGTGAACCCAGGAGTGAATGGAGTGCTGCCCATTGATCACAAGTGGAAAGGGAGGGTAGAGATAAAGGACCCCAAACCTACTGGTTGCCTGCTGTGCCGTCAGAGGCTTGCTCTCCCTCCCCTGGTTCACGGCGAAGACTTTGAAGTGATAAGTGACCCCAGGGGACAGCCCGGTGACTTCTGCAAAGGTGTTCCTGCTGACGGGCAGCCTCTGCCCATGCTCCCCGGGCAGGTTGACGGGGATCACATCCACACGGTAACCGGTTACTGGACTCTCTGGGGGTGTCCACATGATGGTGATCTTCACATCTGTCACCTCCACAAACTGCAGGTCCCTGGGAGGGGGAACTTTATCTAACAGACAAGAGCCAAGTGGTCATTCGCAATTCCTGCTGAGGATTATTTTTAAAAAACCAGTTTGCCAAATGTGTATAAGGCAATTCATAGAGCCCCTCTCTTCAGAGCAAAGCTGTTTTCTCTTTAAATCTAAGAACACATTTTTGGGGTTATATTTTCATGGTTTAGTCATCTTGCTTACATTTGACATTTAAAACTATTATGTAAAATGTGAATGTAAGCAGATGAGTTTCCATCAAATGAAGTGTCCTAATGGGGGGTTTAAAATAAACATACCCCCCAAAACCCCTAAGCAAACTCTTGTGACAACAGAAAAAATTGTGGTTTTTACTTTAATGAATCTTTTTTTTAATACTTAAGAGCAACAGATGAACTACCCCTTAGGTTTCTTGGGGAAAATATGAAAGCTTTATGCTGTCAATTTTTAATCAGGAAAGCCAATAGCCAGCTTTTATTAGTTACTTTACAGTGAGAACATATCAGCTACATTTCGTAAGTTCAGGGATAGAGTAATCTATAGGATGACTTGCATATAGGAACCGTAGACAGAGACAAAATAAACCCCCCAGAGACAATTATTCTTTGATCTTACACGTCTGGTTGTCCCTAGTAGGCTCATGGAGTGAACACAAGCCAAGGTTGGTTTTGTTCCTCTGGCAAAAGGGAGGTTCAAGATGTAACTTTCTTAAGCCTTAAAAGGTAAGACAGCACAAGAAGCAGCTTTAGGTTACCTGAACGTGGGACTCCAGTGGTTTCTTGCTGGATGAAGACGGGAGTACTTTCTTGATTTTCTTCCACAGCATAGATGGTGATGTTATACTGAACGCCAGGTTGCAAGTCACTGAGAGTGACAGAGTTGGCCGTTTCAGGAAGATTGAGTTCTGTGCTACTACCCTCTACGGATGGGGAATAGACGATTCTGTATCCTGCAGATTCAGGAGAAAAACAGTAAAACACACTGATGAAACACAGGTTTCAAAAGGCATAAATTCCCCTTTCCTAATAGCCCTTAGCATCTTGGTAGATCACTCTTGAAGAGTGAGCAATTCTTCTGGACTCATTCAATAGTGCTACTTCTTATAAGGACTGTTCAGTCCAAAGATTAAATAAGAATAGTCATGCAAAGCTTTTTAATAATAAAAATCATCCTCAAAGACCGAGATCCTTAATAAATGTCTATTAGAGAAGCCAGGAGGTGAAAATATTCATGTTAAATCGATTTCTTTTTCTTTGAGCTCTAGATGATGGGAGCAATCAAGGAACCACTCTGAGCCAGAGTTGTCTAGCCTGTCTATGTCTTTTAAGAACTTCAGAAACAGTTAAATCACCTAATGAGCTAATAAGGCATCTTGGCTGCCTCTAAGAATAAGTCTCAGAGTGAGGTTTTCAGAAGAATTACCCCTCTTCTATCATGGGAATGCCTTGTTTAATAAATCCATGAGCTGGATTTCGAGGTTTGTGCCTGTGTGATTGTGTGTGTGCATGTTTGTGTGAAACAGGTTAATTAAGACATATTTAAGAGGAAATTATTCATAAGAAGGTAAGGCTGTACAGACACACATATATCTCCACTGTGGTCCAGTAATTACAATAGAGATATATAAGTGATTTGCCTGCTCATAGATCAGAATCCACTCCCTCACCTCTTAGGGCAACAAGATTAACATAGGAGCCAAGAAGAGGCAGCTAAGCTGACCTGTGATGGGCGCCCTGGGTCTGCTCCAGCGAACGACAATGGAAGTGTCATCAACCTGGTCCACGGTAGGGTCAGGAGGGGCGTCAGGTGCTAACAAAGAAACGAAGAAATGAGAAAAGCAGGAAATACTGCTACAGGTCTGTTTCACAGGGGGAAAAAAAGTCTTTTCACTCCACACATACCTGTGGTCTGTGAGGTAGACAGGATCAAATTCTGCTCTCCTTCCTCGGATATCTCGTAAACATTCACAGTGTATTTTCGGCCGGGAAGCAGGTCAGGGATGTTCACGGAAGTGGCTGTGCTGGGAAGATCTTTGAAATAAAAGGGAAAGGTTACTATCAGAGGATACCAATCCCTCTAATGACTCCATAACCTTTGAGAAGGATAGTTTTAAAACTATATATTCATGGGGGTGGGGGGAATGAATGAAGAAAACTATAAAGAAATATACTAATGTATAGTCAGTAATTATCAGTGCACTATGAGATAATTTTTTTCCCCCTTTCTCAAATATTTTCTCTAAGGATATATAATTTTAAACCACCCCCAAATTTGTAAACATTGTCCTCTGTAGTTAGAAGTCTAAGTAGTGGTTATGGGTGAGGGATGATGGGGGAGGAGGGATGTTCTTTTTCTTGATCTGGGTCCTGGTCACGTGGGTGTGTTCTTTTTATAAAAATTCACTGAGTTCTATGTTTATGATTTGTGTACTTTTCAGTGTGTATATTTCTCCACAATAAAGTTTTTAAAAGTCTGTTACACATGAGAATCTGAAAAGCATGAATAAGGGTACTGTGTCTCTCCCAAAGCTAACAGTCCCCATGCTGGCAATTACTTCCAGGAAGAACACACTATTGTTATGTGGACCTGTGCCCAGGCTAACACATAACACAGCTCCCACCAGGGGCCAGGAAAGTGAGCATGGTTTAGGAAACACCCAGGTTGGTTCTAAAAAGGGTCAGTTGTTTTCCATCCTCACACTGGAGGGTCAACTAGTTCCAAACTTCCCAGGCCACCTGCGTGGATGGCCCCCCGCCCAGCCCCACCCCCAGCAGAATCTGCCAGCAGCTGGTCATCAACACATCAAGCTCACCCAGGTACTGTGGTTCATCTCCCTCTTCACTCAGCTCATACTCCACCCGGAATCCAGACACAGTGTCCGAAGCCGAGACCCAGGAAACCACAAAGCTGCTGGCTGTGATTTCAGTCACCGACTCAGAGGTGGCCACAACAGGAGACAAGGGTGTGGTCTCTCCCGTCACAGTGTTGCCTAGAGTCACAGAGAGGACAAAGAGCCTTCAGCCACGGATAAAACTTACTACCACCATCCGTAAAATACCATTTAAAAAAAAAATGTAGTTGCCGGACTTCCCCATTAGTCCCAGTGGTTAAGAATCCACCTGCCAGTGCAGCGGACACAGGCTTGATCCCTGCGTCCAGGAACTAAGATCCCACATGTTACAGGGCAACTCAGCCCATGCACCACAGCTACTGAAGCCCATGCGCCCATGCTCCACAACAAGAGAAGCCACCAGAATGGAAGCCCACACTGCAACAAAGAGTAGCCCCAGTTCACTGCAACTAGAGAAAGTCAGTGCAGCAGTGAAGACCAGCGCAACGAAAAAAAATAAAATGTGAGTATTCATATTCATCCACGGAAGAAGATGAATCGAGAAGGAAAGCACTTCCTCTGGGGAGCCCAGGTCTGAGAAAGGCACGCACAGATGGACGGGCCACTGGGGTACATACTGGTCACCGCTGGGCTCGTGCTGGTGGTGGTAAAGTCGAAGCGCGTCACCTCTCTTTGGCCATAGTGCTGGACGCTGATAAGCTGGCCCTCGTATACCACACCTGGCCTCAGGCCTTTGATGGTGTAGGAGTTTAAGTGGCCAGGAATGGTAGCTTCCTTCCAGCGGTTTGGAGAATTTTTCTAAAAATTTAAGTGAAAAAAAAAATTACACAAGAATTTACAAAGATGAATGCTGGGAGAGGATATGGAGCATTTTTCAAAGAAGAACGAGGAGTCTATGAAGTTCCATTTGAGGGGGATATCACGGAAAATTGGGATCAGAATAGAAACCTGCAGCAGAATTTGTTAATGTTAATAATAATGGTTATTACAGCTAATATTTACTGATGGTTTACTATGTTCCATGTTCCGTGCTGTTTTCCTTCCATTCTCTTATTTAAGGTTTATCTCTTACCTCCTCCAAGTTAGTGGTATTATTGTCCTGATTTTACAGATGAAGAAACAGAGTATGTGACATGCCCAAGATTACACAAAGGGAGGCCCTGGGCACCTTCCTTTTTGCCAGATTAACTATTCAGTTTAATAACAGCAACCCAAGTTTTGCCTTTCCCAATTTTTAAATTTCCACAATGAACTGGGATATATTCCTCTTTGAAGTGGGAAAAGGCTTTATAGTCTATATTTATTTAGTGGGATACAAACCAAGTTTCTTACAGAGCAAAGGCATAATATTCTTTCATGACTCAGTTCCCGGGACCATCACATACGAGGCTTAACGCTGCTCTGGTTTTATGACTCATTCTTGGATATGAACTACTCCATCAAAAGTGGTTAGCCAACTTTGGGCAAGACTGCAGAAGAATGTGATCTCAGTTTATTTAATCTTTGTCTCCAGTTTATATTTTCACATCCTGTCCGAATTTATTAATATCATGGATCACAAAATTTATGGCAATAAAATGTGTAAAAGAAACATCCTTACTTCAAACAAGTTGAGACCATTTTAAGTATAAATATTCTACACTAATATAAGTCAAAATACATTTTTAATAGCCAGTGATTTTACAAAATTATCCAATCAACCAGTTCCTCAATAATTCAGCTACTCAAGTGTCCCTTTATAATTTTTAAATAAATGAAAGTGATCCTGGTACTCTCTAAATTTAAACACCTTGTGAAAAACATTAAAATTAGTCATTATAATTAGCTCAGATTTAATAGTAAGCCTTTCGCTCAATGTGAAATTTTTGGTTTGTTATTAGAAGAAAATACTCAAGAATAAACTATCAGGTGACAAATATTAAAGAAAAACCTGAAAGTGTTAAAAAATCTCAAAGAAATAACCTCCACTCTTTGGAGACTTTCTAACTTATACACATTTTATATGTGTGCTAAGTCGCTTCAGTCGTGTCTGACTGTGTGACCCTATGAATTGTAGCACACCAGGCATCTGTCCATGGCATTCTTCAGACAAGAATACTGGAGTGGGTTGTCATGCCCTCCTCCAGGGGATCTTCCCGACCCAGGGATCAAACCCACATCTCTTAAGTCTCCTTTATTGGCAGGTGGGTTCTTTACCAGTAGCATCACCTGGGAAGCCCTGATATACATTTTATGCCTATGTGCAATTATCCCTTATTACTGTGGTCTCACAAATACTTCAGAGTTAAGTTTAAATTAAATAAAATTGATGAAGAGAAATGAGAGACAAGAAAGTGTTAGAGGGGAAATATATTCATCCCATCGACTAACATCATTAGACAAAAAGTTCTGCAAATGGCTACTACATATACTGTGGACATTAACAAAAAATGGGTGAGAGAAGAAAAAGAATGATTTCAACAGCTTGAATTTTTCAAAAAGAATTGAATACAATTCCATGAGTTGGTCAAATGTTTTATTTTACTTAGCTTTTTTAGTTCCTAGAAACCAATAGCTGTGATTTAAAATGGGCATTTTTCTCCTGTGCTTAAATAGTTTCTCAAATTAATGTCATACATTTTGGAGAGATATAAGGGCAGGCTTGAGAGGGTAAGAGAAACTACAACATAATAGATCAATATCCTCCCTAGTGAGACTTAATAGATCAATATCCTCCTTAGTGAGGTTTCTTCAATTTCTAGATGATTAGTGGGGAGTCACAAAGTCATTCATTAAATACACTAACTATCCTTCATCTATACTTTTCTCTCATCATCTCTCCCTTCTATCCAAATAACTGCAAAGATTAGAAAGTAAGGTTTTATGAAATGATCATGGAAATTCCCTGGTAGTGGTTAAGACTTGGGGTGTTCACTGTCATGGCCCAGGTTCAACACCTGGTTGGGGAACTATGATCCCTCAGGCCATGCGGCATGGTCAAAAAAAAAAGAAGAAACAATCACTTAAAAAGTGAATTAAAAAAGAAAGATATTAATTTAGCTATTTTGTTTTACAAATCATGGAAAATGATGCCAGTAGTTTTCTTTCCCTTTGATGGAGTTGCAAGACTTTTAAAAACTTTAGATTCTCTTCCCGTGCTGGGTAAGAATAATTTTAAGCATTATCATTTCTACTCACAAACAAGATGTTTCTAACATGAAGAGTTAAGTTCTCCTAAATACCAAAAGACAGCTAAGTCTATATGTGAATTAGATTGACCACATATTGTTTGGTCACTAAACAAATATAATGCCAAGTGAATAGTTCGTCAGATCTACTGGCTCAAAAACTGAAACACATTTTCAGAATCTGTTCATTTCCTTCTCCTTTAAAAAAAATATTCGATTATTTACTTTTCTTTATTTCGCTGCACCTAGTCCTAGTTGTAGCACGTGGCATCTTTTAGTTGGGCACGCAAACTTAGATATGACATGCAGTATCTAGTTCCCTGCCCAGGGACTGAACAGGAGTCTCCTGAATTGGGAGCAGGAAGTCTTAGTCACTGGACCACCAGGAAGTCCCCAGAATCTATTAATCAAGAGCTTCAATATCCAAGGTTTCTGAGCAGGATACTCACAGGTTTCCATCTGAGAATGTACTTGGAAATGTGAGATGATTCTGGTGCGCTCCATTGGATGGGGTGAGAGTTGGGTTGACTTGGGGTCTCAGTGATGATTACTTGGACAGGACCACTTGTATCTGAAAATGAAAATATGAGAGTTAGTGATCCTGAGGATTCCCTTACTTCAACTTAAAATTTAGTGCACATGGATGGCCATCAGTAAAGACAGTTTTGCTTATGAGTAAATGGGAGCACAATAAAAATTATCTGGAGTTAATTTTTTACATATTGACATTGGAAATCAATGAGACAAATCCTTTTTTTCTTAATTAATCACTGTCAAATAACAATATTGTGTTAATCTCTGCTGTACAGCTATGTGATTCAGTTATACATACACACACACACACATATATATATTCTTTTTTATATTCCTTTCCATTATGGTTTATTACAGGATATTGACTATTGTTCTCTGTGCTAAACAGTAGGATCTTGTGGCTCATGCATTTCGTGTGTGATAGTTTGCGCCTGCTGACCCTTCACTCCCGCTCCATGCCCTCCCTATGCCCTTCCTTTTGTCAACAACAGGTCTGTTCTCTATGAGACAAATTCTTTTTTAGCAGATAGCTTCTTGTCTTTCACATGAAAAATGCAACTCAAACTTATTTATAAGCAAATAAAATAAATTTTTAAATGCCACTTAGTTTGCTTGCTTCTCCTTTTTCAAAGAATTGTGAGAAAACTGTGGAACCACTCTAACACAAATAATGTAATACAGAATACAAACTTCATTTACTTATACTAAACGTCTTTGAAGGAAATTCTAGCTTGTGGAGCTTTTCATCAAGGACAAATCTACCATCAAGAAAGAAAAAACATTCCAAAGGCCATATGACATGATGTAAAACAAACACATTTCTAAATGGGGTAGAATCTTAGACAAACAGACAAAGGTAATAATTAAAGACTCAATTTTATTTCTCATCCTCTCAGTCTAATATCCTATCAGTTTCAGAAAATGTTTTATTTTTATTCAATGTTTGCTCTAAAATCATTCCATTGATTGGTCAAATTGCTGAGATCAAAATTACATTTTTTCAAAAGTAGTTATCAATAAAATGACATTTTGAAGTGTATACTAAATTTAATATTTCCACATCTTTAATGTGTAAAATTATTATCAACAAATTTAGTGTGTGGTTTTGGTTCTGCTTTTTTTTAAGGCAAAACAAGAGAAGTGGAATCAATTTCTTAATAGGGTAGATTCTATTTAGGATAATTATTAAATAAATGGAAAATTTATGCCTGCAGAACAGAACACTATTAAATACTGTCTTTTTTATGATGTCACTCAATGTTCAACTTATTAGAAATAAAGTTCCTTGTAATAACGTTTCCAAGAATTTCTAACTGACGTTCTGTTAAACAGAGCAAAATTTTGCATGTTAGCTAGAGCAGTTCAGCAGATTTTTAACAGATTTAAGTTTTCCATAAGGTCGTAGAAAAAATATTGATTTTCAAACTTAATTATTATCCTCACTATTAAATTTTATTTGAAAATAAAGTTTTATCTAGCAGAACAAATATACAACTTGCATATCTGGACAGACTCAAAAGTTCTAGAATAATATACTCACTTCCATGATGAGAATAATTCAGTTTGGCTCAAGACTAATAAACATTCTTTAAATCTTAATTTCATCTAATACACATATTTGTAAGCTGTACAAAAACCAAAATTAATAAATAAAATTCTCAATTTTTAATTCTAAAGTGTATATTTCATAGATCATGGCAGGATATTTGTTTTAATTAACTGGCAGAAGTCAATTCCACAACCCTCTTTGAATCACTCCTTCACCATTATATATATATGAATATAAATACATTTTTAAAAACAAACATTGAGGTAAAATTTTAGAGATGTGATTTACTCCCATAATCAGTAAATATAGAACTATCACATTTTTATATTACAATAATTGGTATAAGGCTATTTAAATATTGATCCTTAAAAGAAATCCTACCATAATTTCCTCATGTAAAGAGATGCCTGATATGTATTTTAGTTTAACAACCATGATTTTGAGAGAAAAAAGTTTATGATGCCATGAATGTACACCACCAAGAGTCATTCCTAAAGCTAACCAAGGACTTCGGATGATTAAATGCCAATAGTAGGTTCATTGATTGTAACAAACGTACCACTCTGGTGGGGATGTTGATATTAGAGGATGTTGTGCTGTGTGGGAGCAGAGGAAACACAGGAAATCTCTGTACCTTCCTTTTGATCTTGCTGTGAACCTAAAACTGCTTAAAAATAGTCTTAAATTTTAAAAAAAGATCATGATGATTATGGCTGATTCATGATGATTATGGCTGATTCATGTTGATGTATGGCAGAAACAATACTATAAAGCAATTATCCTCCAATTAAAAATAAATCTTAAGAAAATAATGATGGTTACATGTTTATCAAAATTAAGTTTTAGATAACATAAGTGACCTTTACTGCCTACCTTTAAGCTTAATCATGCTGCTATGTCCACAAGGAGGAGGATAGTGAAGAAAAGGGGAGGAAAGAGAAACAGGCGACTCAGAGGTTTTTACTCAGTGATGGAGCAAAACAACATAAGGTTTCCTCTAAAATTTCAAGTGCTGGTTTGAAACCCTATGTTTTCAATGTTAGCCTTGTACCATAGCTCACCTTTAAGGGAACTACCCTAAACAGTAATAAGATACCTTGCATTTAGCACAATTTTGTTCAGAGAGTAAAAAATTATCCATGATTTGTAAGGTCAATTAAATTCCAGCTATCACTCTATGCCACTTTTTCCACATATGATTAGAAGACAAGAAATTTGAAAATTCTGACATCATTTATATTTAGACTTAGCATTTTGATAATCCTTTTGATATTGGTTAATTGGTAAAACTTTGTAAAGTAACCTGAGCAATGACTCACACCATTGTGAAAACTTGACTCCCTCTCTTATTCAATATAATCATACTAATTATGAAATAGTTATGAAGAGATATGACAAAATGTCTATACTTTCAAAACCAGTTTGAAAATAAGGCCCAAATGAATAATTTCCAGTAATAGTGACCCTGGAGAAGTTAAACATTCATGCATTTGCAACTCAGCCCTTTTTTTCTTTATTTAGTTTGCTGAGATCTGTGCTTTCCTGGTTGTTTATTGACAAACCAAATGCCTCTTATCTTCTGTTAGTTTGAACAACTCTACTGAATCCTCTGTAGGAGGAACAAACAGGGCAAGGCTCAGAGACAACGGACTGGTGATCTGTTGTTCCATCATCCTTCCCACACTCTGAAAGCCCCACAAGCCAGGCAGGAACCATTGAGTAAACCAAACACACAGATAAGACCCAGACTGTGTACTGAGGCCAATCTCCTCTCTGCTGAAATCGCCTCTATGCTCAATGGGCTCTTCTGTTATGAAGAGTAGAAACAAGGTCAAAACATAAAAGTCCAACACAGGAGGATTCCCTCCCGTTTAGATTTCATCTCTGGCGTGTCAACCTACAGGCTTCCAGCAAGCTGTTATAAGAACAGGCTTACTTTAAAAGAGAGAGCAAAAAAAGTTCTCTCTAATTCACCAAGAAGGAAATCACTTTCAAGACCACCACACCATATGTGGAACCATAAATAGACAGTAAGAGATTTTTTAGAAATGTCGCTGACTCGATGGACGTGAGTCTGAGTGAATTCCGGGAGTTGGTGATGAACAGGGAGGCTTGGCATGCTGCGATTCATGGGGTCGCAAAGAGTTGGACATGACTGAGCGACTGATCTGATCTGATCTGATCCTTTGGTTGTATCATTAAAAAAAAAAAAGCTTCAGTTATATACTTTCTGAACTTACAGTAATTCTGCAGAGCTTTAAAAATTATTGAACAAAAAAAATTATTTTAAGTGATTCCTACACACAAATCTACCACAAAATACAGTTTAAGAGCCAGGTCAATCTATGCTGATGAGAACCTGTTAAGCAAAGTCATCTTCAGTAGCCCAGACAGCGCCTGAAGCCAGGGGAGAGGAGGGGCTCTTCTAAGTTCAGAAAGGGTATATATGAACAGTTTTTAGGATCACAGATTATTAGTTTGTTGGTGCTGGAAGGAACTTAAAGGTAATCAGCTAAAATCTTCCTGTCTTACAGCTGAGGAAATAATGAATGAAGCTTGACTTGTATCTACTTAGCAGCATGTACAAACCTGGATCCATGTCTTGGCAAACACTGTTTTTGGCCAAGTTGTTCCATGTCTTTTTCTTTATGACAGTAAATCTCTTATCACATTAAAAAAGGATTTAGTTAACTGAATCTTGATTTCTGTCATAGGTAGGTTCCAATGTCCTGACGATCTCTCTATTTCTGAATATAGGCCACATCTTAACTTAGCAGAGAGTCAAGAGACTTTGATCTCAGATATTGCTTAAGTAACTGATGCCTAAAAATTAATTTTATTTTTTGGTCACACCACAAGGCATGTGGAACTTCTCTGTCTAGGGATCAAACCCATGCCCCCTGCAGTGGAAGGGCAGAATCTTAGTCGCTGGGCTATCAGGAAGTCCACGATGCCTAAAAATTAGTTTCAGAATTCAACCCATCTTACTGTTAACTCATCACTCAGCAAAAATTAAATTCAATTTTTTAGAAAATGAATAACACCTCCAGCTAGGCATTATGTCCTGTGACCTGAAAAAAATCCAGTAATAAACATTTTTGAGTATTTGAACAGCCTGGGCAGAGAACTGACCAAGTTACTCAACTCTGGACCCAGGATATTTTGTTCCAGACTCCAAAAGATCAAACACATGAACATTCTGACAAAAAAAGGGCCTGGATGAAACACTGAATGAATACATATCATGTGTATGATACACATGAATGAATGTGTATACATTTCATGCGATTTCTCCATGCAATCTTTCTGTTAAGAAACATAACATAAAATCCTGACCTTTACTCCCAGCATCGGTTACTCCATGGTTTCCACTTACAGGTACAGATGAGAAATGAAATTTAGCCAGTGTTTTAACCTAATGGAATGTTCTACAATGTTAAGAAACAAATTTACATGCAGGCACTTTTTCACAGCCTTCTACTCCTACTTGACTAGGGAGAAAGGAAAACCATTTAAGTAAAAAATATTCGATTAATGACTAGACAGTGAAATGAGAAAAAGATAGGAAAAGGAGGAGATACCAATTTCGGCCTCAGAGTGTTAATAAACACTGCTGTTGCCGTGTATTTTATAATAGAGTGGCATAAAGCTACTTACCTGGATAGGTCTGTAAGGGCTGGCAGGCCCACTCCCCAATGCCACGGCCATAGCAGTAGCACTGGTACCGGACTCCCTGCAAATACTTCTCCCATGAGTCTCCAATTTGATAAAAGGTGCGGGTTTCTGAATCCTGACATTGATCTGAAACATACACAAGTAGACTATTAAGCAGTCTTCAAAACTTAAAGTGACAAATTTAAATTTGGTGTGCTAGTGCACAGATTCTTAGTTTTAATAAAAACTTGCAACTGTCCTTACAAATATAGCAGTTCAAAAATGTTTTGTTCGTATCTTATACCTTACTGGACAGTTAATGGTCAAAAAGTACCCATTGGGAGGAATAATTAGTTTTCTAAAAGAATAACATTTCTAAATAAAAATGTTAAGATTTAGATTTCAGTATATATTGACAACCTGAATCTTAATTTGAGAAAAATAAATTAATTTTATATTTTACCCATCTTAATGCAAACAGTTTACCATTTGAAGAGCAAAGATAAAATACCACTTTATACATGTCTTCAAAATGTGGATGACTTAATTTTACATATAAATGAACTGAGCTAAATTTCAACTAGTGAATAACTTGCTGAGCAGCTTCTAAGAAAGCCTTTCAGGCCTCTCACAGCTTTGACAATCGCAGGTCAAAAAAACTCATCTGATCAGTTTGTTTTCTGGGTGAGCAATATGTCTCTTTGAGTAAAGGAATATTAATGGATTACCTTAAAGCTGGTAACAGAGCTCTTTTAAGGCCCAACCCTCACTATTTGCTTAGATCTATTAAAAGGGCAGCTAAGAAAAATAAGGAATTTGGGAAGGAGATATTTACTGGCATAATCATTTGTCCACATTATTGCACAGTCAGCAAAGGAAAGTTCTCTTTCAGACATGAATTATCTTTATGATTCAGAACCAAAAAACAGATTTGTTTCAACTAAAGGAAACCTTCATGTGTTACCAAATTCAGCAAAAATAAATTGACTACCACTCTCAAGTTTAGATATTGATCCATGATTAGAGAAAAGACTTTGCCAAGCTCTCTGCAGGCCATGATCAAAGTCTAGAGCCAGTTTCAATCAAGTAATATCAAAGAACTCTCCTTATCTGAAACTTGCTAGCTATACTCAGTGTTTAAATCCAGCTAGAGACACAAGGCTACTTACCAACAGGATCGCACTTCCACCGACCCCGGCCCTGACCGAAGCAGGTACAATTCAGCATGTGTCCCTCTTCATGACGTTTGTGGAATGTGTCATTCACATTGTAAGTGATGCCGTCGACGATGCACTGATCTGTTTAGGAAACAGTGGGATGGGTGGAGAACTTTTAAGTTTCACTGATGAAATAAAAGAAGCTACACTTTTCGAAGCATATAATTCCCTCCACTTAATTAGCAACATCTTCCACTAAAATAACTTTTCTACTGGCATAGAATAAACATTTTTTTCCAAAGCTTAGTCAGTACTACACTTCTTGCAACAACAAAAAAAATAATTCTCTCTTATAAACTTGTACAGATTAGAGATACAAGTATATACAACAAATGTTAACTTTCGGAACAAGTTCTTGCTGGGTTCAAAATGACCTTTAGATCTCTGCTTGTTACAATAAATAGGAGGCAGATTAAACATTCTAATATGATACCCAGCATGATGCGATGGTCTCATCTCTGGAATAGCAGATACTTGGAATGTGTAAATAGAATACCATAAATGACATTTGGAGAGTTAACAACAACAACAAAATCAGGCCAACTCTGTTGTTAACTTGCTGAGATCCTAAGAAATTACTTCCCTCTCTGGGCCTCAGTTCCTTCCTCTGTAAAATGAGGACTTGGTCTGGATGCCTTCCTAGTGTCCTTTTCAGCTCTGCAACATCATATGTATTAGACCTGGATTGTGTCATCCATCGGGCCCCATAAAAGGAGAACAAGTCCAGGCCAATGTCAACACAGAGGCTACATGGACTATTTATCAACCCAGAGCTCTACCTAAGTCTTATTTTTCAAACCAAAGAAATAGAAACACTAAAATAGTTTTAATAGATCAACAACCCTTATATCATACACCAGGGTCCAAAGGGGAAAAACTAATGAACAAAAGAAATTGGTCTTTATGTCTTTGTCTCCTTGAATTAAAGGAGATCTGCCAAGATCTGATTTTAGAATAGCACGGTCTCTTTTCTTTACAAAAATTGACCAGTCTTTTCTAGACAAGAATCCAACAGCATAAAGAAAGAAACTTGAGTTGCTCAGTCGTGTCTGACTCTTTGTAATCCCATGGACTGTAGCCTACCAGGCTCCTCCGTACATGGGATTTTCCAGGCAATACCACTGGAGTGGGCTGCCATTTCCTTAAGCTAAAAGGATCAAGTGATATCAAGTGATCATGTTCTATTCTCTGAAGTCATCTTTTTGGCTCAGCCTAAGTACTTACATCCTGGGAATGTTTCAGAATCTTAGAAATGCTCTGCCAGATTTTCTTAACTGGCTGTCTAGCATGCAAAACCTATCCAACACAGTAGGCTAATGGAGTGGCATTGCATACTTCTTCTCCTGCTTTTGGTAAAGCACAAGTTTTCATGAAGAAGTCTGCTTCTCTGTATTCTCTGTCCTCTCAGCTATTTTCATTAACAAGTGCACATACCTCGGAGCTGAGAGTAGGCGACACACGTCCATTCTCCACGACCATTTCCAACACATGTGCATCTCATCATGTGGCCCATATCATGCTGTTTGTCCCACTGGTCTCCAATGCGATACATGACCCCTTCGTTGGTTGTACAGATTTCCTCGTGGGCTGTTTGGAAACAGAAGGGAAATGCATTACTGTATAAATGATCACAAGGGCTAAAATGTACGCAATACTATCAGTCTGGTTTGGTGATCCTAAGAACTCTCTTGGAAGTCTTCTGTGCCTCAAAAATTCACTGAGCTCTGACTACCAGAGAGAGAAAACATAGTCCGAAGATGAGGTTTGTTGTAAGGAAAAATTACAGTATGGTTAAGGGATGTTAACCACAATTATGCCTACCCATTCAAGGGGTTTGCAATGTTCTAGAAATCTGGATTTGACTACTGTCCCATAACATTTTTCTAGTTTCAGTTTATTCTAGATCAAAGGGAAACAATGTGTATGGGTATAGAATTGTAAGTTAATATGTGTTTTCCTTCTAAATCCAAATTTTCTTTTGCTGAAATGAGAGGAATAAAAGTAAGCCTAAGTATTAATAGTTTCCTTCTGATGTTTCATTGCCTCATATTCACACTTGACTGCAGCACATGGATTCTTAATTCTACTATCAGAAAATCAACTGTAGTCTAGTGGCTCTCAAAATTTGAAAACAAAAGGTATTGGTTCTCCTTTCTTCATTCACACGAACTAGAGCATGGCCTTTTAAAACAAGATCCCTATTGATTGGAAAATACAGAGTCTGGGTCCTTTTGGTGTTTAATAAGTGATAGACCTTATTCTAAAGCTGTATGGAAATACTGCAGGTCTGTGACTGCGGCAGTCACTTGAATGTTTTCAGCTACTCAGCTGTGTGCTTTTTACAAAAGACACACCTGTTTAAAAAAAAAAGTGTATTTCCAGACTTTTTAAAAGTATTTTTATTGTATTTACATGTTTTTGGACTTTATAATAGTGGGATTTTAAAATCATATAAAGTGAAGTGAAGTTGCTCAGTCATGTCCAACTCTTTGCGACCCCATGGACAGTAGCCTTCCAGGCTCCACCGTCCATGGGATTTTCCAGGCAAGAATACTGGAGTGGGCTGCCATTTCCTTCTCCAGGGCATCTTCCCAACCCAGGGATCAAACCCAGGTCTCCTGCATTGCAGACAGACGCTTTACAGTCTGAGCCACCAGGGAAGCCAGAAAGTGAAGTCACTCAGTCGTGTCCGACTCTTTGCGACCCCGTGGACTGTAGCCCACCAGGCTCCTCCATCCATGGGATTCTCCAGGCAAGAATACTGGAGTGGGTTGCCATTTCCTTCTCTAGGGGATCTTCTGGACCCAGGGATCAAACCCAGGTCTCCCAAATTGCAGGCAGAGGCTTTAGCCTGAGCCACCAGGGCAGACCCCTACATATATAATAGTGGGATTTTATAACAGTGGGATTTTAAAATCATATAAACAATTATATAATTCTTATACTTTTAAATAATTATATAATTCTTATAAATCATATGAATAATTATATAATTCTTAAATATTTGATTACATTTAGATCATGACGTTTTCTGCTGTCTAAAAGTTAAGTCTTAATGCGTGAAACAGAAGTAAGCCAAACATTATTCTTCGGTCTTACACCACAAACGACTGCCTACAAGGGCTTCGTCTTACCAGCCATGGGGCAGAATCCAAACTTCTGGTCAGCGTCATAGTTCTGCGTGGTCCCACACCATTTCATGTTGTCCCTCCTGCCCTCAGAAGTACAGTCCGTGTAGTTGTGGTTGTTGTACAGGAAAGGAAAGTGGCACAAGGCACCATTGGAATTTCCACCTCGAGTCTGAACCAAAACTGTCCAAAACAACACACATGTCAGAAGAAAAAGATTGCAACTGAGCTTCCCAATGTACAGTGGGGAATTACTACGACTAGACTAGCCAAGTTTCTGCAACTAATTCAGAGTGTGTCTCAGAATAAAAGATGTCTAATAATACAGTTCTAAGCCTCCTTAGTGTATTCACCTTCACCTTTCAAGCAGATTTAAATCCAATTTTTGCTCTCATTTTTCCAGCCAGAAAGAAAAAGATTAAATGGTTGCTTTGAATAAATCATGGTTTTAGCCAAAACAAAAGCAAGAGCACTCAGGCCTGCCTTCTATGTAGTCTTCAGCCTGGGGGAGTGCCTACTGATTTTCCCATACAAGCATCTTTAATCACATAATGATCCCAATGGGTCAAAAATAAATGCACTGGAGGGCTTTTCCCTTGGTGTCATTTCCCAAGACGACTGGGAAACTTGGGAGGATCTTTAACTGTAAAGTTAGTTCCATCCATGTCCCTTGGGTCCAGATAACACAAAGGTGGTACTTCTCAAGTGTAGCCTTGAAAGGAACGCCCAGCTTGCTGGCCAATAAAAACAGAGCATGAGAAATGGGGTTTTCTCACTGTTGTGTTTTCCCCTGGGATACTCACCAGTATGGTCTGTACAGAAAGAATATTTCTGGTCTTGCTCATAATTGGAAGTTGTGCTGCACCAGAGGTGTCCGTCCTGCCGCCCTTCGGTCGTGCAGGAGTAGAAAGTCTTGCCGTTGTAGGTGAACGGGAGGACGCACGGCTCTCCGTTGGAATTGCCACCATAAGTCTGGGTTACAGCTACAAGCATAACCAAAAGGGTCTCAGTAAACAGAGTTGCACTTGTCTCCCACTATTGTTCCTTATTTTCCACTTAACTGAGGCTGACCTTGTGTCCTCAAAGGGGGGAAAAAGTACTATGAATATGACTAGCTATAAGTATTAACCAGATCATAGTGTTATCAAAATACCTTACTCAGAAAGCCACATTTTTTTTGTGGGTAGAACAACACCTGAGTTCTTCTTCTGACATCCATTGTTACCACCTCAGCAGCCATGCCTCAGTTCCCCATTTGCAAAGCTATTGGGTTGGCCAAAAAGTTCATGCGGGTTTTTCTCTAAGGTGTTACTGAAAAACTTGAATGAACTTTTGGCCAACCCAATATATTACTACAGATTAATTAAGGATGCTGCTCAAGTGATCCTGCAGGGGTATATATGGCTCTGTTGGTGCTGTAAGAATTAATACAAGAAGCTGTACTAGGGGAAAAGTCAAGTGCACCAATTATTATTGCTATAATTTCTACCACTTTTATAGCCCGGAAGAGTTGCACCAGGTTGTTGAAAGAAGTTTACATCACAAAGGTTCAGAACTTTGGGATTTAGAGTACTAAATAGGGATGGATTAGTTTACTCAGAAAGTAACCACTTGTAACATTTTAGACAGATAAAAAATACACAGTAGCTTAATACTTACTACAGGAAAGAAAACACATAGATTAAAAAGACTGAAAAAATAGATATCAAATGCCAACCATGGTTGTTATCATAGGCTGGTAAGGTTATAAACTTTTCTTGTTTTATTGTTTTACATTTTTTGGTAAATGAATGTATTGCCTTTCAAAGTCTAAATAATAAGAAAGTCATTGGTCCCCTTTTTAAAAAAGATAACACAGACCTGTCTCTTGGCAGCTGACTCCGTTGCCCAGGCAAGTGCAAAGCATTTGCTTATTCCCTTGTGTCTTCAGCCACTGCATCCCCACAGAGTAAACCACACCGCTGTCTGTGACACAGTGACCATACGGAGGCGGCTGAGGATGAGGCTGGGGCTGGTAGATGGCCGTTCGGACATCAGTGAAGGAGCCAGATCCTGAGGACATGAGAAAGAAAAGTCACAGAGCTGGTTAAGGGAAAGCTACTTCCTGGAGTACTTTTCCGGGATCTTCAAGGTCTCATCCAGATGACTCTACAATCTGTCTTCTTACTGAGCTGAGATTGGAAAGAAATGCCCCTCCCTCTTTGCATTAGCTTTGGCACTCAGCCTAAGAAATAATCCATAAGAGGCTACCCAGTGTTCTCTACCTTCCAGCTTACCTGGAGCTACCAAGAGTGTATTTCCAAATCACCAACATTATTCTGCCACTCCACAGAGCAGGCACCTCCAACGACTGCTTACTCATTTCAGCGAGCCAAAGCCCATGACTTTACAGTCCTCTACACCTAACCTCTGATCAGCTCACTTCATTCTTTCCATTTCATTCAGTTCAGACCACTTTATCCTTTGTTCTATGCCTCATCTGCACTGAGCTTCTCATTATCCCTTCCTGTACCCTGAGCTGTCCCCAGGCTTTTCCCTTGGCCTATAATGGTCTGTCTCACCATCTCTTAGCAGTTCCTACTAGCCCAAAATATCTGGGCATCTCTCTTCCTGATATTATTTTGAGAAGTCTCTGCAGCTCTGCAGCAGACCTCTCGCCATCGATGTAACTCTGAGCTCCTCAGACCGTGCCCTGGGCACCCATATTGGATTTCCTATTCACTAGCCCTCCACCTTCCACATTTCGTGTCTCCAAAGATTATTTGGGAATTCTGTTGTGGTTTTTTCCCTAAAATCAGTCAATCCTCTTAAGACAGCTTTCATTTCAGAGTAAGACAACAGAATATGCTGATCTTTTCTTTACACATAGAAATCTGTTCTCTTGGAGGTCAGGCCCAAGGAGGAGCAGAATTAGAACTGAAGCTGGAATGACTGGTAGACTGAATTCAGCATCTCTCTAAGGCAATCCTCTTAAGACATTTTTCCTTTCAGAGTAACAATGGAACCCAAATACTTCAT
>NW_011495032.1:37682782-37692685 GCF_000754665.1 Bison bison bison
CAAATACTTCATAGACAATGGTCCCAAGGTCACACATATCAGGGGAACATGTTTTCTGTTTTCATACACCCCACTTGGGAGAGTCACAATGCAAAGGAATATTAAGCTCCTATAGAAGAAAGTTTTTATTGGTTTAACCCCATGTCTCTCAGACTTTTTTGAACAGAGCCATTTCAGTATTAATATTAGTAATACTAATAAAAATAGATAGCAATCAATGAATGCTTACTCCCCATTAACCTCTACTCTTTTTAATTTAAACTGTTTCAGTAAGCTGAGATTAGTAATTGTTTCTTTTTTAGGTTAGCAGCAATTTTACTGAAAGTAATCAAATAACAAAAAATGTTATCAAATCCAATCTTGTTCTCCTTCTGAAGTGCTCATGGCAAGATGAACACTCATCAAAAGGAGGCAAATCCAAGTAAGTAATTAATACCTTTTGCTAAATGACCTAGATGAAAGACTAAACAATAATGCTAGTGCACTGTATAGTGAAAACTTGACAAAATAGAGCAAGAATAATAACAGAAGTACCCATTCTTGACTGCCCTCTTTCTTTCTTTAGATTCTTACAAAACAAGCTATAATGCAAAGATCCTAGTCTTATACTAGAAATAATTAAAACTTATTTTTTTAAAAAAGCTTATATTATTATGTCATTCCTTCCCATGTCTAGGACTCCTCTGAATTTTTCAAATGTGAAACCCAACACATGAAGAAAATGACTGTGCATTATTTTATGGAATGCAACAGAGTTTGCTGGAGCATGGAAACCACACATAGAGGATTGTTTTCACAACAAAAAGAATAGAATGTCAGGGTAAGGAGATATATGCCATGCTGAGAAAGAACAAATGTACTTTTCCCCCTCTTCCCAGCAGAAGAATCAAGGGATCATGTAACTCAGCAAAAGTTTCTCATTTCCATTAAAATGTACTTTAGATATTCAACATACATATACAAGGGTATATATATGAATATTCACATGTGTATCGATCTACAGATCTCAGTATATTTATTTATATCTTTGTATATAAATCATGTAGGTTTCATGATATTAGTAATTTTTCTTGCCCACCAGTTTAACCTCTTGGAACTAAAATTAGTTTTTTTCCCCCAAGATCCATTTTAGTTTCATTTTTATTTAAGTTTAAAAAACTTGATAGTAAACAAAGTTTTAACTAACAGTCTGCAAAGGAACTCAGCTTCATAGCCACATCATCCTTCAAGGGCACACCAAGGGAAAGATGGCTTTGCGGAAATGCTTAATGCAAGGTGCCCCCGTTTGGGTCCCCGGGGCCCCGTGCCTCACCTGCAGATGTGGTCTGCAGGGATGTATGCCTCTCACACTTCCACTCGCCACGGCCATTGCCCGTGCAGATGCACTGGAGCAGGTTCCCCCGGTTGTCCTTCTTGCTCCAGGTATCCCCAATTCTATAGGATGTCCTAGTGTCCTGATCGTTGCATCTGTCTGTGTCAGAAAGGGAGCGTTAAAACATGTAAATCAGCTTGAGCTTGGCAAGTGCTTGATGCAAACCTAAAATAAAAATAGAGTTGCTTCTAATAAGGACCTACTGTATAGCACAGGGCACTCTACTCAATACTCTGTAATAAGTCTGTAATGGTGGTGGTTTAGTCGCTAAGTTGTGTCCAACTCTTATGACCCCAAGGACTATAGCCTGCCACGTTCTTCTGTCCATGGGATTCTCCAGGCAAGAATAATGGAGGGGGTAGCCATACCCTTCTCCAATCTCCCCAACCCAGGAATCGAACCTGCGTCTCCTGCATTGCAGGCAGATTCTTTCGACTGAGCTAAATGATATAAATAAACAATCTAAAACTGATTCACTTTGCTGTACACCCAAAACTAACACAATACTGTCACTGCTACTGCTAAGTCACTTCAGTCGTGTCCGACTCTGTGGGACCCCATAGACGGCAACCCACCAAGCTCCCCCGTCCCTGGGATTCTCCAGGCAAGAACACTGGAGTGGGTTGCCATTTCCTTCTCCAGTGCATGAAAGTGAAAAGTTAAAGTGAAGTTGCTCAGTAGTATCCGACTCTTAGCGACCCCATGGACTGCAGCCTACCAGGCTCCTCCATCCATGGGATTTTCCAGGCAAGAGTACTGGAGTGGGGTGCCATTGCCTTCTCCGACAATACTGTTAACTATACTCCAATAAAAAGTTTTTTTAAAAAAAGGAGAATACAGTTGCTTCAAGTTTGGTAAGCTGTTTTTGGGTGATACCTTTATATTCAGCTGTGGTACCATGGGTGGTAAACTTCTGAAAGATGTGATTGCATTTAAATCAGTGTGAAGGAAGCTATACGATGTAGTCTAATTCCACTCATAGAATGCTATTTTTCACTCATCAAATTTTCATTTAGTCATTCAGTTCATTAAATTTTATAAAAATCTTTCATTCATTACATTTTTTCACATTGTTTATTTGACCAAATTCATCCCCTGGCTTTCTAGTCTTCCCTCTGTATCCTTCTCTGGCTCTCCTGGCTTTGAGTCATGACTATTTACAACCTACCTTATCATAGGGGATTTTCTTTAGAAAACTAGAAACAATAGGGAGGCAAGTAGGTCTCACAGGGTCTCAACTAACTGCCCCAAAGGAGCTATTAAAAGATAGCAGCATCTGTTTTTTCATTTGTTATGTAAAACAATTCAAGGCACCACCAACTTCTCTAACTAAAATATTCTCTCCCCTGGTTCCACCCCACCCGCTACCAAACACAAACCTATTTAACATTACTAACAAAATGGCATCTCTTGAATTGCTCATGGTGTTAACTCTTTGATGGGAAAGTGAGATTATTAATATAAAATAATGTTTGTTTAAGTTCATTTAGTCACGTCTGACTCTTGTGACCCTATGGACTGTAGCCCGCTAGGCTCCTCTGTCCATGGGATTAGACAGACAAGAAAATAAAATGATAATTTGTAACTAAATTACCATCAGTCTATGATTATCTGGCAAATAAACTGTTTCAATTATAATCCAGCTTTGTCCATATGCTGTAATGTGATAGAGAGGATTTGATTGGTTTGTGAAACAGAACTACACTGGGTTAGATAAAAAATAATTAGTTCATGTTAAGTTCAGACAAATACAGACACATATTGATCTCCCACCACAGCACAAGTCTGCATAAAAGATAGCATTGCTGGTGACACTTTTTCCCAAATCTCCAACCAAGTGTTGTCTTCCCCTGAGCCTCCATAGTACTATTTCAGTATCTGTCTCAAAGTGTTTAATTCTGTGCTTTGTAGAAGATGATATATATAAGCCTTTCTCATCATCCTGACCTACTTACTAAGTTCTCTTTGACAAGTCGGCTAATGTCCAGTTCATTTTTGCATCCCTACACCATCCTGAATAAAGTAGGGACTTAAAAAATTTCATGGAAGAAATGACTTTTCTTTGAGAAGCTTTTCCCAACTTGTTATTAGAAGAGCTTTAAATAATAGATAAGAGTTTGAGTCAAACATCTAACTTGTCTTAAACTAAAACACTGCCACCAAGGTCTTGAAAGTCTGATAATCATAATAAAATGTTAAATGCAAGAGAACTGGCAAGGTGCTCAAAAACATTTAGTTTAAATTGCTACCACTATTTAAGAGAGATTATTTTTTGTTTGAAAGAATTCAAATTTGGATGGTGAACATGATGAGATGGTTAAAACTTCCAGCTAGATAAGACATGTTCAAAATATTTAGATTTGATTTTAAATGTATAACACTGATAGTTGATAGCTGTTTTGCTTCCACAAACTTTATAGTTTGACATTTCAAAAAAGGAGCATTGAATCCCTAAGGCAAAAAGTAAGGCCTCGGGGCAATCTTAGAAGGAGCTACAGAGATACCAGTGTTTCTTTCAGAAACTTTCAAAGTTTAGCTTCTTCACAGCACTAATAAACCTACAGAGACACTGTCCTTAACCCCAGAATAGGGGTTAAACATAGTTTAACCTATGGGATAAGTACCTTTTATTTTTATCAACTTTGCTAATGTATATGCCTTACTTAAATGTCAAGCATAGAAGGAAGCCCAAAACTTTAGAGCTTTGCTCCTCTCTATGTCAAGAGCATTCACATGCCCAAAGATGCATGTGCCTGTTATTTTAAAGATTTCCTTGCTACTTAGAAAATATCTCAGTGATCACTTAGATGAAACATTTGCAACTTATCTTTGGGTCTGCAACACATTTGGCACTGAAATGAACATTAAGGTTCTTTCTCAGTAGCTGATAACCTAAGACCTTATTGAACTAAGCTGTTTTATTTTAATTTAGTCTTCTTTGACAAAGTAGAATAAGTTGGTTACAAAATCTTTCTTGACATCCAAATGTTAGCATGTTGGAGGA
This sequence comes from Bison bison bison, assembly GCF_000754665.1. Classification (NCBI taxonomy): domain Eukaryota; kingdom Metazoa; phylum Chordata; class Mammalia; order Artiodactyla; family Bovidae; genus Bison; species Bison bison. The sequence continues at coordinate 37,687,159 of NW_011495032.1, forward strand.
ACGGATGTTGTATGTGATATCGTACGACAATTCTCTCTAGGAATCCAGAAAACAATGCCTGGCCTCATCTTTAACATACAGATCTAAAACGTACTTCTGGAGGTGCAAGTGATACGTCCGCTGCCTTCTCCCAGGCAAGTGCAGTCCACCATCATCCAGCCTTGATAAGGCTTTTCCCAGGTCTCCCCGACAACGTAGGAAGTACCAGCAGCTTGATCAAAACACTTCTCAGCTGTAGGGAAATTGGAAGGAAAAACAGAAAAAAAAAAAGGAGTTATTTCAAATTGTGCTGTCTCCCTGTAATTTTAAGTATATTGTGTAAGCAAAAACCCAACCACATTTTTTTAAGTGGTACTCTCTTCAAAAAGAAAGGCACGCCCTGTAACTAAGCACAGAACAAGTAACCGAAGTGAAAGGAGGCTCTAGCCAAGTTGGCAGGCAGAAATTCTGTTCTCCGAGTAAGTACACGGATTGGACATTTTCAGCTAGCACCGTTCTTCACACCAGTATTTTGAGCAAAAAGGATCTATGTGCCTCCTGTGGATCTATGAATCTCTTGCATATTGAGACTAAATATGCAAAATTCCAATCTTAATTAAAAATGACCAATTATGAATGCCTGCATAAAATGACAAGAAAGCTATTTAAAATTTGGATTTCTGTAAATATAGAGGCAACACAAAGAAAAAACCTCTGTATTAGAGAACAATCAGAATAAAATTTATAGCCAGAAACTCTTAGATTTGTATCTATAGAGTTCAGCTGAAGATCGACACCAAAGGAAACAGCAATTTTGACAAAAAATGACCAAGAGATGATAAAACACACACCATATGGTGTTTATATCTGCCACGTTCCAATAAAGAAAGATGTTAAAAGTCTCATTTTTTTTTTAACCTTTAAAAAATTTACATCTTGACCAAGGAGAAATCTGAGAACAGATCTTAGAGAAAACAAATGACTTCTTCCTAAATCTTTCAACTCTATCTTAAGCTTTGAAAAAAAATTAAGACTTCTATTGATACATGTATGGTCAGTCGTGTCCGACTTTTTTCCAGCCCATGGACTGTATGCAGTCTACCAGCATTCTCTGTCCCCAGAATTTTCCAGGCAAGGATAATGGATACTGTTTGAGTTGCCATTTCCTTCTTCCAGATCCAGGAATCGAACCCAGATCTCTTGCATCTCCTACATTGTCATGCGGATTCTTTACCAGGGCGCCACCTGGGAATCCCTAAGACTTCTATACATGGTTGAGAATTTGAACTGATTCCTTGAAGAAGACTATGGATTACACATTTCATTATTTTAAATAAAATTCTCAGTCTCTTATCTTTTTTATTGGAAGGCAGGTATCCTGTCATGTCAATTTTGACTGAACCCAACATTTTGACTGTGTATCCCACCCCCATGTATCCCCAAGTCACACACCTATGGGCTTGCAGGTCCATTCTCCTTTGCCGTTACCCAGACACACACACTCTAACATGTAACCACCAGTTTCGTGTGGTCTCCTCCAGGTGTCACCAATCTTGTAGGACTGCCCCCCTTCATGGCAGCGGTCTGTTCAAGATAAAAAGCAAATGTTACAGACAGTGGGACAGAAAATAGTTTTAAAACAGAAAAAGTCTCATATTCCAACCCCTTTGGTTAGCCAAAGAGAGCAGCTTTCCCATCGGGGACAGGGGAAAAGTTAACAGGTCTGGTCATTTGGGGTCCTTCAATTGAATGTCTGGTTTAAGCACAATGGTAAACCACAGAGGAAATCTGAATAGCAAAGAAAGGAGTCATAAATCCTGGATCCCCAGAGAGATCACAGGAAATTGAGTTCTAAAGTAGAAAAGAAAGGCTGCCAGGCATGGCCTCCACACACACATAGTGGGTTTAGCCTGAGACTAATTCAATGCAAAAGGCACACTAGACCTAGAATTCCAGCTTTCAGGATGCGGAGAGTCCGTATTTCACCCTAGGATACAAATGTCTTTTTGATGGAAAGCAAATAGATGTATACATAGCAAGTGTGGAAATCTGGTTAAACACAAGGGCACATACAAAGGTTAAACTGTCCAGTATGTAAACATTATGTAAACACTACGGAACACTGACTCTTAACATATACCAATAATCTTGGATAAACTCTAACATTAAACGGAGGAAAGGCTGATTGGGCTTATTCACAAGAGACTGATTTGTCTTTTCCAGAAGGCTGTACATCATGCTTTTTTGGGGGAGTGCCACTTAGTTCCCTGACCGGACATTGAACCTCCACCCCCGGCAGTGGAAGCGCAGAGTCTTTACCACTAGATCGCCAGGGAAGTCTGATTTGTCTTTTGGACTGAGCCTTTAAGAGACTTATACAACGATGGATTAAAAAACACTAAATGCTGTGTTAATAGAAGCTATTGGTAACCCAATGAATCATACTGGAAAGTTTGACTTAGCTAAACTAGAATTGCTGAGAGTAAGTCCAGATCCCTAAGTTCCTTGGAAAATTCATTCCACATTATTCCTAGGAATAGAGAGCTCTGCTTCCTGGTTATAAACTACTGGTTACAAAGAAATCAGACTGTTTCTGTGAGATCCAAGCAGTGTGTACATTGCTAACAAGACTAGCAGAGCACACAACGGCTAATTCATTCTTCTTGACCATCTTTCCAATCACTGCAGATCACCCCATGAGCAGTCTGGCTTGAAGATGCCCAGATAACATAAAATGGGCAACTCCTCTAAGAATGGGATGGAACCCAAGAGATTTGCTTGGTTAGGCTACATACATATGTGTACGCACACACACACACACTCTCTCTCTGTCTCTCATAAATGCAAACAGACTGAACACTGCCTCCACCTGTGCTCAGAGCCACCTTTCAGAGGCACAGGAATCAGCTGTGTGGCCATAGAAGGGTGTCTGCTCACCTGGGATAAATCCCCACATTAGGAATATCCGGTCATGGATAACAGAAAGTGACAGTGATGGGAATGGAAAAGCTCACACTGTTATCTCAGTTCCTAGACAGAAGGCCATTCTTACTTGCAATGGTGCAGCTTATTCTTCCTCGCCCAGCGCCGATGCAGGTACAGTCCCAGATCATGGAGTCCTTAGGGCGCTCATAAGTGTCACCCACCCGGTAAGTGTTCCCAGTGTACTTGTCAAAGCAAGTCTCTTCAGCTGAGGGAAGATTGAAAGTCCATGTGAACCTTAATAGGGAAAACCGTTTCTATTCCACTCCTCTCATCCAAGGGAAAACCTTTCTTTTCTATTCTGTGAGTAGCAAGGGACAGTGGAAAGTTTTTAAAACTTGAAGTAGGAGATCTCAATTTTACCCTAGGGTCTAACAAAGCCTCAGTTTTCAACCTTTGACAAGTTTTCTAATTTTCTGGTGACGAATTTCCATTGGAAAGGATTCTCAGGCACTTAGGAAAAAGCTATAAAGCACAACCTTAGGACCAGCTAGAATGTGAAGGAAGGACTTTAGATTCCTCTCTCTGGCAGAAAATCAAACCAAGGTCCACTTGAACAATCTGAGCTCCCACCCCCACCCCAGTACTGGCCCTTGTCAATCCTACTATTTCCATTTTGGCCTCATCAGTGGTTCTCTGCAGGAGTTGCCATAATTTACAAGAAATAGATCAAGAGTCATAAAGGAATGAGAACTTTGAAGTAGTCAGTGGTTTTACGTTGAACTGCAGCTGACAAATCGCTTGATAATGTACTGCCCAAAGTGCTTTCTGCCCCATAATCTTACAGTCTAAGATTTGGAATTACTTTCTAATAAATTAGAATTTTATAAGCAATTCTTTTTCTTTGAAGGGAGAAGACACATCATTCATGTTTTTCTTTTTTTTTTTTTTCATTCATGTTTTTCATCAAACGTTTTGGGAAAGTAAAACAGAAAGAAGACCCTAGAAACTACTTTGGGATATATTTGTTCTTTTGTTTTAAAGGTAAAAAGAACAATATAATTTGAAAAGCAAATATAAGCAGTTATTAAACATTTTTTAAAGATAATTCTATTAGGGAAATGGAATACGTAATTTTACTACTAATCCTAAATTTAATCAACAAGCCCTACTTCTCTATCTATTAGATTCTAATAACTATAATAAGTAGAAGATACTAAGAACTAGGCAGGCTCCCCATCACTTACGTTCAGGCTTGCTCTCACAATTAAAGCCCCGGCTCCCTCCATAACAGGTACAGACCAAGGCGCTGCCCAGGTAGGTGCGCTCCCATTGTTGGTTTATCTGATAGTGCTTTCCATTGTCATAACAACCAGCTGTAAGAAATGAAGAAAAAAGTCATTAAATTTGGATCCTTCCTTTTTCCAAAGTATGGAATTTTCTTGCATGACTAAATTGATGAGCCTAAGCAACAAACGAAGGGGAAAAAAGTTAATCATCAGAGCATCACAAGAATTAAAAGCAACTAGATATCTAAAGAGTTAACCACACATTTGCACACGTAGATATTTAGGTATTCCTTTTGTTTTTCTTTTGACTGAGTTAAATGTTATACAATGATGTCATTTCCATCTGGCCATGGGTCTGCACCAAAGGAATGGAAACATTTTGAAAAGCAGATAACTGGGAATTACATTTTAAAATGTGCAAGGAATTTCAGCGCTCTTTGGGGGTAATAAGTCAAGAAGGGCAATGCTAAGCAGTTTCCATTAGCCAAGGAAAAGGGAGGGTGTGTCTTTGAGAAACTGGAAGAGGAATTCCAATCTCTGTTCTTGGAGAAGCATCCTGAGAAAGCATTTTGAAGCAATTACATCTCATTCAAAGTAGGCACAGCACAATTATTCAGCTACTCTCCCCTCATCCCCATTTTGAAAGTATTTAACCAATTACTTAGTAACAAAGAAAATAGGCGTAAGGACCACACTAATCCCCAAAATAAAAGTTTAAAGGGGTGCATCATTTTTCTCTTTAAAAACGAGTTTTGGTTAATTCAAAGGAGGATGACCTGAGTCGGTACCAGCACTGCTGGACATCGCTGAGCTCCGCCTTCCAACGCCTTATCTTACCTAAGCCCACAAAACCAGCCTGCTCAAAGCCAGTCTTTAATGCACCCCTCTCATTTAGGAGTATACACACGCCACGCGCGCGCGCGCACACAAAACTTCAATCACAACTTTGGTTGGTTTTCTGGCCCCGTCCTGAGGCAGCCTGTTCCAGCCCACTGGGGTCAGTACTCACGTTTGCTCTGACTGACAGTCAGCGGGGACTGGGGCTGAACGATCTGCTGCGCCTGTCTCCTGCTCTTCGAGGCTCCCGCGGAGGGTACCGCTGTCCCCAGGGACAGGACGGCCAGCAGCAGCAGCAGCCCGGGCCCCGGACCCCCGAGCATCTTGAGACGGTGAGGCAACTTGCCGCTTAAGTTTGGTTCCCTTCGCAACCTGCGGGCGGAGTCCCCTTCCAGTACCTCCAAGAGAGTCAGGGCTGGATGATGGGGAAGGGGAAGGGTAGAGGGACAGAGGGGAAGGAGAGGACGAAAGAAGTTGTGGCTGGGGGGGCCCCCCGCCCC
>NW_011495032.1:37692785-37763671 GCF_000754665.1 Bison bison bison
GGGAGGAGGGACCGGCCGGACCCCCTCCCACCCTCCTGCGGCCGCGGCCGCCGCCGACCGCGCGCCCATTGGCCCAGGCTCCGGGTGACGTCAGGGGAACTGTGGGTTCGCCTTGAACAAAAGAGATGCTGATCGCCCGCCAGGATTGGGACAAGAGAACTTTTTTCGGTTTCCTTTGCGGTCGTCAAACTTTTGGGGGGCAGAAGGGGAGGGATGGGAAGCGTCTGGAAACGGGTAGTCTGGGAGGAAAGGGAGGGGCTGGAGTCCCGTGTAGCCAAGGGATAGCAAGTCCATCCTCCCTCTCCCCCCCGCCCCCCGCCGCTTCCCGTTTTTAAATATTTTATTGGGGTGAGGCGGGGGGGGGGGTAGGGGGGAGTTCAGATTGCGTCATCGCTGGGGGTAGGGGGGAAATCTCCGCTCACTGGAGTGTACTTCGACGGGGAGGAAAAACCATAAAGTAGCCACCACCTTGCAGCTGTAGGAATGTAGACTTTGCCGTCCCGGGGAGCGGCTGGCTGGCTTTCCTGCGGTTCCCTCTCTTGGGTCTGTGCAATGACTGGGGACTCACTTTGCCTTCACAGCTTCCTGTTCAAGTCTTCCGCCTTTCTAAACGCAGTATCTGCTGGTTCTGAGGACGTTTTAACTGAGGGTGAGGGGTGGGAAGGGAGGAAGGCAACGGAGGGCGGAAGGGAGAAAGGATCCCTTTAATGAGCTTCTACTATGTACCAGGAATTCCGCGGGGCGGATCTAGACGGAAACTCGGAGAACGAGGTTTCTTTGGAAAGGACAGAGCAGCCGTTTGCCTTTTTTTTTTTTTCTTCCCCAAATATGCAAGAAAGTCTTCTTGTCCTGGGTATGGGATGACTGCTGAAAACTGTAAAGTTGGACCTACCTTGGAGAGAGAAAGATCGTAATGTCCTTGCCCATGTTCACCGTTACACAGAACAGAAATCGTTGAGTCATTAAAAGTTGAGAAAAGACCAGTTCCAGTCTTGACTTCTTACAGTAGCTTCCTTGCTTTTATTTGGCATTTTCATTTGGTAGACATAGGTTTCATCATAGAATTCCCCTCCCCCAGCCCCGCTGCCAGACTTGTTTTTTTTCCAAGTGTTACTTAGTCTAAGAAATGTGGAAAGTTCCCATTTAAGATTTCCCAGTCTTTCCCTCTAAAGGCATGAGTAGAAAGGGAATCTGAGAAGTCGCTAGCATTTAGCAACTCATCACATCAGTTCTTTTTACAGAGAAACACAAGTCACACTTGGTTTTTAAAGATCTTCAAAAGGAGTCTTCAACTTTCTTGAGCAACTCCTGAAAGATCTAGACTAAAAGTTTTGCCTCGCTAGTTTTGTTAGTAGTGCAGACCTCCCCTTGGCTTTGAGAATCTATGAAGGGTGCAAGCAGGTTTGTCTTTTTCTGCACATACTTAGAGAAAAAGTTCCGCCTTTGGTAACTGCCATGGGTAATTCGAACTCTGGTCTATAAAATGCCGAACATCAAAGGCACAAAACTAACATTTGTTTTCATTAACACAGGGACTTAAAGGGGAAAAAACAGCAAATATCAGTTTCCTACAAGAAGTGTAAAACTTCCTAAGGCAACTTTGTGACCAATTTTGCAAGTTGAAAGAGTGCCACAAATTTCCCCAAATTTAGAGTCCTGTCTGGGTTAGAGTTTTTTTTATTTGTTTGTTTGTTTTTTTCAATTTCTCGTCATCACTTGACAAAGCAGTTTTCTCTTTCACACATAAAAGGGCCCCTGTAAATTTCTGGGAAGCCGATGTTCCTTCCAGAGGGAAGGGTACCTGGAAATCAGGATGTAAATAAGATAAACTTGAAGCTAATGCTTTCTTAAAATATACAGATTCTGGGGGAAGGAAATCGGTGGTTAAAAAGTATTTTGCCAACCAAAACCATAATAGTTTGACATATTTACTGTACTCAAAATACATAAGAATAATATACACATGAGAGCTTGGAGGAAATAGCCTAAGTGACTTACATTTCAGAAGAAACTGATATTTCAGTCTGTTGAAATATAATCTGCTTAAGGATATGGTATATTTGTAAAGTCTTACAAGCAAAAATACACAATATTCTGACTGAATGTTATAGAAATGGTTGACAGTTTACCCTTTTACTTAAAAGTGGATTTTTTTTTTTTTTAACCTTGGAGACAGAAGCATTTTCTTAGTTAAGACAGTAAGGCTTGCTGTAGTATTCTTTCATTATCAGAGTCCCTTGTAATTGTGTAAGTCTGTTATCTCTAGCTGGAGAGATAATTAAATCTCTCCATTCTAACCCTGTTCAAACTAGCCACGCCTGGTGTCCAAGGTTCTCTTGCACTCCCGTAAGAATTCTGAAGTTTATTTTGACAAGGACTGTTTCTTCAGCAAACAGTGTCCTCCTATTTATAGAACATATCTTTGGATTTCTTTTTCTCATCTCGAATTGGAGAGGGAAATGTGACAAAAAGAGATAGAAAGTAGATTGATAGGTGGCTGGCACTGGGGCTGGGAATGGGAATCAGCTATAAATGGGCATAAGGCATCTTGAAGGGGTGATGGAAAGGAATGTTCTAAAATGAGAATGTAGTGATGGCTGCACAACTTGATGAAGTTACTGAAATTCACCACGTTGTAAACTTAAAATGGGTAAATTTTATGATATGTGAGTTGATTATTGTTTAGTTGCTAAGTCGTGTCTGATTCTTTCGTGACCCCATATACTGGCGCCTTCCTGGCTCCTCTGTCCATAGGATTTCCCAGGCAAGAACACTGGAGTGGGTAGCCTTTTCCTTCCTCAGGGATTCTTCCTGACCCAGTGATCAAACCCTCATCTCCTGCCTTGGCAGGTGGACTCTTTACCACTGAGTCATGTGGGAAGCCCTGGTATACAAATTATACCCCAATGAAGTTGTTTTTAAAATATCGATTAAAACATAGGATATCTTTAATCATTTTTACTTGTACCGTCTTCTGATTTTGTTTCAAGGACATTTGCACTCAAGTGGCAACAGCATATACAGGCTAGCCTCATTTCTTCATTTTTCTAATAGGAAATTTGCCATTAATACAGTAGTAGATTCTTTCTTCTACACCAGCAACCTGTTACCAAACCTAGTACTGGTGTGATGTCATGTGTGTGGTAGAGACAGAACGTATATTCATTGACAACTGTGCCTGGCTTCTTCTTGGACTTGCCATAGAGATAAGATTTTCTCAGAACTTAGGTCAAATTACATGTTCAGTAACAAAAAGGAACACAAATATTTGTGTGTTGGGGGTATCATTTGGATATTTTATTATTGAAGAAGGCTAATGAGGAACATGGGCAATTATGGAAATCTGAAGTGAATTGACTTCATTTGAGTTGAACATTATGGTTAAGCACAAAAGGAATTGATCAGAGCCAGTCATTTAGAGAAGACTGAAATTAAACAATTTAAGGAATAGTTTTAAAAGGCAGTTTTTTCCTAAGTGAAAAATGACTTCTTTAACGGGAATACACACAGGACAGACAATACCCATCCTAGTCAAATCCCTTTCCTGCTGAAAAACAAAATCTTATCCCTGATAAGAAATAACTTCTTGACCCCAAGGGTTACATTTAAATGAAGGTGGGCTGTTTTTCCTGAAAACCTTTGGCTTTTATCCTGTTCTTAATCTCTTTCAGTTCTGTTAGAGGGGAGGCCATTGATTAGGTGACCTTTGGAATTTTCTGCCTTAAGAGCCTGTAGTGTCTTTTACTGTTTCACAGTCTTCTCTGGGTAGGTTTTGTTTCTTAACTTGATTTTATTTTGGGGGCATAAGTCCTTCACATCTTCTCTTGAAAACAGTTGAGTTTGCAAAACTGCTACTCATTAAGCACAGGTGTGAGAAGGAAAAATAAACTGCCCCATGGGCAGCCCCATGGGTGGAATGTCTGGACAATTTGTCTAGAACTGACAAGGCCTTGCAACTGAGGAGGGGCGGGGGGGTGGGTGGGGTGGAAATACTTGATAAGGACATTAATTTATGCCTTGAAAGCTAGTCGGTTTTCACTTACTCAGCATTCTGTTTGTATTTTAAGTTACTTTATTGTTTAATCAGCACTTTTAAGAGCCTTAATCGGTGCCCTTTGTTGCTTAACAGGAGTGCCCTTTTCCTCACTAGAGTGATGTACCTCCCAAAAGGCTTTGCAAAGATGTCTTATTCATTCAGTAGCATGGAGCCAACTACTCGGTGGCTAGACCACTCACCCAGAACTCTATTCCAGAACATTTCAGCTTTCTAGGATAGGTAGCAGTTTCTTGGAAAATATTTATTTTTGTGTGCTGTTGCTCCTTTTTTCCAATTCTGCTTTATTTTATGTAGGTGGCTTTAAAGGTTTGTTTTGAAAGGCTGAAAAAATTATTAGAAAGATTTTTGGTATTTAACTTATTTTTTATCTTTCTTACATTCCATACTTTAAGTATCTTGCATGCTAAGTCACTTCAGTTGTGTCCAACTCTTTGCACCCCTATGGACTGTAGCCCACCAGGCCCCTCTGTCCATGGGATTCTCCAGACAAGAATACTGCCATGCCCTCCTCCAGGGGATCTTCCCGATCCAGGGATCAACCTGCACCTCTTGTCTACTGCATTGGCAAGTGGGTTCTTTATCACTAGTGCCACCCAGGGAAGTCTCCTAAGCATCTTATATGAAGCTAATTTTATTTATTTATTCATTCATTTATTTGTTTTTTGGCCCTGGTGGGTCTTCGTTGCTGCACATGGGCTTTCTCTAGCTGCGGCGAGCGGGGGCCACTCTTCATGGTGGTGTGTGGGCTTCTTGGTGGGTTGGCTTCTCTTACTGTGGAGCACAGGCTCTAAGTGCACCGGCCTCAGTAGTTGTAGCACGTGGGCTCAGTAGTCGTGGCACACGCCTTAGCTGCTTCATGGCATGTGGTATCTTCCCAGACCAGGGATCAAACCAGCATCCCTTGCCTCACAAGATGTATTCTTAACCACTCTACCACCTCTACCACCAGGGAAGCTTTGTGCAGCTAATTTTGAAAGTTGCCTCAGATGCTTAAAAACAACCATAAACTTTATCTCTTGGATAAATTTTTATACCAACAATAGACTTTTGTGATATAGGTGGTCAATAGACACTTTTTTTATGGATTAAATTAGTTATTAAAAATTAAGGACTTATTCACCTGAATTACAGCAATGGAAGGATAATTATTACTATTCCTAAATTTGTGCTGAACCATTTTCTTGATAAATTTAATATATTCTCTCATTAGTTGTGAAAATTTTACTGAGATGAAATGGATATTTCAAATTATTACTATGTTTTCACAGTAATAGTAATGTTTCATAGTAAACATGAAAAACTAAGGTAAGCTTAAGCATGTAGTGAACACGTTCATAATGACATGAGTATCTGAAGAGAATTAAGAGAAATTCATTTAAACTGCCAGACTTTATTAAACACTTTCTCTGAGCCAGACTCAGTACTAAATAGTTTAATGCATTTTTTCATGTGTGGGTCACGACAAACTGTGGAACATTCCTAAAAGAATGAGAAAATCAGACAACCTTACCTGTCCCCAGAGAAACCTGTATGTGGATTAAGAAGCAACAGTAAGAACCTAACATGGAACAACTGACTGGTTCAAAATTGGGAAGGAGGTATGATATGACTGTATATTGTCATCCTGCTTATTTAACTTATGTCCAGAGTACATCATGCGAAATGCCAGACTGGATGAATTACAAGCTGGAATCAGTCCTAAAAGAAATCAACCCTGAATTTGCATTGGAAGGATGATGCTGAAACTGAAGCTCCAATACTTTGGCCACCTGATGCAAAGAGCTGACTCATTGGAAAAGACCCTGATGCTGGGAAAGAGTAAAGGCAAAAGGATCCAAGGGCAGCAGAGGAGGAGATATTTAGATAGCATACTGACTCAATGGGCATGAATTTGAGCAAACTCCAGGATAGAGTGACAGACAGGGAAACCTGGCATGCTGCAGTCCATGGGATCACAAAAAGTCAGACATGACTTTGCAAGAAAACAACAGCAATGCATTTTTTCATTCAACCATCAACCACCCTCTGGATATGTACTCTTATCCTCTTATTGGTACAGATAAGGATACAAAACTTAGAAACATAACAAATGTTTCTTGTAGAAATTGTGGTATCACTTAATGATCTCCTTCTGGAATAAAAATCTGGGCAAAGCAATTGACTAAAAGATTTTGTGGATGACTTTTTCAACATGAGACTAATGCATTCAGTAGGTGTCACACAGACATGCTAGCAGTTTTCTCTGTTGTATCCAAGGCCATTCTTTCTTTTTCTCTTTTAAGACTTTCATTATGTTTTATGAAGACCAGATTTTTCCAAAGCCAGTACCTCATAACTCTTAATTAAGCAGTTAACAGTTCTTCTTTCATTGTTCATTCCTGAATACTAGCACATGTGCTGTGCTTGCCCAGTTGTGTCCAACTCTACAACCCCATGGACTGTAGCCTGCCAGGCTTCTCTGTCTATGGGGATTCTCCAGGCAAGAATAATGGAGTGGGATGCCATGCCCTCCTCCAGGGGACCTTCTGGACCCAGGGATCAAACCCAGGTCTCCCACATTGCAGGCAGATTCTTTCCCTTCTGAGCCACCAGAAACACCCATACTAGCATATAGCACAGTCAAAATCCCCTTTCCCTTCAGGTGTGAGTGTCACTGTAAGATTGTTTTGCCACTCTGTTGACTGCTGCAGACAGCCTCAGAGCCCATCATGGCTGTCAATGAGAGGGAAGATGTGCTTCCCTTACCAGTGTGCTAAAAATTTCTTACTAAGTTCAGTGGTATAATCTGATCTATGTTTATTTAAAAGTTCTTCCCATGAATATTCTTGAAGTCCTTTTGCAAAGCATCAGCTTGCTGCTGCTGCTGCTGCTAAGTCGCTTCAGTCGTGTCCGACTCTGTGTGACCCCATAGACGGCAGCCCACCAGGCTCCCCCATCCCTGGGATTCTCCAGGCAAGAACACTGGAGTGGGTTGCCATTTCCTGTCTATTAAAGACTGAAAAGGCAAGGTTAAACATTTGATCACAATGTGTTGACAAAGAAGCTTAATCAAGTTGCTGTGAAATAATCAGAATTATAGCTGATAGGTTATACCAGGAAACATCTATAATTCAGAAACTTTGATTTCTAGAAGATCTATAGTAGTAACATTTACCCATATAGTATAATCTTAGAAAACTTATCACTCCTTTGGCAATACTTCCCATGTAATTCAACATATCAAATAAAACTAATCAAATATTCCTCTTGAGATATCTTAAGGGCTCCCTTAATGAACTCCAAAGTTAGCTGGAGTTCAAAAGAAACTAAATTAAAATTTCATATTTGGGTAGTTTGTCAAAAAGTTTCAAAACACTTGGTCAAATAAGATCATTGGTCACTGTCAGACAATACAAAGATAGTCTAAAGCTTAAATATTATGGCACAAGGTCTGGTACTCAATAAAAAATAAATGGCTGACTAAAGGATACATGCAGCAAGATTAGTTAATGCTAATTTCTCTTTTGTTGCCAGAATAAGCACTGCTTCAGAAATTTACTCTTCTGGAAAGTTTCTGTGAGGCCAGTTCTAGATAAATATGCTATAATTTAAAGGAGATTTAACATCCCAGGTTGAGATAATATCAATATATATATTTTCAGAAGAGGTTCCTTTGAACCTATATTTATGAGCATTTCAGGTTTCTTCCAAAACCTTTGGCCACTAAAGAAAGATCTGCCTTTTGGGAGGAGCAACTTTGGGGAATTTGGGCTTGATTATCTAAGCAGATTGCTAGTGAAGATGTAGGTGATAGCAGTATTAACCAAGGCCATTCTTTTGTGAACCAGTTTCCTTCAAATTGATTTCCCAAGTGGTTCAGTGATAAAGAATCGGCCTGCCAATGCAGGAGATGCAAGAGACACAGATTCAATACCTATATCTGGAAGATCCCCTAGAGGAGGAAATGGCAACCCACTCCAGTATCCTTGCCTGGACAATTCCATGGACAGAGGAGCCTGGAGGGCTATAGTCCTTGGGGTCGCAAAGAGTCAGATATGACTGAGCAACTAAGCATGCAAAAAGCCCTCCTTCAAACAACTTGAATGTGTTTTGGCATTTTGATTAATACCTCTGACCCTTTTATAGACTGCAGGTTTGGTGGGCCAGAGTCTTTGTCTTGGCACTTATGAATGAAAAGAAAGAAGGGCAGATGCAAAACTTTCAAATTCACAGTTAGTGATTATTTATCCAGACGGTCACATTAGTAAGTGCTCTGAGTATGTTTTTTTAGTTTATCCTCAAAGCAACTGCCAGAAGTAGATATCCAGAGCCCCAGTTTACTCTCAGAGACTCAGAATGTTTAAAGGTAGTCCTTAAGCCTCTTCAGTGAAAGAGGAACAAAACTGAAACTTAACATTTTCTTTACACAAAATTCATGTTCTTTCTAAGCCATTCAAGGCTTTCCCCAAACAGATTTTTGCCCCTTAATTATAACTTATAATTAAGTTATAAGAAATCTGGAAAAATTATCTGGGGGTTACTCTTTTTGTTCCCTCAGATCTTCATGCTCTGTTCTTCACTGCCTTGCTCTTCTCCCACAGCTGACACCCTGTCCTGTATGGCAGACTCCTCTGCCTGCTGCAGGGTAGGGAGCCAAAAAGGTCAAGGTGTTTCCTCTGAAGCCAAGCTTTAGGGCCACAGTTCTGGTGGCTGCTGCCTCTCTGTAGAACATGCGTGCTCAGTGGGAGCAACATTGCCCCCAAGAGGGTGAAAATTCCGTCGTTGGCGGGCTAGGGGAGTAGGGAGTAAAAAGAAAAAAATAAAGCCAACTCAACCCTACCTGTTTAAATCTTATTCCTTACTTGTTAATATATTTCATCAGGTAGAATTTAAATTAGATTTGATTTTTTTTCATGGGTGTGGGAATAATAACTAAAAAGAAGTGGGGAGGAACATAATTCTGGATCAGTGGCTGTTGCCAGGCTGTTCTCTGAAGCGCCAGCTCTCCCATGCACCCTCCAACAATGGCAGCCCTCAGTTCAGTTCAGTTCAGTCGCTCAGTCGTGTCCGACTCTTTGCGACCCTGTGAACCGCAGCACGCCAGGCCTCCCTGTCCATCACCAACTCCCGGAGTTCACCCAAACTCATGTGCATCGAGTTGGTGATGTCATCCAGCCATCTCATCCTCTGTGGTCCCCTTCTCCTCCTGCCCCCAATCCCTCCCAGCATCAGGAGGGATTTTCCAATGAGTCAACTCTTTGCATGAGGTGGCCAAAGTATTGGAGTTTCAGCCTCAACATCAGTCCTTCCAATGACCCAGGACTGGTCTCCTTTAGGATGGACTGGTTGGATCTTCTTGCTGTCCAAGGGACTCTCAAGAGTCTTCTCCAGCACCACAGTTCAAAAGCATCAGTTCTTCAGTGCTTAGCTTTCTTCACAGTCCAACTCTCACATTCATACATGACCACTGGAAAAACCATAGCCTTGACTAGATGAACCTTTGTTGGCAAAGTAATGTCTCTGCTTTTTAATATGCTATCTAGGTTGGTCATAACTTTTCTTCCAAGGAGTAAGCGTCTTTTAATTTCATGGCTGCAGTCACCATCTGCAGTGATTTTGGAGCCCCCCAAAATAAAGTCTAACACTGTTTCCCCATCTATTTCCCATGAAATGATGGGACCAGATACCATGGTCTTAGTTTTCTGAATGGCAGCCCTAGATGCAATAAAACTTCCTACCTTGCTGGTCCCTGGGAGTCTCAACATCCTTCCTTCTCCATCCCTCAACTGTGCCAACACCCTTTTAACCATGTCTTCACCAAAGGCTTTCCTTGGAAATCATTTGAATTTTTTCCAGTTGAACCCCTGACAGTCTAGATTCTAACAATCTTAACTGTGACATGAACAGTTCACATAAGCTATGATTTTAGTTGTAAATTGTAGCAAAATAGATTTGGGACACATGAATTATTTTCCAAACTTAGCAACTGTCATTACTCAGTGATTTGCCCTTGTATTTCAATGTCTTGAATAGCTCTCTCTCTCTTTTTCTCATTCTCTTTGCTGAATATATGTCCAGCATATATTGAACACTGTAAATTTCTCAGAGTAAAATACTCTGATGACAGGAGAAAATGACCTAGTGATGGTAACATGACAAAAAAAAGAAACCAGGATTTTATTTGTGAGTATATAATACGGTCTTGGGTTTCCCAAGTGGCCTAGTGGTAAAGAACCCACCTGCCATTGCAGGAGACCTAAGAGATGCGGATTCAATCACTTGGTCAGGACCATCCCCTGAAGGATGGCATGGCAACCCACTCTAGTAGTCTTGCCTGGAGAATCTTACAGACAGAGGAACCTGGTGGGTTACAGTCCATGGGGTCACACAGAGTCTGACATGACCTAAGTGACTAAGCATGCACACATGCAGTGTGTGTTTTAACTACTTTTAAACTCTTAACTACCTTGGAAATAATTTGATTTGTCCACCAAGTATTTGGTTCATGAAAAGAAGTTGGAATCAGGAATCCAAAATATTTTTAAAAGTCCATCATAAATCTACAATGTCATGTAGGTAAAAGTTAAAGATTTTTATATGTTTTTTACATATGTAAAAATACAAGTTTTATTTTTTATTCATTTTAGATACTGAAATATTTAGCTGAGAGCCTGTAAAGTCAAGGAAAGTTTGCTCATTATTTTGAAGTAAAATAATACAGATATTTATAGACCCCAATTTTTAACCATCTCAGTTTAGAAGAACAACAGAGTTAGTATAGAATTATCATTAGAATATCAAGTTCTGATTTTTTTTAACCTCTCTTAAGAACTGAGTTTTTCAATATAGGTACACAATACATCAAATTCAAAAGTATTTTCCTTTACTCATGAAAATCCTTGTCCTTTAATTGCTCTTTTTAAAATTTGGTTTTTAATTAAAGACTAATGAAAATTGTTTAAAGTTACAACTTAGAGAATTAATTTGAAAAGTTTAGCAAATTGTGATTCTAGTTGTTCCCAACATAAAAGGCAATTTTAAAAACGTAAAAACATGGATATGGATATATTGTTTTCTTTAAAATGTTCCCTTCCAATTTTTTAAACAGCTTCATTGAGCTATAGTTGACATATAATGAACTGTGCAAACAAGTATACAGTTTGATAAATGTTAATATATATATACACACACTCAAGAAATGATTACCACAGTTAAGACAGTGAGCAATATCCATCACCCCCCAAAGTTTCCTTGCACCCCATGGCAATCTCACCCTCCTGATTTACCTATTCCTAGGCAATCACTCATCTGTTTTCTGTCACTAAGGATTAATTTGCATTTTCTAGATTTTTATATAATTGGAACCACACAGCATATAATCATTTGAATTTCAAGCCGTGTAATTATTTTGAGATTCACCCACACTGTTACATGTATCAGTAGTTCAGTCTTTTTGTTACTGAGTGGTATTCCATTCGATATCCCACAATATGTTTATCCATTCATCTGCTGATGGGCATTTGAGTAGTTTCTAGTGACTAGAAACAAAAGTACAGTAGAAATTATGTGTGAGTCTTTGTTTGGACATATACTTTCTTTTCTCTTGGGTAAATGTCTAGGAGTGGAATAGTTGGATCATACCATAAGTGTATTTTTTAACATTTTGAGAATATACAGAATAGTTATCCTAACAAGCTGTCCCATTTCCTCCCTACCTGCAATGTCCGAGGAGTCCAGTTTCGTAACATCCTGTCAACACTTAGTTTAATCAGTGTTTTTCATTTTAGTCATAGTACCAGGTGTGTAATTCCTTTTTCTGTGGTTTTCATTTGCATTTCCTTAATGATCAGTAACGTTGAGCCTCTTTTCATGTGTGTTTTGCCATTTGTGCATCTCCTCTTGTAAAGTGGCTGTTTGAGTCTTTTGCTTGTTTTTCATTGGGTATTTATTTTGTATTGAGTTTTTTGAAAATGCTGTATATTCTAGATGCAAGTTGTTTATTAGGTAGTTATTTTATATTTCTCACAGTGTGTAGCTTGTCTTTTTTTCCCTAATAATGTCTTTTGTCACACATTCCTGCATGTGTGAGTACTCAGTCATGTCCCACTCTTTGAGACCTCATGGACTGTAGCCAGCCAGGATCTTCTGTCCATGGAATTTTCCAGGCAAGAATACTGGACAGGGTTGCTATTTCCTCCTCCAAGGGATCTTCCTGCCACAGAGATCGAACTCGTGTCTCTTGCTTGGCAGGCGGATTCTTTACCACTGAGCCACCTGGGAAGCTGCTCTGAAATGCAGAGTTTTCTATTTTGGTTAAGTACAGTTTATCAAATTTTTGTGTGTCTCTAAAAGATAACTGTCCTTTGTTGCCTGATGTTCAGTGCCTTGAAGACCATGGTTTTATATACTTTTTCTAGAGACTTCTCCGTCTTTGTTTCTCTGTCTCTGTTTCTGTGTTTCTCTTTCCTTCCTCCCTCCCTCTCTTTGGTTGTTTCAAGTGAGATAAAAAGTTTAGTCTCTAGTACTCTATCTTGGCTGCCTAGTGGCTCAACAATAAAGAACCCATCTGCAATGCAAGAGACTTGCAGAAGATGGGGGTTCGACCCCTGGGTTGGGAAGATCCCCTGGATGAGAAAATGGCAACCCACTCTAGTATTCTTGCCTGGAAAATCCCCGTGGACAGAAGAGCCTAGTCCAGTCCAGTCCATGGAGTCACAACAGTCAGACACAACTGAGCAACTAAACAGCAACAGCACTCTCTTTTACCTGGAAGTAAGAATTCCATTCAGTTTTCAAGGTTTTAAAGATACTAATCAACAACATGACAAATCCTGTTCTTTGAGATCTTCAGTTCAGTTCAGTCTCTCAGTCGTGTCTGCTTCTTTGCGACCCCATGGACTGCAGCATGCCAGGCCTCCCTGTCCATCACCAACCCCCAGAACTTACTCAAACTCATGTCCATGCACTTGGTGATGCCATCCAACCATCTCATCCTCTGTCGTCCCCTTTTCTTCACACCTTCAATCTTTCGCAACATCAGGGTCTTTTCCAGTGAGTCAGTTTTTCTCATCAGGTAGCCAAAGGATTGGAGCTTCAGCTTCAGCATCAGTCCTTCCAATGAATATTCAGGATTGATTTCCTTTAGGATGGACTGGTTGGATCTCCTTGCAGTCCAAGGGACTCTCAAGAGTCTCCTCCAATACCACAGCTCAAAGCATCAATTCTTCGGCACTCAGCTTTCTTCACAGTCCAACTCTCACATCCGTACATGACCACCAGAAAAACCATAGCTATGACTAGACAGACCTTTTTGGCAAAGTAATGTCTGCTTTTTAATATGCTGTCTAGATTGGTCATCACTTTTCTTCCAAGGAGCAAGCATCTTTTAATTTCATGGCTGCAGTCACCAACTGCAGTGATTTAGGAGCTCAGGAAAATGTCTGCCACTCTTTCTTTTGTTTCACCCTTTATTTGCCATGAAGTGATGGGACTGGACGCCATGATCTTAGTTTTTTGAATGTTGATTTTTAAGCCAACATCTTACTTCAAATATAACTTGGAATTTTTAGACAGTTTCGTGTCTCTTATTTTGTGCCCAATAGAAGTATTACTTTTGAGATCTTTTTTATATAACTTTTAACTATTGTTTTAATATTTCCTTTTAGCTTACTATATCCTTTTGTACCAGTCTATTCTTTGAGAACAAATTTTATTTCTCTTGGAAAGTGATATCAAATTATGAAGTTGAAGGAAAGTTTCAGCTTGAATCCACAGGGAGAAAAGATACCACAGGAAACAAATATTATAACCACAGTGTCTCTAGGTATTGAACTAAATGGTTTTTAAACTAATTGGCAGGTAATTATGGGATCTATTATCATTTTATGTAAGTAGTACATAAATAAGATGATATAAATGTGTTCTCTGTGAAGTTGTTACTAATAATGGTGCTTATCTCCACGTGCAAGTGAGAAAACCACCAGGAAAATGATGATTATTACTGACAATTGTAATAATTATAGGTCTCTGAGTATTCTGGCCCAATCTGCTATTTTTCTTCTCCTCATTTTGATTATACGTATACTCTTTTCCATGTGCTGAGTTGCTCAGTTGTGTCCGACTCTTTGCGACCCCATGGACTGTAGCCTGCCAGGCTCCTCTGTCCATAAGAATTTTCCAGGCAAAAATTCTGGAATGGGCAGCCATTGCCTTCTCCAGGGGAGCTTCCTAACCCAGAGATCAAATCTGGGTCTCCTGCACTGCAGGTGGATTGGGAAGCCCAAAGAGTGGTTTTGCTCTCAACCCCATGGACCATAGCCCAGCAGGCTCCTCTGTCCATGGGGATTCTCCATGCAAGAATACTGTAGTGGGTAACCATTCCCTTCTCCAGGGGCTTTTCCTGATTTAGGGATTGAACCCGTGTCTCCTGCATTGCATTTTCATATCATGATAGCCCACTGAAAGAAGTTTACACCAATTCTTTTCTGCCCAATAACACTATATACTCTGATTTGGGACACTGACTTTAGCCCCAGCAGAAGCTGTTTTATTCCTATCCTGTGGAGTTCTTGAAGGTGTATGGTGGAGACTGCTGGTTGTCCACCCATATCCATTTTCTTCTTCCACAGTTAGTCCCATTGTGGACAACTAGATCACATTTTACAGCCCCTCTAGCTGCTAGGCATCACAGTGGAAATAGTTCTCAGCAGTGGAATGTGATAAGTGATGTCTCCCTACTCTGGGTCTGGGATTTTATTCATTCAACGTGCCTGTCCCAAATTTTTTTATTCCTTCCCACCAGCTGAAATGCAGGCATGGAAAGCACCCAGATTTTACCAAGAAAATGATAAAAATGTCTTAGTGAATCATAGTGAACATAGTTTTTCCACTGACCTGGACCTTTGACCTGGAACTATTGCAGGAAAAATACACTCCTTTATTCTTTAATCATCTTTGTAGCAGCAAAATAGTTGTGGCTCGAGGCCTTAGTTGTCCTGTAGCATGTGGGATCTTCCTGGCCTGAGATCGAACCCATGTCTCCTTCATTGGCAGGCGGATTTTTAATTGCTGGACCACCAGGGAAGACTGTCAACTTGCTTTTGTTACTAAGGAAGGCTTCCCAGGTGGTGCTAGTGGTAAAGAATCTGCCTGCCAATGCAGGAGACATAAGAGACCCAGGTTCGATCCCTGGGTTGGGAAGATCCTCTGGAGAAGGGCATGGTAACCCACTCCAATATTCTTGCCTGGAGAATCCCATGGACAGGGGAGCCTGGTGGGCTACAATCCACGGGGTTGCAAAGAGTCAGACATGACTGAAGTGACTTAGCACACACAGGAGCTAAAGCTTTACTTCTTGTAAGAATAAACATATTGTTTTTTCTCTCTGTTTAAGTAATCCAAAGACCTTTGTTGCTCTAGTTCATGATGTCCCACATTTGGGATCCCTGGAGGTAGGAAGTGCAGCTCATAAATCCATTTCTTCCCTGCTTGAGTTCTAAATAGATGACTGGTAGGGGCAAAGCTGAAGGAAGTGATTCAGCATGAGAGTAAGGTAAGCCTGCTAACTGTGCCCTGAATTAGGGAGTCTCATCTGTCTATTATAGGTCCCATTGGACTGGAATGACCCATGCAGGGCATGTGACAGCCTGAGAAAGGCCAACTGCACGGAGGAACAGAGAAGAAACAAAAATTTCAATGGCCAAGCTCCATCCCTAGGGGAGAGAAAAGAGTGCAGGCTTGTCTGGTTATTCTTACATATTTACAAATTCAGTAAGTCATTTTACTTCTCCAGAGGAGAGACAAAATGAGAAAAAGCTCAGAGAGTTACCAGGACTGTGCTTATGGAAACTTATCAGGTACTGAGTAAAGATGTCCCCTTTTTATTTATTTATTTTCGTGTATGTGGGATATAGTTCCCCAGCCAGGGATTGAACTCAGGCCTCCTGCATTGGGATCTCAGAGTCTTGGCCACTGGACCACCAGGGAAGTCCCCAAGATGTCCCCTTTCTTAAACTATTATCATAATCATTAATAGCTATGTTCTCTAGAAATAAACCTTTGAAAAAAATTTTTTAAATCTTAAAGAATGCCAAGATATGGCATGTAAAATAATTTGATACAACTTTTCAAGCAGATTTGTGTATAATGAAATGTTTCATGGTTCTACCTTTGCAGATGCTCTTTGCAAAGAAATGCATGCATGTTTAATATTTACCTTTGATATTAACTGTGTGAGTATTACTATTGCTTCCTTTGACATTTGAGCTTTAACATTTCTATTTAGAGGAATTAAAAAAACACAACCTCAAAGGAGCTTTAATTCATTGTCATAGTATGAGTTCATGTGAGTGTTTTAGAAGACACTTCAGAAATGGCTTTGAGTGAATTTCAGTAATGAAGTGCCCATTGAGACAAAGTTTAAGATCATGCCATTTGAAATTAAAATCCTACTTGTGGAAATTGCTTCAATGGAAATACATATTGAGGTACAATGTAGTTTGATAGAATGAGTATGTTAGCAGAATTTTCATTGTGATCAGATAAAGACCTGTAATTAAATAATAACTAGCAAGATAAGAACAAAACAGCTACAATCTTAAGTACAATTTGACTTTTATGGCAATAGAGAGAAATTATAGAGGTAGATTTTATTTCAACATAAAGACAAACTTCCTAATAGAGCTATCCAAGACTGAAACAGACTGCAGTAATCAAAGACTAGATAATCACTTGATTATGGTACTTGTAGCAGACTCATTGATGGCTGTATTGTACTGGGCTATATTGAACTTGATTTCCAAATTCTCTTTCAGTTCTAATATTCTATGAGAGGTACTGAAACATGCAAGCCCTTTCAAAGTTTTTTTATTAGCTAATAAAATATACTAAGACTATTCAGCACACTTCTGCTAATAATAATAGAAGAGAACCAGAAACATTTAAAATAAGGAAGAAGGGGACCATTTGAAATAATTTCTTTACAAATTAAGGTGTTGAGAACCATATCTCTTTTCAGAAATTATTTTAAAAGGATCCTTGTGTATATGAAGGGTCTTAGTCTATTAGTGTTCCTTAGCTAGTTCTGAAAATATTACTCCTTCAACAGTAATGAAGTAATGAAGGATCATTTATTTCACAAATCATCTTTTTGAAATTACTTGCCTGATTCTAAAATTTATAAGAGGAAACTCAATAACAAAAGCTGCCCCCAAAATGGATCGTATTGACTTGGAAATGTGGTCCTAACAATTTGGAAGCGTTCATTCTAGTGAATCAGCCATCATTTATAATTAATCACAGTTTC
The DNA here is from genome assembly GCF_000754665.1 of Bison bison bison. NCBI lineage: Eukaryota > Metazoa > Chordata > Mammalia > Artiodactyla > Bovidae > Bison > Bison bison. The sequence goes on from NW_011495032.1 coordinate 37,710,125, forward strand.
TTATCTGGATAGATGAAGCAACACTGAGTTACAATCCTTGAGGCAACAATGGTCAGGACGCATGACTAAGTTCTTTATTCCATCTTAGAGTTATCCTTCACTAGAAACATATTTCCTGATATGATAATAAATGCCACACTCTCAATGACAACTAGGAGGAGCTGTTCAGTCTTTACTCTGTCTCAGCACCCTCTCTGTGGAATCAAAACATTGTACCTACTTACACTGAATTCACTTTTGTGTCTTTTGGGTTACATATATAAATGGTAAAGGAAAATACATGTTTTGTAATGAAAGCATGATCTCTGGGGTCTTTTTTTTTCTTCTTTAAAAAAATTTTTTTTTCTTTTATTGAAGCATAGTTGCTTTACAATGTTGTTTTAGTTTCTCCTGTACAGCAAAAGAAATCAGTTGTATGTATACATATATTCCCTCTTTTTTGGATTTCCTTTCCATTTAGGTCACCATAGAGCACTGAGTAGAGTTCCCTGTACTATGCAGTAGATTCTCATTAATTATCTATTTAATACATTGTATCAATAGTGTATTTATGTCAATCCCAGTCTTCCAATTCATCCCCCTCCCCTCTGCCCCTTGGTATCCATACATTTGTTCCCTACATCTTGTCTCTATTTCTGCTTTGCTAACAAGATCATCTATACCATTTTTGTAGGTTCCATATTAATTTGGTAATATATGATATTATTCTTTCTGACTCATCTCACTCCATATGATATTCTCTAAGTCCATCCATGTCTCTGCAAATGGCACAGTTTTGTTCTTTTTTATGGCTGAGTAATAGATTGTTGGATTCTTTTATGCCAGTGAAGATTCCTCTACCCATTTTTGTTCTCAAATGCTTTCATGAGCTGTTTTGAAAGGATGACTTGTTGAATTCTCTGGTCAATCATCAGCATCTTGTTTCTGTGCATGGGAACTTCTACACTCCTCTATTGCTCTTTCATTTTGAAGAAAAAAAGGTCAAAAGTCTCAATCTGTGGTCTAAACTGTAAAATAGTTTCTCTCTCCCCAGTGGTCGTAGCAAAACAAAGCCCTGTCTATCACTCTTCATAACTGAATCAGATAATATTTACATGTCAAAAGCCATCATTGTCAACCTTAATGTTGTATTGTTTGTTAACAGAGTATGTACAAAAAATTGTATGGGTAATAAAGATATGCTTTCTGACCTCAAACACTTTAAGATCACATTTGAGAACAGACACTAGGTAACAGTTAGAAACAACAACGATTAAGCATAGGAGACATTTTCTCTAGTATAGAACTCAAGCAATGATCAACATCTATCCATTTTTTGGTGTGTGCATTTGGGGGAGTAAAGAACAAAGGAGTGAGTAAAGTCTGTGAACATTTGTTTCTGCAGTTTTCCTAAGATGTCAAGGATCTAAGAACTCATCAACCAAATAATATTAAGTGGAACACACCCAAATAATATTAGGCTGAACCAAATGAAATCATTATTTCTATAGAGCAAAAATAGACAATATTGTCAATTTCATGTGGGTCAATCAATAAAAATCTGCATTAGTTATTTTTAAGTTCTTTTTATGCAGATTTAAAGTCTTTATTTATTGAATTTGTTACAACACTGCTTTTGTTTTACTTTTCAGCTTTTGCCACCCAAGGCTTGTAAGATTTTAGCTCCCTGACCAGTGATCCAACCAGCATCCCCTGCATTGGAAGATGAAATCTTAACCACGGGACTGCCAGGGAAGTCCCTCTAATAGAATTTTTTGACATCAAAAATAAGGAAGTCCCTGCATTAGTTTTCTGTTGGTGGTGATGGTGGTGGTTTAGTCACTCAGTTGTGTCCAGCTCTTTGTGACAGTACGGACTATAGCCCACAAATCTCCTCTGTATATGGGATTTTCCAGGCAAGAATACTGGAGTGGATTGCCATTTCCTCCAGAGGATCTTCCTGACCCACGGATCAAATCTGCGTCTCCTGCATTGGCAGGCATGTTCTTTACCACTGAGCCACTTGGGAAACCCTAATTGCTCAGTGAGTAGCACTTATTGTTACTGCTGAAGGCATGGAAGATGGAAGGAAAAAGAAGTGGAAGGAAACTGAACTAGGCAAAATGATTTAGGGAAGATTTATAAAAGAGATGAAAGTTGACTTGTATTGAATTAAATAGAATTTTTATAATTGATAAAGAGGGTAAATCTATTCATTCTCAATTATTTCAAATTTGCCGATATGAAGCTTTTATTTTGGAAAGTGAGAAACTGATGATATCTGCTTCTTTGGACAGTGACTGAGATTAGAGACAAGCCATACATTCAGCCTTTTGGCAAATACCAGGTCTATGTAATTTTATTTTGTTCAAGGATAAGTGAACCGGTGTCTAGTCCATTAAGGCTGCTATAACAAAATACCACAGCCTGGATGACTTATAAACAAAAGAATTCCTTTCTCACAGTTCTGGAAGCTAGAAGTCTAAGATCAGAGTGGCATCGTGATTGGGTTCTGATGAAGGCCCCTTCTGGAATGCAGACTTACCTCCTTGTTGTGTCCTTACATGGTGGAAGGGGCTGGCAAGCCCTCTCAGTTTTCTTTTATAAGGGCATTAATGACCTAATCACCTTTCAAAGGCCCCATACCATCACATTTGGCATTAGGATGTCAACATACAAGTTTTGGGGAAATATAGACATTCAGACCATAGCAATAGGCAAACAAACCGAACAACGCACACTGGACCAATAGGCCCTCAGGCTCCACTGGAGAAGCAGGATTGTTTCTGACGCATTGGGCTCACTCCAGGGAACTTGCTAAACTGAGTTTGAATATTTAGCTTGACTAGGGAGGAACCTGGTGTATATTTTTTCATCATCATTTGATTGGCTCAAGTACCTTAGTCATGCCCTTCCAACATAAACCAAGCTAAGATGAACAACGGCAAATGATTTAAGGTTCAACCTTCAGTCAGAACAATGGGAAAGCATCACAGTCATTGAGATTTAAAAAAAAAAGTCTGGGTTTATAACTGCCCAGTCAGTCCATTCTGTGGACAACTTTGCATTTATATACTTCCCATCCAAGAACTGACCAATCCAAGAGTGCTCCTAGATGATCAATCCACAGATCAGTTAACCAGCAACCAATTAACCAATCAATGCTCACCCTTTTCCCCCCCTAATATATGACCCCATAACGTAATAAAGCACCTCAATTTTCCTCTGAAGAAGCATTCCTTCTCCAGTTTCAGCCCCTAATCTTCGGGCATGGCTCACCTCAAGGGTAGGATTTTGACTTGTGTCTGGGTAATGAGAGCATGTTCTAGCTACTTTGCTATTGGTTCAAGGACTCACAATCCAAACTAGGCCAATCAAAATCTTTCCTAAGAATTTCTGTAGAATTAACTAATAGTTGTTCTTCCTTTGTGCTTAGCCACTCAGTCATGTCCAGCTCTTTGCAATCGCATGTGTAGCCCACCATAATTCTCTGTCCATGGGGATTCTCCAGGCAAGAATACTGGAGTGGGTTGTCATGCTCTCCTCCAGGGGCTCTTCCCAATTCAGAGATGGAACCCAGGTCTCCTGCATTGAAGGTGGATTCTTTACTGTGTGAGCCATTTGGGAAGCTTCTGATGCTTCCTTTAGGGAATTGCTAAAGTGGTGGATTATAGGTGTGAAGCTAATGGTGGATGATTTCCTCTGTAGAGGATGATGCTGCCTCTGAATGAAAACAACCCCAAGAAAATGAACTCAGAAATGGATTGATTCAGCCCTGAAGATGTCATCTGAGCACTTAAAACCAGTCATGTAATAACATCATTCCTCTGAATGATGAATCCAGTGCATCAGGAACAATCCTACTTCTCCATTTTAAATTAATGAGCCCAATAAATTATTTGTATTTTTAAAGCACATTTAAAATTTCATTTCTGGCACTATCAACCAAAAGAGTTCTAACACAGATTTAATATTTCCATATTAACCATCCATATTAATTAATTAATTTTAGTTCCAAATTATAGAATCCTGGTGGAGAGAATCTTTACCTTCTGGTCCAGTCAACTGTGTTGAGCATCAGACAGGCTCATGGTGCACAAACATGCCTGTTGTTGGGGTTCACCCTGGTGGGTGGATAAGGAGAGGTGGTGCTCTCAGAGAGAGACAGAGATGCATGTCAAAAAGTCATTTGGTTTAATCTCTAAGGACATTTTGGAAAAGAGTAATTATAAAAGGGAATTTTCTCTAATGACTATAAATTACAACAATTAAAAGGTTTATAACTTTTATAATCAGAATATTTATTAAAGAAAGAAAAAAATAAAATTTCTCTTTTGTTAAAGTCAGTGGCTTCTAGGAGTTTTTAGCCTTCAAATATTAATTTAATAATGGAAATGTGTGAAGCAAAAATGTTTCCTCTACATCATTTGAAATAAGGGGACTAGTGCTCATATGGTATGTGGAAAGCCAGACCAATGTAGTCATCCTTCCTTTTCGTGTCTCATAGTCTCACTCTTTAGCCAAATTCCTACAACCAGTTCTAAGATCTATTCTCAGTCTCTAACTACCCCCTCTTTCTAAGGCACATTTGCTCCATGTACTCATCTAATCTATGGCTAAGTAGATGGTAGAGATTATTTAGAATAGCTTTCTTTTGGGATCATGTTTCCAAGAAGTCAGGAAGAGTGAAACATACAAAAGGGAAGGAAACCTAATTTTATCAGAATCCCCTCAACAATGTGATCTTGCTGTACTTAAATCTTAACTCAGACTATGTCTGGTGGGGTCCCCTGTTTATAGACTTTGTTCCTAAGTAGATCTTTTTCCTTAGAAGTGAGTGGTCAACCTAGCTCAATAATTATAAGATGGAAGAGACTTTGGAAGTTATCTGGTCCAACCCCACCATTTTACAGAAGAAGGAACTCAGACTCAGAAAATGGAATCCAACAAGTAAAGTTAAGAGAGAAGAGCATTTCAGGAATGAAAAACAGCTTGAATAAAGGCAGTGATTTGAGAAAAGGGAGGTGCTCAGGGAAGCTTTCCTGGGAAGCTCAGGGATGGACTTCCCAGGTGTCTCAGTGGGTAAAGAATCCACCTGCAACCAGAAGATGTAGGAGACTCGGGTTTGATCCCTGGGTCGGGAAGTTCCCCTGGAGGAGAGCATGGCAACCCACCCTGGTATTCTTGCCTGAAGAATCCCACGGACAGAGGAGTGTGGTTGGTCATGACTGAAGTGACTGCGCACACACACAAGCTCAGGGACAACAGTTCAACAGTGATTTGATACGGCTTTGGATGCTTGCAAAATTGACTATAAACCTGAAAAGTAAATCACTAGGCCCAATTTATAAGAAGATTTGAAAGTTAATATTGAGTCTCTTTTGTTCAACTTTATAAAATAGAGAAAAATCTGATACTGAACCCCTTGAACCCATCTTCAACAGTGATCAACTCATGGCCAATCTGAATCCATCAATGCCTCCACTCCTTCCCTCCCTTCACAGGCCCCTAGGTTATTTTGAAGCAAATCAGTTCATAATATCAATTTATCTATATTGATTTCAGTACATATATCTAGAAAAAGTTTTTTTTTTTTTTTAACTGTTTGTTTTTAACCTGAGGTGCAATGTGTTCAGACCTATGGTTTTTAGGAAGGTTATTCTGGCAATTACTGGTAGATGGGTTATGGAAGGACAAGGAAGCATAGACAATATTTTCCATTGTCACTGTCACATATGCTACTTGAAAATTCTTTCCTCTTCTCAAATTTAAAATAGCTGTATGGTTTCCCATGTTGATATTTAGGGTAGAAATAATTTATACTCTTGGCCGATGAGCTGCTTCCCTTTGGATGTTTTGTCATCTTGACATTTCAGTTTCATGATCTGTAGTTCTTTTATTCATTGAGGTAGATGGCAATGATGTAAGTGTGAATTTTTGTTTCTGCTTATATATTAAATATTCACCTTTTAATTTATTATATTGCTTATAAAGACATTCTGAGTATTATCTTGATGTTTATGGAGGAATACAGCTTTCTAAAAAATTAGCTTCTCAGTTCCTCTTCTCCACGTGTAGCAACATAAATTACACAAATTATTCAGGCGATATGAAAATAAATACAGTTCAAGTGGCCATTTATGAGTCATTTTGGTGAGTCCTGAGTTCTCTTTCATATAGACACAGCAGAACCATGAAAGACTGAAATATTTTCTGAATGAAAAAGCTTTCAAGATGATGCAGGACACAGGGCATTGCAAAAAGAAATGAAAATAAGCCCTGTCTGGCCATAGGATTCATACTGAATATTTAGAGTGGGAAACACCCATTTCAGGGTACATTTTTTTTTATCCCTGTCATCTCAAAGTAGAACAACAACCTTAGGGAAGAGATAAGAGTATGCGTCTGGCCGGTCAAAAATGCTGTCTTCCATGCTGCTGAAAGATTTACCGAGTATAGTAGAGGTCTTCAGATCCTGAATCCATACAATTCATCTTCTGCTTTTAATTTATGCTTTGAAGATTTACACAAAATGGAAAGACCAAATAACTCACTTTCCAGTTAAAGCACTCACATTTCCATCTGGCATATTGCTCTGAATAGCATGTCTGCATTACATAATAGTACATTTTTCATACCAAGGCTCGTTTGTGATCAATTTATAATCACAAATGTCACACGATGTATTGAAAAGAATTCAGAATTACACATGGCTGCTATATTTACCTCCTTATATTTCTTACCAGAAGTGTTTTCCTTCTGTTAGTTACCTCTGCAAATTATGAGGAATTGTTCCAAAAATATCCACTTGAAGAGCCAGAAACTTCACAAAACTGTAAAAAGACTTTGTTTAACCATCACAATAGTAGAGCATCTTTTAAACTTTTCCTTATCTTTATGGGTGTATTTTTTTTTTCTCCCTCTCTTTCTTTCCTTCCTTCCATCTTTTTCTTCTTTCTTTTTTCCAAGGAAGTTTTCTCTCATCACGTTTATTTATTTTACATTTCAGCTTCATGACGGCATAGTTGACAATATTTTAAGATATTTAAAGTGTGCATTGTGGTGATTTGATATCTGTATACATTGTGAAAGGACTCCCCCCATCTGGTTATTCAACCCATTTGGGGATATATTTTCAAATCTAAATGCAAAGTTGATGACAGATAACCAAGAACTTTTATAACCAAGTCTCTCTTAATGCTTGAAATTTTTGACAGACCAGCAGGAAGAGATATGAGCATGTGGGAATTGTTAAAATGGGTCAGGCTGATACATCATGCTACCACAAACTCTGTCTTTGATTGTGGCAGTCATGTATGTTTTCTGCAAATAGAGTTCTAATCACCCTACAGAATTTCAGTCTTAAAAAGTCAGAGATGTGCCCAAAGCTTTCTCAGATGTCTTCTAATCAACACAGAAGAGAGGTGGGAAAGCCGAAATCTCATTCCTGATCTTCCAGAGTGTGTTGGGCTAACTTGAGCATGATATTGATTTTCTTGCTTTAAGTGCTTCACTTTTTAAAATATTTCCAAATAAGAAAAGATTTTAATTATAAAACAGTTTTAAAAGAGCCCATACATAAGACAGTGAGTGCTTTTATTTTTATTTACCTAAATTTTATTTACATAAGACAGTAGTTGCTCTTATTTTTATTTACCTAAGATTGCTAACAATCATTCAGCCACAAAAATTTTATTGACTGTCCATTCAATAAATTGTTCAAATAAATTGCTGCTAGGGATCTAGTAGTGAACCAGACTGGGTCTCTGCTCCACTAGACATCAAGTGGGAGAGTCAGACATTGATGAAAGTAATTTTAAGTGCCACAAATATTTCAAAAGGCAGAGTAGAAAGCTCTTTGGCACTGAATGTTAGGGTGTCCTAACCAAATGTGGGCATTCAGGGAAGGCCTAGAAGAACTGATGTAAAAGTTAAATCTCAAAGGCTGAGCTAAGTGAAGAGTTGGTGCATTGTATTCCAGGCAGTGGAAACATCACTAATAAAAGCCCTGAAGGGGAGGAGAAGCTAATGCATTTGTGGGATTGGAAGGGGATCAGCATAGCTGGAGTAGAGCAATGCTTCCTGGTATTTTTCACATCACTGGACATGACAGTCAGTGGACCAGCCTGTGCCTCTGAGACCTCGATATCTTGGTACATGTGCCATCAGTTTGTGGAAGTGCTTTGAGTCTTGGCTAACCAGTTGGGAATCTCAAGCATGGCATTCAAGAGAGAACTTGGCATGAAAGGATGCTGATGAAGTAGACAAGGACCAGATTAGAGGGGATTGGGTGGTGAGTGAGAGGTAGGAAAGGCGGAGTTAGAACAGGCCACACACTTAAGATTGGCTAAGGTGACGGAGGCCTCTCTGAGTGTACTTGATTATACGAAGGACAATGGAGAGTTACAGAAGGAGAGAAGTTCATCTAGAAAGGGGAGGGAGTGATCCTAAAATGTCTTGCTGGAATCTAGTTGTAGGTGTTACAGATCTGGAGCTCAGAGAAGAGTCTGGCCCTAAACTCAGTTGTCTAGTTTCATGCTGATTCTAAGAAACTTTGATATTCTTCCAAAACATTCCTTTTTACCTACAGCAGCCAACTTGATTTATTTCTGCTGCTTGCAGTCAAGAAAGTCTAATATAATCATGTGGAAATAACAATGAAGATGACACTGATTTATACAAGATAGGCACTCAGTTTAATTTATTGAATAAAGAAACAGAACAAAATGTCCAGTGTTTCCTAATACTGCATCCCCCTTAGGAGTGTGTTGAGTTGCCTGGCCTTCAAGGCCTTTGTGAGAGTTTATAGCATTGAAAGATTATACAGCATTTTCTTTAGGGAAAAAAGAAATGTAAAGCATTCTCTTTAAAATAGGTCATATTCATTGTAATTAAAAGTAAAAGTTGTAAAAATTATGGACTGTGTAGGAAAAAAAGTCCCAGTGTCAACACTATGCATGAATTTTATGAAAGAAATATCTACTATAACATATCAAGTCACATATGATAGACATATAGTTAAAAAACTAAAAAGCTGTCAAACTTGCTGTCTCATTTTTACAGTCAGTAAAAGCCTTTATTTTTCTGAGTATTTAGGGAAGCCAACTTTTAAAGTTATTTAATATTTAAAATTTTGCCTCAGTAGGTATAAATAGAGCACAAATTAGCTATACTGTTTCCCAAGAGTAAATTATGTCATTTTACTTAGCTTTTTCTTGTTTTACATGAGTTCCATTTTTTTTTTTTTTAGAATAAGGAATAAGAGATATATTTCTTAACTTGTATTACTTCAGTAGATTAATTTTCCATTTCACTTTAAGATTGAGATGGCATCATTTCTATAAAAAGCATCTTACTACACATATTTATGAAGAGGTTTTGCCAAAATTAATGAAGTGAAGTCATTCATTTTTTTAATGCAGATATATTCCACATTTATTAATAGGTAGAGCCATTATTTTTAAGATGTTCATTCTTCTCAGTATTGTCCACAGATTCAACACAATTTCATTCAAAACCCTAGTAGGTTATTATTTGGATATAAACAAAATAATTTTAGAATCTAATGCCTTACATTAGACTTTAAATGACAACAAAATATTGAAGAAGAACATAGAGTACAAATACTACTCAACTTCCAAACCGTGTATGAAGCTGCAGTTATCAATAAAGTGTAGTTGTATTTAAATTTATTATTATTATTGCCCATCTGCATGACCTGCAGAATCTTGGTTTCCTGACTAAGGTTTGAACCTGTGCCTTCTGCAGTAGAATCCCAGAGTCTTCTGGACTTCTGGAAGTCCACTGAACTGCCATGGAAGTTCCCATAAAGTGTGTATGGTGCTGATGGACGTCATGGAAACAGTCAGTGAACAAGCAGAATGTAATGGGTAAGCAGGAGACAGGAGTTGTATCCAGAGGGAATGGCATCTGAAGTAGGTGTTGGGAAGGAGGTGTGGGAAGGGGCCTCTGAGGCCTGACAGAGGGGACAACAGGAAACCTGGCATGAGTGAGGCCCACAGGACGTTTGACGGGTCAGTAGATAAAGCACCAGGAGCTGGAATCGAAGGAGGCACCATTCAATTTTGACAGTGATTTTCAGAGGTAGAGTCAACAGTGTGTAAATAACCTAAAGAATTTACTAGACATAAAAGAAAGAAAGCCTATAAAAGCACATAAAAAATTAACTCGAGGGGTTGTTCAATTTACACATGGTTTCTCCTCATAAATTCAGTCATAAGTGTAACCTATTCCTCACCCCCATTTCTTGGTAAATTCTTCCTGTTCTGATGTATGATTGTGTATGGATTCAGTCTAGACATACCAACCATGAAGCAACTGGTTTCACAGTGAACTGAATTGTCTGTTTAGATTTCCTGTTGGTCTCTTAAGCCCTGTTGACTTCTTCCCTTGTGATCAACAAATTATACACCACAGTGAGTATCCCATTTCAGAGATACAACCCAGTGGCTCTCATCCTAGTGAAGAACATTTCTAGTAGAATTCCCACCCTATCCTGTTGGACGTGATTTTTTTTTTTTGCCCTAGAGCAATTGTCTCAGCTTTACAATTGAGTCTTGATAAGGGAGTCCTGAGGAAATTCTTTTATGATGACAGGCATATTTGTACTCCTAAAATGTTAATAAGACAAACATGAAATGTTTTAAATTCTCTATGCTGTTAATTTCTAATTAATGTGCCTTTACTTCTGACATCTTCTTTAAGGAAGCATATTTAATTTATCACATATCTTTTAATTTCCATTAACATTCCCTGAATGAGAAGTGCCACTCTTTCCAAACTTTCAAATGTGAGCTACTAAAGCTATTGCCACGAGACATTTGAAAATCAAATATATGTTGGAGAAGGAAATGGCAACCCACTCCAGTATTCTTGCCTGGAAGATTCCATGGATAGAGGAGCCTGGCGGGCTACAGTCTATGGAGTGGCAAGAGTCGGACACGACTGAGCAACTAAGCACACATATATTCATGTGTGAAGAAAATTAACTTACTACAAAAGCTAAAAATAGCAACAAGAAAACCCAAACAGAAAGTATAACATAATGTAGTTAACCAGCAAGCAGCCCTTTTATTTTGGAAAGTTACATTCTATTCCTCAGTCATACTTGCCACCTGTACGCTCCAGGTACCTGACAAGAGCATCTCTGAAAGGGATAAGGTTGGGAGCAGCTACTAACTTCGTCTGCCAGCCCAATATTTTCAACTCAAGCTAATGATTTGCAACTTTGAAATTTACATTTTATTCAGTTTAGAAACAGATTAAGAAGCAGATGTTTTCGTGACTAAGATGTAAGAAAAACAGCTCATCCTTAAACAATATTGGTCAGCTTCAGCGCAAGAGTCCAAAATCTAACTGTAACTGGCCTGAGAAAAAGAGGGAATGTGTTGGCTCTTATAATGGCAGAGTTCACAGGCATCAGATACAGCTGGACACAGATGATCAATGTGTGTCATCAGGACATGGTCTCGTTCCAATACCCCTGGCTCTGTATTCTTCTCATTGGCTTGTTTTCAGGAAGGACTGCACCCCGGCCGCCCCCACTGCCCACCCCAAATACAGTGATAAGATGTCTACCAGCGATTACAGTGATAAGATGTCTACCAGCGATTTCAGGCTCCTAATCTAATAATTTGAAACTCTAGCAGAATGGATGCCTCTTTTTGGATTGATATGATCTTTCTGGGGCTTAGTAAATATCATTCATTCTTTATTTTCTGTGGCAATTGAGAAATAAGGCAAATAATAAGGAACCCAGATACCACTTTTATTACCCATGGGGGCTATCAGTTGCATTAGATGTCAGTTGGCATTAGAGCCAGTCGGATTTCCGAATATGAACCCATAGAATTGGGGAGCCTTTCAACCCAGTCCTGGGTCCAGGCAGTGTGCACTGTGAGTATGTTGGCCAGTGAATGTACCCAATTTATTCTTTTCAAATGTATCCGTTGGGTAAGTCACTTTTCCTCTGTGGGCTAGAGTGAGGAGGGTGAAAGGCCAGGACTGTCATAGCTAGTGGAACAGCTTTCATCTGGAAGGAAATGTCAGGAATGTGGAGAAAGTTCCTACCTCATGTTCTCTGGTTCCTAGGTCTCTTCACCAACTGAATTAACCATTAAACCCATGCGCAGCCGCTGTCCAGCTTTCTCTTTATAGGGCCATCCCCAATACTAGTTTCCCTTCCATTGAAAATCCCTTTGGGACCTTCAGTAGGCAAGGTAGTTTGAGGACCCAGAAAGCTCTGAAGTGAATCAAAGAATGCATTAATTCAGTTAACTATAAAGCCAGTTTGTATCCAAGGTTCAGTGTTCAGTTATTCTCCTTCCCAACCCACATGAATATCTGCAGTCATTCAAAATAATCTTTCAGAGATCAAATAATATAAATATACCCCATTAATAAAATGCATAGAAATTCTGCTAGTAAAATTCCAACCATTTAAAGATTTCCCAAATGTAAGTATAATATCCTTTCAATGATCACAATTCTAGAAAGAAGTTATAAAGCCCATAAACAAAGCCCTCTTTTATTTTAAAAAATATTCATTTATTTATTTGGCTGCAGCGGGGCTTAGTTGCAGCGGACAGGATCTTCACTGCTGTGTATGGGATCTTAGTTGCAGCATACAGGGTCCAGTTCCCTGTTGTTGTTCTTCAGTTGCCCATTCATGTCTGACTCTTTGCGGCCCCATGGACTACAGCATGCCAGACCTCCCCCTCCCTCACCATTTCCCAGAGTTCCGCCTAAGTTCATGTGCATTGTGTCGGTGATGACATCCACCCTTCTTATCCTCTGATGCCCTTTGCTCCTTCTGCCCTCAATCTTTCTCAGCATCAGGGACTTTTCCAATGAGTCGGCTGTCTGCATCAGATGAGCAAAATACTGGAGCATCAGCTTCAACATCAGTCCTTCCAACAAGTATACAGGGTTGATTTCCCTTGATATTGACTGGCTTGATCTCCCTGCTGTCCAAGGAACCCTCAGGAGTCTTCTCTGGCACCACAGTTCAAAGGTATCAATTCTTTTGCTCTCTGCCTTCTTTACAATCAGCAATTACAACCGTACCTGACCACTGGGAAAACCATAGCTTTGACTATATGAACTTTTGTCAGCAGAATAATGTCTTTGCTTTTCAGCACACTGTCTAGGTTTGTCATAGCTTTCCTGCCAGGAAGCAATCATCTTCTAATTTCGTGGCGGCAGTCACCATCTGAAGTGATTTTAGAGCCCAGAAGAGGTATTCTGTCGCTACTTCTACCTTTTCCCCTTCTATTTGCCATGAAGTAAGGGGGACAAGAACCTTGTATGCAGGTCAGGAAGAAACAGTTAGAACTGGACATGGAACAACAGATTGGTTCCAAATAGGAAAAGTAGTATGTCTAGGCTGTATATTGTCACCCTGCTTATTTAACTTATATGCAGAGTACTTCATGAGAAATGCTGGGCTGGATGAAGCACAAGCTAGAATCAAGACTGCTGGGAGAAATATCAATAACCTCAGATATGCAGATGACACCACCCTTATGGCAGAAAGTTAAGAAGAACTAAAGAGCCTATGATGAAACTGAAAGAGGAGAGTGAAAAAGTTGGCTTAAAGCTCAACATTCAGAAAACTAAGATCATGGCATCTGGTCCCATCACTTCATGGGAAATAGATGGGGAACAGTGGAAACAGTGGCAGACTTTATTTCTGGGCTCCAAATCACTGCAGATGGTGACTGCAGCCATGAAATTAAAAGACGCTTACTCCTTGGAAGGAGAGTTATGACCAACCTAGACAGCATATTAAAAAGCAGGACAGAGGATGAGATGGTTGGATGGCATCACTGACTCAATGGACATGGGTTTGGGTGAACTCCGGGAATTGATAATGGACAGGGAGGCCTGGTGTGCTGCGGTTCATGGGGTCGCAAAGAGTTGGACATGACTGAGCGACTGAACTGAACTGAACTGAAGGGGAACAAGTGTCATGATCTTCAGTTCAGTTCAGTCACTCAGTTGTGTCCAACTCTTTGCAACCCCGTGGACTGTAGCACACCTGGCTTCTCTGTCCATCACCAACTCCTGGAGCTTATTCAAACTCATGTCCATCAAGTCGTTGATGCCATCCAACTATCTCATCCTCTGCCGTCCCCTTCTCCTCCTGCCCTCAATCTTTCCCAGCATCAGAGTCTTTTCCAATGAGTCACCTCTTTGCATCAGGTGGCCAGAGTATTAGAGTTTCGGCTTCAACATCAATCCTTCCAATGAACACCCAGGACTGATCTCTTTTAGGATGGACTGGTTAGATTTCCTTGCAGTCCAAGGGACTCTCAAGAGTCTTCTCCAACACCACAGTTCAAAAGCATCAGTTCTTCAGTGCTCAGCTTTCTTTATAGTACAACTCTCACATCCATACGTGACTACTCGAAAAACCATAGCCTTGACTAGATGGACCTTTGTTGGCAAAGTAATATCTCTGCTTTTTAATATGCTGTCTAGGTTGGTCATAGCTTTTCTTCCAAGGAGCAAGCGTCTTTTAATTTCATGGCCGCAGTCACCATCTGCAGTGATTTTGGAGCCCCCAAAAATAAAGTCTGTCAGTTTCCATTGTTTCCCCCTCTATTTGCCCTGAAGTGATGGGACCAGATGCCACGATCTTAGTTTTCTGAATGTTGAGTTTTAAGCCAACTTTTTCACTCTCCTCTTTCACTTTTATCAAGAGGCTCTTTAGTTCCTCTTGGGTTTCTGCCATAAGAATGGTATCATCCGCATCTCTGAGGTTGTTGAAGTTTCTCCTGCTTATCTTGATTCCAGCTTATAACTCATCCACCCTGGCATTTCTCATGATGTACTCAGTATAGGTTAAACAAACAGGGTGACAGCAGACAGCCCTGTTGTTACTCCTTTCTCAATCTTGAACCAATCAGCTGTTCCATACAGGGTCCTAACTGTAGCTTCTTGACCCACATACAGGTTTCTCAGAAGACAGATAAGATGGTCAGTTATCTAGTTCCCTGGCCAGGGATCAAACCTGGGCCTGAGGCTTAATAGCTGGACCACCAAGGAAGTCCCAACAAAGCCCTCTTTTAAATGCAAATACTTAGATATTGAATCTAGAAACATTGAATTCTACAATAAATGTCATTGTCCTTGTGAACTAAAAGCCCAAGGTTCAAAATGTTTACATAGAATTAAAAGCTCAAAAGCCATTCTCACTGCTTTACTATGCAGCATATTAGTCTTGGAATATGGGGCTGCAGGTACCTTGGGAGGGGGGAGGTTCTTTGACCATGTAGAGCCTGCATGATTTTTTTCAGGAGAGTGTAGTTCTTTTAGGACCTCAGAAGTTGTATTTTTAATGTCAAATCTATCATTTTCTTAAAAATGCCAAACGTCAGTAGGATACATTAGATTTCCATAGCACTGGCTTCACATCCATCTTTTATAGAAACAAGATGTCTAAGCCCCTAGAGCAGTCATTCCCAGTAAGACTGTGCACAGTGCTGAGTGTTTATGGCTGCCAAAGAGCATTACAGTGACTTGGGTTGTCTACAGCAGGAGGAGTGGATGAAAATCTTAGTTTTAGCCTTGACCAATGTTGATTAGTCAATGCTAGTTACCTGGAATCCATAGCCTGTTAAGAAACGTATCAAGGAGATTTTCCTTGAGTATTTGGGTGGTCCCAGTGCTGGCTCAGCAGGTAAAGAACCCGCCTGCAGTGCAGGAGATGCAGGAGACTCAGGTTCAATCCTTGGGTCAGGAAGATTCCCTGGAGAAGGAAATGGCAAGTCGCTCCAGTATCTTGACTGAAAAACCCCATGTACAGAAGAGCCTGGTGGGTTACAGTCCATAGGGTCACCAAGAGTCAGACACGACTGAGCACAAGATCGATTTGATTGAATATAATCCCAAGGGTTCTTAAAACCGGGAGCTGGAGGGTGAGAGTCAGAGGAGTGGGGAATGACTGAAGCAGCGGAGGGTGTGACATGATTGCTGGAGGGAGGCCACAAGCCAAGGAATGAAGGCAGTCTATAGATGCTGGAATAGACAAGAAAACAGATTCTGCCCAAGAGCCTTCAGAAGGAACATCTTAATTTTAGCCCAGTGGAGTCCATTTTGGACCTCTGAACTCCAGAACTGTAAGAGAAACAATTCATGTTATTTTAAGCCGCCTAGGTTATGGTTATGGAGAAGGCAATGGCAAGCCACTCCAGTACTCTTGCCTAGAAAATCCCATGGATGGAGGAGCCTGGTGGGCTACAGTCCATGGGGTCGCCACGAGTGAGTCTCGACTGAGTGACTTCACTTTCACTTTTCACTTTCACTCAATGGAGAAGGAAATGGCAACCCACTCCAGTGTTCTTGCCTGGAGAATCCCAAGGACGGCAGAGCCTGGTGGGCTGCCGTCTATGCGGTCGCACAGAGTAGGACATAACTGAAGCGACTTAGCAGCAGCAGCAGCAGGTTATGATTATGTGTTATAACAGCTCTGGAAACTAATACAGTCCTCACCACCCACCTCTGAACTCTTCATTTCCCTCACCTGTTTAGTTTTCTCCATGTACTTATCACCATAATATACACTAAATGTTTTCCTTATTAATTTCTTTACTTTCTCCTCTACCCACTACAATGTTACGCCATGATTCTAAGGAATATTTTTGTTTGCTGTTGATCCCTAACATCTAGAACAGTATCTGCCATATCCTAGACCCTCAATACTTAGTTGTCAAAAGAAAGGAATTTTTTTCATTAAAAAGTATCACATCATATCATTACTTTTTTTTAAAAAATTGTATTTATTTTTGGCTGCACTGGGTCTTTGTTGCTGTCAGGAGGCTTTTGCTGGTTGTAGCAAGCGGGGGCCCCTCTAGTTGCGGTGCACAGACTTTTTGTTTCAGTGGCTTCTCTTATTCCAGAGCACAGGCTCTAGGATACTCAGGCTCAGTAGCTGTGGTGTGCGGGCTTAGTTGTCCTGTGGAGTGTGGACTTTCATGGTCCAGAGAATGAAACTGTGTCCCCTGCCTTGGCAGGTGCATTCTTAACCAATGGACCTCTAGGGAAATCCATCTTAGTTGTTTTTACCAAGGCAGCCTTTTAAAAATAAATGGTAATAATGATATCTTCTTTCTTGTAACAAAGAATTTATTTTCCTAGTTTTCCAGCTCTTTCATACGTAAGACAATTGGCAGTACTCTATTATTGATTTTTTTTAAAAGCTACTTTAGACGAATATTAGCAGCTTCATCTACAAACTCTACTCCTGCATTTTAAGTGTTCTGAAATAGAAAAAAACAGTCTTCACATTTTAGATTCTTAAAGAAACTCATGTTCCAAAAGCATTAGAAAATTCAGAAATTATGTTCTTACCTAATAAAGTAAGCAATCTTTAAATTCCTGGCAAAATATCAATTTCCTGAACTCATATAACTTCAAATCTAAGGACCTGAAGTCTTTTAGTGAGAATTCCAAAATATGTTTCTCATAGATCCAGGGAAAGTAAATCAACTTAAAATAATTGCCTTCTTCCCTCCTTCCTTACTATTACATTGTCTTTTTCACATTTCAAGTAGAGGAGAATGAGAAAATGTGCTATGTTCTGGTTTTTATGAAATCTACTGTGATGTATTTTATCGTTATGACCCTGTGTCCCACGTGGGATTAATGGTTTTCCACTTCCTGCCCGTGTAATTGAAGAATATTACTTTTTCTTCTCACCTTTGGAAAGGATATGGTAGTGCTACATGTGGTCATTCTGTTCCAATGTTTATTGGGGTTGTCATCAACTCTGCATGTTATCTAGTGCTAGAGAAGCAGTTGTCTGCACAGCTTTTCCTTCTATTCATCAAAGAGTAATTATGACGCGTCTATTTTATGAGAGGTACTAGAGGTACAAAGATCACAGTCTCTGATCACCTTTCAGTATAGTGAGTACCCTCCATCTTGCTTTCAAACAATGAAGTGTCAGAGCTTTGTATGTAATCAATTCCAACAGGCAAGGAGAAAAATGTAGGAGAAATCTTTATTTTTCAGAGAATACTTTTTTAGCTTGTAAAACATATTATTCAAGCTTTTTTTTATAGAAGAAAAATACAGTGCTTCCATTTCAAGGTGGCATTTTGAGCTCATATGTTTGGATCCCTCTTTCTCCAAATTCCCATGAAAATGCAGAGGAAACTGGATCATTGCTGGGACCACATGTTCAAACTGAATAGAATTCTTGAGAGATGCTATGCTGATAGATTGGGTTGAATGATGGGCCAAACAACCATTGCTTGGTTAACTGATTAAGAAGTCAGATGTACAAGCAAATGGATAAATCTCACAAGTACTTCATATCTCAGAGGCACACGAGTTAGATGAAAAGGAGGAGGGGGGCTATGGGAGGTCTTTGAAGTACACATATCCGTGACAGTGGCCATAGCACACACAGAGCATGATTCTATAAGGAAAACATGTCCATATTTGTTTGCTCAGAGCAAGTTATCTGAGCTCACACTTGATATAGATGGCCATTCCTAGGCAAAAAGCCAGAGCTCCTTTAGCTGGCTTCTAATGCGGGTAGTTATGCCAGTTAGAAAAGGGAAGCACTGCTTCAGCTGGCTGGTTACCTCACCAAGGAGAAAAGGAATTCTCCTTAACTGAAGAGAGCTCTTGGGACTAATGGCTTTTGGCTCAGAGTTCCTGTCCTAGGTCCTAGTCCACAAGCTAATGGGCCACCAAATCTGAGAAAGACGTGCACGTTTTTCTGAGTTTCCTCTTTACTCTCTTCTTTTCTCTTTCCCTCCCTTAATCCCTCCCTCCCTTTCCTTTTCTTTCTTCTCCTAATGAATCATTTCAACAGGTACACTTGAAATTTCTGATGAAAGCCTTTTTAACCCACAACAATGGATAAACCTCTTCCTGCTTTTGTAAGAAGGCTTGTAAACAGAGATAAATAACAGGTTAGATAGGGAAGTGCATTCAGCTGTCCAAAGGAGGGAATGATTCTGAGAAAAGATGTTCTTGTTAGACAATGATCATAAAAGATAAGGTCCAAAGGTCTAAAAGTTCGTTCTTCACCATTGATTAAATAAATTACAATGCCACACAAAAAGTGGTAGCCCTTAAAAATGATATTATTAGAAACTTTTACTGACACAGAAAGATTTTCACAGTATACTGCTAGGTTTAGTGAGAGAAAGAGATCAGGTAACAAAACAGTCAAGTCAAGGCTCTGTGTTTATGTATTTGCCTAAAGAGCACAGGTGAACATTGTCAATGACAAGAAGATAAATACTGGACAATTGTGGGCCAATAAAATAATAGGCAAACAGTTAATATACACTCTTAAATGTGACGATAAAATGATACTATAAACTTCTTTATGATGAGCTATGTTTTTAATTTTTTCAGAGCTTAACATAAATGGACATGTATTCCTTATAGAATTATAAAAAAGTAAATACTGTTTGTTAGAAAGCTTATTTCTAAAAAAGTGTCAACTAGGAAAATTTGATAGATGAGTCCTTAAAACTTAACAAAGAGAAGGGCAATTTCCATTTTATTGAAAATATTCTGTAATGCAGGAAAAGAGAGAAAAAGTGTACTGATCCATCTTATGCAACCATCAGATCTCTGTATATCAAAACCTAATGAAGAGCTAAAAAAAAATCAACCACGAGCCAAATTTTACTTGTGAATACAATGCAAAACTTTACAAATCGTAATGTCGACTATAAGGATGCACAAAGTGAGAGTTGTGAGTTAAACTTTCTTTGGGGCAAAATGAGGACTTCAGCCTGGGAGACAGCACCTCAGATAGCTCTGAGCGAATGCTTCAGAGAGACAGTGGGGGAAGGTCAATACAAAAGATTTTGGTGAAAGGGGAGTTCAGTGCTATCAAGCATTAATTTTATAAAAGGTTTTCTGCTAGTCAAAAGGAGCTAATGTCACCATGAAGGGATTTTTGTTGTTGTTCAGTTGCTAAGTTGTGTCAGACTCTTTGTGGCCCCATGAACTGCAACATGCCAGGCTTCCCTGTCCATCACTATCTCCTGGAGTTTGCTCAACTCATGTCCATTGAGCTGGTGATCTCATCCAACCATCTGATATTTTGTCACCCTTTTCTCCTCCGCCCTCAAACTTTCCCAGCATCAGGGTCTTTTCCAATGAGTCAGCTCTTCGCATAAGGTGGCCAAAGGATTGGAGCTTCAGCTTCAGCATCAGTCCTTCCAATGAATATTCAGAATGATTTCCTTTAGGATTGACTGGTTTGATCTCCTTGCTATCCCAGAGACTCTCAAGAGTCTTCTCCAGCACCACAATGTGAAAGCATCAATTCTTCAGTGCTCAGTCTTCTTTATGGTCCAACTCTCCCATCCATATCCTACTGGAAAAACTATAGTTTCGACTATATGGACCTCTGTTGGCTAAGTGATATCTCTGCTTTTTATTATTCTGTCTAGGTTTATCATAGCTTTTTTTCCCCAAGGACCAAATATCTTTTAATTTCATGGCTGCAGTCACTGTCTGCAGTGATTTTTGAATCTAAGAAAATCAAATCTGCCATTGTTTCCCCATCTATTTGCCATGAAGTGATGGGACTGGATGTCATGATCTTCATTTTTTGAATGTTGAGTTTTAAGCCACCTTTTTCACTCTCCTCTTTCACCTTCATCAACAGGCCCTCTAGTTCCTCTTCTCTTTCTGCCATGAGGGTGGTGTCATATCTGAGGTTGTTTGTATTTCTCCCAGCAATCTTGATTCCAGCTTGTGCTTCATCCAGCCTGGCATTTGCATGATGTACTCTGCATATAATTTAAACAAACAGGGTGACAATATACAGCCTTGATGTACCCCTTTCCGAATTTTGAACCAGTCCATTGCTCCATGTAATTTTCTAACTGTTGCTTCTTGACCTACATAAAGGTTTCTCAGGAGACAGGTAAGGTAGTCTGGTATTCCTATCTCTAAGAATTTTCCACAGTTTGTTGTGATCCACATAGTCCAAGATTTTAGCATATTCAGTGAAGCAGAAGTAGATATTTTTCTGGAATTCTCTTGCTTTTTCTATGACCCAGTGGATGTTGGCAATTTGATCTCTTGTTCCTCTGCCTATTCCAAACCCGGTTTGAACATCTGGAAGTTCTCAATTTACGTATTCTTGAAGCCTAGCTTTGAGAATTTTGTGCATTACCTTGCTAGTATGTGGAATGAGCACAATTGTATGGTAGTTTGATAATCTTTGGCATTGCCTTTTTTTGGGAATTGGAATCAAAACTGACCTTTTCCAGTCCTGTGGCCACTGCTGAGTTTTCTAAATTTTCTGGCATATTGAGTGCAGCACTTTCACCACATCATCTTTTAGGATTTGAATTGGCTCAGTTGGAACTCCATCACCTCCATTAGCTTTGTTCATTGTAATGCTTCCTAAAGCCCACTTGACTTCAAACTCCAGGATGTCTGGTTCTAGGTGAGTGATCACACTATCATGATTATCTGGGTCATGCAGATCTTTTTACCAAGGCATGCTTTAAAAAAAAAATGGTAATAATGATATCTTCTTCTTTGTAACAAACAATTTGTTTTCCTAGTTCATCTGTATTCTTGCCACCTCTTCTTAATATCTTCTGCTTCTGTTAGGTCCATACCATTTCTGTCCTTTATTTTGCCCATCTGTGTATGAAATATTCCCTGGTATCTCTAATTTTCTTGAAGAGATTGCTAATCTTTCCCATTCTGTTGTTTTCCTCTATTTCTTTGCATTGTTCACTTAAGAAGGCTTTCTTATCTCTCCTTGCTATTCTCTGGAACTCTGCATTCAATTGGGTATATATTTGCCTTTTACTTCTCTTCTTTTCTCAGCTACATGTAAGGCCTCCGCAGACAACCACTTTGCCTTTTTGCATTTCTTTTTGGGATGGTTTTGATCACCTTCCTGAACAATGTTATGAACCTCTGTCTATAGTTCTTCACTCACTGTTTACCAGATCTAATCCCTTGAATCTCTTCATCACTTCCACTGTATAATCACAAGGGATTTGATGTAGATCGTAACTGAGTGGATCATACCTGAATCACCAACTCAATGGACATGAGTTTGAGTAAACTCTGAGAGTTGGTGATGGACAGGGAGGCCTGGCGTGCTGCAGTCCAGCACTCTTTGGGATCACAAAGAGTCAGACATGATTGAGTGACTGAACTGACTGACTGATACCTGAATGGTGAAGTGTTTTCCCCTATTTTCTTCAATTTAAGTCTGAATTTTGCAATAAGGAGCTCATGATCAGAATCATAGTCAGCTCCTCGTCTTGTTTTTGTTCATTTTATAGAGCTTCTTCTCCATCTTTGGCTGCAAAGAATATAATCAATCTGATTTTGATATTGACCATCTGGTGCTGTCCTTGTGTAGAGCTGGCTCCTGTGTTGTTGGAAGCGGATATTTTCTATGCCTAGTGCATTATCTTGGCAAAACTCTGTTAGCTTTTGCCCTGTTTCATTTTGTACTCCAAGCCCAAACTTGTCTGTTACTCTAGATATATCTTGATTATCCTACTTTTTTATCCCAATCCCCTATGATGAAAAAGACTTTTTTTTTTTTGGTGTTAGTTTTAGAAGGTCTTGCTGGTCTTCATTAAACTGTTCACCTTCAGCTTCTTTGGCATTAGTGGTTGGGGCATAGCCTTGGATTATTCAGATGTTGAATGGTTTGCTTCAAAATGAACAAAGAGCATTCTGTCATTTTTGAGCTTGCATCCAAGTACTGCATTTCAGACTCTTTTGTTGACTATGAGGGTTACTCCATTTTTTCTAAGGGATTCTTGCCCACAGTGGTAGATATGATGGCCATCTGAATTAAATTCACCCATTCCCCTCGACTTTAGTTCACTGATTCCTAAAATGTCAGTATTCATTCTTTCTGTGTCCTGACTGACCATGTCCAATTTACCTTGATTCATGGACCTAAATTCCAGGTTCCTATATAATATTGTACTTTACAGCATCAGAATTTACTTTCACTGCCAGATACATCCACAGCTGAGTGTTCTTTCTGCTTTGGCCCAGCCTCTTCTTTCTTTCTGGAGCTGTTTCTCCTCTCTTCTCCAGGAGCATATTGAATACCTGACTTGGTGGGGTCATCTTCCAGTGTCATATCTTTTTGCCTTTGTATACCGTTTGTAGGGTTCTCAAGGGCTGAAGTGGTTTGCCCTTCTCCAGGGGACCACATTTTGTTAAAATTCTCCACCATGATCTATCCATCTCAGGTGGCCCTGCAGGACAAGGCTCATATTGATGAAGGGATGTAGTGCTTTTCTAGATATGAGTAGATGCAAAGATTGGGATTATGAAATCAGTTCCTAAAAATACCCAACTATCTAAAGACCTGTTTCACCACTTTCTCTGGAGAACAGAGTGCCTCACTCTCCACCCTGAATTCCTTTAAGGGAGTGTCCAAGGTCAGCTGCTGCAGCAGTGCAGACAGATGGCAAATGTCCTTCTTGTTGTTGTCTAGTCACTGGCAATGCTCTTGGCAAGTGCCAATTTTTAGTTGACAATAGCAATTTGTTTTAGTATTATGCTAAAACAACGTTATGCCATAAGCAAGTAAGATTTATTCTTAATCTGAAAGCCTGTTTCAATATTATCTAGGTTAATAAAATTTTTGATCAATAGATCAAAGACAAACTATTTGACATTGAAGTGTTCAATAGATTCTGAAAAAACATCTTATGACAAAAGGCCCAGTTCATTAAAAACAAGTAACAAAAAATTGACCTCTTCACTTCAGACTAGAGATTAGAATGACAGGTCCCCCCAAAAGATAGAATGTTTATCTGAAGCATACACCCAATACTTTGCTAAACAATTGAACAGTAAAGGCATTTCTGTTAGGATTATCATTATTTGTAAAGATAATCTATAAAATCCTAAAGTTGTCAATTGAAAAGTGGTTATACTATTAAGATTTGGGCAGTTGGTCAGTGACCAAGTCAAACAGGTAAATTACATATAACTAAAGGACTGAAGAGAGGAATGACCTAAGTAAGTGAACCCCACTAAGACGTTTTAAATACATGACTCTGGTAATTTACTTTGTTGTTTCCCTTGGACAAGTAACTTTCTTCCTATTCTGTTTATTGGGTTAAGTTACCACCCATGAGGTAACTGGCCTTCCCAAGTCTCCTGGGGCAGGAGTTGGAAGGAAAGTTAAGCACTGATGCACTTAAGGGAAATGCACATATAAGTTAAGCTGAGACTCTAGAAATGAATATACTTGTGACACAAAGAACATAGGAAATGGCTTTCATTCTGGTTGTATACTTGTCTGGGATGGGGCATTGTCAGGTGTTTCTTCCTCCTGACACCAACTAATTCTGACACCAAATGTGTGTCCTACAATTAATTCATTTCTGCCACTAACTACCTACAGGTTCAAGTGCTCTGTCTACAAGGTGCTCTCATTTAGATGTCAGCCACAGCACAGGTCCCCAAGTTACCCACAAATTGACTTGGCTACAAACCTAGAGATTATCACAACTGCTTTTCAGAGAGCTTACTTCTGAAAATAGTTTTGGACTGAGACAACTTGACAGATACACTCTTAATACTTAATAGTAAAGTAAAGAAATGGGTATTTTTTATTTTATTTCAAATATTCTATAATGCAGGAAAAGATAAGAAGTATTTTGATAATTCACTAGAATAGCTCACAAAACTCAGGGAAACATTTGACTTAGGTGTATCTATTTATGAAAAAGGATATAAATGACCAGCCAGATAAAGAGGTGCATAGAGTGGGGTCTAGAGGGATAATGAATGAAGTAGCTTCTCCTTCCATTGATTGGGGAGGCACCGCCTTCGTGGTATGGGGATGTGTTTGGCAATTTGGAAGCTCCCTCAAACCCATTGTTTAGAGCTTTATATGGAAGTTTCATTACAGAGCTATACCTGATTAAATCACTAGCCAGTCAGTCAGTCAGTTCAGTTGCTCAGTCATGTTCAGCTCTTTGCAACCCCATGGACTGCAGCACACCAGGCTTCCCTGTCCATCACCAACTCCTAGAGTTTACTCAAACTCATATCCATTGAGTCAGTGATGCCATCCAGCCAGCTCATCCTCTGTTGTCCCTTTCTCCTCCTGCCTTCAATCTTTCCCAGCATCAGGGTCTTTTCAAATGAGTCTGTTCCTCGCATCAGGTGGCCAAAGTATTGGAGCTTCAGCTTCAACATTAGTCCTTCCAATGAATATTTAGGACTGATTTTCTTTAGGATGGACTGATTGGATCTCCGTGCAGTCCAAGGGACTCTCAAGAGTCTTCTCCAACACCACAGTTCAAAAGCATCAATTCTTCAGCACTCAGCTTCCTTTATAGTCCAACTCTCACATCCATACATGACCACTGGAAAAACCATAGCCTTAACTAGATGGCCCTTTGTTGGTAAAGTAATGTCTCTGCTTTTCAATATGCTATCTAGGTTGGTCATAACTTTCCTTCCAAAGAGTAAGCGTCTTTTAATTTCATGGCTGTAGTCACCATCTGCAGTGATTTTGGAGCCCACAAAAATAAAGTCAGCCACTGTTTCCAGTGTTTCCCCATCCATTTGCCATGAAGTGATGGGACCAGATGCCATGATCTTCATTTTCTGAATGTTGAGCTTTAAGCCAACTTTTTCACTCTCCTCTTTCATTTTCATCAAGAGGCTCTTTAGTTTTTCTTCACTTTGTGCCAAAGGGTGGTGTTATCTTTATATCTGAGGTTATTGATATTTCTCCTGGTAATTTTGATTTCAGCTTGTGCTTCATCCAGCCCAGTGTTTCTCATGATGTACTCTACATATAAGTTAAATAAGCAGGGTGACAATATACAGCCCTAAGGTACTCCTTTCCCAATTTCGAACGAGTCTGTTGTTCCATGTACAATTCTAACTGTTGTTTCCTGACCTGAATACAGATTTCTCAAGAGGCAGGTCAGGTGGTCTGGTATGACCATCTCTTTCAGAATTTTCCACAGTTTATTGTGATTCATACAGTCAAAGCCTTTGGCATAGTCAATAAAGCAGAAGTAGACATTTTCCTGGAACTCTCTTGCTTTTTCAATGATCCAGTGGATATTGGCAATTTGATCTCTGGTTCCTCTGCTTTTTCTAAAACCAGCTTCAGCATCTGGAAGTTCATGGTTCATGTATTGCTGAAGCCTGGCTTGGAGAATTTTGAGCATTACTTTACTAGCGTGTGAGATGAGTGCAATTGTGTGGTAGTCTGAACATTCTTTGACATTGCCTTTCTTTGGGATTGGAATGAAAACTTACCTTTTCCAGTCCTGTGGCATCTGCTGAGTTTTCCAAATTTGCTGTCATATTGAGTGCAGCACTTTAACAGCATCATCTTTTAGGATTGGAAATAGCCCCACTGGAATTCCATCACCTCCACTAGCTTTGTTCGTAGTGATGCTTACCACCAGGGAAAAAATCACTGGCCATTAGTGATTTAATTCCCCCTACAGCCCTTTTCCTCTTCCTGGAGGTATAGGGGTAGGAAGGAAAGTTCCAACCCTTTAATCATGCCTTGAGTTTTCTGGCGACCAGAATGTATCTAAGGGTTCCCAGCTACTGATACGTCCCCCGCCACAGATCTTCTCATTAGCATATGGAACATACTTTTATCACTGGAGATCACAAGGGTTTTAGGACCTGTGTGCCAGGAAGTAGGGAGGAGGACCAAATGTTTACTTTTAATTGTATTCAATGAAGAAGGAGGATTCTGTAATAGCTAAAGGATTGACTATTGCCAGTAGTTGAATGAGACAACGGTAGACTGCCACAATTACTAAGAAGAGACTTCAAATCAAGGGTGATGCCTTCTAACTCGGTGTGTGCGCTTAGTCACTCAGTTGTGGCTGACTCTTTGTGACCCTATGGACTATAGCCCACTGGACTCCTCTGTCCATGGAACTGTCCAGGCAAGAATACTGGAGTGGGTTGTCAGGCCCTTCTCCAGGGGTTCTTCCTGACCCAGGGATCAAACCCAGGTCTTCCGCATTGCAGGCAGATTCTTTATCATCTAAGTTACCAAGGAAATACACTCTTTATTTCCTCAGAAGGCTGATCTTTTAAAACGACTACAGAAAGCAACAACAGCAAATACAAGAAAGCAAAAAAATCTAAGTTTTACCTTGTTACTCTCACCTGAAAGACTTTTGCTGAGATTTATGCAGTCTTTGACAAAATCCCCGATAAAATGGACAGTGCAACAAAAAAATTTTATAAAATATATCATTAATTTTATTATTAAAAACATAATGGCAGGAATAAAAACCAATAAATTGGAAAACAACTCAGGAATTCTCCCAGCACTGAGAGAAGATTGAAAAAATAAATATGAAGAAAGAAGGGACAACTGGCCTGGAAGAGAGATCTGAGTGGTTCAGTGTATGTGTGGGAATTTTCAGGAGTTGATGAGAAAAACTCACAGATCTGAGTCAATAAAGATTTGGTATTTATAACAAGAAGGCTAACAAAATACCAGGCATATTGTTTAATAAACCCACACATAGGCATAAGCATAAAATTTCTGAATTTTAAAGATGAAATTCTTTAACTAGAGAATTAAAGGTATCCTGACATTGAGATGCAAAGGCAGAGATTATGTCCTCATGGGATGGACCCCAACCCCTAACGTGACTGAGTGGTGGAGAACAGAGTTTGAAATGTTCAAGCTGAGGCGAGTCTGCAAATATATCAACTACTACTCTGCTCTATATAAAAGAAACCAGATAGTGATTTTCCCAAATATGACAAGGATGCAAAAAAGATTATGTCACACTATCAATAACAAGTTATAAAATTAAAAGTAATTTTTGAAACTATCAGTAATCTGAAGGAAAATTTGGTCAGTTATGCTCTAGGAATTTCCTTTTGCCTCTCCATATACAAAATGATATTAAAAAATTGTCATGACAAGGTGATTAAGAAGATGTGATTAAAAATATGTAGAAAAATATGTACTGTAGCAGTCAACTAATATCAATGCTGTGTTATTTTCTGGATTTTATGCCATTTGTAGTATTTGTTCATACTTTAAGATTTTGCAATTTATTTCTCATCCTGAGTAAAAGTTTATTTTCATACCTAATTTTTTTTTATCAAGTTACAATTACATACCATAAAATGAGCATTCAAAACTGTGTGTTTTTCTTAATAGATAGAATTCCTAAAATTACTGAAGTTTCAGGCCTCCCAAACCTGGTTTCTTCTCCTGTGTGTTACCCAAGTGACCTTCCTGTATTTCCCCATCCTATCAAGAAATGAATCAACACAAAATTATAAAATATAACTTAAAAAGGGGGAAGATTAGGAAATCAAAAGATTCTGGGTGATACCAAGATCAGAAAACATGTTTGCTATCTAAATAATTAATAGGCTTATAAAACCTAGTGTAAATGTAAAAATTGATTCTTAAGAGAGAAAAATAATATGAAAAATCAGTTGCCATTTATCATAAACATTGAATCATTTTCATAAAATGTGGTGTGGAGTGGGAGGAGATATGAAACGGTTCTATTCCTCATCTTCCATAAGCTTTGTATTTTGTTTATTGATGGCATGGGGTTTTGCTGTCTGATATAAAAAGTGCATAATATTCTAAATATGTCATAACTGGTGCATTATGAGGATTTAGCAATTAGAAAGGCCACCATTCTTAACAACCCATATGTGCATTCTCGTATATACAGAAGTAACAGTATCTTAGATATAAATGGTAATCAAAGGTGGTAAAGTAGGAATTTATAATTCCTAAATTGCTACATTTTTTTAAAAAGGAAATTCCTTTTTTGGGGGGGAATTCCATTATTTTAATTAACATCTGATAATTTTTCAGTGAGAACAGTGGCTTTGGGGGTGATAAATATTCAGTGGGTGAAAAATTAGCTGTCTTTGCTTTGCTGTCATTAAGCTGAGGCAAATAAAGAGATAGAGACTTATTATCTTCTATATTGGATTGTTAGGTTACCAGTGCTCAAAAAACATAGGAGCTGCAAAGCCTCTGATGCTTTAGTGTTGGCATCAAAGACAGAAAGCAGTTGCAATTTCTGTGAACTATTGAAGAGCTAATCTCATGGTCATTTTCTTTTCTTTCAGGAATGAAAGCAAAGCCTTTCTGAAAAACCCGTACTCATCATCTACTACTGCTTTGACTTTGTTCTTTCCGTTTCAAGTTCTTTGGTTAAGAAAAAACATGTTTGCTATAATAGGCAAAGACTGATAAATAAATAGGCAAATAAGTCCCCCAAACTCAAAACAACCACTACTTCCAGGAAATTATTGATTAATTGATGCATTTGTTTTACGAGAACTGTTGGAATTGGCAAAGTAGTGAACTTTGGCTTGGAACTTTGAAAAGAGTAATTCTTTGAATGATTCTTTCCTATGCAAGGCATGGATTTTAATTTTTAAGGCCTCTAAGTTCTATATTATATTCTTTTATTTGTCGCTCATTTCAGCTCTTTTATCATCCCTAGGTTTTTGGCATACAGTCATCATCTCAATTGTTCATCTATCTATCTGTGCATGACAACAGTGGTTTTTTTTTTTTTTTTTTCATTTTTTTTCATTTAGCTGTGAACTGTGTAGCTAAACTGAGCACCAGTTAGCTTGCTGGCTATAGGAGTGTGTGTCTGTTTGTCTGTGCATGCGGGTATCCTACATCTGTCTCCATGTACAAAATTTTCAAGTACATTAAGAGTGTGATACCACCAAAGTAACTTTAAGAGTGTGATACCAAGACAAATGTTTCCAGCTTCCAAAATAATTTTTTCATGAGCCTGTCATTTTTTTGGCTTTGACTTAGAATAGTTTAGTTCAGCTGCTTGGGTACAACTGATTGAATACAGTTGCAACAACTGAAAAAATCTGTTATAAGTTAGGGGCTCTTTACATTTGCACTCCATTGATTTCAATACGATGCATTATTTTCAACCCAAAATTTAGTGCCAGTAAAAACTCTGAAGCCTTGACTAACAACGGAGAGGATGAGGGAAGCATGAATTCACTTTGAAACAAAGAATAGTTTATTAAAAATATAATATTCTATAAAAAGGTGACCAAAAATAAATAAGAGAATTCAGCAAGATGATTGGATAAAAAAAATAAAATAAAATAAAAAATAAAAAAAAGGTGACCAAAGCAGTTTCTTTCTCTTGTCTTGTTAAAAATAGGTAAGGCTCCCTTGCAACAGGACTTCCTGTTAAAGGTTGGATCTGGCCAGTGGAGGCCACAGTAGGAAACTGGAGGATGAAAGGAGTGTGACGTCCTGTATTTATCCTCCCAACTTCTTGTCTGCCGGGTTGCTGAGGGCTGGCTTTGTTCCTCTCCCAAAGGCCACAGTTCATGTTGGGGAACCTCTCCGTCTAGTTTTGTATCTGAGTTCTAATACTCTTTCTCTCTCTTTGCTTTTTCAGACCTAGGATTGGTCACAGTTCCTTTCTGTTGCTAGTTCCAAGGTGCTGTACCAGGCCTTCTAACTTCCCTTAAACCCGGAATGCACCTTTGCAAAAAAATGGTTTTAATTAAATGCTCCTCAAATTTTCCGGTGTTTAAGTGTACCTTTTGGTTTCAACCAGATCATTGAGTAAGCAGTAATTTGAAATAAAAAGAAGCATTTTGACCAATATTAGAGATGAGTAAGAGAGACTAAGGGCTTCCCAGCTGGCACTAGTGGTAAAGAAACCCCTGCCAGTGCAAGAGTCCTAAGAAACGTGGGCTTGATCCCTGAATCAGGAAGATCCCCTGGAAGAGGGCATGGCAACCCACTCCAGTATTCTTGCCTGGAGAATCCCATGGACAGAGGAGCGTGGCAGGCTGTCATCCATAGTGTCGCAAAGAGTCAGAACCAACTGAAGTAACTTAGCATGCATGCACATATGCAAGAGAGAGTAAAGGGGCCATGGAGCACTAACTGCAGTTTCTACACAGCCCCTTCCTATCTCCCAGTTCTACTTGATCATCCTGATCTCTTTCCCTTTTTCTGGTCCCCAGTTTCCTCATGACTGACCAAAGTCTTTTATTTCATTCTCCAAGGAATCCTCTCTAGTTGGGATTAAGTTCAATACTCTAAAATATAGCACTTTCTCCCATCTCCTGATGGGAATCAGTTTTCATCTCATATGCCCCATTCTCTCAGAACACCAATGTCAACTGGCAATTAAATAGAGAAACAATTTGATACACTAATTTATGCTGCTGCTGATGCTGCTTAGTCACTTCAGTTGTGTCCTGTGTGATTCTATGGACTATAGCCTGCCAGGCTCCTCTGTCCATAGTATTCTCCAGACAGGAGTACTGGAGTGGGTGGCCACATTCTCCTCCAGGGGATCTTCCCAACCCAGGGATCAAACCCAGGTCTCCTGCATTGCAGACAGATCTTTACCACTGAGCCACCAGGAAGCCCACACTAATTTAATGCTAAGGTATAAATCTCTAATAATGCCTTAAGCATGTGTTGCATTTCACAGAATAATGACTTTTAACAAAGACTTCTAAGATAAAAATGTCTTGTCCCAGATTATACAGCATAAATAAAGGAATGACTCTCTAATGGTGAGGATATCATCCACAAAGTCTGGAAATTCCTTTGGGGAAATATTACTAGACAACAAGTTCAACTCTTAGGTCATATGATAAGAGTTGGCAGCTCTACTTGGATGTAAGTTTTACAATGAGAAACTAAATAGTAGGCTTAGTGTAAAGATTATGCCAAAATGAAACCATTTCTCTTCCTGATAAAATGGGGGGAAAAGGTAGCATAGATATTAGCAACTTTGATATAATAAATGAGCAGATACAATAGCTCTTTCTAGACAGGAGCAATCTCCATTTAGATATGATTTAGACATGATTTAATGGAGAAGGAAATGGCAGCCCACTCCAGTATTCTTCCCTGGAAAATCCCAAGGACAGAGGAGCCTGGCAGGCTATATAGTCCATGGGGCTGCAAAAGAGTCAGACATGACTTAGTGACTAAACTGCCATTAACATATTAAAAATTAAGCAGAAATATAAAAACAATATGGAATTTGATGAGCTTTTGATAAAATCAAGGACTGCTGTATGATTTGGGCCATTTTCAGAGCCATATTCTTTTTTATTCCCCAATAGGAAAAGCTTGATGTGTTATAACCCATGGCCCAACTTCTGATGGTTTGCATTATTGTGTATTTGATGCTATTAATTCAGCTCTCAGCTGTGTTTTACATACCATTTCGTCAGAGCTTCTGCTGAGAATACTTTTCAATTCAAACTTTATCAGTCATATTTGCTTTAATCCAGTTAAATAAGGGCATGTACATTGCCTCAAAGAAATACTTTATTAAGATATTATGTATCAATTCATCTGCATGGGAGAAGCTCAGTAATATTCCTCCAGGGTCAAAATCCCATCTCTTGTACCCTCAACCCTAAATCTCTGAGCTGGCCTAGAAGCCAGAAGTGAACAACAGTGAGCTCTCAGCATCAGGGGCAGAGGCTGAAGGCATATAGCTGGGTGTAAATTGGAGGCCATAAGCTTATAGGAGAGCAGATTTAAAAAGTACCACCTGGGACTTCCTGGTGGGCCAGTGGTTAGGACTCCATACTTTCACTGCAGGGGGCGCAGGTTTGATCCCTGGTCAGGGAAATAAGATCCTGCATGCCTGAAGGCCTGGCTAAAAAGTAAGAATGAATAAATAAAATAAAACCTCTGGTAAGGGATGAAAAATATTTTTTTAAAAAGCACCACCTTTGACAATCTTACCTAAAGGCCTTCCATACTAGATATTTCACTAGAATATTTTGCAAAGCTTCTTTTAATATTTACCATTCATTCATTCATCGTATTAAAAAATTTTGTTTACCAGGTACCAGGCACTGTTCTATGCACTAAGGGTGCATCAGTGAGGAAAAACAGATATAGTTCTGCCTTATAGAAGTAGAGGCAAAGGGAAGAGACCAGAAACAATATAACTGAAAGGAGATAGCCAGGTAAGGAGGTCAGGAATTTAGGAATCGTAATTGACATTAGGGTCTTCCCTGGTGACACAGTGGTAAAGAACCTGCCTGCCAGTGCAGGAGACGCAGGTTCCATCCCTGGATCAGGAAGATGCCCTGGAATAGAAAATGCCAAACCATTCTTATTCTTGCCTGGGAAATCCCACGGACAAGGGACCCTAGAAGGCTACAGTCCATGGGGCTGCAAAAGAGTTAGACATGATTTAGTGACTAAATGACAACAACAGTTGACATTTAGTGACCTTTTTAATTAGATGACATTTGAAAAAAAACGGAGTTGAGGGAATGAGCCATGCATCTACCTCTTTCACACAGATCTATTGGGTCAATCAACACGTTAAAGTATCTCTGTCCAATGCAAGCACAGAGGTAATTTAAAATTTTGTGGTATCTACATTTTTAAAAGTCTAAAAAATAGGCAAAATTAATTTGAATAAAATATTAACTCTAACCAAATATATCCAGAATATTATTTTAGCATGTAATCAAGATCTAGAAAAACATACTAATTAGATACTTTTTATTCTTTTTTTTTTCATAATAGGTCTTTGACATGGGATATGTATTATAATTACAACACATCTCAAATTGGACTAGCCTATGTCAAGCGCTCAGTAACCACACATGGTCAATGGCTACTGTATCAGACAGTGCAACTGTTGAGTATGGAAAATTTGCCACTTTTAAAGAAAATACTTAAGGACAGCATTAGGGCATTTCATTTCTTTTTTAGCCCAGTGATGCTGCTGCTGCTAAGTCGCTTCAGTCGTGTCCGACTCTGTGCGACCCCATAGACGGCAGCCCACCAGGCTCCCCTGTCCCTGGGATTCTCCAGGCAAGAACACTGGAGTGGGTTGCCATTTCCTTCTCCAATGCATGAAAGTGAAAAGTGAAAGTGAGAGTGACCCATATTGTCCCCTTTGAATCAGCAACCCAACATAAGAGTCATGTTTAATCCTCAGATGTTCACATACATCTTTTGCCAAAACCTTCCTCTCTTTTAGAATTGTCCCACTGAGACACTGGTTTTGCTAGACTGTCAATTCAAGTACAAACTTTGGTGGTATTTTGTACATCTGTTGTGCTTTTGTGTGTTACATGTTTGTTGAATTCTGTATGTTTGTTAAAAAGTAGCTGATAATGTTAAACTAGAAGTTAAGGATATAAATAGGGGTTTTAAGGATGCAATTGTATTCTAAATGCCTGCGTTCTAATACTGTGTTTATGAGGTATCAAGTTTAGTGTGAATAAGAAGAAATAAACCATACATAAATGCCATTTTTGTTTTCCCTAAAAATCAACTACCAGGGCAACTGTTTGATCCATTTCCCCTTCTTCAACTAGCCTGTAAGTCCCAAAGGATGGAAATCATATCTTTGTTCTTTTTCTTTTGTATCCTCCTTAGAATAGAGGGTTGTGCTGAGTACACAGTCTATATTTAATAAATATTTATAGGGGTCTGCAAACTTTTTTTGTGAGGACCACGTAATGATTATTTTAGTCTTTAATGGCTATAGAGTCTCTGCCACAACTACTCTCTATTTGCATCACAAAAACCACCCTAGAATAGCTTTTACATTTTTGTAAATGGTTGGAGAAAAATCAAAAGAAGAACAATGTTTTATGATACATAAAATTGGTGTGTCCATACATAAAACTTTACTGGTTATATAGAAACTTGTGCTCATAAATAAAATCTTATTGGAACACACAATTATGTCCGTTGTCACATGTTATCTAGGGTTGCTATGGAAGATACAAAAGAAAAAGAACACACACAGGAAATAGGCTGGATCTAGCTGTGGGCTGCGGAGAAGGCGATGGCACCCCACTCCAGTACTCTTGCCTGGAAAATCCCATGGACGGAGGAGCCTGGTAGGCCGCAGGCCATGGGGTCACTAAGAGTCGGACACGACTGAGCGACTTCTTTCACTTTTCACTTTCATGCATTGGAGAAGGAAATGGCAACCTACTCCAGTGTTCTTGCCTGGAGAATCCCAGGGACGGGGGAGCCTGGTGGGCTGCCGTCTATGCGGTCACACAGAGTCGGACACGACTGAAGCAACTTAGCAGCAGCAGCAGCAGCAGGTGTGGGCTGCAGTGGGCCAGTGTATGACTCATGTATCCTTATTTTTTGCTTCTTCCTTTTTCCTTTTTTTTTTTGTTTCTTCTCCTCTGTATTTCCTAATCATTCTCTCTCTCTCTTTTTGGCCTTCCTTCATTTCACTGTTATTCTATGTCCTCCCTTCTTCCTTATCTCTCTTTTCTTTCTTTAAAGATCATAGCCATTTTATTAGTTTAGCTAAATGCTTAGGTGGAACGATTTCTTGAAACACAGATTCAATCCTGGGGGGGGAATATATATATATATACATATATATGAGATTAAAACAATATTTGAAACATGGAGTCCTAAGTTATTATTTTATGGCCTGCTTCCTATTCCTTCATGGACCAAGTTCAACTGTAAAAGAGTAAAAATGACTTATAGGTTGGTATTGACAGAAGTCCCATTACTAATATGTGCAAGTATGTGGGTGGGTAATGGTTATTCCAGTCGGGCTATTTATTTTGCATTAATTTGTAATAATTGAGCCCCTCAGTTGTTTATTCTTTCACTCCTTCCTGCAAATTCAGACACCTACTTGCAAAAATTATCTTGACTCACTAACAATTTTGGCTATGCTGAATAATTTTTTTTTTCTAATTTCCAACCACTCCAATTCATAGCTGCTAATTTTAAAGATGGCTTTATTCAAGTCTTTTTATTTTCACAACACTCTCATAAACAATTTGCCTCAAATCTACCAGGTTTGAGCAATAGTCTTTAAAATTCAGTTACCAGGGGAATTTTTGAAAGTACAGACACTACAAAGACAAAAGTACAGACACTACAAAAACAAAATAACCTTGACAAAAAACCTCCTTTGGGTCTTGTCAACAAATGTTCAGAGCATGTTTTCTTTAAAACAAGCAGCATTTTTCCCCAATGCAGCAAATTAGAGAAATTTCTACTTTTTCTTTCTTTCTTTACAAAATTACCAACTTAAAGAATATGATAGAATTTTACTATTGTCAGAAGTTGTATAGAATTATACCCATAAATCGAAAATGTTGTTGCTTTCTTTCTTTTTTTTTTTTTTTTTGAGGTTCTCTGCTTAGGTGTTAGAATTAATGACCCTCCTTTTTAATAGATTTTTTTTTTCTTCCACTAAGTAATGGTTTCTGAATTAAGAGTAGACAATGGTTTCTTCAGTTGGATTTACTCTTGTGTTAGTCACCTCATCTTCTTAAAACATTCCATGAATTTTTTTCCTCTTAATTCAGAATATTTGATAGAAAATGATATAGCTCAATCAGTGAAATCTAGATAGAAGCAAAATATTTACAAAAGGCATGGAAGCTTTGTAATTATCCTATCTTCAAATAAACACAGTATTGATTTGAAATACAGTCAACCCTCTTTACCAGTGGGTTCCACATCTATATGGATGAAATCCAGGATTGATTGAATCCACAGATTCAGAACCTGTAGATATGGAGGGCTGACTGAAATGAATTTGAGCATACATGGATTTTTGGTAGCGATGAGATGGTTGGATGGCCTCACTGACTCAATGGAAATGGGTTTGGATGGACTCCGGGAGTTGGTGATGGACAGGGAGGCCTGGCATGCTGCGGTTCATGGGGTCGCAAAGAGTTGGACACGACTGAGCGACTGAACTGAACTGAACTGATGGGGGTTCTGGGACCAATCCTCTATGGATGACTGCATTGTTGGGGTTCTTGTGCTTTTTGGGAATTGACTGTCAATACACTGAATCTCATCAAATCATCTTAGTTGGTGTATATTGTCAACAAATGTTGACTATGGTAGAATCTGATTTATCACCTGCAAATTTAAAGATAAAATGATTATCCTCTAGTTGCAAAGGTTTTCTTTTAACTTTATCATATTTTCAACATTCCAAAGATATGAGGAAAAGGATAATAGCCATATTTCCAAACAAGAAAGCATAGGCATCCAGCAATTGTGTTTTGTAATATAATTTTCACAATATTATAAAGCTAATGAATCATATTAAAATTTATAACCTTTATTATAAATTTATATAACCCTCCATATAATGCTTCATATTTCCGCTTTAGTTCATTACAAAAATTATCTTAAAGACCACAGACATAAAATAAGATTTTATCTATAATACAAATAGCTGCCAAACATATTCCCTACAGTCTTTCAAATATTTTATATGGAGTTTTGCCAATGTTAGAGGAAGAGAAAAAGACTTAATCTTCTCTTTGAATCCAGAAAGGAGAAGAAAAAAGACTTTGATGGGCATCCTCAAAGCAGTAGAAACTGTGAAGCAAGTCTTCCTGAGAGTGGCATTGCTCTGATTGGGCGGACTCAAAAAAAGAGCAAAAAAACTAGTAGGCCTTTGTGGTTTATTTTTTCCAAAGATTGCTGCCAATGTATGTTCTATTCCATGTGCTCTTCTTACACTGGGGCATTAGCATTCCCCCTTTCAGAGGTGGGACCTACTTTTTCCCCCTGAACCTAGATGCATCTTTCTAACTGCCTCAATCAGTAGAATGTGATGGATGTTACATTGCATGACTTCCAAGGTTAGGACAGAGAAGGAAATCCAGCCTCTGTCCGTTATCTCTCTCTGGCTCAGGGCACTTGCCTGTTTGGAATCAGCCACCTTGTCTTGAAGAAGTCCAGGCCACATGAAGAAGCCACATGTAGGTGTCTTGGTTAAAATTCTAGTTAATAGCTAGGCTGACAGCTCTCATCAATCACCACTTATGTGACTCAATGAGTCTTCAGATGATTCCAAGCCCCCTTGCCTCTGAGGAGGCTAATGTCAAGTGGAGCAGAGATGAGCTATCCTTATTGAGCTCTGCCTACATTGCAGATTGGTGAGCAAAATAAATGTTATCATTGTTTAACCCTCTATATTTTGGAGTAGTTTAGTGTATACCCATAGAAAACTGTTAACAGCCTTCAACAAGATAGTTGACACTGTAAGAATCACATTGCCATGTAATTTGAGTTCCATTGCATCATAAAAACTAATGCTTAGCCCTAACAATTCCTGGCATACTTAGAATGTCTCCCTTTTTATTAAATGTGGAGTTCCCTTTTTGTGATTGCTTTGAGAAGAGAAACTAGTGAGACCACTTCAGAACAGGAAGTGGCCAGAGAATTATTGTTTTATGATTTTTGTGAGTCCTTAGAACTAGAAAATAACTAATTAGCTTGTAGTAAAATGCTTCCTTTAGGTCTGCTCTTGGCAGAACATCTTGATGGTTAGTAACATAATGTCACCCCTGTGTACCTTTTATGAAGCAAGAATGAGCCAGATCTTACTTTGATCTATCCCTGTAATTCTAAAAAAATAATTTTTAGGGAGTAGATGAGTAAGCAATATACACAGACAGAGTATTAACTAAGTAATATTCTTATTTATTGATCAAGTTCTCATGTGAGCTGAAAGCATATGGTTGCAGCAAGTTTAGAGTTATTTCCTCATTTGTAATGCAGTAGAATGGCTCATGTGGTTGACCTTGGAGTCACAGAATGAGCTGAAGAAATCCATCAGGATGTGTGGACTGACTCCTCAGATAAACATTTCAGTTAACTTATAGGTCAGCATCACCATTTCAGCTTGGCTTTCTCCAGTTTTGGCAGCTTGAGTAAGATTCCTGTCCACAAAAGTCCTTAAGCTTGATTAAGGTAAATTGTTTACAACAATTTATAGCAACTAGCTCATACGGCTGAAAGCTAATTCCAGGTGTTTTTAGGAGTCAACAACATAGTTCTTCCCCTAGTTTGGTCCTGAGAAATCCATAAGGACTACTGAGCAAAGATAATCCCTATAGGATAGAAGGAGGTTTGTATGCAGCAATGTAATCTACAGTTGGAATATCTAAATCAATTTCAGGTCATCAGGCAAAACTTCAGGTCAAAGCTTTCAGGCAAATACTCTCTGAAAGTGCCCCAATAAGCTGGCCAAAACAATGTAATAACCATTTAGAAGAAATAGGCGTAGAGTAGACTATTTAATCGGAGAAGGCAATGGCACCTCACTCCAGTACTCTTGCCTGGAAAATCCCATGGATGGAGGAGTCTGAAAGGCTGCAGTCCATGGCGTCGCTGAGGGTCGGACATGACTGAGCGACTTCACTTTCACTTTTCACTTTCATGCATTGGAGAAGGAAATGGCAACCCACTCCAGTGTTCTTGCCTGGAGAATCCCAGGGACGGGGGAGCCTGGTGGGCTGCTGTCTATGGGGTCACACAGAGTCGGACACGACTGAGGTGACTTAGCAGCAGCAGACTATTTAATGGTATGGACTCTGGGACCAGTCTTCCTGGGTTCATTCCTGTATCTGACACTGGTTGTGTGATCCTAGGGCAAGTTTTTATTTCCTAGGACTAGAAAATTAATCTAGGGAATTCCTTGGCAGCCCAGTGGTTAGGGATCTGTACTTTCACTACCAAGGGTGCAAGTTTGATCCCTGGTCAGGGAACTGAAATTTCATAAGCTGCACAGCATGGTCAAAAGAAAAAAAGAATGAAAATTTGTCTTTTATTGCCTTGGTTTCCTCGTTTCTTTAAAATGAAAATGATAAAGTTGCTGTAAGGTTTAAAAGTTAACTGATGTGCAGTGTATACAGCAGTTCTTAGTCTGCAGAACATCCCCAAGAAAAAGAAATGCAAAAAAGCAAAATGGCTGTCTGACGAGGCCTTACAAATAACTGTGGAAAGGAGAGAAGGGAAAAGCAAAGGAGAAAAGGAAAGATATACCCATTTGACTGCAAAGTTCCAAAGAATAACAAGGAGAAATAAGAAAGCCTTCCTCAGTAACCAGTGCAAAGAAATAAAAGAAAACAATAGAATGGGAAAGACTAGAGATGTCTTTAAGAAAATTAGAGATACCAAGGGAACATTTCATGCAAAGATGGTCTCAATAAGGACGGAAATGGTAGGGACCTAACAGAAGCAGAAGATATTAAAAGGTGACACGAATACAGGGAACAACTATACAAAACAGATCTTCATGACCCAGATAATCATGATGGTGTGATCACTCACTTACAGCCAGACATCTTGGATTGTGAAGTCAAGTGGGCCTTAGGAAGCATCACTATGAACAAAGCTAGTGGAGGTGATGGAATTCCAGTTGAGCTATTTCCAGTCATAAAAGATGATGCTGTGAAAGTGCTGCACTCAATATGCCAGCAAATTTGGAAAACTCAGCAGTGGCCACAGGACTGGAAAAGGTCAGTTTTCATTCCAATCCCAAAGAAAGGCAATGCCAAAGAATGCTTAAACTACCGCACAATTGCACTCATCTCACACGCTAGCGATATAATGCTTAAAATTCTCCAAGCCAGGCTTCAACAATACATGAGCCGTGAACTTCCAGATGTTCAAGCTGGTTTTAGGAAAGGCAGAGGAACCAGAGATCAAATTGCCAACATCCGCTGGGTCATCGAAAAAGCAAGAGAATTCCAGAAAAACATCTACTTCTGCTTTGTTGACTATGCCAAAGACTTTGACAGTGTGGATCACAACAAACTGTGGAAAATTCTGAAAGAGAGATGGGAATACCAAACCACCTGACCTACCTCTTGAGAAACCTATATGCAGGTCAGGAAGCAACAGTTAGAACTGGACATGGAACAACAGACTGGTTACAAAGAGGAAAAGGAGTACGTCAAGGCTGTATATTGTCACCCTGCTTATTTAACTTCTGTGCAGAGTACATCATGAGAAACGCTGGGCTGGAAGAAGCACAAGCTAAAATCAAAATTGCTGGGAGAAATATCAATAACCTCAGATACGCAGATGACACCACCCTTATGGCAGAAAGCCAAGAAGAGCTAAAGAGCCTCTTGATGAAAGTGAAAGAAGAGAATGAAAATGTTGGGTTAAAGCTCAACATTCAGAAAACTAAGATCATGGCATCTGGTCCCATCACTTCATGGGAAAGAGATGGGGAAACAGTGGAAACAGTGGCTGACTTTATTTTGGGGGGCTCCAAAATCACTGCAGTTGGTGACTGCAGCCATGAAATTAAAATACACTTACTCCTTGGAAGGAAAGTTATGACCAACCCAGATAGCATATTCAAAAGCAGAGACGTTACTTTGCCAACAAAGGTCCATCTCGTCAAGGCTATGGTTTTCCAGTGGTCATGTATGAATGTGAGAGTTGGACTATAAAGAAAGCTGAGTGCTGAAGAATTGATGCTTTTGAACTGTGTGTTGGATAAGACTCTTGAGAGTCCCTTGGACTGCAAGGAGATCCAACCAGTCCATCCTAAAGGAGATCAGTCCTGAGTGTTCATTGGAGGGACTGATGTTGAAGCTGAAGCTCCAGTGTTTTGGCCATCTGATGCTGACTCATTTGAAAAGACCCTGATGCTGGGAAAGATTGAAGGCAGGAGGAGAAGGGGACGACGGAGGATGAGATGGTTGGATGGTATCACTGACTCAATGGAGATGAGTTTAAGTAGACTCCGGGACTTGGTGATGGACAGGGAGGCCTGGAGTGCTATGGTTCATGGGGTCGCGAAGAGTAGGACACGGCTGAGCGATTGAATTGAACTGAACTGAAATGTTAACTGTTACTGTTATTTTGTGAATGAATGGTTGAGTGTCTTGAATTCTTCAAGAATTTCCCCTTTTTTACCATTGTAAAACATTTTAGGCTTCTGTGAAGTTAATCATGAAACTTGTTCAGGCAGAAGATATGCTTCAAGCACATTTTTATCATCAGCACCTTCTCTGGAAGTGTCACAGTCTCTCCAGGGATGTCCTGTGACAGCTGTGGACATTAAGATTCCATACTATTATTTTCATTATACTCTAGGCAAGTAGAGAACACTTCATGACCACCAAGTATGTGTCTTCCACACTGTGTATATCATGATAATAATCAAATTAGGTTTGTATTATATTTGTATTAGTTCAAATGAGGTTTATATTGTGTTGGTGAAAAAAAGTAATCAAAAAATGGGCAGAAGACCTAAATAGACATTTTTCCAAAGAACACATACAGATGGCCGACAAACACATGAAGAGATGATCAAATCACTAATTATTAGAGAAATGCAAATCAAAGCTACAATAAGGTATCACCTCACTCCAGTCAGAAAGGCCATCATCAAACACTCTACAAAAATAAATGCTGGGGAATGTGCGGAGAAAATGTATACTATTGGTGGGAATGTAAATTGGTGCAGTCACTGTGGAGAACAGTATGGAGGTACCTTAAAAAACTAAAAATGGAGCTACCATATGACCCAGCAATCTCACTCTTAGGAGAAATCATAATTCTAAAGGATGCATGCACTCCAATGTTCATTACAGCACTATTTACAATAGCCAAGACATGGAAAAAACCGAAATATCCATCAACAGAGGAATGGATAAAGAAAATGTAGCACACATATACAACAAAATATTACTCAGCCGTGAAAAGGAAGAAAAGTGCCATTTGCAGAAACACAGGTGGACCTAGAGGCTGTCGTACAGAGTGCAGTAAGTCAGAAAGAGAACAACAAATGGTGTATGGTATTTCTTAAATGTGGAATCAGAAAAATGGTAGAGATGAGCTTATTTGCAATGCAGAAATAGAGTCACAGATATAGATAACAAGTGATGATTGCCAAGGAGGGTAAGAGGGGTGGGATGCATTGGTAGATTGGGACTGACATATATACTGCTATGTATAAAATAGATAACAAATGGTTAATTAGTTATTATCTATAATTATAGATAATTATATGTATCTATCATTATCTATAGATAATTATCAATAGATAATTATTATCTATCTAATTATCTATAGATAATTATTATCTATCTAATTATCTATAGATAATTACTATCTAATTATCTATAGATAATTACTATCTATCTAATTATCTATAGATAATTACTATCTATCTAATTATCTATAAATAATTATCATCTATCTAATTACCTATAAAATAGATAACTAATGTCCCTTGGAGTGTGAATATAATGTGCTGAGCACTCTGGGAAGAGTGCCAACAATAAAGCCCACAGCGCTGGGGTCCCCGCTGGGGCCTGGCCCTACCTCCTCCTGGTTTTCTGCATCTTATCCCTGGTTATGCAGAGAGAGGGGAGATAATTCTCAACCTTAGAGAACAGGTGTTCATCATCAGTTACAAAGGCACTGGTTATCACTTTTATACCATCCTAGTGACTTTGCTTTTTAAATGAATGGACAACAATGTACAGTTTTTACTATGTGGCCACTGGTTTAAAAGATGTTGACTTTGTTTTTCATTCAGTTTTGCGGGAGAAGAGGACTTGTAAGTCTGGCTCCCTCAGAATCATGTCAAATGTGGCTAACAGTGTAGTTACAGAACTGTAGTTAGTTGTGCATTTGTGATTTTTATCACTCTGTTTTTGAGCACACACATTGAGCACACCACTCAATGCT
This sequence comes from Bison bison bison, assembly GCF_000754665.1. Taxonomy (NCBI): domain Eukaryota; kingdom Metazoa; phylum Chordata; class Mammalia; order Artiodactyla; family Bovidae; genus Bison; species Bison bison. The sequence continues at coordinate 37,753,617 of NW_011495032.1, forward strand.
CTGTGGTGACCTAAATGCGAAGGAAATAGAAAAAAACGGAGATATATGTATACCTATAACAGATTCAATCAAGAAACTAACACCACATTGTAAAGCAACTACACTTCAATAAAAATTAATAAAAATGAAAATAAATAAATAAAATAGCTTTATAATTTTAAAAAAAATCAGAAAAAGAAAAAAAGAAAATTGAGCAGCTGGGAGATTTTGACTTGTGGAATGAACTCATGATGTCAGTGGTATTCTTTGAAGCACTTCTCAAAGTTAGCCACCATTGTTATTATTTTTATGGTGCATAGCATCTTCACATAAGCTGAAGAATAATTAATAGGAAATTGTGGTTTATTCTTAACATAAGAGACCAATTTTGACTGGAAAGAGAATGATGATACAACATCCCAGAAAGCAACATTTTTCTGAGACCAGCCCCATAGAATGGTATTTCCAATAAGTTATGAAGCAACCCAGGAATGGCAGACTTGACGGTAGGAAGTGTGGAGCCCCAGGGAAGGTCAGTTTTGCTTGGCTTTGGATCACATCTGGTGTTGCACATAATACTTCTCTCAGTTGGCAACATGCTGATAGCCGGATAGGGTAACCCAAGAAAGTGCCAATGGAAGTGCTCATTCCAAAAATTCCCTCATTATTTGGATGCCCACCATGCTCTCCTTTTATGAGATTATCAGCATTTTTTTCCCTTTCTTTAAAAGACATCAAAATTTTATCATTATCAGTGGTTATGGGAAACTGTGAAAACAAGATTCTTCTTCTCTACCTATTTATGAGTTTTTCTCTGAGTTCAGGCTTTCTGATTGAGCCCACGACTGACATATTGCTTAAATATTAGTGCCTTTCTCCAGTCATTTGTGTGTTTTGTTTTCAAATATATTCCCTGCCCTTCTACATACTGGAGGGAGTTCCACTTCTCAGATTCCTTTGCACTCTGCGACTGGAAGAGATTTAGCTGATAGAAAACACAAGTGAGAGACTGGAGATTAGGAGAAAGGGAGAAAATAAGATATTCTCTTCTCTCTCTGCTTTGAGCAACGTATCTGTCTCTTCTTTGTCTCTTCTATGGCGCTAGCTTCCATCGAGTTCCCCACCATGGTCCCACTGGGCACTGGGACTTGGCTTTGGAACTTCAGTAACACTGATATCTCCCTTTCTCCTTCTAGCGATTGTGGCTACTGCTTTTCTAACCTCTGGTTTTGTCACCATCCTTTACTTGCCTTCTGTGAGCTTCCATATACAGTGTAGCAATTTACTGTATTAAACTCCTCTTTTGGAAACATCTAGAGTAATTTCTGTGTTCTGATTGATATTTAGATATAGGGCCTTTGTAAGATCTCTGGGGAAAAAGCTCTAGAGTTCTAGGAAATTCAAGGATTTGAAAAATAACAGACATTCTAAAAAAACAATTGAAACTACTTTTGGATCACTGATAATTTGTAATCTACAGCCACATTAATGATCAACTGTTAAAAGACAGGGCTTCCCTGGTGGCTCAGATGGTAAAGAACCTGCCTGCAGCGTGGGAGACTGGGGTTTGATACCTAGGTTGGGAAGATCCCCTGGAGAAGGGAATGGCAACCCACTCCAGTATTCTTGCCTGGGAAATCTCATGGAGAGAGGAGCTTGGCAGGCTACAGTTACAGTCCATGGGGTTGCAAAGAGGCGGACATGACTGAGCAACTAACACATTAATAAACAAGCCAAGTTTTTGCAAAGATCTTACCTTAAAGATACTGAGAAGTTTATTAAGTACAAATACTACATATGTGAACTTCTTAAGGTCTTTCTGCAGAGTCCTTTTATAATCTCTGTAGAGTTGAACATGAAGCATTAGTAAGAGTAAAATTAGTCCATGCTGCTGCCAACAAGTGCTCAGTCATGTCTGACTCTTTGTAACCCCATGGTCTATAACCCACCAGGATCCTTTGAGCATGAGATTTTTCCAGGCAAGAATACTGGAGTGGGTTGCCATTTCTTTCTTCAGAGGATCCTCCCAACCCAGGGATTGAAATCAGGTCTCTTGCATCTGCTGCTTTGGCAGACAGATTCTTTACCACTGGCACGACCTGGGAAGCCGATAGTATGCACAATTTATTCAGTGGTACTAAGACCTCAAGTATCTCCTCTGTATTTTTCTTTCGAGCAAAAGGTTCATCTCTAACTTGGAGTACTACAGTGACTGGACTGGATATAGGTAGAAAGACACATGCATACTTCTTAGTGCAATATTCAGAGATGTCATGAGAAATCTGTTACCATCTTATTGAAGCTAGACTTTTCCACAGCTTTGAATATCTCAGAAATTAACTCCCAATTTTATGAGATAGCATCTCTCCTCCACTATGTTTTAAGGAGAAATAGAAATATTTCTCTAAGCATAACATAGTTTCTGAGAATATAAATTATTCTGATCTCAAAGAATTATGATGAGTGGTTCTAGCGGTGATAGACCATTTCAATTTCTTTCAAGAAGAAATGCTTTTACAGCTTGTACATGATGCAAAGTCATTTCTTATTTCTTAAAAAGCATCTAAGTTTTGAACATCTCTCTCTTCTATTACTTACAGGATCAACTCCAGCCTCCTTAGCTTAGCATGCATAGCCCTTCACAGGCTACAGCTTCTTTTCAGTCTTAGCTTCTGTGCCATCATCCCAAATTCTGAAAGGACAAATGGGCTCGTTATTTTCTACACCTGACCCATCATTTATGCCTCTGTGTGTTTGCATATATAGCTCTGCATCGGTAATGTCCCTTGCCCTCCTGTCTGAGTGGCAGACTCCCAATTTATTCTTCAGAGTCCTATTCAAATACTATCCTCAAATACTATCTCCCAGTCCTTCACCCTCATTCTAATAGGTTTGAACAGCTTATGCTGTTTAAGTGGCTTCCCATTCTTGAAGATTCTGCCCTTCATATGCTAGAATTTGCAAACAAAGTGGAATCTGTCGCTCTACTACTTAGAGAGAGGTAGAAATATCTGAGATCCAAATTCCAAACCTCAAGCCCTTTCCTTCAGAACATTTTCTATAAGTTACCGTTCCCCCAAGTTGTCCTTATCCTGAACCCATCCACCCCAGGCACCCTCTTATTTGGGGTTAGTGAACACGGAGAGAAACAGGATTTTGGAGAAGGACAGTTGTCCCTTCTCACAACCTCTCCCTTTGATTTCCAAGGCAAATATTTATTCTAGATAGTAATGAAAATGTTGACTCCCAAACTGTTGGGGTGAGGGTAATCGTTTCTTTCTTTCTCTCTTCTTTCCTTCCATCCAGCCATCTGCTCTACCATGTATCCAAGAGACACTGATTAGGATTCTACAAGTAGCTAGGCACCATGTCAGGTAACTTTATTTTTTGGTCCTCTATTTTTATTTGCTAACAATGCATGAAAGTTCTACTCTACGTGCATACCAGACTGCTGGTACCCAGGCAGAAATTCTTTCTATTTGTTCTAGAACAGTCACTTAAAACACAGGACCTGTTCCATTTCCAGAGCAGAGTTTATAACCTTTGCTTATTATTTTGTAGCACTGTCATTCTACAAAATAAGGTGATGGATGTACATCACCCAGTAGTCATTTTTTTCCACACACATTTCAAACCTCCCTTTCTCAAGTTCTGAAAAATTTGGAATAGCAATTTATAAAAAACTGAAGAAAAGTTGAGCAGATCTACCACAGGGCAGTCAGCACTCTAAACATTGCAGTTTGGAAGCAGAAAGTCTCAGACTCTATCAGCCATAGTCAGCCTTTACCCACAACATATATGGGGATATATGTGGAGTCTCAGTGGGCTTCCCAGGTGGCACAGTGTGTAAAGAACTGTCTGCCAAATCAGGAGCCGCAAAAGACATGGGTTCAATCCCTAGGTCAGGAAGATCCCCTGGAGAATGAAATGGCAACCCACTCCAGTATTCTTGCTTGGAAAATTCCATGGACAGAGGAGCCTGGCGGGCTACAGTCCATGGAATCGCAAAGTCAGACACGACTGAGCACACGTGCTCAGTGAGCACAGGGTGTCTGAACCACTGACTTTGCCATCACATACCTGTCAGGCTGGCACCATCTGGGTACCGAGTAGTAGTAGCAGTGATGTTGCTACAACAGGACGTGTGGTTGGTCTCTTTATCACTGGCTAACCCAAGCATGGCCTTTTACACTCATCAGAATCTGTGTTCACATTAGTTCACGGGCACCCTTTGTTCCCAAGTTTCTTAAGGAAAACATGTCTAGAACAAAAGTCCCAAAGAAGAAATTGGACCCACAACTCATTTTATCCTATAATTATACTGTAGTTAAAATTAGAAAAGTCACATTTATTGCCCTTCTCAGTTTATCAGATTGGGCAACAGGGGTTTTATTACATATGACCCCTTGGGTCATTAACATTTCATAATCATTAATGTTCATTACTCTCCCCCCCACTCCTTTTTTTTTCTCAAAGCACAGAATGTTGCTAGAAACACCTGTGAAGTATTTAAGAATCTTGTATAAAATATATGAAAGAACACGAAACATATTCATTTTTACTTTTAAGAGAAAAAAATCTATTAAAATGTCTTCTTAGTTTCCAAATACAATTTTAAACTCTTAAACCAGTCTTTCCTAGCGGAATGGAATTTGCCATCTTTCCTCCCCTATCTAGCATTCACCACCTCTTTATATTCTGGTATTTATGTGGTTGGCTGTGTCTGAGGAGCCAAGAGGATCAGGACATAAGATTTTATTGAATGTATTTGAGATTACCTGATCTCAAATAATCTGCATATTTGAGATTGCACTGTTTATTATATTAAGGCAAAGAACACTGGATTTTTCTAAATTGTCTGGAAAAATAGGTCAAACTCTTGAGGCATTTTTTGTGTCACACCCTCCTTTTTCCAGGAGACTGATTCAGGGACTTATTCACTCTATAGGTATGCTGATGGCCTCACTGAGTACACATCATAAGTTATATAGTCTGCAAAACATCACTTTTTATTCAGACCCAGGTCAGCAGGTTCATTGGCTTTATTTAGTACTGGCACTTGAAACAGAAATCACTGCCCTTTTACTGAAACATAGTTGCTAGTGTATACTGGAAAAGAAATGTAAAAAAATTTTCTTTTCAGTCAGTATTTTCTGTTGATGATAACTCTGACCATGCAGATAGAAATAAAAGTTTTCTGGATTTTCCTGGAAGTCCAGTGATTAAGGTTTCACCTTCTAATGCAGAAGGTGTGGGTTTGATCCCTGGTCAGGGGGCTAAGATCCCCCATGCCTTGTAGCCAGAAAACCAAAACAGAAACAATGTTGTAACAAATTCAATAAAGACTTTAAAAATGATACATATTAAAAAAAAAACTTAAAAAAATTTTTTTTCTTATTTCACAGAAGCTTTTTTTATATGACTAGTGAGTTCATTTTAAGGGAGTGCACTTTGAGCCTCAAATTAACCAGATGATGTTTGAGGCAAGTGTTAATGCCTAGTATCTGATGTTGAGGGATGGGAGAGACTTATGTCCAGTAGTTTATCCCCAAAAGGTCTGATTTTCCTCAATATCATTTTCTAATAACTGCTCAAAAAACCTTACACAAATCCCCTATTGGAGCTGAGAGACTAGAGTACAAATGATTGGCACTTTCTGGTAATGGTTTGCATTAAAGGGCAATGTTAATTCTCTTTCTATATCTTACACATTTTTTGATTATCTCTTTGTTCCCCTGAGATGAGAAGAAAGGTCTAGTCAGGAGAAGATGCACATTCATTTCTCCCTGTTACCTTTGACTGGTTTAAAAAAAAATGTGTTTGCAGTTCTCCTCAGAACCAAGCGGGCTTACTTTGGCTTATGTGTTTATTTGCTCTTTTTCTCCTCAGCTTTGCCTTCTTTGTGCCTGTTTTCCCCCTTTCCGCCTCTTCTGAGTCATATGTTGACATAACTTGGTGCGAAGCCTGGAGTTTGAAGAGACTTGGACACGGAGTCCAGGTACACAGAGATTTTTGTCTGATAACACCGCAAACTCTCCGCCTGCAGTGCTTCCTATACTTGAGACATAATATTTTCAGACACCAGTTTGCCAAACAGGTTGGCTGTGAGTACCCAGCCTGCCCGTGGTTTGTCAGAGCTGAGGTGCCTCTCTCTCTTCTTCTGACTCTTGGGCTTAATTCTCACTTTCGCCACACTAATAAATAGAGCTTCTTTTTGAAGTGGAGAATCTAGGAGATTTTTCTCCCCCAGGCTGTGGAGAGAATTTCTTTCTTTTTCTTTTTAAATGGACTGCTTAATTCCAAACTTTATTTTTTATGAAGTACAACTCGACTCATCTTAGAAATATAAGTGTCTCAAATTTTGAACTGTTGGGAGATTGAGTCTGGGATTCTGTGACATTTTTTTGATGTCACAAAACTCCATTTCCTGTCTTCTCTGTTACTTCCTAATTATGTGCACTGAATACCAGCGTCCTTATTTGATGTTTTCAAACGTAGACTGTGGCAACTCTCTATCTTCAACTAAAGCTCTCCTCCCCCACCCCACCCTCATATTTTTACCAGATCCTTTCATTCACAGTTGTTCTATGTGGATATTAGATACGATGAACGAGAGAGAGGGAAACTGAACAGGAATATAAAGGGACAGAGGGGAGAACAAAGTGAATGAGTTGAAAAGACAATTCAAAGGAGGTGAGCATCAGAGACAATGGGCAGAAAAAAGGAGAATGGAATAAAGTTCCTGCTTTAAAACATGGGAAATTTGGCTAGACAATTTGGCTACTTTTATGAAATAAAACAAATATGCCTGATATGTGTTCATAAGGAAACCATCTGCATTTTAAGACTGGCAAAGATAAACGAACAAGGAAGAACTATTTCAGTCTCTCCTTCTCTCTGTCTCTCCCTGTCTCACACACACACAATCCCCTGCCCAACAACCCCAACCCCTAGAAGAATTAGATAATCAGACTTTAACCATGTAAGAACAAGTGGTTTCAAAGATAATGATTCTGAGTCAGCAGAAAACCTCTGTCTTTGATTTAGACCAGACATTGTCTGTTATTTGGTTTTAGACTAGTCTTAAGGTCCCTTTTAGGAGTGGTCTTCACTGAAGCCAAGAGCTTAAGGCAAAAACAGGCAGGCTTTCTCGCCTTTGATGTTCCTGCTACTTGAGCGCCAAAATACACCCAGCCTATGGTGGCAGCCCCTCCACGATCACTTAACTTTAAATAGACAGATGGATAAATAGATGGTACTTTCTTTTCCTCAGCACTGGTCAGAAATTTATAAGAAAGTGCTTTCCAGTTTGGGACCCCACAGCTTAAGAGAACTCTGACATTTTGAGAGGATTCAGAGATGTTGGTGATGGATGGAAGATGGATGTTGATGAAAGGGTTGGAAAATGGAACTTATAAGAAAGAGTTAAAGACATGGGACTTGCTTATCTTGGAAAAGGGAAGAAAGGTAACCTAATAACAGTCTTGCAGTGTTTGAAGGTATATAAATATATAATGGTTACCAGCTGTTTTCCATCTTCATCAAAGACAACCAGAGGCCAAGTTCTCACACTGCATAGATCAAATACAGGGAAATGCTTCTAGGCGGTGGTGATAAAAAGATAAAATGGTAACAGTTGAATTTGTAGAAACCTTTCTGGAGCCATTTAAATATAGAATTTTTTTTTAATTAGGTCTTATATTTTCTGGGAATTGGAAGAGAAAATTTATGTTACGGTTCATAATGATGCATGATGATGTATAAATCTATAATAATAGAGACTTATTTTAAGGAATAAGTATAGACAAAGGTCAAGAATCAGAATCTATGATCTACTGTCCACAGAACAAGGAGACATGATTTCCATAAGGATTTTAGATGTAAACTTTTTAGAATGATGCTCTATTTTCTCTGAAATATACTGCTGCGACCTTTATATAAGGAAAGGGAGTATCGGGAAACAGCAGAGATGTAAAAATATACAATAGATAATAAAATTATGTAGGCACCAAGACCTTCAGAATTCTACTGGCCCAAAGAAGAAGCACAGACCTTCTTTTTCCTTTTTCATTCCAATTGGTTGATTCTTCTAATGGATTTACAAGTAGGCTTGCTGGTGCTGCTGCTAAGTCGCTTCAGTCGTGTCCGACTCTGTGCGACCCGATAGATGGCAGCCCACCAGGCTCCACCGTCCCTGGGATTCTCCAGGCAAGAACACTGGAGTGGGTTGCCATTTCCTTCTCCAGTGCATGAAAGTGAAAAGTGAAAGTGAAGTCGCTCAGTCATGTCTGACTCCTAGCGACCCCATGGACTGCAGCCTACCAGGCCTCTCCGTCCATGGGATTTTCCAGGCAAGAGTACTGGAGTGGGGTGCCATTGCCTTCACTTGCTTCTAAGCAAAATTTTCTGTGTGAACCAATATGATTTAAATATTTCTCCTTTTCCCAGGCCATAAGTGGCTAATCAATTCAATAATTAAAAAAACAAAAATGTCTGTTTTATAGTAGCTTGTCATGTTGGTTATTTGATTATCTCCAGAAAGTCATAAAACGTACCCAATTTGGAAATTTTCTATTTCTTTTTTGTACTAATCTCATAGAAACTTAGTTTCTGTTTATCTATATTTCAAACTGATAGAATGATCACATGACTTGGAACATCAATTTTCACATAATGCTAGCAAAAGTGGGATTAATTATTACACTTATCAAAAATAGTATTATACTTTTTCATCATGCAATGCAATATTTTTATGTTCTTCTGATTTTTATCATACAGATCCATTGCATTCTGGTTTCACATGGTCTAATCTCATTGCTAGGAGTATTTCTTTATGCTAATAGAACCAAAAATGTTCACATAATTCTCTGTGAGTAGGCACAGAGAGTTTTGCTTTTCAAACTTAGTCAGAAAACAAGTCATCTGCTAGGAAAATGTGGTATTTATCATCTCCAGTGGAAGTATAACAATGCCAAAGGCTTCATATTAAATCACAAGAGAAAAGGTTTAGAGTTTTGCCTTTCATATTTCATTCTAGGAAAAGAAATAGAGAGTATTTGTTTAATATAGTACTGGCTTTGCTTATAGGGATCCTTTTTAAAGTTATTTAATTTGTGGAGGATGTAAAAATGTTTTTAAACTTGGTTATAAAGGTGTTTAAACATTCAGAAAAGTATGTAGAATGGTATAATGAGCCCCATGTACCCGTCATCCACTATTCAACAGTTACCAATGGTCTACATCCTATTTCACACTTACTGTCTCTCTTACCTGTTTTAAAATCTTTAATGGCATTTAAATGCACTAAACTTCCTTTGGGAATCAGCAATACTTTTGTCAGTACCTAAAATATATTTATTAGTCAGTATTCTTAAACATTTATACTCATTAACATTTTGTTTCAGAATGCCGTTCTGTGAAAGTCGCTCAGTCGTGTCCAACTCTTTGCAACCCCATGGACTATGCAGTCCATGAAATTCTCCGGGCCAGAATACTGGAGTGGGTAGCTTTTCCCTTCTCTAGGGGATCTTCCCAACCAAGGGATCAAACCAGTGTCTCCTGCATTGCAGGCAGATTCTTTACCAACTGAGTACCCCATTTTATTTATTTATTTTTTCACTTTTTATTTTGTATTGGGGCATGACTGATTAACAATGTTGTGATAGTTTTCAGGTGAGCAGCAAAGGGATTCAGCCATACATTACCTGTATCTCCCCCAAATTCCCCTCCCATCCAGGCTGCCACATAATGCTGAGCAAAGTTCCATGTGCTGTACAGTAGGTTCTTCGTGTACTCTCCCATTTTATATAAGGCACTTGAGCAGGAAAGATATAAACATCTGAATGCAGAGTTCCAAAGAATAGCAAGAAGAGATAAGAAAGCCTTCTTCAGCAATCAGTGCAAAGAAATAGAGGAAAACAACAGAATGGGAAAGACTAGGGATCTCTTCAAGAAAATCAGAGATACCAAAGGAACATTTCATGCAAAGATGAGCTCGATAAAGGACAGAAATGGTATGGACCTAACAGAAGCAGAAGATATTAAGAAGAGATGGCAAGAATACACAGAAGAACTGT